>NW_027210615.1:3207500-3805000 GCF_029030835.1 Brachyistius frenatus
ATGCAGGGAGTGAGGAGGCTGGAGCCGCCTTGTTGTACTCAGGCATGGGGATCCTTTGACCAAAACATCAGCATGCAAACATGCTCACAACAAAAATTCGGGCTTGTACAGGTATTTTTTTCGATGGCTCTATGGTTGGACATGACAAATGTTCTCATTTTGCTTTTTACTGACTTTGGGAAGACTCAAAGTTCATAATTCAATTCATTTTATAATTCATCAGGTAAACAGAATTGTCTTGGAGATTCATCCATTCTGCTGGTGGCAAAGGAGGAAAAGTCTGGGGATCATCAAATTCAATTCAGTTTAAAAAAAAAAAAAATTATTCGTGTTGCGGCAATAATTATTTAACTTTTCTCAAGACACTGGCAAGACGGTGGCAAGGAAATAATTTTACCAGGAAGAAACCTTGAGCAGAACCCAGTTCATAGGGGGAGCCATCTGCTCGGCGCTGGCGGGGTAGAGAACTAGAGAAAGAGTGTGTGTGTGTGTGTGTGTGTGTGTGTGTGTGTGTGTGTGTGTGTGTGTGTGTGTGTGTGTGTGTGTGTGTGTGTGTGTGTGTGTGTGTGTGTGTGTGTGTGTGTGTGTGTGTGTGTGTGTGTGTATGTGTGTTTAGGGGCAAGAGGATCAAACTTAAATTTGTACACATATAGATGGCAACCATCAAATGGTTGTGTGACTGACCCACTAACATTGATTTATTTCATTTTATGATTTGAAAATAATTGTTGGGTGCAGCTAAACTGTTAAAAACGCTTTAATTTTGCCCCTCAACTTTTATCGATCAGAACAAAACATAAATCATAATTTAAACCAGCTCAGTGTACAGTATGTACATGAAAGTCATTGTTTAGTACAATTGCAGACAGAACTTTTGAGCAGCTTTGACAGCTTTGATGGGTCGGCCGAGGCCTCTGCTACTCAATTTGTATTACGTAGTTGTTGTCTCCACCACCTCCATCACAGTGCGCCCCAACAGAGCAGCTCCTCAAACACCACCTTGAAGCGCAACAGCTAGCAAAATCTACACTCACATCTTGCATCACCATAGCCAGACGGATATTATTAATGGTGCCTCCTGCGATGAGCAATCAACAGCAAAACTGCAGGCCTGATGCTACATGTTGTTAGGGTTTCCCAGTGATAAACCGAAGGGGATCTGATGCCCCGGGATCCCGAGCACCACCACCATCGCTGCTATCATCAAAGAGCAGGTGGTGTTTGATCTGGCCCAGATCAAAAGGTGAAGGACAGAACTGTCCTGCAGTGCTACAGGAGAGAAAGAGATGTCATGCAGAGAGAGATAGAGACTGCAGAGAGGAAACTCTGTAGAACCAAGCGGAGGCTGGTATAATTGAGACCAAGGGGAGTCCAACTTGGTTCCTGGGGGGATTTCCCAAAAGGCCTCATCTATGTGTCTTCAAAGGCAAAAGCTACATGTCACTCTGCTCACAGATCTTTATCCTCCACAGCCCTTGAATCCAATAAAGATACAAGCAGAATCACATCATTATCATAAGGAAGTAAAGAAGACTGGAGGGGTGGAAGCTCTAACAAGTTGGCAACAACCCTCGTTGGTTTTCCACATGAGGGTTCTTAACCGACTTCTGAGTTGAACATTTTTTCTGTCTCAACCCCGTTTGTGTCCAACTGGCTTTGTTCTATTGATGTACGATGGCCACGGAAGTAGCTTTTGGCCCTAATCATTTGAAAGAACATCATCCCCCTCCCAATGGCATATTCTCATTAGCTTCAAAAGTGCATCAAAGAAAACAAAGTCAAGACCATGTGAAAAGAAAAGAAGAAAGGGAGGAAGAAAAAGACAGGGCGGGAGAGAGATCTGGTTCGCCTCACCATTCATCATCATCCATCTGTCTTAAAGGCTTGGCTCAGATCCCTCGTAGTGAAATATGTTGATGAGGAAGAAAGAAACGGCAGCGGGGGAGATAGAAGGAAGGAGTGATTAGTAGAGTGAAAGGAGGAGAGGAGGAGGAGCGCTGGATGAAAGAGAGAGAAAGGAAATGAAGCAAGAGGAATAGGGGACAGATGGATGAAGAAAGAGGGTAAGTAAGAGACAGACAATGTTCTCCTTGAGATCAATGCTGCGTCTTGGAGACCGCAGCAGCAGCCCTGAGTGCAGAGATGCTGTCTATACTCAATTAGATGAGCTGCTTCACCTCCTCCTGTCAGACACTGGTTAAAGCCTCCAGCAGTCATGGCAGGTCTTCCTCTTCCTCCAGACTCAGACAAGCTTCCTATTGCTCAGTGTTTTTGTCTAAATGTGCTCATGTAATGTGTGCGTGTGTGTGTGTGTGTGTGTGTGTGTGTGTGTGTGTGTGTGTGTGTGTGTGTGTGTGTGTGTGTGTGTGTGTGTGTGTGTGTGTGTGTGTGTGTGTGTGTGTGTGTGTGTGTGTGTGTGTGTGTGTGTGTGTGTGTCAGGGTGTATTTAAGTGTGAGGACAAAAGTGTTGAGTTAAAGTCTGTGTGAACTCTATCAATGTGGAACAAGTTGCACCAGAAGTCATCAGTTTTCAGTTCATGACGCAATACGCTTTGCTATCTACTTAGCAACATTAGACTTCAACAGAAATCGACTATCTGCTGCCCTGCGTGTGCAGTAGCCAGTGATCACGCTGGGATGAAACACATTACAGAGCATTCAGACAAACAACCATGACACCATGTATTTAACATGTAGACATAAAAAATGTAAACCATTTTAGTTATCGAGCAGCCCACCAATGGTTTGGAAGCACTTGCTGATGATCAAAAGATATCTCCACCAAAAGCCACATGATTTCTGAATGGAAATGTCCTTGAACATGATACTTTTTACAATACTACCACTCTTCTGCTTCATTGTGGCTCCCTTTAAAGATATACACCCTTGTCTGTGCATTTAACACAATTTTAACTTGCTGGCGTGTTTCACTAATGAATACCGAGAGGACTTCTTCAGTGTGTGGCTTCTGAACAGACCCATCTCTCTCCAGCTAAACGAGTCAGAGGGTCACGGCTCTCTGAATGTAGCAGCCAGAATTAAGCAACAACAGTGCCTCCGAAACCTCAGGGAGCTGCTCATGAAGGACTTACCTGAGTCAGTCTTAGTGATGTGGCGATACATATACCAACAGCTATTTGGTTAAAATGTAATGACATGTTTTTTGAAGTATTGTCTAATGCCACCCACCATGCAGTGGTTACAAATTCACACATTCACTTGCAGTAGGTTGTCAACAACAAATATCCATCAATATCAACTCTTAAACAAGATAACAGGTTGAATTACAAGCAGGATTTACCACTGCTACCAATGGAGTATTCAACTCAATAGAAGCATTTTGCATGAACTCCAAATCAAGCTGAAAGGTTTACAAAGTGTGTTTGTGTGTGTTCTGAACAAATTGGAAACATCTAGGAGTTTGCATAACCTGTGATAGAAAAAGGAAATGAAAAAGTACATCAAAATTTAATATGGTAACTGTCATTCTTATTGGCCACACTCATTTGAAGAGATCTAAAAATGTGCAAACTGAAGACAAACTTGGTGTATTAAGAAAATACAATTAAATGATTTAATGTGAGGTGTAGTTTAACACCAGGATGTTCCTTTTTGTTTTCATTCAGGCCTGAGTGTGTGTGTTCATTTTTAGCACAAATGGTCACCAGATAGGGCAAGCTGATGGGGAGTATGTGTGATTGATTGAGAGAGAGACTGAGTCCAACTGAGTTTAAAGGAGTTCGTGCACACCAGTTGCCCCTAATAAAGTACTAGCAGGACAAGCAATTTGCCTCTTTGCCAGGCTCTTTGGCATGAAAAGAAGGACTTTTACAATAATGAGAGAAGCAGAAGAGGCAGTGGAAATGAAGTCTTATCGCAACCAAAAGAGGAAAAGAGGGAGACTTAAATAGCATAATATATCAGCATAGCGAGAGAGGAGGGGGGGGGGGGTTGAGAGATAAATAGAGACAGAGAGAGAGGAAAAGCTGATTATTCACACATTAGCCCTTTTTAACCTCTGGTTAGGATGAACCAAATTATACTGCAGAAACACCTATGGTAACAGGAAACTGCAGAAACATGGACAATCACGTGTCTAAATTACATTCTATTATTACACTGACAATTAAAAGGTATACGTTTAACAAGTCAAGCACATTCATATATGAAATTATGTATTCCTTATATGGGAAGCAAACTGAGTAAACTCACTACCAGACCACCACACAAATGAGAGATCATGTACATCAACCCTTGACATCATCACAATCAAAAATCAAGAACGTCTTCACTGATGATAAATGTGAGCCTGATTTTATTCAGACACCAGAATATTTCTAACATACTGCTCTATCTGGAGAACACCAGTGGGTGCTCTGTAACACATCCTTTGTTCATTTATGCTTCAAATTTTACATTTCAAAGCAATAAGTGTAAGTGATATAAGTCAAGTTTACAACTTGAGTGTCATTTTTATAATGTTATTGTTCATTCCATTTGTAATAATGATTATGAAAGAAAAAGAAAAGAGAAATCTTGTTTGTTTTTTTTTTATCTCAAACCAAATCCACCAGGGTGAGAAACACCCCCCGACGTAGAAAAGTTGCAGCATTGCCAAAAATCATAGGCAAAGCTAATAGTCTGCAAATCTGAAGCCATACTAGCAGCGCTGTGAGGCAGAGTGAAATGCTAACATGATAGCACAATTACATGCTAATGAGTTGTGGGGCAAATGTAAACTACTGTTACCATCTGACTTTAGCATGTTGGCAAGCTAATATTTGCAGATTAGCGCTAAACAAAAGTTATAGCTCAGGCTTTTGGGAATTCGATTTTTTTTTTTTTTTTAAACACTTAGTCATAGACTAAAGTATTGCACAAACAAATACTAACTTAATGGTGCCAACCAACAGACATTGCCATTCATAGAGGTATGGGAAGTGATCATATGTTCCTCAGGTCCTGTGTTCTCCAGACCCTGGGAACATGGGACCAAATAGGACACTGGGATCACTGGACCCTGAGAACATAGAACAATGGAAACTTAGGGCCTTTGTTCAGGGAACAAAGGACCCTGGGAATGAGGGATCTTGAAACAAAGGATTTTAGGAATATATGACCCTGATAGTGTAAATAAACTCCCGAGCCATGTGGCAAAAGAAAAGGGTTGTAATAGGTGCACTTCCACCAGCTGGATTGTCTCTGACCACATGAGCAGAATAGAGCAATTCAGATGTGGATGGACCGACTATTTCACAGTCCAAATTGTAGTCTTGTTCCCCTCTAACTTATTGGATGATTATATTTAGACACGTCTTGGTTGACAAAGTACATGGCTTCATGTGATTCAAAGTAAAGTTTGCTGTTAGCTCCCACCAAGCAAAGGCTGAACCCTCTGAGGCAAAGCCCCGTATTTTCCCTTACCACATTCATATATATACACCCCGTGCTTTAAATTTAAATGTTGATGCATTGAGGGACTGTGGGGTGTCGGGAGGGTTGGAAAGAAAAAAAAACAAAAACACTGGAAGTGACTCAGACGAGCTGAATGCCAGCCTGTATTCAGTAACTGAAGACCACAGGCTTCCTCCAACAGCCATCACTCCAGGTACTAAAAGACTGGCGCTGCAGGAAGCCCAGGAGGAGGGGTGAGAGAAGGCAGTATGGGTGAGGCCAAAAATAACAGAAAGTACTGCTGCAACATGCTGCTGCTTATGTCTCTTTGAAAACTGTGAAGTTTCAGCTGATGGGTGGTGGGAATTGATGTTTATTAAAAACATTTGATCAGAAACATATTTATACAGCATAAGGTCACTATATGCTGTTTTCTTATAGGTAAATATAATTGGATTTTACACTACAATTTTTGTTTTACAAGTACATTATTGTCTGTCTCTTATTAGAAACGTTGATCATTTAGCCTGTTTTATGAATTTCATTCTCATACGAATAAGTAATATTCATTGATGTTTCTGTATTTCATCATTGCTAGATTTGTAAAGCCTCCAGTAGTAGGTCATCTCACAATCATCAAATGTACTATTGATTAATTAAACAAATATAATTAAGTAGACTGCATCATATCAGATGTGGACTTTGCTGACAAGCTGGTATCTGATATTTCAGTCCATGTAAGAGCCATATATCAGCTCCACACAAATACACTGCATTCCTTTGGAACTTTACTTTCTGCATCAAATCCCTATTTCATTTGCAGTCAAATGAAATAGAAATCTTTGAAAGTCATAATGAAAAAAGATGAAAGGTATGAGCCATCTGTGAGATTGTGTATCAATGCAATATTTCAACAAAGCTAACTTTATTGTGGAGTGTCATTGAGAGAATGAATGAGGAGAGCTGGTGAAAAAAAAGGTCATTTCTCATGTCAGTCTTCCTCATGCTCCCTCCTTCTTTCTCTTCCTTCTTGTCTTCCGCTTTCTTTTCTCAACTTTGCAAATTTAAGGCTTCACCCTCCTTCCTCTCCCCTCCATCATTCTTCCTCTATCCCTTTCCTGCCTCCTCTCCTTTCCTCCTCCTCTCATCTCTCTCGAGCTCTATCATCATCTCACCCCCCTCCTGCTCCGTCTCTCCTCCCTCTCTCCGCCCCACCCTCCTTCCTTTTCTTTCTCGGCATGAAATGTGTAGCTCATTAGTTTGCTCGCCACACCATCTCACGTCAGTCTGTCCTTCACATCTCGCTGCACTGCTAAGAAGTCATTTATGCTGCTGTGTAGCCACCCCTCCACCCCCAACCCCCAACCCCTACAACCCCCCCCCCATCTCCCCATTTCCCTCCCTGCAAACCTCGATACCACCACCCTCCATATGGTTTCATCATCATTTTGCAGTATAGCACAAGAAAAAGACATTCCAGCCCCCCCATTCTCCCCGCCTCCGCCTCCTCCAACAACGCTGAACACCCTGTAAAACAGAAGAATTTGAAGGGTGAAGCTCGAGACTTGTAGGAGGAGGGAGGGGCGAGGGGGATCAGGATTATCCCAGGTGTAATGATACAGCACTTTGATAAAATAGAAAGGCAGAAGGAGGAGGAAAGGAAAGGGAGGAGAGAGATGCGTGGAGGAATAGAGCTTAAGCTGCTCCCCGAAAATCATGTAAATGCGGAGATAATAAAGGAACTGTTTGGCATTCATGGGAGTGGGTGGCACATCAGTGGGAAGAAATCTCACCGAGAATGTTGACTAATGCCAGCTCGCTCACTCTCTCGTGCCTCAGAGCCAGCAGGGTGTCTGGGTATTTTTTTGAGGAAGCGGTGGGCAGGGGGAAAAGGGGTTGGGAGGTTCTGGGTTTTAGAATAGACACCCAGGAGACACTTTGGCATGAAAGTCAAATCTGCCCTGTGATGAGTTAAAGTTGCAACATGAACTTCAAAAGTTTACAGTCAAATTCACTGTAGTAAGTTTGTTACTATCATGTTATGCCAATTTAAACTTCCCCTTATTAACACCTGCTCCTACCACTTTACATTTTAAAGGCTAACATTGCACTAAATGTGCACTACTTTTATAAGACAATCATTTACATATGATTTAAATATGCAACCAATTTTAACATACAATGCATTCTTGCACACACTAGACAGCAATTGTAAAGTATTTGAAATTAACTCCAACCTCAGATTAAAATGTTGCTTTCACAGTCATCTTTTTAAAATACAGTTGCATTTAACAGTTTACTGTTAAATCCATTTAGGTAAGTGTTGCTGCAAATAAAATTGTATTAATACATGTCATATTTGGTAGTATAGGTGTTAACTACTCACTGGCTCTGTTCAATTCCTTAGAAAGGCTTGCATATTAATATTTAAAGCTGCATGAGGTGCTGCATGAGGTGCTTTACTTCTGACATGTTTATTGAAAACATGCTGGTGACAGTAGCCTTTATTTAGTTTCTGGCCACCATGTGTTAGTCAAATATTCTGTATCTGCTGTGGTCATCACTAAGGTGGTCAGTTAACTGACTTAACTCTTTCTGAGAGAAAATCACTCTCTTTAGCAGTTTAATACCAACAGTTCATTGTCCTGGATCGCTATGCTGTTCTTTTTTCCTCTTTGCTCTCTTCTCACCCCAACTGGTCGAGGCAGATGGCCGCCCACCTCTGGGCCTGGTCCTGTTCAAGGTTTCTTCCTGTTAAAGGGGAGTTTTTTTCCTCCCAGCTGTTGCTCACGTGGGAATTATTGAATTGTTGGGTTTCGTTGCATAATGCTATAAAATTCTGTTGAAAGGACTTTACTATGTTGACCGCCCTGAAATAAGTTTGTGTTGTGACTTAGAGTTACATAAATAAGCTGAATTGAATTGAATGGAATTAACGCTTCAAAATGTAATGGCTTGTCAATAACCTTATCTGTCTACTGCTGCTGAGCTTGAAGCAAACAGTGGGTTAATCTGCTGCTGCTGGAAAGGAGCAGAAGCAGCAGCACATATTTAGATGGTTTACATGGTGAAAGCAGTAATAGTTTGGTGTAAACACTGCATAAAAGTCCCATAGTGAGATCCTTAACATAAATATTAAGGGGGGAAAAGTACTTCAAGTATCAAAAGTAAATTCACTCGTTATGCATTTATGTGAAAGCAGCATTATAATGATGCAACTGATCGATATAGAGCTAATGTAAATGACTTATTATACAGTTTTGTAGCTTATAGTAATGTATCGTATTTTATAAACATGTCATATAATTTGTGAGTAAAATCTCAAAGGCTTTGCACACGTAGTCACACCCACACAGCTGTTTTCATTTACGTTGCCTCTGTGCTGTGCTTGATTGACATTCAGTGATATCACATAATTCCCAGTATAGCTCCACCCAATTTAGACCAGACTAAAGGTCTAATTGGAAACACCTGTGTTGGAGTGCAGAGCCTTTAAATTGCAAAACAATCAGTAACTTTAGCAATGAAATAAATGTAGTGGAGGCAAAGTATAAAGTAGGGGAAACAACTTATTACTTGAGTAAAAGCACCTTAGAAATGTTATTCACAGCCCTGGAATTAATCTATTTAGTTTTACTCCACCACTGAAAAAAAGGGTTTATTCGACAGTAGGTGATCTCTTTCACACTGTTCAAATACATTTAAATAATTTCTAAAGTAACAAACGTTGATTAGTGAAGCTCTAAGTGAAACTTGAAATGCAGCACTTTTACTTGAAGTATTTCAACATTGCATTTCTCTGAAGGGATATTTAAAATATCTGAATACTTCCTCCTCCACTGGTGAGACCTTTGTATAACTCCCACCATATCAACTGCCTTCATGGTGATCCCTCGGATTAAAGTATTTGCCAGTCTCTGACTAGCAGAAGTCATGTGCACAGATTTAAACAAAGTCAAACATTTTGATAGCCAGGGGCTTCTTTGGGGAAACTTTTTTTCTGTTGAAATTGGTTTGAGAGTGCCTGTCACATTTCTCTTTGCTACAGTCACACTCTGAAACTTTTCCTACTCATAGCACATTCGTTTTTCATGTCAGATGAGTTTGAGGATGACTCAGCAAAAATATTCTGAGTGATTAATATCTAATGTGATTAGGTTCTGAATTGATCTGAGAATATTATCTATTATTATATTTCCACCATGCATTTAATTACATTTTATATGAAAAGCATTTATTCCTTTGCTTTTTGTGTGTGTGTGTGTGTGTGTGTGTGTGTGTGTGTGTGTGTGTGTGTGTGTGTGTGTGTGTGTGTGTGTGTGTGTGTGTGTGTGTGTGTGTGTGTGTGTGTGTGTGTGTGTGTGTGTGTGTGTGTGTTTTGTTTACAAATCTTAAAGTTTTGACTTCTGGTTATGATTGATTGCCCATTCCTTAATAAAATATAAGATTTAGTCAACTGACTCACTAAATGTATTACTTCTTTATTATTCATTTCTCTACATTTTTGTTGATTTATTGACTGATCATTATTTAGTTTCATATTTAGTTTTTCCAAAGTGGTTATTCAGCTCACAAATGATATGAATGCAATCCCATTTTTTTCTGCATTTCATGTACATGTATGCTCATATGTTTGATACCAAGCTAAAGAACTTCATTTTCCTTGTGTTGTTTGTTTCCTTCATATTTCCATCAGTAAACGTGTTTCATAAAATGTAATTTTCCATGTACCCTTTTCGTTATGTTGGAGGCTTTTCAGCTACTCATCTTTGTTGAAAAAACAACTTCGCAATCTTTGGCTCCATTAGTACTAGAAAAACAAATGTGGAGGAGGGACATATTTGGGGCCTGAGAGCAGATTTCGATCATTGCTGATTAGTTTTTACTGGTCTAACATCCTCCAATAATCTTGTCCCTCCCTTCCTGAGTAAAATCATTACAGGAACAACCTTAATCCCACGAACAAACAACAGCTGAAGAGCTTTGGAGTGCGACCGCAATACATTTTGAGCACTTAAAGATCATGACTCATAGTCTACCACTTCCACTAAATCAGACACATAGATAATAGAAGCCACCATGTGGTTTCAGAAGTCTAAAAGCTCGTTTAATAGCTACGTTTATTGATGGCCCCGGGAGAACAGAATTACAAAAACATTGTTGTGGAAAACGCTGCATTCAGTATAAAGAACAGCATCACCCACGGTCTTTGTTTTGGCACAGGAGAGGATTCTAGTCATTTGTGCTGTTTTTCTGATTCTGTCATTAACATGTCACAGTAGGAGCTCATCCACCCAACTTTATTTCACTCTTTTCATATTTCCAGTTTTGTCATCTCTTCATCTTCATACTCATGTATCTGACAAGAGAAGATTGTATACTGTTATGTTAGATGCAGAACAACTACATCTGTGTACCAAAGTAAAAAGTATAGTAATTACTCCTGAAACAGTAAAAGTGTAAAGTAACATGTTTAAACTTACTTTTTAGTATCATCAAAAATATTACTTTTTGTTATTTTTCTAATATCATAGCCATTTTTTCTTTTCAATATCATGTAAAAAAGCAATATTACATTTTGTATTTCTTTTACCTTTATTGATTTTTTTTTCACATGTTGTTTTAACCTTTTGAACAATGTCTTAAAAGCGTTGCCTCATGTTTAGTTTTTATTTCTCTGTGGGTGAACATGTGCTCTTCCTGCTGTTATTTTGTCATCACTCCTACGTTCCGATGCTTTCGAGTCACTCACATAATCATGTCGTCACCAGACTTGCACAATGATTTTTCTAATCAGAGCCAGTCAGTTTCTCGTCCCTGTTCTTTAAATGCCATTATAATTCATTCTGTCTTCCAGACCTTCTGACGCACAACCCTCCTCTCACCTATCACCACCTCATCTGTCAGGTATTCCTGGAAGCCTCAACTGAAGTTTCCATCAGTCATCTCCGCTCTTTCCTCACCCCAACCAGTTGAGGCAGATGACCGCCTACCTCTGACATTAGTTCTGTTGAAGGTTTCTTCCAGTTAAAAGGGAGTTTTTCCTTCCATCTATCGCTCATGTGGAAATTGCTCAATAAGATAATATAAAAAATGTATTCACTGCTAATATCTCTTTTTTATTGAAGTACTATCTTATCTTGTCTTATTGTAGCCAGTGAGGAAATGTCCCTGCTGACCTAATTTAGGTTCAGGCAGTCCTTGGCACCTCCTACTTCCTGAGGCACCCGCTAGGCAGGGTATAAAAGCTGCACCAAATGAGCTGCTATCAGGCTGGTTTTCCTTTCTGGTGTCTGAGTGCTACATACATTGTGATTCACAGTGATCTGGTAGGTGTCTTTGAGGTTCATGCTTAAAGTAAAGCTCGGCTGCTGTTGGTTACCTTTTGTTTGTACTCCAGATCCAGCTCCTTAGGGAGGCCCAAACCAGGTGTGAGCCCTCCTAGATGGAGGAGGCATGACATTCAGGCCAGAAATAAGTGAAAGCCACTGCTGTTACTGTTTTGTGTTTCTGTATTTCTGTTGCATTCAGTTTTAGATTACTTTTGTTGGTGTTAGTTTCCTGTTCTTTACTAAACCCCTTTTGGTATTTTCCCCAAAGAATTTAATTTCCATAATATTGAGTCGTTAAGTTTGATTTTCCTTTTAGGAGTGCTTGGGGCTGGCAGCAGTGTGGTCACCTTGACGGTGGTGGGTTTGGTGACTGGGTCTCTCACCTGCTCCTCACATTCCTAATTGTGTGGTTGATGGTATTTTGTTTTTTGTTTTTGCACACCCTTTCCAGTATTTGCATGCTTTTGTTATTTTAGTGTGAGCGTGTACATGTCTGCGTGGAGCACAGGAGCTGGTGAGGGCCCTGTCTCAGTCCATCATTTTCTGTCACTTGTGGATTTGTGGTTAGTTCTATCCAAAATCTAAAGGGAAAACACCTGCAGTGGCTGTGGACACATTATCTTATCTTATTATCATGGTTCATTCACAGCTGTATATATGCACGGAAAGTTTATCTGATATAGCACATTTCACAGAGCAAAATCACAACATACGTCACAAAAGAAAGAGAAAAAAATGTCTAAAAATAAATATAAAGAAAAAAACCCAATAAAAACATGCATCATTAAACTTTGAAAATAACATTTAATTGCAAGTGCTAGGCGAGACAAAGTTGGAACAAATGGGTCAAGCTCATTTTTAAAGGCGTCAACAGTAGAGCGTTCCACAGTGTCAAAGACACGACCACTTGTTTTCAGTCGAGTCCGTGGGACAACCAGTAAGCCCAGGCACCAACCCCACCACCTTAGGCCCTGCAGCTCCTAAAAAGACAGGAAACAGAATTAACAAGGCTCCACGTAACAGAAAGAAAAACAAGAAAAGGAGAAAAGAAACTAAGCAGACCATCCAGCACGCACACACTTGACTGTTAAAGGGTGAACTGCAGGTCTGCAACTTAATATAAATCACAAAATAAACTACACAAAGCAATATTAACTCAATTAAACAAAATGTTCTTTGAAAGAAAAGCGTTAATTGCCAGGCTTAATCAGCCAGATAAACTTCTGATCAGAACAAAAATTAAACTGGAAGGAAATAAACTTGTGGCTATAAATCAGGAACACAATAGAAAACAAAATGGATCACGTTAGCTGATCATCCAGGTGGGATGATCAGGTATACAAAACAGAAATGACCGAGGTGAGCCTAAACCCCCTTGTCAGAATACACATCCAGTTAAAGAGCTCAGGTAAAAGGAGTTGTTGTTTTTTCCCAGTTAAGGCAACAGGTCGAAGCTGACATGAACAGTGATGAAACAGGGCCGCAATGCTGTCATGAGCAAGCAAAGCTCGGTAGACAAGCGGCGTCAGGTACAGCACTGTAGGCAACGCAGGGCAGGCCAAGACAAAGCCCGGTAGGCAGAGCAGCAGCAGGGTTAGCTAGAGTCACTTTCTGGCAAAGTTGTGCGCCGACCCAGCCAAAAGTCCCCGATCAAGCAACGTTTGTCCACTCCAGAAGGGCGGAGGAGGGCATGTAGCGCTGCTACCGGCAGCGACAGTGATCCACGGGTGAGTCATCTGTGCAGGATGAGGGGAGCCCAAGAGATCAGCTGCAACAGCGGCGGAAGTCAGGTCGACCGGAAGCGGGACATGCGTTTGACATCAGGGGAGAGCAAAGGGAATCCCTCGCAGCATTTTATGTGATGCCCATCCACAGTGATTTGGCTAGTGATAGCCTTGTGATTAAGGGATCAAAACAAAGGTCCAGAGAGTGAAAGAAGCTCCATTCTGCTACATAAGGATGGCGCACGTCCGAGCTACAGTCATGTGCCTGACCATAGAGGACACCACATGTAAAAACAAGAACCTTTAACTGCATCCTGAACTTGATGGGAAGCTAACAGAAAAGATGTGATGTGAGTGATCCTGTTGGACCTGATGAACAGCCTCGCAGCAGTGTTTTTAGGTGAACAGGGAATTGCAGTAGTCCAGTCAGATTATATAAAAGCATGAATGATCATTTCTTGTTCAGTTTGTGATGAAGCAGACTTTAGACTTGATATGTTGATCAAAACAGCCTGATTAAATACAACATGGGGATTTCTAAGAGTAACCTGTACAGCTGAAGTAAGGGACCCAATACACTGAGCGACCTCATAGATTTAGCTATCTGTTGCTAAGACGGATGTCCGTCTTATCTGCAATTAACTGTAAAAAGTTGTTAGCCATCTTGTCCTTAATGGCAGGCAGTCAGTTAAATAAATTGGTCATTTTATCAGCAGTGTGGACTGTCACTAACAATCATAGTCATACTGTAGGCCATAAGTAGATGACATTTTTCACTATTACTTTGCCGATGTGCTCATAATAACATTGTTTACTGCTGCAACTTCTTTTATCCCATCCTTTGTGTGTGCTCAGTTTGTTATTAAATTGATTTAACTAAGATTTAAGCTCATGTATTTATCAGGAGAGACAGTTCCTCCATCACACACCTTGTTTAGGATATAGAGGACCTAGCAGTACTTCAGTAAGTTACAGACACATTACCTGAACTCTCAACCCTGCCTGCACGCTTCACACTTTAGTCACATGTGACTCACTGTCTGGAGCGGGGCGCTACTCTAAATGATGAGGTGCACCTATTAAAAGCGATACTCAGTGTATCGCAAAATGTCAAGGGCAAGTTTGCCTTAATGTGAAAATGAACTGGCCGAGTGCACACATTTCAGTGGAACAAGGTGACCGGTCGACCCCAAATACAACCCTTACAATCTGTCACCAGAGAGAGGGACCATCTATCGAGTTTTGTGTATTTACAGCTTCTATACATTAACCACAAACATTTTTGTATAGTAACAATAGGCAGTCAACAGTACTTCCATCCTCAAGGTTTATTTTCCAAGAAAATGTAGCTCCTTAGATTTGCAGTTGTTAGAGAATGAAAATCTACATTCATCAGTCTATTGCTGTCTTTCATGGAGCGCTTTCATGTTTCCAAGGATGACTTCATGACAGCAGTGATTTCACAATAAAACAATAAGGTGCATATATATATATATATATATAAATATATATATATACATATTGTATACAGTGTTATGTAGGACAGGGTGTACTAGAATGACATTACCTTGACTGTGACAGATGATCGTTATTCTGCTGTCTACCTGCTTGAAGAAGAGGAATGTTTATGGCTGTTTGTGTGTATGTGTGTGCACTCAATCATGCATGCATTCCCTCCTTGATGTGGGAGAGTGAGATTCATTCAGAGCGACAGACTGCATTAGAAAAGATAAATAATAAAGGTAGAGAGCTCAGAAAGAAAAAGGATTAGAAAAAAAAAACAATAATGGGAAATCTGTCTGATGTGGAGTGTGTGTAAGCAGATTTCTATATTTTATGTAAATCTTAACCTTTCTACCAGTGCTGGCTATCAGGTTTGTTGACAGCATGGTGCGTATCTGTCCTGTTGACAGGACGAGCACAGAGATGGAGAGGGAGAAGGAGAGAGAGAAAAGACCTGTCACCGCTGACTAATTACACTGCAAGCAAACAGTTGAGTCCTCTGTTTACATTTGGACAGCCAAGGGAGGCCGAGATGAGCATCATTAATCAGATTTTTCTATTGCATGCTACCAACACACACATACACACGTGCACTCATAAGATTACAAATAGCCATCAGTCATGTTTTTGATTTGACATGAAGGACGGTCTTTCTAATTACCAAAGAGTTTGCAGTGATGAATCATAATAAAGAGCAGGACCAGATGTGGTTAATCAAAACTCTCTGGGGTTTCTGGAAGCCAACACGGGGCTGAAAAGCTGCAGTCAAAGTCAATGGGGACACGGACCATTTCACCCAAAATCATTTACAAACACTTTCATTGGGTTGCAAAAGATATCGTAGGATTTGATTTGGAGACAAAATAAATAGATTTCCCATAGACTCCCATGGGTATTACCAGAGACATGAAAAGCTGTTGACTGCCTCTCCAAAAGTAGATCAATACTGCCGAGATTTTTTTTTTTTAGCTGGATTGAAAGAATTGATGTTTGGAGATCAGTCATAGAGGCTTGAGAAAATCATTCTGAGTTACAGTGCAGCATTTGTAAAAGGATGGGGGGTTCTGAATGTGAACAAAAATGCTAATTACTGGCATATTTATAATATGAATGTAATGCTTAATAATTAAATACATTTCTGCAAAAAGGAAAGAGCCCCCCATTTGAATTTGAAGAATTCAGCTTTCTTTATTAGTCTCTAGGTTGAGCTAACTAAATCTCAAGTATGTGTTTGTGCAAATACTAATGACAAATTTCCTCCCTGCTAATTTTCTGAAAGGTATATCGTGATGTTTTATTTATTTATTTATGTCCTACTCACATTAAGGAAACAGCGATGCATGAAAGGTTGATGTCAATCAGCACTAATTCCACTTCTGGTTTTAAATATAAAATGGACATAAGCATTGGATGGATAGAGAAGGGAAGGAAAAGGAAATGAAAAAAACAACAACTAGGAGGTACAGCAAGAAGAGAAGTCCCCTGCCTTATCGTTTTAGCCGTGGACCACTGGTCATGGGTGGCTTCAGGTCATGTGGCACTAACACACTGGGCCTCGGAGAGGGAGAGACACAAATACACACTTAGACAAGGGCAACTAGACAGGAGAGAGAGGAAGAGGAGGGAGATGTGAGAGAGACGGACCAAGTGTGGCTGAACTGATCTGCTCCGGGGAGGAAGGCAGTTGTTTGGACCAGGGCCATCCGCAAGGACAGAGGAGAGATGGAGAAGAAAGATGGTGATAAGATAAGATGAGACCTCACTGACTCTCATTTGAACAGGTTGCTGCAGATTGTTAGATACAGTGAAGCTACATAGGATTAACATAAGAGCAGGGTACAATGAGAGGATGTAAAATAAAGCAAATTGCAGGTCACAGGTAGTAATGCAGCGTGCTGGTGAGTGTACTTAAATGATTTGAATTTGGAATATAAAATAGTTTGCACTGTATTCTCATTGTTGGTGTTTTGTACATCAACACTATCCCATTAAAAGCAAACTGTTTCATGTCATTCACAACAAAGGGTGAGTCCTTTAATGAAATTATCAATATTGTATTTTAACAATATATTAACATGATGCTTGGCTTAGCAATGCCTCAGTAAATTATTAGCAATTCAATATTCAGTCAGGTCTGTTTGGTTCTGTTTTTGGCCACCAGGGGCAGCAGACCAAGCTTAAAAAAACCAAGTGGCAACAAACTGTACCTTCGCCCATCCGTATGTGAAGTGTCATTCTGAAGCCTTGACCTCATTTGATCTCCCGTTCCTCCTTTCATCATGCCGAAGTGTCCTTTGGGCAAGACTCTGAACCCCAAGTTGCTCCTGGCGAGCACCGTGCACGGTAGCTCTGTTGCCATTGGTGTGTGTAAATGGGTGAATGGGAGGCAAACTGTAAAGCAATTTGGGACGGCTAATGTGATAAATTGCTATTTAAGTGCAAACCATTTACAGCCGCACTGTAAACTTGACAGTACCATTAGGTATTCAATCAAACATAATGCTTTTTGAGGCCTAATATCTAATTAAAGACGACATTCTTTTTCAAATGGACCAGCAGAAAACCAATACGAAGAAGTGATTTTGGCTAATAACACCATAATAACTCAGTAGTCATGGAGCCAGAGGCTTTTTAGAGCCGACCCATTGCGTCTCTCAGTGGTATTGCACTTTCTGGCACTTTCGCACTGGCCTCACTCACAGACGCTACATCCACTTTTATGTACAGTCTATATTAAAACCACATGCTGTCAACTTATGAAGTTGATATGGTAGGCCGTATTAATATTTGCAGAGGACACAGAGCAGGGCTCATTTTGCTGAAAAACCAAAACAACCACCATCATATTGTACATGGTCATTTGATTCACTAGTGATCTAAAAATATTGATTACTGCAGCCTTAAATTTTGGTGGTTAAATTATATTAAATGATTTTGATTGAGATTATGGAAAAAACATTTGTGTATTTTCATGAAAACAGACTTGCTTGAGTTTTTACTTGCTCATGTTGCAGCAGTGTGTTGTATTTGGTTCATCTGTGAGGGAAAAGGCTGTGTGTATGTGTACTGTGTGTATGTGTACTGTGTGTGTGTGTGTGTGTGTGTGTGTGTGTGTGTGTGTGTGTGTGTGTGTGTGTGTGTGTGTGTGTGTGTGTGTGTGTGTGTGTGTGTGTGTGTGTGTGTGTGTGTGTGTGTGTGTGTGTGTGTGTGTGTGTGTTGACAGGTTACAGGTCTTCTGGGCCACTGAGCTGGACAGACAAGACGCATCACTGTCACCTCACGGCTGGTCTGACAGGCAGCCAGGACGGCCATGACAGGCGTAAGTAACACGTTTTAGCCTGGACGCTAACACACTGTGACATATGCTCTCGAACACACACGGGCTCAGGACTCACCAATTACAGTTTCTACACTAATTATAGGCATCGCACAATGTTTTCAGTGAAACACCAGTGATTTGGATGGAACTTGTTGGAATTATGCCGTTTGCACCTTTGTCAGTGATGCACAGCCAGTTTTGTGCTGCAGAGTGTTTCTGTGTTTCGGCTGCAGAAGTCTCAGATACGAAGCCTCTAATGTATTTGTAACACCACTTACTGAGATGACAAATTAAGTATTTGGAGTAGAAAGATGTTACAAGTCATTGGTTTCTCTTAATCAAGTTTCAATTTAGAGGGGGGAAAAAAATCCCCCACTCTTTATTGTTGGTAAGCTCAATCAACAAGCATAATGAGCGCTAATGGGCTCTATCGGCATGCAAGTTCAGGCCAGGAAACTCAAGAAAATTCCCACCCACATATTGTCTTATGGAGTTACGTGGATCATCAATCTATAATGTTTACAATGTGTCGGGTGTAATTTTGTGACTCACTGTTGCAGTTCTCTTTGTATCACACTTTCCTCAACCTGACTTGTTCTTCCACAGTTTGCAGAGTAGCTGTCGGGAACAGAGTCAGTTCATGTTTAGCAAACATGTAATTTATGTGTCTGTAATTACCCATCTATCGTCAATCAACCGAATGCTTGCTTGATGTTTATACATAAATTACTTAACACAACAAAGAAAGAATAGGCCGAGGAATAAAAGGTATAGTGCCAGTAGCCATAGCTCTTCACAATTTGACCGGGTCAACGTGGAAAACTTTCCAACAACACGTTTCAGTCAAAGGTGGATGTTCAGCCTCTAGATAATCATTTATCAGATCCCCACAGTGCATCTCCACTCAGAGGCTCAGTTACACACAGGATCTCTTATTTACCACAATATTAAATTTGTTTCTGCTCAAAGTGACTTCAGACATGTGGATGCTTGTCTTCTGACTCAAAGTCATAATGCTCCGAATTTTCATCACGTTCATCAAAATTAATTCCATATTGAATTATCTTTACAATGAAACATAGTACATCTGTCATACCTGAGATGGATGAAACTGATCAGCTGTTATGTACATTTCTATTAGAGAACAATATAAGTTCATTTAAAGTCTGTGGTCTGTACTGTTTGTTGTGTATCATTTGCCCTAAATTATAATTTTGTTTTTCTTGGTAAGGTTTGGCCAAAACAGCATGTTGCATGATATGAGAAGTATCTGTGACATCAGTGTATGTTATAGAAAAGATCAACTGTACTGCAAAATCACTTGCAGTGAAAACTCATGCATACACAAGGAATTTCTGCTGCTATGTGCAGCGTGGTGTGTACAAATATAGGAAGCCACACGTTGGAACACTGCAGGAACACATGGGGAACATGTGGATTTTACACACATGCTGCTCCTTGCTGCTGTTTCACAGCTGCATGTAAAATCGTGTCTGGTACTTCAGTCAAATGAAAACTTTTCAAAGTAATGAGCCTTTTGTTTGTGAGGAGGCTGAATTAGTTTACAGCTGTGCAGCTGTTACAATCTCATATCTATAATTTTGTGTTGATTTTTTAATCAAATTAAAATTTTACACAGTTTGTTTATGTGCCAGACCAGACCCATGAAGCAAATGAAAACACATGTTTGGACAGTCTGAAGCTTATGTGCTTGTATTACTTTAACTGAGACTAAAAGTGCAACCTTGCGGTTGTATACCTCCACAATCCATGTCTGTCGAGACTTGTACAGTTTTTGTAATGAAGACTTTGAAGAAATTTAGTAGAAGATATTTAATGTATTTTTTAGGATATATAAGTAAAATGTATTTGAACTGACATTGTTAAGCGTTGTTGGTCTTCTGCTGTATGTCTGCTGCATCAGTAAGTAAAGTCATCAAGAAAAAAGGGAAAAAAAGAGTAAAATTCCTCCCATGCGTTACCATACTTGGCCAATGCTTTAAATATACATGTTGCTGCAAAGAAGCTACAAACGTGGATGACTCAAATATAACTTCTTCCTGAAAGAAGAGAAGATCTCTCCAATCACCACAGTTTCAAGGTGGACACCCAACATTAGTGTCACCAATTCAGTATCTGACCAAATGTGAAATGTGGTCACCAACTCCACTTTGCTTCCTGAGCTATGGTGTTGCATAATAGCCAGTAAAGTGTATTTGCAGTATACCAGATGTCACAGTGAAGTTAACGTTTGAAAGAAACTGCTTTTAATCACAAAACTTTAGTTTCCACTTCTGTATTTCTGTAAATCTAAGAGATACTACTGTAAGCATAGCAATTATCCAGCTTACCTCACTTTTTTGTTTATTATAGTTTATTTCTATAAGGTGATCACAGATGGGTTTTCAATTTTAGTTATTAGGCTCTGTATTGCTGCAGTCCCGCTGTTTTGCTGTCAGGTATTTTCTAACTGTCGAAAACAAAAATTATGGAAACAAGACAACAGCAAACGAGGACAAGACTGCTGACAGCGACACCACACAACATGGCAGACACTGCTCTGACACTGCTGGTGTCTCTTGTGACAAATGTAGCACTATGAAACAAGACAAAACCAACAGCAGGAAATCCTGCTTGTTTCGAACACATGTTTAACAGTTAAGGCATCATCTGTCAACATACAAGAAGGCTTTTTAGTGAAAATGAATAACATGATTAAAGGATCTCTCTGGTTTAACAACTTGAGTGTTACTTTCTCTTACTCTGGCTATAATTTGAAGGAACAATAGCAGGATTTACTTGTTGTTTTGTTTACAACATGTCTGATTGTGTGACTGCTCGTGTTTCTTCCACATCAGGCTTTATCGTGATGTCGATAACGTTATCATAACTGCCATAAATTATAGCCAAATCTATGAAAATGAGACCAACTTTCTAATAAACTAAAATTATATTTCAAGATCAGTGCATTATATCTTGTTCATACTTGTATGACATATGTGCATTAAATCCTATTGTGCCTGCTGTCTGAGCTAAGGCAAACTCCTTTCCAAGTCTTATCTAAGTTTAGAGGAACATGTTGAGGTAGTTATGCTGCTGTGCGTCACATTCCTTTAACCCCAGAGGTTTTCTGTCCTTCACTCACAGCTAAAACTGCAACCCATGCTTCTCCTTCATTACTCCTCCCCAGAAAGCTGTCGAACCCGTCTGATTATATCCAGATTACAGTTTATCCAGAATTCTGCAGCCACTCTTTGATGGGCGGTAAGTGGAGAAGACAGTCTTATACTCCGTTTTAGCTTCACTTCATTGGCTACCGGGGCTATTTAGGATTGATTGTAAAGTTTTATTGATCAGCACTGGCTGCACTTTCTCTTTAGAGTAGCATAATAACATCACATTGTTCCACCGCTGCAATAAAATAGCCATTTAAGCCATACTGAATGACATGAAGACATTTTGCAGACAAGAACAACTGTCTTATTATATCCCCTCAGTCACATGGCTTTGCAACCTCTGTCACTGTTTGGGTCATCAGTCTCACAAATGAATACACTAGCCTGGCTAATACTCATTATTATCTCCTTTCTCCTCAGTTTCACACTCATGAATGAAGAGTCAATGTCCTGAATACTTTATAAGGCCTTAGTTGGGTCATTATGCTAAGGGTCACC
Source organism: Brachyistius frenatus (assembly GCF_029030835.1). Classification (NCBI taxonomy): domain Eukaryota; kingdom Metazoa; phylum Chordata; class Actinopteri; family Embiotocidae; genus Brachyistius; species Brachyistius frenatus. The sequence goes on from NW_027210615.1 coordinate 3,229,447, forward strand.
CAAGTAACTGCCTCCTATAGCCCATTATTGCTGTACTCTCCAGAAATGCTTCAATTACATGCAATGTATACCATTAAAATTGGCTGGCTTTGCTACGGAGGCAGCCAGCAGACAAACAGTGGTAAAGCTGAAGTCTGTCATGTGCTGGCCAGCGAGCATCCTTAATGAGTGGGTGAGATGAAACATGGCACAAAGACTTGCATGCTTCCAAGGCTCTGTAAAGTGGCACCACAGGGATGTCCTGTACTGCACGAGGAGCTGTCATTGTCTGGGCAATAAACCAGGCTTAGCTGGTTGGCTAAGGATGGCATTGTTTGTGTGCATACGCATGTGTGCATACCCATCTGTTAGCAAAAGGTAATCTGTGAAAAGACAAATGCAACACCTGCAGCGCTCAGAGTTATTTTAACAAATGTATTTTCCTCTTTCACCCTCATTAGAGGGCGATATGAGCTGACCTGCTGTTGGGTCAGAGGTAAAGAGAGCCAGGTGGCAGTCTGAACACAATGGACACATTTAGGATTGTAAACGGTCCATAATGTGGCTCCTGATCATCATGGATGATGTGCCTATTGGGCTTGGCCATGTAGACAGCTTTCATTGGCAACAATGAAAGCTGTCTACATGGCCAAGCCCAAGTTTAATTGCACCACTTTATTGTGCTACAAAACCTACTGGACATTTAAGGTCTTGAATCATCTGGAAAACTGCACAATTGAATATTTTTATATTAACAAAGAATCAGGTGACAATGTGTGATATGACATGGGCAACAGGTCCTCAAACACATACGACCATAGGTTGATCTTACCATCAAATACAAATCACACCAGTGTTTGCTAAATAAACGGCTGTAGTTTTTGGTTAAGATAAGGGAAAGATAATGCTACTACTTTCTTAAAGTTATGTAACCTTTGATGTCATGGCAATAGTAAACATGTTCTTTTGTAAAACTGGTTGGAAACGGAAAGCAGACAGTAATCCAAACAATCCACCCACAATTTGGTAACCCCTACTTTCATACCTTGCACAAAGAGTGGTAACCTACCATGAAACACTGTACCAGAATCTACTGAGTAAATAAGTGAGAAAAGGGTGGGAAACAGGGAAATACGTGAAGGGAAATATCAGGATTGGAATCAAATCGTCCTGTGCTGTTTTGTCTGAGTTATGTTGAAATTGAGATTTATTTTATGTTTGATACAGTATATTTTAACTCACTAAAATTTCAAATAAACAATCCACACACAGTGCCCCCTCCTATCAAGAACAAACTCACTTTGTGTAGACGTCATCTTAACTGCATCACTTGTCAAAGAGACCAGATTATTTTTATTTATATGACCACCAGAGGTCGCTTAACTTTAAAACGTAACAGTGGGTCATATAAACCGCTTAAACAAAAAAACCTATGGGGCTGTTTTTTACGAAGGACGGTCTCCAAATGAGATGCTCGTAATGAAAAACTCACAAAGAATGAAAACCAGATCCTGCTGTTTCTCTGAGCTCTACATAGCTTTTAAGCCTTCTTTAGCTCATTGTTTTAGTTTTCCGGCCTGTAGTTCTGCTCTCATTAAACTCACTACCATCTCTGCCAGCACTAAACAACAGCCAGGCGACATTTGCAGCTATAGCTGGTGAACATTTAGCAGCTAAATAATGGAACATTTAGCTGCTAAAGAGACAGACATATTTCCCTCAGGACTTGGCAGAAACCAAAAAACTGAGCAAAAAGGAGACTTAATATTGACGTTAATTTGCCACATGGCCTGAAACACTACTCCAAATGAATGCAAATGTTACCCATTGTCCTCTGGAGGCAACACTGGTCATAACAACTTTAAACAGTGATAATACTATCCCAGATGTTGGGCTCTTATCTTATTCTGCTGCCAACAAGTGGCCAAAACAATAAATTATTGCAGCTTTAAGGATGAAAATGTGCAGTTCAACACTTTTGTTTCGACATGCCCCCATTCATAAATGTACTGCACCTCAAAACGTTAATAACTTCAATTTTAATGCGATCTTGTATAATTCAATGAAAAATCTATTTGGACTACATTTTTGTGGATTAATGAGGGTTTATTTTCAGGTATTGCACAAATTTATAAAGACAATCCAAAAATGGATTATGGTTTAAAAACAAAGACAGGAAGGAAAATGAAAGGAATTTATTTGCAGTTTCCCTGAAACATGTCATTGGTATTGGTTGCAATGTTACTTTTACTACATTAAATAATTAATGTTGCTTTACCTTGGTTTTTATACTGTCGGAGACTTCCACACTGTTAAAACTGAGGCGAACACAGATATTATTAGTCATTAAGTTTATCTACCCATATGGTTGCTATATGGCCTGTATTTCTAATGTTATTGTAGTCATTTACCACAGTTACCCCATCTAATTAGGGCCCGAGCACCGAAGGTTCGAAAGCCCTATTGTTATCCAAGAAATTATCATTCTTTTCGTTCCTTATTTCTCGCCGCAAAGAATTGCATTTTGTGGAGGCTTTACCATATTCAAAATTTTGGTACACGCGTCTCTCCCGGTGCAAAATTTCGTATTTTAGTGGAGTCGCGAGTGGGCGTGGCCAAATGGCTCGCTAGCGCCCCCTAAACAGATGCCCTGGTGGCTACATTTACTTACATGCACAAAATTCGGTGGCCGTATATCACACCGAGATGTACAAAAAATTCCGATGCACCTTTAACGTCAACTCAACAGGAAGTCTGCCATTTTGAATTTAGTTGCCATTTTTGGCGATTCACACATTGTAATTTAACGAACTCCTCCTACAAATTTTGTTGGAGCGACTTGAAATTTATTTCGTCAATTAGTGTGCCCGTGGCGTGGTACTAAGGTATGTCGTCCAAAATAGGGAAAAAAAAAGTCATACTATAGCATGTCGTCCGAAATAGGAGAAAAAAAAAAGTCATACTATAGCATGTCGTCTGAAATATGTAAAAAAAAATCATACTATAGGATGTCATCCCAAATATAAAAAAGGCAAACTATAGCATGTCTGAAATATGTTTAAAAAAAAAATCATACTGTACCATGTCCGAAATAAAATAAAAAGTCATACTATAGCATATCATCCAAAATATGAAAATAAAGTCAAAAATTTGAAATTTTAGAACCTGGAAACTACACGCTATTGTATGAGGGTTTTTTTTTAATACTTCAGACAACATTTTTTTGACATGCCTGGTTCCAGCAGGAATTGAAAAAATTACCTTCTGACAGAGAGGCACCAGCACTAACCACTGCACCACTGTGCCTGTGATGCTGACTTTCTTTTGTCCTTTTGAGGACGTCATTGTATGACTTTTATTTCATAATTTGGGTGACAATTTAAAGTCATACTAAAGCATGTTGTACGAAATGTGACAAAAAAGTCATACTATAGCATGTCATCCAAAATAGCAATAAAATGTCATACTTTAGCCTGTCGTCTAAAATAGGACAAATAAAGTCATCCTGGTTTTATTTTCATAATTTGGACGACATGCTATAGTATGATTTTTTTTTCAAGTCATGAAAAAGGGGGGGGATTGAAGCCCTAATCTTCTTGCTGAAAGGCAGCAGTGGTAACCACTGCACCACCAATCTTCCCCAGACTTCAACAGCACTGTGACAAATCTTTGGCTCACTGCAACCTATAACTCCACTGACCATAAATATTCATTCAAATGCGACCAAAATTGCTGCAGACATTCTTTGGATAATAGATATAGATGTTTTCAAGGGGGTCTGCAGTGATATTAAATATCTCCCTGTAATGTGTAGTGTATGCAAAACTTTTTCAGTTTCTCCAAACGTTTCAACTTCACTAAAAGTCGAATCACCATCAACAGGCCAAGGTGGAATTTGAACCATTAACATCAACCTTGGTGAAGGAGAATCTTTTACCTGTTGAGTTAACCAGACTGTCGGTTGAGTCCCTGGAAGCTCTGAGTGAACTCTGTGAAACACTTTCTCCTACCGCGCCTTACTCTCAGGCGCCAAAGATAGTCCAGCGGTCTACAACACCGCTTCAGAGCTAGAAAAGACCTCATGAAGGCAGAGGTTTGAGCCCTTCGGAATAAAATTTGGAATAAAACCACAAAACATACAGCAATTATCATTCGCCATAAAAGAGTACTTGTTCACATGTGGCATGATACATGTTCAAAGTGTCAAAAATGTAATAGAAAAGACTCAATTAACTAAAATTGAACTGTTAATGCTTTTCTATAAGATATAAATATATACACAGTATATTCTACAGTCATTTAACTATACTTCCATGCCTCCACTGTGACTGTTGGAAACACAGCTCTATCCTGCTATTTTGTAGTGTGAAGAATGAATGGCGCCTACATGCCTGGCTTGTCGTGTTCTAGTGGGAATGGTACCAATATGAAAATGTTAATGCCATGCTCTAACCAACTAAGGCCCATGGGATGAAATATGTAAATTCTCTTCGAAGTCTTTGGGCACACATTAATATCATTATAATCACCACGACTACCACCATCCCATTGTCATGCCAGTGAATTGTGTGCTAAGGTTTTCTGTAGAATAACATCAGCTCACTCTCCTACAAAGATGATAATCATCAGTCATGTGTCAGGTTCCTCTGAATACGAGAGCAAGTTCAGTGACGAACTTCAGATGTGATGTTCTCTGACATTAACTTTTGTATCTGCACTACTGTCTAGTGCTTACAGTGAAGGTCGCGCACGTGTGTGTGTGTGCGCGCATGTGTGTGTTTGGTTGCATTTGGATGCTGAGTGTATGGGTGCTCTAACCAGCCATCCCCCCGGAGGTCACTTTGAAATGGAATAGATTTTTCTAGATCTCAGCCAAGGCTGTAGGGAAGGTCACTTCATTAATCACAGCTAAATGCCACTGTCTGCCCATCTCCCTTCTTAACCAAGTAACACCCCCAGATAACATCATTGATTGATACTAATAATTAATTCTCCTTCGGTACAGAACGACACAGCGTATCATTCAGTGGGGAACCTTTAATTACTATGTAAAGACTCATTAGGTTAATGCCATCGTTTGCTCCGGGTGGCATGGGGGGCAAATGGATGTCTTCCTCTTGCCGTGGCCTTTTGTGAAACAACATGCTTCCCCCTCTCTTTCCTCCTCCTCTCACTTCCTATGTCGTTCTGTCTACGTGCTAGCCTACTTTGTCTGCTGATTCAGTGTTGGAAAATGTCAAGTCAGATTTAGCTTGACAAGATTTTGGCAGATGGGTTTGAAGCACACGATTGGGGGAAAAGAAGAGGCACACAGGCTCAGAGTGTGTTTCTGAATGATTGTATGACTGTCAGTGTGTGCCTTTATGTTCGCAGCCATGTATACAAGCATGTTTATGTTTGTATGTGACACTGTCAGGTTTGCAAGTGAGCCACTAGTCATACCAGGGCATCTGCATCACAAGCAACAATAGAGGACATGTCAAGTTATTTTATTATCTACCAATCCACGCTGTACAAAAGGAGCTGATGCAATGCAGCACCCAGAGGCTTTTACTTTTTCAAGTAATACTCTGTGACATGTACACATAAATAAATGTGTCATCTACTACTATCTCATTCAGTCTCTTTGTTTCAGTTGCCTACTATTAAAGCAGAGTAATGATTCAACCTATGAGGCTGTTATGTTTGCTCTTTTATACAGTCTGCAAGACTTTTCCCTGTAAGGAAATCCTCCTGCGCACAGAAACAGATGCATTTTACATTTCTGATTTGTCGTGAACAGAGTTAGCATTAGTAGTGACGGCCGCAGTTGCTGAAAGAAACAAGCAGCATCTATACAAACTCAAATATTATTGAAATAAAACTGATGGAAAAAGATGGACTTTTGGATTGCTACTGTATAACTCAGGTTTTATGTAGTTACAAGCCCACCTTTGACCTGATTTTATATTATTCTCTAAATAGTAAATGCATGGACAGATTTAAACTGTGCACACAGCCAGGCCTAAACAAACCTGCACTGGTAACTGATCTGATTAAATGGCCTGAATGCACCATGCAGCTCATCCTGCGGCTCACTGCTAGACGTCAGCTCCATCTTGTGGGCTACATTTAGAAAATTGAAGAAAATACAGAGCTGCAACCTGGATATGACATCTTCGCACATTTCCACATCCATTGCTTTTGTTCAAGCAGCCAAGCTGAGCTTGAACAGGGAGTTGTGTGCAGCAGGATCAGGAGACGGTGATGCCCGGTGATTTCACCAATCTTTGAGCTCTATCAGCCCCATTTAAAACAGGCTTAAAGCTTAAAAAGGAGATATAAAGCTGCATGTTTGAAAATGAGATCGTTGCATTGTTTGAGCTAACCATAGACCGGTAGATTGAGATGATTATAGCTGTTGTTTGAAGCCTTCATAATATAAACTATTTATTTAATCGCTGTGTGGGTGATATTAAATATGCATAAGCATATAATCTTTTTACGTAATCCATTTTGCTCTATATGACTGACAAATGGCATGAAAATTATTCAAAGTGCTGTGTAACTAGGAATGGAAACATGATTATCTTACAACAAACCTTATATAAAAAAAATACTGACAATTCTTGCTGCTCAAATCTAGCTAATTAACAAGAATCAACTACTCCGTCATACTTTTGGCGTCAAGAGTTCATAATAGAGACACAAAATGTGTGTGATTATTTCAGATAGGTTGCTGTAACTCATTCTCAAGAACTTCATCAAAATCGTCTGATCTCAAAGATTCTGAAAATATCTCCGAAATTTGGCATTTCACTGACATTTACACAGACTGACTGACAGTCTGAGCAGTTGACGAAAACTATTTTTGGAAATGACCTCAAAAGATTGACAAACTGCAAATAAATAGAGAAGAGCAAATGGATTTATGATCAATATTGGCAACAGCGAACAGACAACAGATGTCTGTCAAATTGGGTTTTTCAACATTGGATATATTAGCCAGCAGGCAGCAAGTAAAGTAATTATATAGAACAATGGAAAGTATGCAGAGTTACTTACAATGTATATCTGTGGTAAGGTGAAACTATTAAATTAAATTCACAAACCCAAACTGCACAGAAGGACGGCGCGACAGTGCAGGTGCCAGAATGTATTTAAAGTTAGCATTTGGTCAAGGTGAAAGACAAGGTGAATGAAACTTTTAGCTCATTTGGTTCATTTTACAGTTAGACTATTAAACTAAGTCTGTGCCAGGTGTTAAATTGTCCTTTAAAGATCATTGGCCCCAGCCATTAGCAGATTATTCCTTTAATTCTACTTTACAAGAGAAAGCCCATTGTAAACCACATAATATGAGCGTGATATTATGACACTGGGCTTTTATGTGTTTTATGAACGGAAATGCATCTGAAGTTTATTGATTTTAAAATTACTGTTGATTTACTGTACTCCACGGTGGTTAAAGCTAAAAGGTCTGGGGTTGGGACCTCGGATGAGTCATTCCTGCGCTCCTCTGGGTGCTCCGGTTTCACCACACAGTCCAAAAATCTGTCTGTATGTACAGATTGTTCCTGTGATAAACTGGTAACCTTATGGGAAATGTGGGTGTGCTGTAGTTAACTTCCATTCAGGTGACCTTGCATAGAATAAATAATCATCTGTAATCAGCAGTACTTTCTGAAACAGAAGGAGAGCTGTTGAACAAAGACAAAGAGAGAGACAGAACACAGGTACACAGTTGGACATTCACCTTCCTATCAGAGGAACAGCAGTTTTTTTCATAAAGTTTAGAGGATTCTCTGCAGCAGGACAGGTTTTGATTTGTAACACTGGCTTAAACAGATTATCTGAGACTGACCAACTGTGCATGATGATAGGTGAGGGCCTGAAATGATCAAAGAAAAGGCAGCTGAAGTAGTACACACAATTAAAATGATAAAGGAGGGATAGAAAGAACTGATTTACTATTAAAAAAAAAATCCTTCCTATAAATGTACGATTTAAGGAGTGATATAAAGGAAGGTACCAAGTTAACCAACCTGAGTTCCTCAGGTAGGCAGTTTCACAGTTGGAGGGCTCAAACAGAAAATGCCCTATTTCATCTGGTAGAGAGGCAAGCTGATAGAACAGTTACAATGATTATACCTGAGGAGTGCAGAGAGCAGCCAGGCTCAGAGGGTGCACCCTAAACCTGTGATGTATGTAGGAGCAAGGACATAGAGCTTTAATCGTAAGTAGCAAAAGTTTAAATTAGTTTATACTTAACAGATAGCTAGTGTAAAGTTGTAAAAATGGTTGTTATATGGTCTGGTCTCTTAGAGTTTGTCAGAAGTTTGACAGGTGAGTTTTGAAAGAGCTAGACACGGCAGATGGACTTTTGGCTGAGCCCTGAATACAGGAAGTAATCCAAACGTGACGAGATAAAAGCATTGAGGACTTTTACAAGGTTGAGGAGAATTCTTCCATTACAACAGAGAACAATCTGTATGAAAGGAAGGTGAAACCAGGGAATGAGCAATGTCCTTCATACCAACACAGTTGGTATTTAGAAATACAGCTCAGGAATTATTTTTTTTTTTAAATCAGCATCTCTACGTGTATGACAGCCGTTCCATTCCAGTGTCTGTTGAATTCCAATACAGGCACACCTGAATCTACTTAATGAGATACTCATTAGGTGATCACCTGAACCAAATCTTATTTAATGAAGAAAAGTATAAAAAACCAATCCTCTTGCAATAGGACCAGCTTGATGGCAGAAACAGTGCTAGTAGTACATCAAAGGTAATTGGAATAAAAGAAGTGACTATTGACCATGCCAAAAGAGTTAAAAAGAAAAGTTTTGAGTGAGGAAAAGAAGGGTTCAATTCTGGCTTTACTGGCAGAGGGATACAGTGAGCGTCGGGTTGCTTCCATCCTTAAAATTTCAAAGACGGCGGTTCATAAGAACAAGGTCAAGCAGCAGACATTAGGGACAACGAAGCTACAGACCGGCAGAGGACGAAAACGACTCTCCACTCACTGGGATGACCGCCAACTCATTCAAATGTCACTCAACAACTGTAGGATGATATCAAGTGACCTCCAAAAAGAACAGCAAACTGCAGCTGGGGTGAAGTGCACGGCGAGAATGGTTAGAAACAGGCTCCTAGGGGCGGCTGAAGTCGTGCAAAGCTAGAAAAAAGACCTTCATCAATGAGAAGCAAAGAAGAGCCAGGCTGAGGTTTGCAAAAGACCATAAGGATTGGACCATAGAGGACTGGAGGAAGGTCATCTTCTCTGATGAGTCCAATTTTCAGCTTTGCCCAACACCTGGTCATCTAATGGTTAAACGGAGACCTGGAGAGGCCTACAAGCCACAGTGTCTCGCACCTCCTGTGAAATTGGGTGGAGGATCGGTGATGATCTGGGGGTGTTTCAGCAAGGCTGGAATCGGGCTGATTTGTCTTTGTGAGAGACGCACGAATCATGCCAAGTACAAAGTTGTCCTGGAAGAAAACTTGCTTCCTTCTGCTCTGACGATGTTCCCCAACTCTGAGGAGGGTTTTTTCCAGCAGGATAATGCTCCATGCCACACAGCCAGGTCAGTGAAGGTGTGGATGAAGGACCACCAGATCAGGACCCTGTCATGGCCAGCCCAATCTCCAGACCTGAATCCCATTGAAAACCTCTGGAATGTGATCTAGAGGAAGATGGATGGTCACAAGCCATCACACAAAGCCGAGCTGCTTGATTTTTTTTTTTGCGCCAGGAGTGTCATAAAGTCCCCCAACAGCAATGTGAAAGAGGTGGAGAGCATGCCAAGACGCATGGAAGCTGTGATTGTAAATCAAGGTTATTCCACCAAATATTGATTTCTGAACTCTTCCTAAGTTAAAACATTAGTATTGTGCTGTTTAAAAATGAATATGAACTTGTTTTCTTTGCATTATTCGAGATCTAAAAACACTGCATTTTTTTGTTATTTTGACCAGTTGTCATTTTCTGCAAATAAATGCTCTAAATGATAAAAATTGTATTTGAAATTTGGGAGAAATGTTGTCAGTAGTTTATAGAATAAAACAAAAATGTTCATTTTACTCAAACACATACCAATGAATAGTAAAATCAGAGAACCTGATAACTTTTAAGTGGTCTCTTAATTTTTTCCAGAGCTGTATATTATGGTCGACCGTATCAGATGTGGAACTCAAATAAAGTCTAAATTAAATTGAAGAGGCCGCAGAATCAGCAGCGAGCACTAAATCATTGGTAACCTTAATAAGATCTGTTTCTGTGCTATACGTGGTACAGAAACCTGATTGATATTCCTGAAAATTATGATTTAATCATGTGTGTGATTCATTCAGAGGCCTCATACTTTTTTAAACATTTCAGATAAAAAAAGATGAATTTAAAACTGCTCTAAATATGCTTACAATGAGAAGGTCAGGTGTAGGTTTCTTTAGGAGAGGTCAAACAATTGCATTTTTAAAACCAGGTCGGACACAGCCAGTAGGCAACAGGCAATAAGTTATTGATAGGGAGAATTTGTGGGACAACAGTCAACAAAAGGAGTTTTGGACATATTTCACCCTTGTTAAGGCTAGTCTCACATAACTCAACAGGCAGTCGATGAGTTCTTGAAACACTTCAAAAACTGAGGCTGTAAAGTGGGTTTTGGAAGTGAGAAGGTTCAGCAGCAGGTCATGTAATAAGCTGAGTCATTGGTATTGATCCATGACTTTTCAGCGCTTTTAGAAACACTCAAAATCAGTCACATCAACCTGTTTTACTGTATTCGATGCCTCTAAAATAAGAGTGCTGCGTCATCCTGAACACACATTACAGATTAATACCCCCTGAGAATCACACGTTATCCACTTTTTATTTTATAATCAATTGATGAGATTATATAGGTACCACCTTCACACAATTACATTTGCTTATATTCTCCCATTGAATAGAATATCTTTATTACCTACAAAGATTACATAGATCTGTCTCATGACTAACATCAGACAGAGAAAAAACAAACTCTCTAATATGTTCAATGTAACCACTCAGTCATCCACCTCAACCCATACATTTAACCCCCAGACACACACCTGAGCAGCAGCAGGTTAGTATATCTTCATGGCACTGTGGATTTCAGTGTTATCTTCTGGCTTTTTAGGCTTTAAGTGAAAGATGTTCTTTACACAAATGTTGAAAAGCTGCAGTAAAGATTAAATATTTTTAAATTTCGTGTTTAAATGTCATAACTTTATGACCAGTGTACACCTTTGACAATTGTGACCAAAACAAACCAAAAAAAAGGTTAATAGATAAAGATCTTTTAAGGCTATACAGTATATAAAGCTACATTGGCTATAAAATGCAAATGCTTAGTACGGTGCATGTTTTTGTCGATTCGTGTAAGTGTGAATGTCCTGCTGAAGGCTGTCATGATTCATAAACTTCTGGCAAGGTACAGTAATTATTCATGACAAGTAACACTATGTGTGGGCGGGAGCAAATCGAGTCATAGTGACATGTTTCAGCAGGCAAGCCGTCGGACTTTTCTCACTGGGGATCTCATGATTCGTGCAGTCTTGGCGTGGTTTAGTTGTTTTCCTCACGATTGACAGAACTTTTCATGATGAAATGTTCTGCAAAGGGAAGTCAACATGTGATGTAGTCTTCCAGGTTACTTACCTACAATTAAGGATGTTTAGATTACATACAACACGATACGAGGTGATACAGCGCCACATAAATCCTGCAGTAGGCTTAGACCGGAACATTCGTGATTTCGCCTTCAAATTAACGTTTTGTTTCATTGGCATTAGTTTACGCCAACTTTTTTTTTTTTTTTTTTTTTTTTTCTGTTTTGTTGTTTGTTTGTTTGTTTGTTAAGTAAAAACAAATGACTATTTTAAAAGCAGAAAATTACAAAAGAAAATGTACAAACTAAAAGTCTGAAAATTGAAATGGGAACAAACTCAGTCAACCGCAACAACTACGTGTTATACAGCCTATATATATCCTATATTTAATCTTTTCGATTTTTATTTTTTTTAACAACAGCGATTTACAATTACATAACGTAATGAAATTAAATTTGAGGAGTGCGTTTTAAATGCTTTTGGTCAGAGAGTATGAGATTAATAAAATGTAGCCTTTTGTTTGAACTCTTTGCTAAAGAAAATAAAGCATTATCATGTACACATAAATGTTTTTCTGTGCATTATTTTATACTACAGCAGGCATTTTTGAATTAGTATGCTTCCTATAGTTAACACTTTAACGTGTGAAGTGCATAACTCCCCTGCACTTATTTGTCTTAGTGTCTAAGTCTTATTTTGAAAACTGTGAACGGAAGTAGGACGTGAGGTACGTTTCTCGTACTTGAGAGGTGTTTTGGTTGGGTTTTTTTTTTTACCTCCTAGCGAGTGACAGGCGTACAGGAGGAGGGAGGAGAAGTTTGCCTTGGCATTGCCTTCTTCTCATTATGGAGACTCAGGCACATTTCTCCCGGGAGGAAATCAACAGCACGGTGTGGGAAGTCCCGGAGAAATACACGCGCCTCAAACAGATAGGAACCGGGGCGTACGGCTCGGTGTGGTGAGTGACTCCTCTTCTACTGTACGGTGTGTGTGTGTGTGTGTGTGTGTGTGTGTGTGTGTGTGTGTGTGTGTGTGTGTGTGTGTGTGTGTGTGTGTGTCACAGTTGGGACCGGACCGCGTTAAATGGTGTCCGGTGTGAGGCCGGCACTTATTATCGTGAGCCTCACCGGGGTGCATGCAGCCTGTGGTGGGCCTGGGTTGTATCCTGTGTACACCAGCACGCTGTGAACAGTGATGTCACTTCCACTAAACTCACCTGACATCATGTTAAAACACACATTTACGGCGTGTGGCGTGTGTGTTCGCACACACACACACACACACACACACACACACACACACACACACACACACACACACACACACACACACACACACACACACACACACACACACACACACACACACACACACACACAAATGTCATAACACGTACTTTTCAACCACATATGTATTTACCTGCAGACCAATAGAGGAGCTATGCCAGTATTAAAGATGGCCACTTTCCTGTCTACATACAGTTACATACCATGTACAGTAATACATTGTGAAGTCCATAAAAATAGATCACAAACAGATGCGCATATTGCTTAATATATATGCACATGTAGAGTATGTTCATATATAACATGTATATTATTACTTATTGTGTGCATCAATGTACTTGTTTATAGCAACAAACATGGTAGAGGAATGGAATGACATTTTCGGCATACATAAGAAAGCAGGCCATAAGGAGCAAGTTTCAGTGACATTTACTGTTCTTGAAACAAATACACCTAGTACAAACACTGGACACAACCATCACGCATCATGTATGATCTACAGCTTCCACATAACACTGCAACTATCCGTTGATTAATTGATTAGTGGATTGGCAGAAAATTAATCACCAATTATTTTGATAAGTGATTCGTGATGTTGTGTCTTTTGTTAATGAAACGATGCTGAAATAAATCGATAAATCAGGAAAATAATTCATAGATTAATCAACAATGAAAATAATGCTGAGTTCAAGTCCTACCACCATGTTGTTTATGCAGATGACTATACAAACCAAATCAATGTGTAGGTCCTCCAATGCTTGATGTTGGGTGATAAATTTGTAACGCACTATATTTATAATTTTAGGATTGACGTATCGGTAACATCCCATCACATCATCATCATTTTTGAAAAAAGATATTAAAGACAAGAGACATTCTGGTCATGAATGAATCCAAGATTCAGATCCGCACTAACCCCGAGAAATATTTGACAATTCTCTGGGTATTCGTACAATTTTCAAAATGTTGCGTCTTATTTGTCATTGTTTAAAGTGTCTTCCTTATCATCCCCCGAATTATTTTCAAATTTCAATTTCAAAGTCATCTCTACACTGTGGAGAGTGTTTAGTAACAGAGAATACTAAATTATTTTCTCATTGATTGGAACTTTAAATAGTTTTGCATAAAACTGTTCACATTTTAAGACATTTAGTCCAAAAAAATCTAAACGATGTAATTTTTAAGAGTGGACTTTGATCTCCTGTTTTCAAAGCTGCAAATGTCGGCCCGCTGACGACGCTCACCACCGTTTTCAGCATTAAAGTGTGGGAGTTATAATCTGTCAAAGCTTAAAATGGCTGTCTTTTAAAAGAAGCACCATCTGATGAACTGGGATCACCAAATTGCTCATCTTTAATTAACTGACATGTGGGAGGCAGCGAGCGCAGTAGGAGGAAGAAACAAGAAACAGAAACATAACAGTTTCATATTGTAGATGTTTGTGTGGCCTGGACCTGCTGCTGTGTGTAAAACGGACTGTAATATCCTGCGTTACTGCCTCAGTGTTGTCCACAACACGATGCACAAGTGGTGTGTGTTATGTGTGTTGGTGGATGTGTTTCCAAATAGCCTAACAAGCCTCTCCTCCTACGATGTGTTGCCCTGCAGATCACTGCAAACACGCACATTACGAGTTGTCAAACATTTACGTGTTGGTACTCAATCAACCACAGACCATCTCTCAGTTAGAGAATGAGTCACATGTACAGGACCTCTCTGAGCACTTGCTTGCTCTTCTTTCATGGGAAGCTTCTAAATGAGAAGTGAAACCTGAAAATCGACCATTCTCTGTCGTTTTCTGTCTGTTCTGACTTCAAAAGGGTGAAATGATAGGAAAACAAGAAGGCGCATGCAGACTGAGCTCAAAGCTAATGACTTGTTCCTCCACCTTTCACCTCAGCTCAGTAATAAATGAGAAGACAAAAGAGAAAGTGGCCATTAAGAAGCTCCACAGGCCCTTCCAGTCAGAGATCTTTGCTAAGAGGGCCTACCGAGAGCTGCGACTACTCAAACACATGAAGCATGAAAATGTAAGTGAACTGAACCCAAAATGTCTCCTGCCACTTTCAGCAGTTTTACACTTATTGTTGGCCTTTAAATAGCACAATTGTTGTGAATTTTTGAAATGATAATATGCAAATACTGGTTTGCTCCTTCTTTCGTTCCTACTAGGTGATAGGACTTCTAGATGTGTTTACACCTGCCTCAAGCCTGGATGACTTGCAGGACTTGTAAGTACAGCACTTCTGATGAACTTCAGGTTTTGTCATCACCTGCAGAAACAACCAGCGCTTAAACATCGGGTCCATCTCGAGAGTGATGAACAAAAATTTATTTTGGCCTAAATTTCCTCACTATTTTGTCCGTTTGTTATGTAACACATCCCCTTAAAGGTTCCTATTGTTTAACTTCAGATTTCAACGTGGTTTTTTTTTATATTAAAAAAGCACTAGATACCATATAAATAGTGTCAAAATACTCAGCCAATATTTAGTAACTGCATTTTGAGTGAGCCATTTGGACCCACTCATGTCACAAACTCACACTTATATCATATGTCAGTCATCAGTACAGCCCACGGCCCAACCTTTTATGAAAAAGAAAACACGTTGCTGTCATTGCATCGTGGTGTTAGCGAGCTACAAGAAAGAAAACCTGTGGTTGGCTGTGGTGTGCGTCACTCAGAAAAGAGTCAGCCAATCAGAAGAAAGGGTCTTTGATATCAATGGCCCTTGGAGACATAGACACAATGCAGCCTGTTCTTGGTAGAGCTAGAGATAAAACTATCAGGATGATATTTTTGGCCACAAAAATATATTTTTATGGATATTAAGACTCATATCAGAGACAATACCAGACAATAAAACATCTGAAATATGTAAAATATGGGACCTTTAACATCTTAAGAGTCTGGGAAGGAATCCAAATGTACTTTATTTTGCTTTAAAGTAAAAGTCTGCCTGTGAAAGAGGCTTCTCAAAAACTGGAAGCACAATGGTGTCTCAAATCGTGCCGTACCATTATTAACTGAAATCAATGCCTAAGCAGTGAATAACAGCCCCAGACAGGGATGTCAACCAACAGATGAATCATTTCATGGTTAATTAATAATAGACGTAATATCACAAATACCAAACCGGACTGTTTGTGTGGTTTTCAGGGAGTGTTGCTCAAACATCTGCTGTGGCTGTCAGAGTCTTATTGCTCTTTCCACTCAGAGACACACAGAACTACAAGCTTTAGTTTTATTGATGAATTTGATGAACGCCCACTGACACAGCAGGCACATTAATGATTTCCCCATTTATTATTAAATGTATCTATACTAGAGTATCTATAATTGTTGTTAGAATGTATTTATTAGTTAATTGAGTCATTATTTACTTTTCTGACAACGTTTGGTGTGCTAGATGAATACATGAAGGTTCAAATCTCGGGCTGCACTGTCTATTATGGGTTATGTAAACATACATAAGGAACCTAAGCATCTTCATAAAAACACAAGAAGACATGGATTACAGTATTAATAGGGTATTGAAATGAACAGTTGGAGGATTTATTGAGGCAAAGGGAAGCTCCTACTCGTGTATTACTTTTGATCTTGACTGAATAAATCAGTAGAGTTAATCATATTACTCTTTTTCTCAGCTACCTGGTGATGCCTTACTTGTTTACTGACCTGTCGAAGGTGCGAGGTCACCTCTCAGAGGACAAGATCCAGTTTCTTGTCTACCAGATGCTCTGTGGACTCAGGGTGAGTCGGTGAAGATGACCTTTCCTAAACTTCATCTCGAAGCATTACACTTGTGAAGTAGATTTGTAACCAGTTAAAGCTGCACTGAATACTTTCCAAGCTAACCATGTGTAACACAGTCATGCAAGAGCTAATCCTTACTTTAATATGTTACAATAATTACATGCATTATGAGTGGAGAGTCAACCTTTCATGCCTTAAATTAGTCATTAAAACACAAACTCATAAAAGAAAGAAACAAATGTGCAGTTCAGAAGCCATGGGCGGAAGTATCACTTCTTAAACATTATTTGGTTTAAAGAGAGACTTTTAAAGCTTGTTGTTGTAGTTAACATGACTTTCTATTCGACAGGTCTGGAGCTGATGTAGTATTCCCATTGCAGTAAATCCCAGCACATATGTCGCTAACACATATAGGGTTTCCATGATCCTCCCGGTCCCAATACTATGCTGTTGCCAAGGTTACCCACATAGATCGTCTATAAGTCAAGAAGCACATTCCTACCTCCACCTTACAGATGTCTTAATGTAGCTCAGTGGCTTATACCTTAGTTGCATCACTCATATCACACACATGTCAGACAGCTGCTTGTGGGCTATAGAAAATTGTATGTAAACAGGCTTGTCAAACATACATGCCACGAATTTTGGATGTTCAATTAAGATGTCTGCTACCTGCTCTGTTTTGTCTCTTTGCAGTACATTCACAAGGCTGGGATCATCCACAGGGTGAGTCCAGATCACTATGTCATTGTGGAGTGCTTACAACAGATTTAGTTGACCAAAAAAAATATATTTTGGAAGTATTTTTTTTTTTATATATTCACAAATGGACCTCTACACGGTAATATAAGGAGATTGTATTGTGTGCAGTACTTTGTGCTGAGCATATCTCTGTCTCAGATTGCAGACTCCTGTACTTTGGGAATGTTTATTTAATTATTCACAGCTAACGAGTCAGATTAAACCCTGCCCCAACAGGTAGGATGAGTCGACTCCTCTGATTTTAGACTGCATGTCTGGAGACGTCAGGCCACACCCTTAAACACCTGTGGGTGTATGTGTGGAGCAGGGAACGGAGGGTTAGACCTGAACTTCTGTCAGTAAATCTGGATTCCCACAGCTGTTAGTTGTTCCTCGCCCTTCAATCTCTGCTTGACCTGGAAATCACTCCGGTCCTCCATCTTGAAGTTCTTTCCAAAGCTCTTATTTCAAAGAGCAAAGAGTGATCTCTGAGGAGACATGAGAAAGGAAACATGATACTCTTCTTCTTGAAAGTGCCGTATCAGACAAACACACCCCTTCGCTTGAAACCTGTTAGTGATTAGACTCTGCAGTTGAGTGGGATGGTTCACATCGGGACAAATTACAGTTTCAACTCAGGTGCAGAATCACCACTGACTTTCAATCTTTTTCAATGATTTGTGTCCTCATTGAGCATTAAGGTTAAAATCATTGGATCTGTTGTGGCTGTAAGTCTGATTCATAAAATCAAATAAAACAACTTTCATCATTTATCAAAGATTTTTTTTCTTTTCTTTGTCAGTCAGTCAGTCATTTTCCACAATCAAACCCATATCATGGATAATCTTATAGTCAGGGAGATGAGCAGTTGTCTTTCAGTAAAAAAACATTATTTAGATATCAGTTTCTTTGAGTGTAATAAACCCCGTGTGTCCTGTAGAAAGGATATTTTGTCATAACTTACATTTACATAAATGTATACTTTCTCTAAAACAGATGCTAAAACATTATGATACGGCCTCATCATAACCTGAATTATTGCATATAAATGGAGAGGCAAATAATAAATAGTAAGTGTTGCTGGCTCATGCTTCTAAGGTCTTGGCAGTAATGTTACAATTCGATTTGTTTTGTAAAAATATAGAATACAGGTTTTTAATGAGTTGCAGATGCTTGTCAAACTGAAAACATGCAGATATATTGCAAATATTAACATTTTTTGTGATGTTGATAGACCTGTCCCCATAATTACATAATCACCTGATTGCAATTATTTTAGCTGACTGTACTCATTTACAATATTTGTTAGAGTCGTTTCCATTCATCTGTATAAGAACAGCTGGGATAAACTAACAGAAATGTTACATTTCCATCACTATTTCCACGTCATCCTCCACTGTTTGAGGTTCGACTGGCTCCATCTCGTTGGGCCTGCTTCTTCTACTATGGTGTCAAGGCACATGAGTGGACAATTAGCGCCACCAACTGTTTACTGTATGATAGATAGATAGATAGATAGATAGATAGATAGATAGATAGATAGATAGATAGATAGATAGATAGATAGATAGATAGATAGATAGATAGATAGATAGATAGATAGATAGATAGACAGACAGACAGACAGACAGACAGACAGACAGACAGACAGACAGACAGATAGATAGATACTTTATTAATCCTACACTTTGATGTAAACAAGGGAATTGAGATATGCCTGGCATTAGGCAGATAATAATAGTAGTTATAATATTATAACTATATTACTATAATAAAAGTTGGCTTGTTTTTTTTATCTGTTGGACTCCCAGAGACACTGACATGTTGCCAAAATAACATAAAACATGATTTTATTGTTTGAAGGCATACCATGACAGTTTGTACAGGATTTCACAAACAAGAGCCACTGGGAAAAGCCTACCATGAAAAGAGTAACTTTACACCAAGATTAATCTTCACTCTGTAGTTAAGATTTGTCTTGAGCATTGTCTTGGGCCAATGTTTATTTTTCATGCTTTGATCATAACACATTGATCCAGTATGATAATTACGAACTGCAATATTGGTGAGTGGTGGTTGAGCTCTCAACATTTGTTTGACGTCTGTGTGTCTATGTGTGTTTAGTGTGTAGAAAACTGTTCCTCTGCTGTTACTGTTGTACTTATTAAAGCAATAAAGGTGTCACTATCACTCACTGACAGTGGCACACTTGGCACACATTATGTCATATACTGACTGCAGAAATGCTGCAGTGTGTCTCACGGTCAGCTTGTTGTTGAGTCACACCCGTGAATCCCCGGCTAAAATACCCACAGTGTTCTCGTATTGGGACAAACAGCTGAGCCATGTTAGACCACAGCAACTGTGAGCTCTAAAGCTCTTACTGGTTCCAGTAAGAGTGTTCTGTGTAATGACTATAATTACCATGTGCACTAAGTAACCAGCACTCAACTCATTTTCTTTTACAGGATCTTAAGCCTGGAAACTTGGCTGTTAATCAAGACTGTGAACTAAAGGTGTGTACTTCTAAAGATTACACTAGAAACAACACTTCAGTGACAGGGTGGCTGCAGCAGCAGAAACAAGGACATTCAGCTGGTAATAGTCTATGTAATTAGCAATACACAGGATGCAGCAGAATTTACATACAGCTGTTGGCAAAGAAACACAAATGAATGAACCTCATTTCAAAAATTTAACTGTGGACCATGTGTGTGACACATTTTTAAAGACTTGTATTTCAAATAGGGATTAATGGGTTTAGAGCTATGGGACTATGATGATAAACAAGTCAAAACAGATCAAGTCAAAACAGTCTTCCTTTTCCCTATTCTCACAAAGAAGATTGAAACATGTGCATAAAGTAAGGGTGGAAGTGTTCTCAAAATTTACGGTTTGGTTCATATCGTGTTTTTTTTTTGTACAGTTTAGTACATGTTTTAAAACTTGTGAGGAGCATACTGACCTGTTCAATCTGCTTTTCATTTACATAGCAAAAAGAAATTGCCCTTACAAAATTCTGGCTAACAACATAAAGAATATAAACATTCTGTCAAATTTTGTCAAATCTTAATTAAAAGAATAGTTTTTTTTAATTAGTGCCGGCAAAAAATACAGCTTTGGCATTAAAGACATACAGGTCATCAACATTAAAAGCATCAGAGAGATGCTTGCTTGTGTTTCTGTAATAAGGAATACTGTCTACAAAACTGACCTTTTTATCTGCCACTCTCAAGTGATGCTGTGGGCAGTCACAGTTGAGTAGCCCCGGAGGTCAATCAGTCTTTAGTTAGAGCTGTGAAAGCTGTGCTGGAAAATTCTTTCACAATTCCTCGCCGTGAAGTGTCGGTGGGAAGGGATGTTATAGTCCGGCGCAAGTGCTTTATCATATGCTGAAATCCTGCATCCTCCACGACTGCATAGGTTTACACATCTTTTACCCGAATACTATAGTAGTGGACTTTGCCCTGACTGAATCTGAATATGGAGAGGCTGTTTCGGAGTTGCTCTTTCCCACTCGAATCTCTCCTCCTGGCGCTGTCACATCACTGGGGTGATGTCTTTTCTGAATGTTTAATCATTGGAAGTATTACTGCGAGCAGAAGCAACACGTGTTGCAGCGCTCGCACTAAACCAACGCAGCAGACCGAAATGATGCTGGTGAATGTTTCACTGCATTATTGGCGCAATACTTTTTTTCCTAATCGCTATTTTTTTTTTTCTTTTCTGTCTATGCCTCGCAGCTTATTTCAAATGAAGCGAATAATGCAGCTCAAACTGTGACCAACAAACCAAACCGTTCCACCCCAAGCATAATGCGTCCACATATGTGGTCATGCATGTAAATCTAAACAACCCTGTCAAACACTGTATAAACAGCTGTGTATGACATGCAGTGCACATGCTCCAGACTAAGATCCCTTTCTTTGCTGATGATGCAGATCCTGGACTTCGGGCTGGCTCGCAGCACTGACGCAGAGATGACCGGCTACGTGGTGACACGTTGGTACCGGGCGCCTGAGGTCATTCTGAACTGGATGCACTACACCCAGACTGGCAAGACAATTGTAGCTATTACATATTCTTACCTCCGTCCTCGCTGTCGTCTTAAGTACACAGTTGGTCGGTCGGCGCTGTGACTGTTTGATATGTGTCATTTTAAAACATCCCCAACTCCAGCTTTAGGTTATACGCCACTTCATGGGTCAGCAAGTTTTGTAATCCTGTCGCTAGTTCCTGAAACGCTCAGATGTCATTCTGAAAAATAAATCTTTCTTTTCCCTTAATCTGTTCGCAGTTGTCACAGATGGGTCTGACAGCTGCCTGATAGTGCTGAGACTCAATGACAGAATTGTCACTGCAATGAAACCGACATTCCCCAGGATTTATGTCTCTTTAGGAGATGGTGTTTTTTCATTTTGTAAGCAGCCTCTACAGAGTGGGATGTAGCCCAGAAAGCATCTCTGGCAGGTTTACGCCCTGCATGAGATAGTATTACTCAACAAACATCCCCCAGTTTAAACAGCACAACAGATTCAGCTCTCTGTTGTGAATAGGAACTCTGCTCTTGCATATAAATGCCACCTTCCTCATTTTTACTGCACTCAACTAAAGTTAAAACACTCTGATGTGTATTCTGCTCAGGTTCTCACCGATGTATTTTTTTCCTTGTTGTTTATTCTAGTGGACATCTGGTCTGTGGGCTGCATCATGGCAGAAATGATCAATGGAAAAACCTTTTTCAAAGGCAAAGACTGTATCCTTTCATCAGCCTCGTTGTCTTCCTCAACTTTTTAATCCTGTGCAATTTTAAATAATAAACTAACATATAAAAAGATGAAAACACACAGTATGATTGACCCTATCAAGTTTTAATATCACGTTATCAAACTGTTGTAGTAATGTAGTACATTGACAGCCACTTGATTAAACAGCAACCGTTTTATCTGATGATAAGCTCTATGAATCAGGCACAAAATGGAACAATCACAGTGTATCCAATGCAGAAAATTCAAAATTTTACCGAAGCAGTTGCTAATTCTACACTATATTTTATGCAGTTCTGCATGTTTTATATTAATTTTTAAAGTCCTGTTATGCACCTGATGACTTCACTGATTTAAACAAGCAAATAAAGATGTCACTGTTTCATCAACTCCTTTATTATTCCGTTTTATTGGCTTTCTTGGGAACCATATTTTTGACTGCCTCTATATGACTGTTTGCTTTTTGAACCAATCCTTAACTGTAACCCCTTCACGAGCAGACATGGACCAGCTGACTCAGATCATGAAAGTGACCGGAGTGCCAGGACCAGAGTTCATACAGAAGCTGGACAGCCCAGAGGTAGGACAAATTACAGTATGGATGGCATAAATGTTAAAGTATATCATGAAGGTACCGTTTGACAGAAAGCCCTGTTACCAATAGCCAATGCTTTGCAAATATTAACTACCTCTAAACCAGGAACATTTTAAAGAAATGTGAAAACCAGCAAGTATAAAGTGCTTATATACATTATATCCTACAGTACTTTCTGACTGAAAATATTGCCATTACTCAAGTTTTACCAGTAGCGGTCAGTAGAATATATACATTGTCCTGATGGGGGCACTAGTGGAAAAGTCAGGGCATCAACAAAATCATGTAGCAGGATGTGCTCACAGAAAATCAAGTTCAGTTGAGACAGTTTTGGTGACATCAGCGTTTTACATGTTGCTTCTCTTTGAGTCTTTTTTTTAATCCGTTTTCTTGTTGTATTTTGATGGATTCCAGGAATTACCTTTCTAATCTTCAGCACCACACAAACAAGATGGTTCAGTCATGGTTTTAGTTTCCAGATAGTATTGAAATCAAATTTTCAATGACTCTGACCAAGTTTTGCCCACTTTAGTGTTATAACATGTTGTAACAAATACCATTTCAATTTTGTCATCTGTGGAAATCATTTTTGCATAAAAGACAGACTTACATGGAAATCACCTTCAATGGACACTTGGGGATCCGATACGAGCATAAAATCACATGTATTCATTTCTGCAAGGTGGGAATGCAGTGAAATAAATACAAAATATGTCTTCAACAGAGTTCAACAGCACACAAATTATAGACAAACTCAAGAACTTATTTACACATGAGCTAATCACTAACAATCAACTGATGTCTTACATACTAAAGTTTACTATCTTTATATGCATTTATACAGAGATAGGTGATACCCTTAGTTACAGTTTGTAGATCAGTTAAAATGCATATCATTCCAATAATTCTAGTCCATATTTAAAGGGATGAAACCATTTTTTTTTTTGATTTGCATATCTATTGTTTGATCTCAAAAACAGGCCAAAAATTATGTCAAGGCCCTTCCTCGCTACCCCAGAAAAGACTTCTCAACGTTGTTTCCCAGAGCCAGTGTACACGGTGAGTTCAACCACGTGCTTCTTCTACCACAGTAGGACAAATTCTGCAGATTCTTGTGTGTTTCATTTGGATGTAATGTCAGTGTTTGCACTTTGTGTCTCTGAATGAGGATAATGACTGTACGCTATTAAGGAAACTTTTCCACTCACTGCTCCAAATAGTCAGTGTCACGTTGGTCAAATCAGGATAAATTCCCTTAGTGATGTATTTTATGTTTCTGGCAGTGGCATAATCACTTCTTTCTTGTATTTCTTTCTTTTTTTAATCTCAAAGTGTCTAAAAAATGTTTATAATAAGTATGATTTAATGTTAATCTTCTGAAAAGGCAGCAGCAACCTGCCATTTGGCTAACGTCCATAAAAATGTTCAATGAATTCAGATATTTTTGTAACTTGACCTTTTTTTTTTAATGTTTGATGAAATTGCTGCATTATTCTGCACCGCTCACCATCGGCAGGAATCGATCTGCTGGAGAAGATGCTGGTTCTGGATGGAGACGAGAGGCCCACAGCTGAACTGGCTCTGGAGCACCCGTACTTCGACAGCCTCCGGGACCCTGATGACTTTCCAGAGCCAGCACCATACGATGACAGCCATGACAACGCCACACTGTCTCTGGATGAGTGGAAGCGTAAGTGACAAAGAAACCGCAAACACGAACAGAAAGAAATAGCTATGAATGTACAAACTTAAGTAGAGCACGGACATACTGTAGTGTACACTGTTGCCATTCATAGTCAGAATGATTCCTTTTTCTTTAATTTATTCTATAGGAAAACACAAGTAACAAACAAAGCAAACAGTGGAACAACATCACTGTCCTACATTTCTGCTCTGCCACAGCATGAAGAGCAGTTTTAACTGTTCACCCTTTTGGCCTCATTGGATGATTTACAGCTACACTAACATTCTTTTGCAGGGCTTCTGTTCATGTGAAAATGAATAATTAATGTTAATATGTCTTTAATGGTTTCCTATTTAAATCATGAATAGCTTTGTGGACACGCTGCACACACAGAAACAAATATTTGTTTCCCCCTTCGCCCGCAGGGTTATGTTTCCGAGAGGTGAAAAGCTTTGTGCCCTTCCCACGGCGGGACTCCAAGAGGAAAAACACCCTGACTATGACTCCATGATCAGATCGATGTCATGTAACTACTGATGCCCCAACCAACACAACACACAGCCAATGGTGCCCTTGTATTTTCCAACCCTGGATTCACTGTTGTTCTTTTACTCTGGATATGTTTTGATTTAAAATCAGTGTTCAGAAGATTGTTTTAAAACTGTCCCATCTTTTTTGTTGTTATAATATGCAGTTGTTTTCTCGATGTAGATTCTTTTGGTGTTACATATTTCCCTATCGGTGAATTGTGTTGCAAATTCATTGTGACAAAATGATTTATTGTAATATTGTTTTCCAATTAAACAATAAGACAAAATGTGTATGAAGTTGTGGGGGGTTTTTATGCAACAAATAGGAAATTTTGCTGCAGCAGAGAAATTACACCAAACAATTTGGGTTTAACTGACATATTTCATCATGAGAATTAGTTCTCCCTTGAGGTGAAAATAGCATCTTGATATGTTGTCAGTGTCTGCACTCTGTCCGTGTTGGATCTGGGTTTTGCCAATGGATGCCACAGAGGCCTCAGAAAGATTAGCAGCTACTCTGTGAATGTGCAATATGTCACCGGCGCCTGCTGGAATGTGTGCCTGTTACAGTGTGTACGATGCTGAAAGCAACTATTCCTTTTATTTGTGCTTCTACTTGTGGATCACTTTGTGGTTCAATAATTTATCACTGTAATGTTTTTCTTGCTGTAATTATCATGCACAGTTGCACACTTAAAATGTTCAGCACAACCCATGTTTCCAGTGCGAGGCATTGCTTTAACATGTACTTCACTAGATTAGTACATTAAATGACTGTTGTAGCATGTATCATATAGCATAATACCGGATCATTCAATTAGGTTAAGTGTTCGTTTAATCTATAAAACCATCCTGCACTGCAAATCTTGCTGCTGGTGGGACTCGTTTGAAGCATGTACAAGAAATACGAGAACAATCTTTAGATTTTTCTTTAAGTGCTTTTGTATGTCTGTATGTGTGCATTCACATAGAATAAGGAACTCCTATTAATGAGCACACGTTTTGTGTACACAGAGGGACCGGATACGTGTCAGGTTTCCTCTCCTGTGAACATATAGTTCAAAGCGTTGCAAGGCCTAATCTGAAATTTTTTTTTTATTATTTTTTTAAAAACTGCACATTTAGAAGACATAAAACTGTACTGAGATCAATGCAGACTGATCCGTAATTGGCCCTGAAAGTAGCTTGAGCGCGAAAATCATGGCGTGGTGACGTGAAGGGGGCAGGCTCTGGTCAGGCTAAACTTGTATCAAACTGCTGTTATCAAGGCAGCCCACAGGCTGATATGAAAGCGGAAGTGAGGCACT
The DNA here is from genome assembly GCF_029030835.1 of Brachyistius frenatus. NCBI lineage: Eukaryota > Metazoa > Chordata > Actinopteri > Embiotocidae > Brachyistius > Brachyistius frenatus. Next base: position 3,255,704 of record NW_027210615.1, read on the forward strand.
CTCATCAAAATAAAACAATGTAAATCTTATACTTTTTTAATTAATATATTTACAACAGCAAAATTTAAGTGTAAAAACATCATTTCAGAACAAATGAGACAACTTTGAACACTGAGTATAACACCACGATTAGACAAATGAGTATTTATATTTTCCTGTGATTATTTTAGAAATTAATAAGAAACATAAGAAAAATATAGCCTGCATATAGTTAAAGCAAGAATAAATATACGTGGATTAAAATCAGTTACAACTGAAATACATGGGCCGACCTCTAAAATACTTTGCTACATATTAGTATGTATTGATAACTACAACAATTTGCCACATACAGAAAGATAAATACCATGAAAAGGTAATGTTGGAGGTTAAAAAAAATATGATCATTATTTTCGGGGTCACGTTGAATGGAATTATTTTGAGTTGTTTTGGTGGTGACACGTTGAAACGTACGACTCATTGGAGCCGGCGACACCAACAGACTTAACAAACTGGTTAAGAGGGCCGGCTCCATCATCGGCTACAAACTGGACAGTCTGGAAAAGGTGGTGGAGAGGAGGACGCTGAACAAACTATTATCCATATTGGATAATCCTGACCACCCTCTCCACCACCTGCTGCAGGGACAGAGGAGGACTTTCTCCAAAAGACTCCTCCAGCTCCACTGTCACAAGGACAGATACAGGAGATCACTCCTGATACAGGAGATCATTCCAGATACAGGAGATCGTTCCAGATACAGGAGATCACTCCTGATACAGGAGATCATTCCTGATACAGGAGATCGTTCCAGATACAGGAGATCGCTCCTGATACAGGAGATCGTTCCTGATGCAGGAGATCACTCCAGATACAGGAGATCACTCCTGATACAGGAGATCGTTCCAGATACAGGAGATCGCTCCTGATACAGGAGATCGTTCCAGATACAGGAGATCGTTCCAGATACAGGAGATCGTTCCAGATACAGGAGATCGTTCCAGATACAGGAGATCGTTCCAGATACAGGAGATCGTTCCTGATACAGGAGATCGTTCCAGATACAGGAGATCGTTCCTGATACAGGAGATCGTTCCTGGTACAGGAGATCGCTCCAGATACAGGAGATCGTTCCAGATACAGGAGATCGTTCCAGATACAGGAGATCATTCCTGATACAGGAGGTCATTCCTGATACAGGAGGTCATTCCTGCTGACTGCAATAAGACTGTACAATAACTCACCTCTGGCAAAATCCATCACACAACAATAACACTGTTGTCTGCGTTTCTTGGTTGTTTGTATATAATATATATATAGATATATACTGTACTGTATATACTGTATATACTGTGCATTTTATATATATATATATTTTTTTACTGCTATTTTATTGCTTTTTATTATTCCATTATTACCTTATTGCTTCCTGTATGTTGCTGTAGCGAAAACATTTCCCCTCGGGGATTAATAAAGTACCTCCCTACCTCCGAGAGAGGGATATTATTTTGAAATCTCAAACCGGAAGTAGCGTGTTTTCCGTTGGCTAGTCGAGATGTAGCACTCTGGACTCCAACTAGCCGAAGGAGGCTAATATTTCTCCTTCTCACTCAAACTGTGTCGATTACGAGCTCCGTTTCTCGGGTTGTTACTGCAAACACATCAGCCTCGGCTTCAGGAAGCCTTCAGGACCCCGGCTGCTTCCCTCCTCAGGCGCAGTGTTGTGAAAGAAACGGACGCGTTATATATATTTATAAAAAGAAAAGAAAAGAGCGGAACACACCGGCTGTAGCAGCGAGCTGTGGCCGGCTGGAGGAAGCTGTCTGGGCGACCATTACCGGAGCAGCGGCTTCACCCCGCCGGCTGTCGACCGAGCCTGTCAGCTGCCATAATAGGTACGGCTGTGTTTTAAATTCCGTAGTGAGCGGGTGTGAACTTTTTGTTTTAATTTGATCCAGGTTTTTTAGTTTAATATCGTGTTTATGCGTTCAACGTTGAACAGATATAAAAAAAAAAAAAAAAAACAGCCCCATCTTTTAAAGTTAGCAGCCCGGCTAGCTGATGTGTTTACTTCTCTCGGTACTTTTAGGGGGAAGAGCGCCGTCAATAAGCCGCGTACTTATCGCGGCTTGACAAATATAACCCGCTGCTTCAGCCTCGCGGCGCTTCTGATAAACACGTAAACCGTAGAAGAGCTTTTAACTGTTTTAAAAAACTGTAAATATGGCTGACATTTTATTCCCGAAATAAGGACGCCGATCTGTTGAGACTGTGGCATTCTTGAAGCTGATTGGCTGCGGCGGGCGTCAGTCAAACTTTCCTGCGCGCTGATTGGATAACCACCGTCGTGTTGTGGCTACCAACAGTTTATGAGATAAAGTTGAGAATAATCTACAGATCATTTTTCTTTACCGGTCGCCTGTGTTTAGTCCGAAAAGAACAACCGTCTGCTTGACATCTGGCCAACTGTCAATACGGTGGTTTACCTATTTATCTATTTTGGGTGACTAAGAGTTTCCCGGTGTGTGAAGGAATCACTACAGGTGATACTGAGCACTAATAACACAGCAGTAATAGTCAACGTGTGGCAGGGGTGTATCTGAATGACCTAATTAGTCCGAGTTAAACCTCCTTGGCCTTAGTTTTGTGATATTTTTGCAGTAGTGTAATGTATGTAAATATAATTATTATAAGGGAAAATAATCTTTTGAAGCAGCAAAGCATGGATATAGATAGATAGGAGTAAGCGATTGCTGTATAAATAATAAATATAATATAACAAAGGCATTGAAACTTTCCTGTATGAATGACTCATTATCAAGGGAGATTACAGATTTTGTAGGTACTTAGTATATTCAAGTGCTTATACAAAATATGTTTTATGTATTGACTATTGTTTAATGGTCTGACACCACAGTTTTCTCATTTTATTTCCTTTTTAACCAACAGGAGGCAACGTGTGATTGGTGGCCTATGAGGAAGCCACGTCGAAAAGGCCAGGTGGCCACGGGAAGTGCAGTAGATGTCAAAAAATCCAATGGGACAGTTGGCGGGCGTGGGGGTGCCCGCCAGCGATCACCATCCCCTTACAGCCTCAAGGCATCTCCAAGCAGAGAAACCCTGACCTATGCTCAGGCCCAGAAGGTGGTGGAGGTGGAACTGGAGGGTCGGCTTCACCGCATCTCTATTCTTGAGCCTTTGGAAGTCATCACTGAAGATGAGATGATGGCTCAGGACATTAGTGAGTGTAACAGCAACAAAGAGAACAGTGAGCAGTCGTCACCTCCCACCAGCAGTGCCCAAACACCCCGCAAAACCATCACACCCCGAGGCCGCAGGAAAGACTGCAGAAGTTCCTCTCTCAAGTCGCCACCACCTTCTAAGAACAACTGTTCCAATTCTCATCCGCAATCACCTGAAAAGCTGAACACATCGCACTATCTTCACATGGCCCTCCCTGAACCTAAGTTTCGTGTGCTGGAAACGTTCAAACCCGCCGAGGCACCCCCACTGCCTGCGGCATATTACCGTTATATTGAACGCTCCGTTGAGGAGCAAGAAGCTGAGGCGGAATATGACATGGACGAAGAGGACACCGCCTGGCTGGAGATGGTCAATAACGGCCGGACATCAGAGGGTTACTCCGCTATCTCACAAGACACCTTTGAGCTGCTGGTGGACCGGTTGGAGGAGGAGGCATACCGGGAAGCCCGCAGCCGGGCACCCTCTCAAAGCACTATAGACGACGATGCCTTCTGCTGCGTGTGCCTGGATGACGAGTGCCTCAACAGCAACGTCATCCTCTTCTGTGACTCCTGCAACCTGGCTGTGCACCAGGAGTGTTACGGAGTGCCCTACATCCCGGAGGGCCAGTGGCTGTGCCGCTGCTGCCTCCAGTCCCCTCAGAAACCTGTTGACTGTGTTCTATGTCCAAACCGCGGTGGCGCCTTCAAGCAAACGAGTGACGGCCGCTGGGCACATGTGGTCTGCGCTATATGGATCCCTGAAGTCTGCTTTGCCAACACAGTATTTCTGGAACCAGTGGAAGGAGTCAATAACATTCCCACAGCTCGCTGGAAACTGACCTGCTACCTATGCAAGCAGAAAGGCCACGGTGCATCTATTCAGTGCCACAAGGCCAACTGTTACACTGCGTTTCATGTCACATGTGCTCAGCGTGCCGGCCTGTTTATGAAGATCGATCCGGTGCGAGAAACAAACATCAACGGGACCACATTTTCAGTTAAAAAGACGGCCTTCTGTGAAGCCCATTCTCCGCCTGGACAAGAGACAGTGTCAGATGAGGAGAGTGAAGGACGAGTGGTGGGCAGCAGAGGGAGGGCTAGTAGAGGACGGAGTGCCTACACGGAGGGTCCGACAACGCCGAAAAAGGGCAGAAAGTGTGACGATGATGCCAAGACAGATAAAAAGAAAGGGAAGAAGAATACAGAGTCAACAGCACAACAGACTACTTCACCACAAGTCATAGTCCCCCAGATACCGACAAGCAGGTTAGACTACCTTTATTTTTGATCAAATGTCTCTGTTGTTCAACAAAACATGTATATCCTTTCTTTTCGGGAAACATTTCACAGAGAGGGTTTTAATTAGATCGTCAAGACACCTAGTGAAGACGCAAATGGTCAAAACACAATATAGATTTGGGGATTTACTAACCCGTCCCAAGTAAACAAGAGTGTACAATTACAACAGCTCTCTTGTGGAGATGCCTGAATCGATGTCGGTCATATTCACAGTAACACAAACCTGCATCTTCCTCTGTTGTACAGGCTGAATATCATCTGCAAAGGAATCCTCCTCCAGAGGAAAAACCAGTTCATGCAGAGGCTGCACAACTATTGGTTACTCAAGCGTCAGTCAAGAAACGGTGTGCCGCTGGTCCGGCGGTTGCACTCTAACATCCAGTCCCAAAGGAATACTGAACAGGTCAGGGCAGGACACAGAACTACAGCTATTGGCATTATGTGGCTATTTCTGTGCTCTGATGATTACATTTTTTTTTAACAACCTAATTTAAAAACTATTGCTTGGCTTTAAATTGATTTCTGACCGTGTTTATACAAGCTCTAAAATGCGCTGTATTCTGCAGCCTGAAGTGGACGAAAAGATTTCTGCTGCAAGAGAAGCACTGAGGTATTGGCAGAAGCTTCGGCACGATCTTGAAAAAGCCAGACTGCTGGTGGAGCTCATCCGCAAGAGGGAGAAACTCAAACGAGAGCAGGTAACATTCACGGGTGAATCATGCTCACAGGCTGCGACGCTGTCAATTCACCGTTTACCTTTTAAAAAATGTACAATATACAGAATACCGTATTTCACAACCAAAAGTTTGGAGACGTAAAGTACCTGGAAAATGTGGATGCTTAAAATATTCTCCAGTGTAATCTGAAGTTCTGTGTTTGGATGATCTCCTTTTTTTTTTTTTTAGCCTATTCTATAGAGAGTATGCTGGCATCTCTTTTCAAGGTAATGCTATTCCCTCTCTGTCACAGAGTGGCAAAACAAACAGGTGGCTGCTTTGAATGGTTATGGATATGGATATGGACTGGCCGTCCCAGGAGGAAAACAAGCAAATACCTTTTTAAAAATAAAGGCCCTAAATGTTAACAATTATCTGTATGAGATAATGAGCAGCCAGGGGTGTGTGAATCTTTAACTCTATCCAGATCAGGACTTGAAATGATATTCTGGTTGTTGGTGGATATCTTTTGGAGAAATATTTATCATGTTTCATACAGACAACCACTTTCTTGGGTGTTTAGCGTTAGATACATATTCACACTTATCAGGTCATGTTGCTACTCCTCACATTAGTCTGTAAACAGACCGAATTCCTTGTAGCTTGCAGCTTCTACGTAGGTTGACATCACATTCATATCATCTGACTTGAACTACAGGTCAAAGTTCACCAGGCCGCTCTGGAGATGCAGTTGACCCCGATGCTGGTGCTGCTGCGCTCCACCCTGGACCAACTGCAGGAGAAGGACTCCGCCCAGATCTTTTCACAGCCAGTGAACATCAAGGAGGTCAGACATGTTGTGCTTGTCACTGTTATAACACTGACTCCAGACGCACAGGTTACGTAGTGTTCGGAGGTGGGGTGGCCTGCTGGTTCTGGAAGTGTGTTTCCTCACTCTGTCGTACCTTCAAATATATCTTGAGTCATTGATAAATAATTAGAGGAATTTGTGTCGTAATTTTTTTATTACCTGTCTAGAAGTTCTGAAAATTCCATCCGTGCCTCCTCTCTCACTGAGAAATCTGAAAAACCTTTCATTTTACAAGTTTAACGACTGGATGTAAGCTGTCTTCTGTATCATTGGGAGCCCACTCAGTGTATATGCAACGCAAGCTTCAACACATATCGTGTTCTAATGGGGCTTCCAGACGAGTTGGGATGTCACATTGTGCAGAGTTGACGTCAAACATTAAAGAGAAGTAACAATCACCAAGACGCATTTTATAATTAAGGAGGACTGTCACATAGAAACATGGGGCTCTCCAGGTATTGTAAGGATCCTCGAGCTTTATGTTCACTGCTCCAGTTTTAATTGTTTCACGTTTGTTTCGGAGATATCGTCACTGAATATTACACCACCCGTTAGCCTTGGCTGGTGTTACCATGGAGAAGATGTTTGTCCGAGCCAAAATCAGTTGTAGCAAGTTGAGAACATTTCAGTTGCACTTGTTAAAAAAAACAAAAAAAAAACACATTGCTCCAACTGTGAGTTTTGTATTGTTGTCAATGAGAAAAAAAAGTCATGGGGTTTAACACCTGTAGAACCAGGGCACCTAAAATACCACCTCTATAGGAAGAAAACAGAACTGCACAGGGTTAATGAGATGGGTTTAGTTGGACTTGAACCAAATGTTCTCTGCAACACAAACAGCTGGAAAAATGTCTTGCCAGACTTTAACATAATGAGATGTTAATGAGCCTCTGGCAGAACATTAGCTAGGTTAGTGTAAAGTACAATTTATGAATGAGAAGTGGTGCTATTTTATTTTTTGCCTTTAATTAATAGAGACAGTAGAGATAGACAGGAAATGTGGGGCAGGAGAGCAGAGCTGCACAGGGGTAGTTAAAGTCGGCCCAGCTGGGAATCGAACTGGCAGCTCGCTGCTCTGGGGGTTATCGGCCATGTGTGTAGAACTGCATGCAACCGCACCACTCAGATATCAGGTTACTCCAGTGGTGCTTCTTGCTACGTTTCACAGACGTTTTTTTGCACTTCATCAAATTTGTATTTTACTGCTCAAACTATGTGCATTTTTGTGATTAAGTCTTGGGTTTCTGTTTTGTCCTCAGGTCCCAGACTACCTTGAGTTTATCAGCCAGCCAATGGACTTTTCATCTATGTGCTCCAAGCTGGAAAGCCATGCTTACCGCTCAGTGGCTGACCTGGAGGCCGACTTTAATCTGATGGTGTCCAACTGCCTCCTGTACAACGCCAAGGACACAGTCTTCCACCGGGCAGCACTGCGTATTCGAGATCTCGGAGGAGCCATACTGCGCCACGCTCAGCGACAAGCCACCAACACTGGGCTGGACCTGGACACCGGCATGCACTTTCCAGAATCCCCCCAGAAAAGAGACTTCTACAGCTGCACCTGGGAGGATGGTAAGTCACGGTGGAGGTGCTGTCAACACATACAGTGCATCTGGAAAGTATTCACAGCGCTTCACTTTTCCCACATTTTGTTACGTTACAGCTTTATTCCAAAATGGATTAAATTTATTTTTTTCCCAAAATTCTACATACGATACCCCATCACGATTACGTGAAAAAAGTTTTTTTGAAACTTTTGCAGATCTATTAAAAATAAAAAAGGAAAAAATCACGTACATAAGTATTCACAGCCTTTGCCATGACACTCAAAACTGAGCTCAGGTGCATCCTGTTTCCACTGATCATCCTTGAGATGTTTCTACAACTTGATTGGAGTCCACCTGGTAAATTCAGTTGATTGGACATGATTTGGAAAGACACACACCGTCTATATAAGGTCCCACAGTTGACAGTGCATGTCAGAGCACAAACCAAGACATGAAGTCCAAAGAATTGTCTGCAGACCTCTGAGACAGGATTGTATCGAGACACAGATCTGGGGAAGGGTACAGAAACATTTCTGCAGCATTGAAGGTCCCAATGAGCACAGTGGCCTCCATCATCTGTAAATGGAAGAAGTTTGAACCACCAGGACTCTTCCTAGAGTCGGCCGCCCGGCCAAACTAAGCGATCGGGGGAGAAGGGCCTTAGTCAGGGAGGTGACCAAGAACCAGATGGTCACTCTGACAGAGATCCAGCGTTGCTCTGTGAAGAGAGGAGAACCTTCCAGAAGGACAACCATCTCTGCAGCACTCCACCAAGCAAGCCTGTAAGGTAGAGTGGCCAGACGGAAGACACTCCTCAGTAAAAGGCTCATGACAGCCCACCTGGAGTTTACCAAAAGGCACCTGAAGGACTCTCAGACCATGAGAAACTAAATTCTCTGGTCTGATGAGACAAAGATTGAACTCTTTGGCCTGAATGCCAAGCGTCATGTTTGGAGGAAACCAGGCACCGCTCATCACCTGGCCAATACCATCTCTACGGTGAAGCATGGTGGTGGCAGCATCATGCTGTGGGGATGTTTTTCAGCAGCAGGAACTGGGAAACTAGTCAGGATGGAGGGAAAGATGAATGCAGCAATGTACAGAGACATCCTTGATGAAAACCTTCTCCAGAGCGCTCTGGACCTCAGACTGGGGCGAAGGTTCATCTTCCAACAGGACAACGACCCGAAGCACACAGCCAAGATAACAAAGGAGTGTCCTCGGGACAACTCTGTGAATGTCTTTGAGAGGCCCAGGCAGAGTCCAGACTTGAACCCGATTGAACATCTCTGGAGAGATCTGAAAATGGCTGTGCACCGACGCTCCCCTTCCAACCTGATGGAGCTTGAGAGGTCCTGCAAAGAAGAACGGGAGAAACTGCCCAAGAATAGGTGCCAAGCTTGTAGCATCATACTCAAAAAGACTTGAGGCTGTAATTTCTGCCAAAGGTGCTTCACCAAAGTATTGAGCAAAGGCTGTGAATACTTATGTACGTGTTATATTTTTGTTCTTTATTTTTAATAGATTTGCAAAAGTTTTTCACATCATTATAAGGTATCGTGTTTAGAATTTTGAGGGGAAAAAATGAACGTAATCCATTTTGGAATAAAACTGTAACACAACAAAATGTGGAAAAAGCGAAGCGCCGTGAATACTTTCCAGATGCACTGTATATATGGACAACACGGTGCTGAGCAGCGTGTGGTACTGTTGCAGATCTTTTACTGCACTTCTGTTGAGATTCCAGACTGCAGCGGAGCCTGACTTTTCCTTCTTTAGGGGGTTTTCTGCTGGGAAGCAGAGCGATGAGCCTTATTACATAACACTTTCAACGTTGTTGGGTTTTTTTTTGTTTGGTTTTGTCCATCCAGCCAGTAAATACTGAATTCATTATAAGAATCAGTGTTCGTCTTGTTTTTTTTTAAAAATGAATATATACGTATTGGACTGATTTGTTGTGCCTCGATGACTCATCCACGCTTCGCTGTCAGCGTAACTCATCTCTGCGTTCAGTCGACAGTGTGCTGGATCCGGATAATCGGCTCCACATGACGGTGGAAGAACAGCTGAAGGAGCTGCTGGAAAAGATGGACTTCGTCTCCTCGATGCGCTGCAGCGGCGCCCGAACTCGACGCATCCGCCTGCTTCGCCGCGAGATCAACAGCGTCCGCTACAGGCAGGGCCAACACCCCCGTCACGGCCTTCACAACGGACATCTCAAAGAAGACGACGACGAAGACGACGATGAGGAGGAAGATGACGACAAAGACGTCAAGGCGGACAACGGCCTTTCGTCTTCGGACAAAGGTGGGTGACGAAAAGCGCCGACGTTCCAACAGAATGAAATTGCCAATGCATGAAGCTTTAAAAGCCACTTCTTTTTTTTTTTTCAATGAGACCCGTTGTGAACATGAGCTAACGGAACATTGTCCTCAGGTAATTGAGCCAGGGTCCCCCCCACGCACCAACCCCAACCACCCCACTGTCTCCAGTCTAGTAAGTAGGGGCCCACAGAGTCTCGTTAGCCATGGCTGCCTCACAACTCCTCTCTCCCAGTGCACTCTATGTCTGCACCTCTTCTATACATCACTCTCATGGACTCACCACTCTCCATTGGCCACGTACAGTCATGCCATGTCATCCCACTTCTGACCGCAGGCTTGTCCCGTCAAGCAGTCTGTAGCCACCGTAGAAGACGGCAGCAGAACGCCTGTGATTCGAGTCATAAAACAACTACCATGCTACCATGTCGCTGGTGTACAGTTGTGAGAGCGAAGTTATCTCTTCACTTGTCTTGATAAGGTCCTCCATATCTGCAGAATATCTCACCTCCCTCTGGGCTGTGGTCAGTGTTAGACTGAAACGTATATCATTCCGAAGTGACACCATTTTCCAGTGTGACTACTACACCACCACATCACTACATGCTAAGTGGACCTTCACGTCAAAAAAACGCCGAGTGAAATTAATTGTCATTTATCCCCTCATCTTTCAGACGACCTCAAATCCACTTCGCCGCCCACACTGGAACGGACCGGGCTGGCTCCTCCCCCGCGCCTGGGGGACGCACCTCTGGAGCCCCCCACCCTGCGGCCAATCACGAGGGAGTCCCGGTCCCCCAGCTGGCCCTGCAAGCGCCTTAAGATGGACGGCGACCTCTCAAACAGCGCCGCGGAGAACATTAATTGCACTAAAGCTCAAGAGCGGTCGGCATCGTCGCCTCCCAGTTTGCACAGCGAAGGGCCGGCGGTGACCAACGGCGCGCCCGAGCTCAGCTCCCCCCCGCGGCCCACCACCGGGGGGGTCGGGCGACGGACCTCCGTGCTGTTCAAGAAGGCAAAAAACGGAGCCAAGCTGTTCAGAGAGAGAGACAATGCTTTGCTGAACGGAAAGGGACCGCGGGACGAGAATCCGAGCGGCGACCGGACACCACCCGCATCGGCAGCCGGCACCCCCTCCTCCACCCCTCTGTCCACGCCGCGCAAGACCCCGCAGAAAAGCCCAGGACCCCCGACTCTCAATGAGCGGTGGACCCCCGGTCGAGACGCGTGCTCGGATAGCGAGCTGGAGAAGAACCCAAATCACGCGCTGCAACGTGGTGAGACGTTTCACTCTGTTCCAGACACCACACACATTTCTAAACAAAGTCGAGGTCCTCTTCACAGAGACGGTTCAGAAACAGCTGCTCGAAACACTGCAGACGTCCAGCAGGATGTGACCACATGAGGTGGAGTGTGCTGACTGTGCATGTCTTATTAGCTCCCGGTAGATTGTTTAAACAGCCAAAGCACAAGTCATGAAAATGTCAGAAAGCTAAACAGCGGAGGGAAGTGGATGTTATTACAGTTACAGATGTTACAGATGTTAGTTTTCTACCGCGTCGTGTTAAATGGAGCTGCCGCGCTGCTTTCGGATCAGAGCGATCCTTTCGCCGGTTTTCATTCGTTTTCATGTTCAGCGTTCTGCGTTTAACACGCAGTCTACAACACGTCCAGCTTTAATTTACACGGGAGCCGGATCGATAGATTCAGCGAGTGGAAAAATTCAGCAATAACGATGTTTGATTTGTTCCCTCGTACATTTAAAACGTGCTTCAGCAAACATTTTTGAAACGAGCAACGAATGCGTGGAATGAAAGCAGCATGTTTTGCAGCTTATCGTCCGCACGGACATCAGCGCACTGAAACAGTCAAATCTAAATTACTATAAATTTTTTTAAAAAAAAACACAAATAGAACCATTTTAAATTGGCCCGAGCATCTTTTCTGCATCATAGTTTGTAAAACGACAGTTCTCATATTGGCCAACACGTACGTCGATACCGACACACCCGTGATAGTCCAACGTCAGCCAATACGATCAGCTGGCTGACGTATCATTCACGGTCTACTTAAAGAAGCAATCGTCTTCCAGCGCTCTCTCAGGAGGAAACAAAGCAGCTGATCAACAGTCTGTGCTGACATCAGTCCACCGTGTCCATAAAACAAAACATTTTGTGCTTCTTCCATTGACAACCGTCACTCAGATTTCTGTCATAATTTCAGCAGCAGCCGTTCTGTAATTTCTATCTTTTGCTTCGAGGGCTGACAAACGGCTTCAACAAGCACAAAGACGGCGGGTCCGACTCGGAGGACAGCCCGTGCCCGGTCCTCCACAAAGAAACGTAAGACACAGTGTATCTCTTGTTGTCGTCCCGTGTCCGGTTGCGATAACGGCCGACCGCAAACTAACAATACGACTAACTGTTCCAGCAACTCGCCACCCAAACGAAGCCTCGGTAAACCGGCTCTCTCCAAAGTCCCCTTCCTGGAGATCGTCAACGGAGACTCGGATTACACCGGTAATTTACTCCCCTACTTCACCTCGAAGATAAATTACATTCTTCGTCCTTTTAATTTGTCTCTCGTTCATGAAATCATTTTGAGTTTCTGCTGTTGATTTTGGAGGCAACGGGAGCCAGACGTCCGAGGACGAGCCGGAGCTGGAGCCTCTGGAGCTGGTGTGGGCCAAGTGTCGAGGGTACCCCTCCTATCCTGCTCTGGTAAACGCCCGATCATTACCGTCTCACGCGAGCCCGTCGACGCACGGGCGCAGCTCTAAATTCCCCGTCGGACCGCGTTTCGTTTCAGGTCATCGACCCGGAGATGCCCGAGGAGGGCCTGTTGCACAACGGGGTGCCCATCCCCGTCCCGCCCAAAGACGTCCTGCGCCTGGGGGAGCAGCGGCAGGAGGAGGCCGACGAGAGGCTCTACCTGGTGCTTTTCTTTGACAACAAGCGCACGTGGTGAGTCTCGCCCGCCGACGTCACACGGAGCTGCTCTCGTTTCGTCCCAGACGACGTACGTCACCGAGGACGCTCCGAGACAGTAATCTCACACGGGACTTGCGTGTGGTACTTGAATCTGGACTCGTCCAGCGTTTCACACGTCTTGTTTTTGGGGCGTTTGGAGTTGCATCATCCTGGTAGTTGTAGCTCACTGCAGGTTTCTGTACCTGACGGGGCAAATGCACTGATACACTCCAAATAGTGAGCGTCGGTTACGCGGGGACACCGTTCAGATCGCAGCAACCGTCTCGGAGGAGGGAGGTTCACAGTAACCTGTCCGAGCCGCTGCCCGACACAAACAACAACAGACTCATCTTCATCACACGATACATCCGTGGCCGAATGTGTCTTATCAAGTTTAAATATCACCGTTTTATCTTTCGGTTCCCATTTTAACCACGAATCTGATCTGCAGCAATAAAAGAAGGCGTCGTCAGTCCTGTTCAATAATCTGCATCTCTGTCCTCGGTGTTGTAGGCAGTGGCTCCCCCGGGACAAGGTGACGCCCTTGGGTGCAGACGACACGGCTGACAAGCTGCGCATAATGGAGGGCCGCAAGTCCAGCATTCGCAAGTCCGTGCAGGTGGCGTACGACCGCGCCATTATCCACCAGAGCCGAGTGAGCCACAACCACGGCTTCGTGGCCTCCAACTACCTGTAGAGGGCGACCGCGAGCTCCCAGCCAGCACGCCACGCGTCGCTCGGGCGTCGGAGCGGCAGGCGGGCCGAGTCCCGCCGCCAGTTGAATTTGTATTCGCGCTGTGGTCCGAAGAGGGTTGCCACGGCAGCACAGAGTTCTTTACCAAACCACTAGCGTGTGGCACAGAGGGGCGGGTGGGGCGGGGCGGGGAGGGGGGGGGGGCGTGCCTTCGAGTCGCTGTTGAGGATGTGGAAGTCCAGATGTGAATGAAGTTGTGTTTAGGGCCCCCCGTCGCTGCGGTCGGTCGGCGGGAATTCTCCGTTCAGGGAGGCGAGAGCTTTCTCCACCCGGACGTGTCGGCGCTGCGTGTCCGCATCACACGGAGACGACGTCCCCTCTATTTTGTATAATGCTACTGCCAAGGAATCAAATAGTCAAGACGAGATTTGACATATTTATATGAACTGCAGAAGACTAATGAATGGATCACTGCCATCTTTTATACAATAGCTTTTTACATTTTAATCTTTTACAAAGACACTTGTATATTATAAAGGCACACTTTTTGTACATATGTTTGTGTATTATCAAATTCAATTTAATTTAATGTTGCCGTTTTAAAATGCGAATTTCAATCAACCCACGAGGGGCAAAGCGAAGCTGTGTATATTTGTGGAGATAAAATAATTCCTGACTTGCTGCAGTGTACTTAGCTTATCATTGATGTAATTTCACTGTGGTGCGTGTGTACGTGTGCGTACGTGTCTGCATACAACACAGCGAGCCATTGTTCTTTATATTTGAATTCTCTTTTTGATACAGAGAGGAATAATTTATTTATGGAAGACAGAATTATAGAAATAGTTATATTGGTTAAAGCTGAGAGTTAAATCTTATTTAAAACAAATGGAGTGAGGTTTCAAAAAAAAAACATTTTAACGGACGACTTCACATGTTGGGATTTTGCTCGAGACCAGCCGCCACCGTTGACCCCCGACCCAGAGGATTCTATTTATTATCAAGAGCCCCATTTTATCAGATGGATAAACTACACCTTCATAAGCTTGTACTACCTGCATACTTTACCTGCTCACCAAATATTTTGTCTGTAAAAAGTATTTCCTCATTTTGGGAAATAAATGCTCTATTAAAAAAAAAAAAAAACCTTTTGGGATACTCACCTGAAGTTTTTTGGTTGTTTTTTTTTTCTTGTATGTAAAAAAAAGTCCTTGGAACATATTGAAATGCCTTTCAAGTCAGGATACGGGACATTAGCTCACAATCAGTCTGAGTTAACAAGATGACCTCCAGTCAGCACATCGGCTTTCTTTTTTTTCTTTTTTCTTTATTTCAACGTCACTGCAAAGTGAAAAGTACTGTAAGTGTTTATGTTGACTGTTTACAACAGGTATAAAAAGACCTTTAAAAATGTCATTGATCAAAGAAATGACGGCAGTCCACGGGCACATTTCTGTCCCATTAGAGGCAAATATTCTATAACGACTGCAGGACTGAAGTCAACTGAGAAAAGGAAGACTTGTGTGTCCATTTTGCAAGCTGTTGGTCCAACACTGTCCCATCAACAGCAGGTGAAAACCTTGTTTCTGCATTACTAACATTGTTTGTCCTTAAGCTGAAGTTAAGACATGGAGCTCCCCATGCAGGTCGTCTCCGTCAGTGTCCCGGCTGCTGTCTGGTCAGCAGGAGGTAGTTGTGACGGAGGGTCCGGAGCTCCGTCAGTCTGCCCAGCAGGCCCCCGAACCGCTGCGGTCCCCCTCGCGCTGCTCCCCCCTGGGCCCCGCACACTCTGGACAGCAGGTCCAGGACCAGTTCCTGCATCTTCTCAACACAGCCGGCTGCCTGCAGGGACGCCCGGTCTGCACATCGGCGGGGACAGAGAACGAGAGAGAGAGAGAGAGAGAGAGAGAGAGAGAGGGCTCACTACTTTGAAACATCCCCGAGATCTGCTCCTTTGTGTTGATATCCAAACATGGACGGACATTTGACTTGCAAAACAGACCCCGGCACATGAGAAATCAAATGCGTTGCATGAGCGGGTGCGTCTCGGTGTTGATCCGCTGGAGCCCCCCCCCCCCCGCAGCTGTCGAGACTGTGAGCATGAAAGCGGCTTAAGTCAGTTTTAAGCCCTGATAAAGTCAGACCCCTGGAGACACGCTGAGCGGATCAATCAGTCACTTTCCTATCAGAACTTTGTGAAGAGCCCCCAGACAGTTTGTTAATGATTACTCACAGCCGAACTGCAGTTTTGCAGTTCTTCACTCGACAGCTGATTAGTTCAGACTAAACGCCCACACACAGATTGCTGGTCTGACCTGAGCAGAGCAGAGCCGTGGCGGTGAGCAGCGCGTACTCGGCCTCCGTCAGACGCAGCGCCGTCATGCTGTGGAAGAAGCCGAGCACCGGCCCGAAGAGATCCTCGCTGCTGCCTGTTCACACCAGCACACGGAGAAAGAGCCCTCGCTTATTCACCGAACCATTTGTTTCCCGTCTTTTAAGGCTACGTTTTTAGTCTGCACACGTGTGGACCGACCTGAGCTGATCGGCGTCCTGCTGTGGATGTTTTCCTTCGACTCCGCGTTTCTGAGCCAGTTGTGTGTTGACATGCTGAAAAGCTGCAGGGCTGATGATGGAGACAAATTAAAAGATTTATTTTCAAATATGAATCATGACCGTGTTCTGCAGATGCTGTGAAAAGCCGGGCGTGATTTTCTTTCACCTGGACTGGGGCTTGTTGGGTTGTGGGAGAACTGCTGCGCTGAGAGCAGGAACATGACCTCCAGAGAGGAGACGGACAGCAGAGCGCTCTGGTCTGAGAAACCCAGGAGGTCAAAACCTGCGAGGACAACATCATTATTTGTTTTATTTTATTTTTTTTTTTTATATCGGTACTGTGGTTTAGATGGTGGAGCGAGTTTCCCACTAATCATGAGGACGGTGGTTCGATCCCTGGGTCCTCCTGTCCTCCTGTCCCCGTGCCGAACTGTCCTTGGGTAAGACACTAAACTCCACGTTGCTCCCAGTGGCAGGGGAGCACCTCGCGTGGCAGCTCTGCCACTGTTGGTGTGTGAGTGGATGAATGGGAGGTAAACTCTTTATTTCGTCACCTTCCTAAAATAATGGCCCAAGTCAATTTTTCAGGTTTTTCAGGAAACACAAACAAAAAAACTTAACCAAATGTTGATTATATGACATTTACTAATGATTTCACTCAAAAAGGTTATGACAACAGATGACTATTGACATACTAATAACAATGTCGGTCAATTATGGAACATAAGAGGAATAAATTGACTTGGGCAAAAAAAATGTAACACGCCTTCGTGACTTAAGCAATTTTAAACCTTCAACTCTGTCAACAATAAAGCAACAACTAACAAACGAACTCAACGTAATGCTGAGGAGGCATGTGCATCTCCTCACTTGTCCCTCCAGATCTTCTCTGCTGGGTTCTTGACTGACGCCTATTGATGTGGCAAATTGTCAACGAAGTGATGACACTCGACGGGCATGACGCGTTTCATTGACTGGAGGTCCTGGAACTTTCTCTCTTTGATTGGCAGAGCGCATGGAAACGTTCTTATCCACGCTATCGGCTCATTTGGCGCCTGCACCCTCTGACAGTGCTTCCCACGCGGAGCCCTCCGAGAAGGACAGCCAGCGGCCATCGCTCCGGCAGTTGCAGCTGCCTGTTGATATTCCCGATGTGGTTGGGAGATGGTTGTGCCTGGGTGAAGGAACTTCTTGTCTTTGTAGGTCTTCTGAAATATCCACTGCCGCTGCTCTTCTGTAATGACTTGGCAGTCTCGAGTTGAGACTCGCTGACATAACTTGGAGTTGCAGGGAGGACCCATAGCCTTTGCACTTATTTCTTTGCCACCTTGGCTCTTGCATGACATTCTTTGAGACGTTTCTCCTTGGATCCATTTTGCTTCCATGTTCCCGGACTGAGGCGTTTATTTCTTTTCCTTTTGACCGTATTGTTTAAATCAACGTCCTCATCTTCGTCCTGCTGTTCTGGAGTTGTTGCCACCACGGTTAGGCTGTCTTCATTTTCTGGGGCAGAGGACACATCACAGGATGGGGTATAGTCTGGATCGCTGATGACATCATCATCATTATCATCATCATCAGATATGTCCTCTTCATGGTGCGGATGAGTCTGCTCGGCATCTTCAACAACATCAACGAGAGTGTTTGAGCTATTGTCTGCTCCATCTGGAACAGTCTTGGCCTGGTACATGCCGCTTCATCTCTTCAACAACGGTCTCATTGTCATTTTCGGTGGATGAGGCCTGATCGGTGTCAGAATTGTCAAGTGCATCTCCTACCAAAATTTAAAAACATTTCAACCCTTTGAGGTGTACGGTCACAAATGCGTGATCATTCTGAAAAACATTCATTGCCTTGTGGTCACTTGTATTAAGCTTCTCAGGAGAAGAGCCTCAAACTAACCGAAGAATGGTGATGGAAATATTACGGTCTGGGGTCACGTTGCTGCTTCAGGCACAAACTCAACTATGAATAGTGCATCGTATTAAAGAGCTCTGAAGATAGTGTGATTGAAAAGTTGAATTTTAACAAGAGTGGTAAAAAAAATTTCTGCAAGCCAATGTTAGAGTGGTCAATCATGCAAAACAAATGTTTCTGCTAAAAGCGGCAATACTAGCTTCTGATGCCGAGGGTGTAATTACTTTCTCCACAGAAGAATATGATATCCCGGGACAATTTTGTTGAATTGAAAAAGCAAAATTTTCTTGTGGAGTTATCCAAGTATATCACCTTTATTTGTAAGCACTGTTTTAAAAAGGATCAATTATTGTATCTACTTGTTCAAATACGGTGAAAAAGTCAACAATTTTCCCTGGATGTACTCACTCTCTTGTAGTGCTTTTATTCTACATAACAGTATATATTGATGTAGTTTAGTCTTCTGTGCCACAGAGCTCCATTGTTGCCCAGAATCTATTGTTGTTCCTCCAGTATTGTTTATTTATCAGTAACACTGTGGGAATGGCAAACCAAAGCTCACCAAAGCCACAGGTGGAAAATAGTTTCCAGCAAATAAATCGTTCACTCCTGCTTGAGTAAAAGCTACAGCACCCTCCAGTTCCTGGTTCCATGTTCCTCCAGTGCCATGAACATCGGCACTGTCTATAACCCACATACACCTCCATGCTGCCCAAAATACACTGCTCAAAAAAATAAAGGGAACACTTGAACGACACATCCTAGATCTCAATGAATGAAATATTCCAGTTGAAAATCTTTACTCATTACATAGTGGAATGTGTTGAGAACAAAATAACATAAGAATGATCAATGGAAATCAAAATAATTATCCCATGGAGGTCTGGATTCAGAATCATACTCAAAATAAAAGTGGAAAAATCAGATCACAGGCTGATCCAACTTCTGTGGAAAGTCCTCAAGACAAGTCCAAATGAGGCTCAGTAGTGTGTGTGGCCTCCACGTGTCTGTATCACTCCCTACAACGCCTGGGCATTCTCCTGATGAGACCACGGATGTTCTCCTGAGGGATCTCCTCCCAGACCTGGATCAAAGTATCAGTCCACTCCTGGAAAGTCTGGTGGACGTGGCGTCGGTGGATGGAACGAGACACGATGTCCCAGATGTGCTGGATTGGATTCAGGTCTGGGGAACTGGCAGGCCGGTCCGTAGCATCGATGCCTTCATCATGCAGGAACTGCTGACACACTCCAGACACATGAGGCCGAGCATTGTCATGCAGCAGAAGGAACCCAGGGCCCACTGCACCAGCATCTGGTCTTACAATGGGTCTGAGGATCTCATCCCGGTACCTAATGGCAGTCAGGGTACCTCTGGCTAGCACACGGAGGGCTGTGCGGCCCTCCGAAGAAATGCCTCCCCAGACCATCACTGGTTGATGTTGCAGGCAGCAGAACGTTCTCCACGGCGTCTCCAGACGTCTGTCACATGTGCTCAGTGTGAACCTGCTCTCGTCCGTGAAGATCACAGGGCGCCGATGGCGAAGCTGCCAATCTTGGTGTTCTCTGGCAAATGCCGATCGCCCTGCACGGTGTCGGGCTGTAAGCACAGGCCCCACTTGTGGACGTCGGGCCCTCATACCACCCTCATGGAGTCTGTTTCTGACAGTTTGAGCAGAAACATGCACATTAGAGGCCTGCTGGAGGTCATTTTGTAGGGCTCTGGCAGCGCTCCTCCTGTTCCTCCTTGCACAAAGGAGCAGATAGCGGTCCCGCTGCTGGGTTGCTGTCCTCCTACGGCCCCCTCCATGTCTCCTGGTGGACCGGCCTGTCTCCTGGTATCTCCTCCGTGCTCTTGACACTGTGCTGACAGACACAGCAAACCTTCTTGCCACAGCGTGTGTTGATGTGCCATCCTGGATGAGCTGCACTACCTGAGCAGCTTCTGTGGGTTGTAGACACCTCATGCTACCTCTAGTGGTGAGGGCACTGGCAAAATGCAAACGTGACCCAAAATCATCCAGAAAGGACGAGGACAGAGAAATGGTCTGTGGTCACCACCTGCAGAACCGTTCCTTTATAGGGGTTGTCTTGATAATTGCCTCATTTCCACCTGTTGTCTGTTCTATTTGCACAACAGTAGATGAAATTGATTCACAATCAGTGTTGCTTCCTAACTGGGCAGGTTGATTTCCCAGAAGTGTGATTGACTTGGAGTTACATTGTGTTGTTTAAGTGTTCCCTTTATTTTTTTGAGCAGTGTACAACAGTAAGCTCAGGTAAGTTGGACAGTGTTATGAGACGGACAAACATGTACGTTTTGGTCTTTTCACGGGATTTATCAACTGGAACAGAAATATACAAATATAGAATATTTCCAGACTTATCCTTTGAAATAATTTTTGGTATGAAATGAGTTTCTAGAAACTGTGCGTAGAAGCCGTGAGAAATAGCTGGCAGGGGTTCTTCATTTTGAAAAAGGACAGCCGAGAGTTTCTGTTCGCTCCTTCATTCCTTTTACAATTGAATATTTTTCCCCTCTAAATTCCAAAAATTTCCTCAAGTGAACACAGCAGAATAGTAATTTAAAGACTTTGAAGTTGACAGCTTTCCACCCATCATACTGTACCTGGAATTGTCCTGGTAAACTGCAGCAGTCTCTGTAGGTGAGGTGGTACAACATCCGACACAGTTTCCCCTTCTGGACATGACCAGTCAAACACCTGAACACACACACACACACACACACACACACACACACACACACACACACACACACACACACACACACACACACACACACACACACACACACACACACACACACACACACACCAAACAACATGAGGACAACATGAACCCTGTTGACCTAGGTCACACTGACTGTATGTAGTGTGACCTACCTTGACACAGCTGCTGTCCTGAGCTCGGTACAGTCGGTGAGCCTCCACCATCCTGTCCACGATGTATTTCTGTTCACTGGTTAAACTGGCTGACTGAGCCTGGGGCGGATGACAAAAACACAAACAGTCTCAGGATTACATCATTTCCTGGTGGTACAAATACAAGGCAGACAGAGCTTTGGGATGGCAGGTAAATGTTAGCATGTGAATCTGACCACTAGTAGTGGAGGAGAGTTTACTTTGGCATTCATATGTAATTAGGATTAATCATTAGGATGGCTCCACCAGTCTAATGCTCACAGCTTCAGTTTTCTTGGCTGTGATTCTAGTCTGAAAACCTTGTTTACATTCATGTTTACAGCCAATCTGAAGGGCGGACCAATCAACAACCAGTGTCGATGGCTCAGTGTCATGACGTTGAAACAAGCGGATCTTGTTCTAAAGGTTCTTGCTGCGGTGGTGGAGTTTCAGCTGCTTCCAGTACATATGATGGTCAATGCTGATTGGTTAAAAGCTGTTCCAATAGTATACAAATTAACCAGAGGTCTAAATCCAGTATGATGCAACGACTTGAAATTATTCCCTGTGGAGAGAGTTTTCAGACCAATATATTCACACAGTGAATTCTGGTTTGGTAACACCAGTCTAGTTAATCACCATAGAAGCCAAACAACCAATAATCCATCCAATCATCTAATTAACCAGCCAGAAACCGTCAGAACAATCAAATGTCCGACATTTACCAAACAATCTCACCAGCCGAGGACCCAACCAACCATCTAACAAAACAACCTGCAGACCAAACAACAATCTGCTAAACCAACCATCTAACTGACCACATCATCTGTGTTTTATAACATCAGTCAACGTGATAATCAGCCAACTAAACATTCGACAAACATCCAACCCAACCATTGTGCGATTCTGTGCTAGGTTATGTTTACAATAATACAACATATATGTATGCCATATCATATTACTTATATATAGGTCATATTATCAACTATTAATCCTAAGGTGTAGACGAAAGGCTGTGTTTGTGAATGAAGGTGTAGACGAAAGGCTGTGTTTGTGAATGAGAGTGAAAGTACTGTGCCAAACCAAAAGGTCACAGGGGGGTCGGCAACCTGTGGGGTCACATGCTGTTGTTCTTTGAGGCATAAACAGGAACAGACGGCTGTGTGTGAAGGAAGACAACCACCACCTCGACCAACCAACAAAGGACACATCACCATACGTGACTTTTTGGTGTCTGGACTATAAGAAGACGGTCAGGGAAAGTCAGGAGGTCAGACTTCATGAACTGACACAGACTCTGTTGCGGTCAGGGAAACATAGTCTGGACCCAGAGCTCTGTAACACTGATTATTCTGCGGCTGTTCAATAAATATCTTGAAGCCTGACATCTTCTCCTATTGCCTCATTAAAAAAAACACGCAGGACTGGGGGCTGACACATATTGGCTTTGTACTAGCAGGAGCCCAAGTCCAACACCATCTAACTCAAAAATAAACCAACCACCATCCATCCGCACATCTAAGCAAACACCCGATTACACCATTATAAACAAACCGTCCAACAGACTGTTCAACCAATAGCAGTTAGTCATTATGAAGATATAGAACGAGACTGGACAGTTGCCAGTTGTCATGGATCTCAAGGGCCCAAGGGCCATTGTCTAAAATGTTTAAAATCCACGAGCAGGGCAGCTTCATGGCCATGTTTGCTTTGTCAGGTATGTAATTTGCTACATTAGAGTGAAGAAAGATTTCCCATCTAGTTGTTGTCCAGACAAAGTTTGTCAAATGATCCTCCTTTTAATTTAAATAACGAACATTTAGCAGGTGATGTCTACAACAACCACCATTTTAGTTTATCATTTAAGCATGCTAACATTAGCTAAATATCAAATAGGAAGTATAGCTGATGTGGATGTCAGTAGTTTAATGTTGGACCGAAGGATGGTTCTGGTTTAACAGACTAACATCAATAGATCACCCCGAGGGGGACAAAAATTACATTTTAATCCATTTTATGATTGCTGTAAACCTCATGATGGCGCTAGAGGAAAAGTCTGATTGCAAAAATGTGGAGACTAGATCAACTTCTTTGGGCCACAAATACAAAAATCATCCAGAAAGGATGAGGACAGAGAAATGGTCTGTGGTCACCACCTGCAGAACCGTTCCTTTATAGGGGTTGTCTTGATAATTGCCTCATTTCCACCTGTTGTCTGTTCCATTTGTACAGTAGATGAAATTGATTCACAATCAGTATTGATCCTAACTGGACAGGTTGATTTCCCAGAAGTGTGATTGACTTGGAGTTACATTGTGTTGTTTAAGTGTTCCCTTTATTTTTTTGGAGCAGTGTATGTTTGCAAAATTTGAAATGGCAATGCAACCATTAGTTGTTGAAGACATTTCAGTCTGGATCGAAGCGGTGTGTTGTACTGACAGGTCGACATTGTTTTATTTCGATCCCCCTCAGCGAGAGTGCATAAAAACTGCCATCCACTCAGGCAACCATCCAGTCAAGCTCAGGATGAGTCAGTCCTGCTGTTTAGTACCTGTCCAGGTAACCTGCTGGTCGAGCTGACTCTCCTACTGTCTGTGTTCTCCTCTTCCTCCTGCCCTCTGCCTTTACCTCCTTTCCTCAGTCGTTTGGATTGGCACTGCACCTCAGTCAGAAGGCCTGGCAAGAAAGAAATATACATTTTCAGACTGAAAGTAGCAAACCAGTCTAATATATATATATTGTTTTGGGAATCCCACTAATAATTTATAGCTTCTCTGATTACATTACATTAAAGGTCCCATATTTGACACTTTTGTGGTTTATATGCAGTATTGCTATCCATAAGAAAATATTTTTGTGATTATTACAAAAAAACAAACATCTGAATATAGTTTTATATCTCCTGTCTTTAGCTTCTTCCTGCAAGAACAGCTTGTTTTGTGTCCGTGTCTTTAAGGTGAATTGATATCAGTGACTCTCTCTTCTGATTGGCTGACTCTTTTCTAAATGATATAAGCCCGAGCCAATCAAAGGTTTTCTCTGGTCTTGCAGCTGCTAACCCAGCAACAGAAGTGCTTGGTGTTTTTTCTTTCAGATAATAAGTTAAGTTTGGACAGAAGGCTGCGCTGACGGCAGACATATGACATGAGCGCGAGTTGGTAACATCACAAACTTCCAGTCCAAACGGCTCGTCCACACAACACAGTTGCTGTCTGCACTTTTCCATGGACTGAATGTTTTTACACTTTCACACTATTTATACAGCAACTAAACCAGCTTTATAACAACAAAACAAAAAAAAAAGGACGAGGAAATCTGAATTTATACAATATGGGACCTTTAAACAGATCTTCTCATGTATTTGAACCAGATGGTCCTTACACTCAGCCAGCATTCCCACAGCTTGGCACTTCCTCAGCCGGCAGTCTTGGCACTTCCTCCTCATGTACATGTCCATCTCACAGCTCCCACCACTCTTACAGTGATACACAGCCTTTTTAGTCACACTACGCCTGAAGAAACCTACAGCGAAAGGAAAAGAAGCACCAGCTGAAACCTAAAAATAAGTAAATAGATAAGAAAATATACATAAGTGTAAGAAATACCTTTGCATCCCTCACAGGTAAGAGCATTGTAATGATACCCTGACGCTTTATCTCCACACACCACACACAGCTCGTCCTGACCTCTGATCTTCCCTCCTGGTCCCACCCGGCCCCTCTGCCCGACAGGCAGCCCCACCCCTCCGAACCCCTGAGACAGACCCCCGCAGAGGGGCTCTGGACCGAGATCAGAGGGGGCCTCCAGGCAGTGAGGGCTGTAGTGGTAGGGAGGATGGCACAGATGCGAGGAGGAAGAGGAGGAGGAAGGAGAGGGGGTGGAGGAGGGTGGAGAACCATAGAGGGAGAAGGGCACGTTGGCAGGGCTGTACTGTTGTTGGCTGTAAGGGAGCAGCTGGAGGTCAGGGTCCTGCAGGGGATAGCCCAGAGGGTCAGCCAGCATGTCTGAAATAGAAGTCCATGGGGAAAAACTTCTTACTTGGTCTGTTTACACCTGCAGACATATTTAGATTTGATTCAGTTTTCCTTGATAATACCAAACTGTGATTCAATCATGAGCGTTCAGCGTTTACACGACAACATTTTTGAAAAACAGTCATTATAGCACCTGTATAAATCCGAAGCTTAAAATTGTCCCCAACAAATTCACCATTTACTAATGCTTGGGCAACGCAAAAAATTACAGCACGCAGCTGTTGTGGCAAATGAACATTTGTTGTTTTTTTGGGGGAAAATGGAACTAACTTTAAGAAAGATCTCCATCTTCTTTAGTGTTACATTTACAAAAATACAAAACGCTGGTAAACAGGGGCTCGCTAGTTGGGAAACTAACAAGTAGTTAGTTTGTGGGTGTCCTACCACTAAGTCGATCAAAATGATAGAAAAACAAAAGAACTGGATCCAAACAAACAGAAGCAAACTTGGAAATCACTGGGAAAGAGAAAATAATATGAATTTGAGGGAGCTGAAGGTAGCAACCCTCCACATCATTGCAATAAAGTAAAAAGAAGAGTCCAAAACTTCAAACACACAATTACCGCAAATACACAGCAAATGAACTGCACACCAACTTCTTTTTACAGCCTCCAGGACAGGCTGATTGGCACTGTAACCTTTAGATTTTAGGATTCCTGTGATCATAACAATGAGGAACAATTGTACTGACGGCTGAGAGCCACAAACAAAGACAGGGACATTGAAAATGAATAAGAGCAATGGAATAGACTGTTGGTTTTAAGACAAACATCAAATAATGCTTGTTTTGTCTTTTCAAGATTCATACCTCACTGTGTATCCTGCAATGTGGCATCCAAGTTCACAAAGATGGCCAACATAATAGAGGATGATGAGTGCCGACATGTTTATTTCAGGCTGTCATAAACCTAAATTATGACTCATAAAATTACTTTAATATGTCAATGTGACTTAAACAGTGCTAATATTTCAGAAACATTTCTAAATAGTAGAAAGAATAACATTGGAGGGAGACAGATTGCACTAGCGTGACTGACACTTGCATGAATATTTTAAGACACACAGTTACGCTGGTCAAAGTCAAAGAGCGTCACAGGAATGTGACTTTACGTGACTCGTGTGACTTCACTATGTTTATGGCTCCAAAGGGAAACGATAAAAGCTGAGCGTGACCTTTGTGAACTTGTTCAGTCTGATGAAACAGGATGCAGCTGAGAGCTCCCAGTGCCATTTTGGACCTTTTGATCCTCTTTTCCTGGATGCTACATTCAGACTGTAATGGCCGTTCAGTGTTGGTGACGGCCCGAAAATTCTTGGACTGTGGGTCAGAGGTTTGTGTATTGTAAGTCGTGTCTCCGTTGAGAAAACATGCGTGACCACTGGCAGCCTCTTAAAGCACAGCTGGACCAGTACGACTGGGACTGCTAGTCACTGATTAAACGGAGAGCCCACCCAACTGTCAGGAGTCTCAGGACTGCTGGAGACGGAAATGTAAGGGGTAAAAACATGTGGCATGAAGACGAGGGCGGAAAATATCAATGTAAATATGTGCATATATGTTATTTGAAACTGTGATTGAAGTGTGCCTTCAAGCTTTGAGAGGGAAACCAACCATCCTTGTAGCTCTGTAGCACTTTTAAATGGCACAGCAGAGGTAGAACCGCACCTCTATAAAGTTTGGTGAATCCCAGGAGACAACGCTGTTTTTATAAAGAATGGTCCGGATCAAAGCAGCGAAGGTCACAATATCACACCGAGTAGCATCTGGAATGGCTCGAGCAGAGATTACTTTAATGACAACGGATGGACTGCTGGACGGTCGTGGGCTCTGGACCTGTGAGCAGAATAAAATACGTCGAGAAGCGCCTCAGAAGCTCTCGAATTAACATGAAGAATCAGTGACTTTCTTGCCAGGAAACTAGAGGAGCCTCCAAGAATGAGTCAGCCTTGTGTTTCCAGACCCAAACTCACTGTGTGCATATATAAGTCTGGACACAATTTACTGAGCGCTGTCTGCAGTCGTTGCATCAAAATGGGTGTGAACTTTGGATACATTTTGGAAACTAACTAGAGCAGCCTTTATCCCATCAGCTTTGACCAACATATGACGTATGTCGTGCACAGAAACTCACAACAGAGAACCTCCGCCAATTGATAGCAGTGCGCAATAACATGTCTGCAAATGACCGTTGCAGAATTCCAGGCTTTGTTCTTGCTCCTGCTTTGGTTCCTCGATATTTTCTAGCGTCGCTACAACTGTTTGTATCACTTCATCTTGCTCTACCACTGCTGCAATTGTTGCAACTTCCTTTATAAACAAATGCTCGCCTTCAGCATAATCATACTTAGCTACCCCCACTGGTCATTGATTTTTCCGCCTTTCACAGTGGCTGAGCAAACCCTCATGCGAACAGGTTTTCCAGACTATAATCACAGCAAACCCTGAAGCTGGGACCAAAAGGCAGAGCCAGGCTAGGAATGAAGGCCTTTTACTGTGAAGGTCAGTGCTCATCATATTTCAACCATTCTGGTGACATCACTTTGGTTACTTTTTTAGACTTGGCAAAGTAGGGGAACACAACTTCCTATCATGAGTAAATGATTTTGAAATGTAAAATCAGTGCAGCTACCCTTTAATCAATTACATGTCGTTAATTTAACTTATCTTGGTGAAACAGAAAGAGCTGGAATCCCAATACTTTCCTCCAATTTATCTTTTTTTGTTCTTGTTGCCATCATAATTATCTCAAACTGGCTCCTATGCCGAGCACCAAATCTTCTCTTGAAAGGTCCGAATGCTCCTCTGCTGTGACCCCAGGCAGAATAAACGCTTAACTTAAACTTAAGCCTGTTCCTGCATGTGCCCAAGGATCTCCTTCCAGAGTCTGTGCACGTCACGGTCACCACGGATCAGTCATAAATCTTTACTCCTAACTGATGGAGGATTCTTCAAAAGCTGACAAAGTTTGGCGCCACATTATCAAGAGTCTGGATGATAAATGACACGACGTGTGAAGAGCTGCTGTATCTTTAATCTCAGTGGATTGTCGTCCCTGCTCTGATCAGTTTAAAGGGCATTTATTAACCCTCCTCACTCCTTCCTTTTCTCTCCTCTCTTTCATTCTCCCTCCAGATGTTTCCTGTCTTCACCAGACTGATGGTTGGCGGAGGGGAAGGGGTGTGTGTGTGTGTGTGTGTGTGTGTGTGTGTGTGTGTGTGTGTGTGTGTGTGTGTGTGTGTGTGTGTGTGTGTGTGTGTGTGTGTGTGTGTGTGTGTGTGTGTGTGTGTGTGTGTGTGTGTGTGTGTGTGTCGTTGTGACAGGGCTGTGTGTTTGTAAACCGTTTGAACGCTGTCTAAACACTCCTCAGCCTCCCTTCCATCCCACGCACTGGCGTAGGGAGCCAAATGACACCAGCAAACTACCCCCCCACCCACCCCCATAGCTCTCTCTCTCTCCTCCTCCTCCTCCTCCTCCTGCTGCTCCTCTTCCTCCTCCTCCTCCTCCTCCAGAGGGCAGGAGGGGAGACAACAGGGGCACTTCGTTGATGATACATGTCAGTATAAATAGATGCACGCTCAGCCTCCCTGGGTGCTGTGAATGAAGCGAGCCGGCTGACTCTCCTCAAGAACTGTTTTTCTCCGTGTCATTGAGTTCTCATAGGCGGTACATAAAGGCTACGCGTTCATTCATTAACTGTCAGAGTGAATGAAACGAGGCTGCACACACAAGGTCTGAATGTGTAACAAAATAATGTATAAACGACCTATTAACTCACGTCAGCTACGTAACTTTGGTTAAACGCAAGTGATGATATCACGATAATGTTGAATCTGCACATGGATTGAAACAACGTAAACAGAACATTGGACGTCATGAGCGGTGGCAGCACAATGTCTGAGAGTCGTGAACTGCACACGAGTTCAACATTCCATTTGTAAGAAGGATGTATTATTTTGTCATTAAAAATATTTTACACTTTTCTGTTATGTTTTAGGTTTTTTTTTTTGCAGTCTTGATTTCCATAAGAAGATTTTTTTTTTTCCAAAATAGTTTTACATCTTGACTCTTAAGATTCTCTCTGGAGCTCTACTAACAACAGGCTGTTTTATACATATATCTTAATTGATATCATTGATATCAATGACCCTCTCTTCTGATTGGCTGACTCTTTCCTGAGTGACAGTTCAGACTGAGTTCACAGAAGTTTAGTGCGCTTGATAGTTTTTAAACATATTTGCTCTTAAAACTATCAGTACCACACGCGCACATCATTTACATTTTCTACTGAAGAAATAGTCCCTGCACCGACGGTTCACTGCGTGTTCTGTGGATTATCCAGACTTATATTTTCATTGACACTAATCGTGTTAAATTATATTCCTGTTTTAGCTTTGTAAAGTTACATTTTCAACTCTGTGAGCACCACAGATTCACTGTTTTGGGATGAAGACAAAAACTGAATGAAAAATTAAAACAAAAAAATAAAACAAAACACCCTGCAATGAATGATAAGACCAGAAATAAGTAAGAAAATGGCAGTGAACCAAGACGCTGTGGAGAAACCAACGACACACACGGCATCATTTGAATTACCACAAACTGGTAATACAGAAGGTGCTTGGGAAACACACATTCAAATCACATAAGACATGAACATTAATGTCTGAATTTTCAGTCTTTCCTGCTGTCATTTAAATATGTTGAAGTGTTGGTTTAAATGTATTGCCTTGACATGTCCACAGATTAGACAGAGAATCAGACATTCTTACATCAGTCCATCAGTCAGTGTTTTATCATCGTAAACATTAACATGTCTGTAACGGCAATGATAAGCAGATGTGAAAACATGGCAATATTTTAGCAACTAAATTGAAGAGGGAGACAAAGAGAGAAAAAAAATCAGAAGCACAAGTGTGACTTTGGACTCACCGTAGTACTGGAGCTGCTCCGTGGAGCAGTAACCATCCGAGGTGGACAGAAACCCCCCCGCTGAAAAGCTCATCTCCAACTCAGTCCACTCTCTCATCTGGACAGAAAATCCTCTCTCCAGCTAGTAGTACAGGATCTATCTGCACACACACACACAAACACACGCACACACAGACAATTACTCAGAGGATTCGCACAGATATGAAGGATCTGGGAAGTGCAGAGACATTCCTCAATCCCCACGATGCGTTCAGGTCTCTTAGCTGTCCAGGCTGATATTCCAGCCTATTTAAGAAAAAAATAATAATAATTAAAAAAAAAAAAAGCAGGGAGAGGACGAGTGCAGCTGAGCTCTTGGTCTGTGGTGGATGATGTGTTGGGAGGAGGGCTTAAGTGTCTCAGGGGAGTAGACAAAAGGAAAAGAGGGGACACCCAGGAAGGACAGGGATGTAGTCCAAACAGCTGGACTTCACAGATCAGAAGACGGAGGGGAAAGATGACGACCTTGTTCCATGTGTGAGACACTCAAACAATCATGGTCTGTCTACACTGTGTGTGCATGTAGAGGTTTGTATCCCAGAGTGCAACAGCAGGACCGGGCAAAGGAAACATTTTCTAAATTTAATTTAAGAATTTCCAACATTTTCCAATTGATTTTTTTTTTTTGTATTAATTGACTAAACTTCCTCAGAGTGCTGAGAATGTATCTGTCCATGTTTTGTCCTCCAGGCCTTGGGAGTGTGTTTACTCTGCCTTTTGTTTACCACTTTTCTGTTTGTGCTGTGGTTAATATTGGACAGCAGTTAAATTTAAGGATCTCGGGGACCTCCGCCTCCCCCACAGACGGTTAACTAGGCCGGGGCAGAGCGAAGAGGAGACAGAGGTCTGACCCCAACATGGGTCTGTAGATCTCTGAGGGGGCCGTTTGACATGCAGCATGCTTACCGAAGAATAATAACGTCCTCCCACCCGCCTATCAGCCTTTCACTGGATCATTATGGGAACCAGGACTCGCTGGTGGACAGCAGAGAGGGAGAGTCCATCAGTCTCACTGAAACCTTCACTGCTCTGATCACCATCAATCTCAGTGACAAATGAAACAGGAATTTAGTTGCTGTAGCTACACGGTGTCTTTTCTTTGAAGAGCATGTCCAAAGGGTAGATTGGTACATGTGGTCACATTGCAGGGTGACAACACTGCTTCAAGAGAAATTCAACTTCAGGGAAAAGAACAAACTAAAACAAAGCAAAAGCTACAACAAATAAAATGTGTCCTGCTTCTCATAAATCTACAATAACTTTTGCTGTAATATGGATTTAGAGACAAATATTGTTTTTTGAAGATCTTTTGAATTACAATTAAAGGGCAAATCAGAAAAAAATGTATTAACTAGAAACATTGCGTCTTAAAAACATTTTTAAACTATAGATTTCTATCGGAAACAAATTACTGAGGGACATAATGTCCGGCGGTTATAAACAGATTGGATGAATTTATCATATCATCATTTACCAACATGAAGATGTGCAAAAAATAGACCTGGTAGGAACAGATCCTGTCTTTGACTTTATGGAAACAATTGTTTAAATCTTTAGATGCATTGATTGATATTGAATCAATTTATTTGAAACCACACGTCAGCTCCATGGTGGCGCTAGAGGAAATGTCAGGATTCGTCCTCTGGTATCATGAACATCGTCACAAAATGTTGTGCCACTTTAATAGATATGTCACTAAATATCTGCTGGTGGCTTCAGAGAAAAAGTTGGCGGTCATGAGGTTACCATGTTTATTTCTACCAAAGTTCACGGCTGTCTATCAATAGCTGTGGTGTACAGACCAACAGGGCCATTCCTACAACCGTGTCTCTACCAGGGAAGGAACATCAACTCAGTAACGGGCCGAAATTAAGTGAACTTATGCAGTGAAACCACGTCAGAGACAGAACGTTTAACCTCTTGTTAAAAGTACGATTCAATCAATCAGACGTTATTTATATATCACTTTTCATACAAATCCATTGTAACGCAAACTGCTTTGCATTGTAAAAATGATCAAAACAATACCCCCACACACAAACATGCTCACGCACACACATGCACACAGACACGCATCCTCCACATCCGTGCATAAGCATTAAAAGACTACGCTGTAAATAAAAGACGATAGAAACAGATTAAATAGATTTATAAGGAGGAAACACCAGGGGAAAGATAAGAAGTTAAATGAAATAATAAAATTGAGTCAATGGATAGATTAAGAAGTACAAATAACCCAAATGTATCAATAAATAGGCCATTTAAAAAAATAAAAAAAATAAAGTAAAATAAAGTAAAGTAAAAGGAAATACTAAATAGTAAAACTGATTGAAATGTATAAATAGATTAAATAAATAAAATGTATTGGTGACAGTTTAAGTGTGAAAGTTCTCTAATAACCTAATTTA
The DNA here is from genome assembly GCF_029030835.1 of Brachyistius frenatus. Lineage (NCBI taxonomy): Eukaryota > Metazoa > Chordata > Actinopteri > Embiotocidae > Brachyistius > Brachyistius frenatus. The sequence goes on from NW_027210615.1 coordinate 3,288,086, forward strand.
TTAGTATAACCTGCGTATAGTGAAGTGTATCTTAAAAATGCAGTGTGTCACATCCCAAAATATGTGACAAAATAGGCCGTAATAATAATAATAATAATAATAATATTATTAATAATAATAATAACCCATCCCTCTATCTGCCTGTGACCTCTGAGGAGTGGAAGCAGAGCAGAGAGCAGGCAGCAGCGCTGACTGACTCTAAATGATGGGGACGATGTCTGAGAGCGTGCACGTGTCACCATGGATCTTCTGGAGGTGTCACACTGTGACACATTGTTGAACGCAGTCCTAACTACGAGCGCTCGGCCTCATGGGAGATGAGTGTCGTGAAAAAACAAGAAGAGGAGGAGGAGGGGTGAAGAGGGAAAGACTTTTAGGGCACATTCACATCAAGCATGGAGAGTTCACATGGACTCTGGAACATCCCCTCAAAGAATGGACCAACTAACACGATGCCTGAAGAAAAGGTACGCCGGAGGATGAATAAAGCCAAATATAGTCTGGCAGTTTTACAAAACACAAACTGGAAAAATATAATTTTCCCTCTATGGTGGCTAAAAAAGCAAAACAAATTAAAAAATAAATAAATAACTGCTGGCATATTCTAACCCTTAAACTCATTAGTCCTGAATCCCTCACAGCACAAGCCTGGAGATAAATTCAACACATCATAAATCCCGTTCGTCCTCTCCGTGTGGTCATCCTGTCTTTATCACACGGCTGCTGGCTGGTTGCTGCAGCTTGATAATGGCCTTGCACTGTTTACTGACCCTCGCATGCCACTGGCGCTAGCACTAAAGTGGCCTTGTGTCTAACTTGTGTCTGAGCGTATGTGAGTGAGTGTGTTCGGGAGGGTATTTGACTATCATGGGGAGGAATGTAAATTGTCAAATGTTAGTTAAGTATTTGTTTGGAAGCATTTCCTCCGTTCTCTAAAGGCTATTGTGACATTTGGACTTTCACACTACATTGTTTGCTCATTTTCCTCTGTGTAAGTTATACAGAGCGATTATGGATGCTTGATTTAATGAAACCCAACCCAACTCTACCTTTATGCAGCATGTAAGAACATGGTATCCATAGTAACCGTAATCAAAGTGATATTAAAAATCACAGGCGACCAGCCTTCCCAGAAATGTGCCACGAAGTTGGAAAAGGGGTCACAGAGGTTTTACAGGACGCTTCTTACCTGACCAACTTTGTTTTGTTTTTTCTCACTTTTAAAGACTAAAAAGTTGTATATTACACATCTCTAAAAGATCAGCGGTTTAATTTGTTATTGTTTTACTGTTGTTTTATGTTCTTATAGCTCCACTGCGGTTATATTATGTCTTTTGGGTTCCTGTTTTAAGTGGGCAAACCAAAGCAAATTCCAATTAGCTGTGGGAAATAAAGTTGAAAATCTCAAACACTAACACTGTGCAGCAAAAAAAAAAAAGATCTACTATTACACAGTTAATGAAATCTCTGTAGATGAGTGAGACTGTGGTGGCTTTCATGTGTGTTAGTGGTGGACTCACCGCTGGTGGTGGGAGTCTTCCTGGCGTGCGGAGCGTCCCAGCGTCCCAGCGTCCTCTCACTTTGTCCAACTTTCACTTTTTGTCATGTTGACAGCAGTCCAGCCTCTATTCTCACACACGCACGCACGCACGCACACATACACGCACGCACACGCACACACACACACACACACACACACACACACACACACACACACACACACACACACACACACACACACACACACACACACACACACACACACACACACACACACAGAGTAAACAGAGCCTTTCAAATGAGATGTGTGTGTTTTAGCTCGACATGCGGGAACCAGACCAAAGATCTTGTTTTCCTGTATATCAGGGAAAAAAAAAAAAAAAAAAAAACTGTCATGAAGGAGATTCATTTTAGACATTTAATGAGGAAGAATTGTGGAAAACTTAAAACACAAATCTGGAGAACTTGAGGGTTTGGAGGTAAAGTGTGTCACTGTGTATTAAAACACTGGTAAATAAAAGAAAATCAAACATTTTCCATCAATTTTCCCACATGAGGGGCTTTTTAGTTGGACTGGGGATTTGTACTGGCAACCAGGACCCCCCCCCCTTCCCCCCACCCCCCCTGGAATCATCTCATTAAGAAATTCTCCGTGTATAGTGTTTATAAAAAGCCCCTGTTCACCCCTGTTGATGGATGGAGGCGCCCTATCGCTGCTCTTCCTGCTCACTCCCCAATAATCTCTCTGCCACTGTTTCACAACCGCACACTGTAACACCCCCGAACACACACACACACACACACACACACACACACACACACACACACACACACACACACACACTTACTGAACCCTTGATATGTTCTCTCCTGACCCGACTTCCTCGGTGGGTGGGCCCTTACCGTTAGCAGCGTGCGGGGCTGCATTATGTGTGTGTGTGTGTGTGCGTGGGTGGGTGGGTGGGTGGGTGGGTGTCACGAGGGAGGAGGGTGAATCTGCTAATGAAGAATAACAACATGGCTGTCAAGGCCTCCCAGGGGCAGGTCAAACACAGTGGCTGGGTCCTTGAAGCCAAAGGGTCAAAGGTCATCGTTAAGGCTGAGAGCAGACCTTGACCTCCACAAGGGCTGGAAAAAGTGGGAGGTAAAGAGAGTGAACTGTTGGGGAGGCCAAACTCCCAGAGAGGTTTGCTTCTCAAGAGCAGTTACGATAAAATTCATAAATCAGAGCAAAGAAAAAAAAAACTGTAACAGCAGAGTGAAAGAAATGGAATAATCATAAGGAGGAACAGAGAATGTGTTATTTATTTGTTTAATCTTTACAGTACACTGACCCACAAAATAAATTTTAACATTTTTTTTTTTAGGTACAAAACCAATCTATGCGTCAAAATGTGCAAAACGATGAAAACAGGAAAATTCAACCGTAAAATCACAAAGATAAAGGTAGATAAAATACACAATAAAAATTAACGCTCCACATCGTTGTTGTTTTTTTTCTTTGGATTATGGCACTCGGTATAACCGTCTATTAAAATGGACTAAATAGAAATATCACTGAATTTACATGTGCAGAGAGCCTGAAAAACAAAAGCTTCAAGTTACATGAGGTATTCTGAACACGCTGAACCAGATCAGACGGGCGTGCACGCAGTGGTTCAGCCGACTGTCGGAAGTGTTTGGCAAATCCATTTCAGAGACGCCTCCGGTCCCTCCCGTCGGCAGGTTCCTCACATCTCCGAGGGGCCGATCAACAAGTTCAGAGACTCCTCCTGTGGCGCAGCTCCGACGTGCACGGAGCACCTTCGTGAGCAAGTTTCTTCCACTTGATGCGAATCGAGCAGCCGAGTTACACGTGCCGTTGTGAGCGGTGGTCCGGGCCGGGCTGGGCCGGGCCGGGCCGGCCTGCGGTTTTGTGCGCACCTGAAAACCCGAGCAGCGAGGAAAAACGAACGATTGGGGAACAAGAGACATGAATGCTCAGCGGCCGGACCGACACTCGCAAAAACGCGTGTAACGAAGGAGCCGATGACGATCAAGCCACGAACACTCGCTCACGAAAGGTCCTCTGCGCTCTCGGCACGTCACGGTGCTGCGCTCCATCCAAGCGCAAAAAAAAAAAAAAAAAAAAAAAAAAAAAAGGAGCAGTCTCAGGTTATTTATCCACCCTGTTGTACGTGCACATGAAACATGAAACATGAAACTGAGCGCTCAGGTGAACAGGAGTTAACCAGGCCTCGAACCGTCAACTGTCCCTTTTAAAACTTGAACTTACCCAGCACATCAAAATCAGCTGAATTCAAGAACTTCGCTCTACTCGGCAACAAAAAAAAATGAATTGTAAACGAAGGGGTGAGCGCATAATAAATAAAACTATGAAACTATAAGTGTAGTTTTTGTTTTCATCCCGGAGTTGGTTGATTTGGAGGATTCCCCTGGAGGCGCGGGTTTGCTCCGAGTCCCACCGGTACACGCTCAGTGTGCTGGTCTACCGCCGATCAGAGGACTCGTCTCGTCGCGCTCGGCGTCCGGCCGCGGTGGGGAATTACGGTAAATTATGAACTGGACCGAGATCTGAATCATCGTGTTGAGGAAACAACAAGAAGAAAAAAAAAAAAAAAAAAACCTGAAAGAAGAAGTTGTTTAACAGAAAAACAGGAAGTGTCAGAGAAAAAAAGAATAACCCATTATGAAGAGCAGGATAGAACTGTTATGTTCAATCTAAGTGTCACAACTGGACTTTATTGTTGTCTTTGGATAACACTTTTTTTCCATGACCTGGATGACAGCTATTTTAATTTCTTAAATGAATATTTGCCCACAAAATGATGAGAGACTTTGTTGTTTATAAATTAAAGAAATTAGATATATTTCTAAAGCTTTGAATTTTGACCCTCTTCGTTGTTTGCGTCACAATCTGTGCCGTGAAAATTGAAGAAAAATCATTTCAGATTTGGAACAACACTTAACTGAATGTTAGACTTCTTTTTAATGCTTCTTCTTCTTCTTTTCTTTTTTGAATTGCAAACAGGCGGAGCGTCACCGCCACCAACTCTCTCTGCGGTTCATTCGGTGCGATGCATCTTCCGCTGAGCAGAGGATCGTTGGATGTGGTCGCACGTCCTGCTATTTTTTTGGCGTGCTGCATTTCACACACTATCTATTGGGACATACTAAATGTTTTTCTGTCATACTAAATGATATGGTAGTATGGATTTTTGTACGCACAGTTAGTTTACGCATCATAAATAAATATATATAAATATTGTATCATATTGACCGTCCAGATATGACAGCCGGTTTCAAACTTGTCATTGAACTCTGCGACAGAGAAAAGAAGCGCATTTCCCAAAATGTTGTGTGTGAGCTGGCGTGAGGTCAAAAGGGACCCAACAGCATATTTTTACTCCTTGGCTACCCAATAAACTACGGATGACAGTAAGAGCAAAGCTGGATGATAAATTTAAGATTTACTTATAACCACTTTTAGAGAACCAAATTAATCCTACTATACGTTTAGTAAAACCTTTCACCTGCTGCTTTTGTGAGGTAGCTTAATAAAAAAACTGCACCCGCCCCGGCATCATCAAGCCCCACGCTTCTGCATTGTCCATGTACATATATCCATATGAAAACAAAGCAGCAAGTAACTTGATACTTTAAGTCTGCCACTAATGTGGTGAAAACAAACGGTGAACTCCAGGGGCCAGCAGGGCGACTCTTGGGAGTCGTGTTTCTTTGCTGGTGGCGAACCAATTTACCTTTGATGCTGTTCGTCGTGCTTCCACACACACAGTCATGAGACCTAAACCCGCCTCGAACCCAGCATTGTCTAAAATGTAGCTTGTAGGTGGGATTAAAGGGGCACCAGCGGCGCGTTTTCCTCGTTCAAAGGATACAATGAGGTCCAAGGTGAGGGTGCCGAGGCTGCCGATGAGCCAGGGCAGGTGATGGATCAGGTAGCTTTTCTCGGTCTGGCCCTGATCAGGGTTCTTCAGCAGGACACTCAGGCCGTATGTAGTGTTTCCCAGGATGACCAGCGCAAAGAGGAAGTAAGACAATCCTCCCGTCGACTTCCTCTTGAACTGCCGGGAGATGAGACATCAAGAAGGGAAGTGAGCAAAAGATCAGACAATGTTTCAGACATTCCTTCTATGGAATGGGTTCATATTATTTCATCCTCCCGTGCTGTTGCGTGTCTCTCTTATTATTTTCCCATAACTGTAAATTACATTTTTAGGGCGAAAGCCCTGTTGTTTTTCGTAAAAAAATGTTCTTAGTCGTTCGACGTTCTTCTTCTTACGTAAAGTGATTTTCCTTTTTGGAGGCTTTATCATATTCAAAACCTCATGAAAGTGGATACACACATGTCTCCCGGCGACAAATTTCGTATTCTAGTGGAGTCGCGAGTGGGCGTGGCCAAATGGCTCGAGAGCGCCCCCTACAGAGATGCCCCAGCGGCCACATTTACCTAAATTCACCAAATCCGGTGGACACGTGTATCACACCTGGACGCACAAAAAAGTTACATCGCACCGTTACGTCAACTCGACAGGAAGTCCACCATTTTGAATTTAGTCGCCATTTTAGGCGATTCTTACACGTTGTACTTTGTCGAACTCCTCCGAGGGATTTTGTCGGACCGACTTGAATTTAGTTTCTATGGATAGAAAACATGTTTGGGATTAAATCTTATCAAAATAATTTGTTTTCATCGATGCGTGTGCCTGTAAAGAGGCGGCCATTTTGAGCGTCTCGCCATGAAACTAGGAGTTGTTTTAAATCTTATGTACATGGACCGACCTTCTCCAAACATCACAGGTATGATAACAGCCCCGCCCTGAAGACCCCTGTGGGGTAATATTCGCTCATAGTCATAGCGCCCCCTGTTGGCCACCGGAAATGACACTTTTCATACTTTCACATTCTACGGGGAGACGGCGCGCGGGAGTGCGAGGGCCCGTACATCACTGCTTGCAGTTTTAATTTGTCTTTACTCTTTGAAACCCACTGGATATCCGACACTGTCTTTGACCTCTATGTCACATTTTATGTTTAGTATTGATTGTACAAGACTCGACTCGACTAGATTTTTCTTAAAATAAGTGCATTTAGAGAAAGACTCTGAAAGTTTGCAATGTTGATGTAATATTGTGATGAAAATACTTGCTCTAATTATCTATGTTATCCACTTATTTATAGTATTAGCATACAGATTTGCATCGGTTGATGTCTACTGCCTGCCGTATGCAGCGTATAGTACTAAATAATTGACACAATAGTAGCAGAGGCCACTTTGTCATACTCACATTAGTGTACATCTGTGGAAGTCTGGAACAGAGGTAGAGCACTGACGACACTGACCCAATGCAGAAACCAATAATCTGTTTCGTGGTAAAAGCCTGAAGTGACAAAGTGGCAGATTCAACATTAGAACAGCAAAAAAAAGCCAATCATACATTAAAAACTTCACCTCCTTCAGATTCAATTTAGCAAATGGATATCAGTAACATTAACCTTGATGTTGTGTTAAAATACATATTTTTTTAATGCTCTTGCAACATTGCTTTTGAAACTTTGATGCCAGTAAAGCCCTTATAAATTGAATTAAATCGAATTGAATTAAAAAGAACTTACTTGGATGGAACCACTCTCAGAGGTTGAGAGAAGAGAGCGACTTCTGAACCCAGAAGAAATCATTTCCTGTTGGGTTCCAACCCCGGGGAGGCGAGAGAGGCTTGTGGTGAAGCACAGGACGCAGACTACGCCCACCACGTGTAAAGCCGTCCTGCCTGATGAGAGAACACAACATCTGGGTTCACCATCAGTACTGAGAAAGACATCTCACCACATTCCAATAGATAAGAGTTACTGCCTCAAAGGTCGCCAGAAAAGGAACAAACTCCGCAGCAATATGAGGCATGTGATGACATCTTTACAGGTCGCACGGATTACCCTCTTCCTCTGTCAGGACTCATGCTGGATCTCGGCTCATCAGCAATGATATAAATAGCTGATCCACTCAGCAAAGACAAGACTGGTCTTAGAACTAAAGGTTGTAACAACTGAATAATTCAAGATTATGACTAGTTTTACTGTTGGGGATAACATGAACAAAGGTCAATATCTGGACTCTGGAATGCAAATAAGGTACTGAAACTTACAAAACAAAAGGGAGATATTTAGTTCATGTGGACAATTGAGTAGTAGAGCAAAAAAAAAACAACCACTCACTTTCAGCTCTGTTCTTTATCTTGTAGTACATATACATGCCCAGCATCACCAAATCTGCCAGCACGTAATAGATTGCTGTATATTTCTGTATGACAAGGAGAAAGACACATTAAAACAAAAGTTAGATTTTCTTCACACAAATTTGTATTTCATGTGTATCGTTTGAGCAAAAGAAAATGTTATCTGTCTATTTCTGGGCAGGTCATTGTTGTGCTGAATCAATTATTCTGTTGATAAAATGGTCGTTAACAACTTGAATAATCAATTAATCATTTAAATCACTGCTCAAGAAACAAACAGTAATTACCTGGTAAGAGCTCTAAAATGTAACACTTTGGTATTGTTGGTCTTAATATTACAACACATACATTTTTGTTTTTTAAATCAAAAAAATGATACTCTTAAGACATAATGTCTGAATTTAAACCATTTTAATGAGCATTTATCACTGCTTTCAACATTTTATGGATCACCAGTTTGGCCTGTACGAGACGATTTATAGATCAATTGATAATATTCTTGTCATGGAAGAAACACTCCAGTCAGGCAATCATTAAAATCCCGACAAGTCACCTGGAGCGGAAGCTGATCTGCCAAAAAGGAGCCGACCAGGTTGCAGCTGTCGCCGGCCAACCACAGCAGCAGAAACCAAACGGAAATAGCGCTGTCCATATTCCCTCTTTTATACGAGCTGTAATACTGTCTGCAAGCGGAAAGAACAGACATAATTATACATAGAAACAGCAAATGCACTCTGGGAGGTACAGACACAACAACACAACAACACAACAACACTTACGGAACTGAAGACATCATGAAACAGAGGATGGACAGGAGGCCGAGGTAGACGCTGGCCATATCCCGCGCATCCTGGGCACACTCCCCGAGTCCGTCCCAGACCCATTTGGACCCATTGGGACACAAAGTAGTGAAGTTTCCTGCAGTGGTCCATCCAAAGGGGTTGCGTGTGAGGACTTCATCTGACCGCATGTTCTGTCGGGGAGAGAAATCTTCAATTCAAAGTAACTTCCATCTTCGGCTCTCTCAGAAACACCAACACAAAGGTGATGTTTGCGTGGTGCCTCAAAGAGAGCATAAATATCTCAACCGTGTGGAACAGATGTGGAGTTAGCACAGCTGCATCACGCATCAAAAACAACTTCACATCCGGATCACAACTGTCGACTTACATGTTTTCACCTCAACGAGGTCGTAACGGGGTCAAAGGTTGTGGAAACTGAACCCGGTGTAAAAAAAACAAACAGCCGGATTAAACCAGATGTCTGTTGTTGTTCCGCTGATTACATCAAGACAGTGGTGGCTCAGTGAAGTGGAGGTTTGAGTAATTACATTTATACACCGAGCGACGCTTTGAAACTGTGTTTTCACACAAAATACACTCAACAAAACCCCGAAAATACAACAAAAACTACCAAATAACGGACCCTTGCAACGCGTATGTAGCTTTCACGTCGAAAACACCAACAAAATACCACACTGGATATGAATAAAGCATCAAATGAGTCTTGCCTGATGGAGAGTCCGACCAAGTCCTCAGAGGAACAACAACGTCTCAGACACTGGGACGTAAACACGGAAGCAACCAATGAGCAGCCAGGGCTGTGCCTGCGAGCTGATTGGTCGTTTCTCGAAAACGTCACTTATCATGTGACTTGGACGTCCGCCTGTGAGCTCCAAAACAGACCAGAAGGGCCTTCAAAATAAAAGTCCGACATCACCCAACAGGGTGAAATAACGATCATATCCATCGATTGCATTCTTCCAATCTATCGGTCATATATGTTAAAACACAGTGATTTTAGATTTTTAGATCTCATTTCATTTGAGTGTTAAACGCATGATGAATTTGAAAGTTATCACTAGATGACGTTCTCTGATTGATTAAGGCTGAGGAACGAGCTGATGGTATGTTTTGAGTTCAATGTTATGTTACAGATCTGTAGGAGTGAGGCGATTTAGCGGAGCTCGCACATCTCGCATACTCTCGTCACATATCAACAAGCCTCGTTATACTGGATTATTTGGCCCCACATGGTCATTCAGTCATTAGTTGTGAGCCGCCAGTAGTCCTGTGGCCTCCTACATTCTTCAAACTAACTTTGCATTTTAGTATGCGGCTGTGAAGAACAGTATTATCAGATCCATAAAGGTTAATCCATCTGGGACATTTTTCGTCAGTATTATCTTGTTTACTTTAACAAAGAGAGAGAGAGAGAGAGAAAATGTCAATAGTTTGTTGTGACACTTTTGGAGCCGGGACCTTTTTCTTCGACATGACAGGCTACATTTTATTTTTTAAAGACGATGAGGAAAAATCCTACCTGGAAAAAAAAAACAACCCGATTAAATCCAACAGCGAGTAAAAAGGGAAAAGATAATACGTGCTATTTGTCGTATGACGGAGGTGTCAGCTGATGCTCGATCAGACTGCTGACTCAGCACCTCGTTTAACAGAAGTCAGCTCGTGCGGTTTTACTTTCAGATTGGCTGCAGGCGTCGCGTCAGTGATTACAACATAAGACAGGGGACAGAAATGCAGAAGCCGAGGCAGCATTTTCTTTTATAGAGCCAATAGCAGCGGTGGAAGGACAAGTCAGATCCTTTACTAATGCGAAAGTACAAGTACAGCAGTGTGCAAAAAGTCCAATACAAGTAAAAGTCCTGCCAGAAAAAAAAAAAAAAAAAAAAATCCTTCTTAAAGTACAGAAGTATTAAGAGTACAGCTTTTGTCCCTATGACACATATAAATATATAAGACATGACTGGATTATTAATAGTCAGGCTGTTGTAGCGGCTAGTTTGAACTACTGTATATCCAGGGACAGCAGATAAATGTGAGGTTGTCAAGACAATTACTGAAAGAGGAAAAACACAAAGTTCTGATCAACAAAACTGTTTTAGGGTTTTTTTGGGGACTTTTTCCCAATCAGTGATTTTTGCTCAACTATTGAATAATTTGAACATTTACTGAAATGAAAGCATGTGAGAAGTTTAGAGGGTAAATTCCCTATTTGGTGAAGCTCTTAACAACTTTCACACATTTGAAATTTGACCCTTTTTGGAAGAAACAAAAGGGTGAAAACCGCTTATTCATTCATCTTTAACAATGTGTTGTATCGTAAAAGCTCGTTATATTATCCATCGTGTCAAATCTTCATCTGAAAAGCAACCGAAGCCGTCAAAATAAATGAAGTAGAAAGTACAATTTCTCAATTTCAAAGTATAAAGTAGATTCAAAGGCTCAAGTAAAGGAGATCAAACTAATACCCGGGTGTTACTTTCTACCACTGGCTGATCATGACTTCTTCTAACGGAGTACTGCGGGAGTTCAAATCTTCCACTTTATACGAGATTAACAAGACACCCGATATGTCCGGTTATTTTGTTTCGGACCTTCTGTTGACTCTGTTGTTGACCAATAATGTGCATGATTTGTTAGAAATGTGTTTATTGTGTAGCAGTAAGTCAGTATTAAGCGCCACAGAACTTACTAGTGTAAATATAGAAGGATGTCTGAGCTCTTTGTAGCTGCTTCAGTCAGAGCGTCCTGCTATGAAACGTGGAGGCTCACCGGCACAACTTATGGGCACACGTGAACCAAATAGAGCCACGTTGTTAGTACCACCAGTGATCTTCCTGCTGTACCTCCGACAGGAGGCCGAATACAGGGCGCACTGGTTTCTACAAAGAAATCGAACTGTTCAAATGTTGCACATGTATTTTGTTATTGCTGTGAAGACGACGTGTGAAACCCCCCCCCCCGACGTGTGAAACCACATGACTCGACACCATCACGGCTTTTGTGAGAAAGTTTTGTGCCAGATCTGGCGACCCCACAGCTACTCCACACAACACATTTCCTTCGAATATATTTCAAGAACAGGTTTTATTGATGACGCACCCAAACATCTATACTGTAGGAATACCTTCAGCCGGCTAGATTCTCTTATGTACATTACGTTTCCACAAAGTCATACAAATACTTGGTAGGCTTCATGTCAAAGAATAGATATAATACATTAAAACAGAACCGGGAATTCAAATGTTTTATAAAGAAATTATCACAACAAATCTACAAATGAAAATGGATGATAGAAAAAAAAAAATGACCAATTGCTAACTACTGCAAAACAAGTCTTACTCCAAAATCTGTACAAGCGAGTTGAACGTCCGTTAAACGAGGAGGAAAACCTCTATTTGCTGTCCTCGAGAGTTCTCAGAAAAGCAGACGTCTTGTGTCGGTGACGGCGATTCTTTCAAAGGCAAAGATGAGATAAAGCAGAGTTTGTACAGAAAAACCTCATCCTTTTTGTCTGCTGCCTCAAAAAATGAATATAAAATAAAAAGAGAAGTGGAGGACGTGAGGAAGACAGTTTGTCACTTCTCTCGGTTCTCACTTGATGTGGAACAACTTCTCATCCGTTTTCAACCGCTTGCGTCTGGGCTGTACGAAGTCGTCCTCAGACTCGTCCGTGTCGTTGTCCTCCTTTTCCTTTTCTTCCGTGGTTTCAGGTTCAGGTGCTTCGGGGAAGATTTGTCCTGGGAACATCTCCTGCAACTTCTCCTCAAAGTACACGCTGACCGCCTTGCCCGAAATCGCCATCTCCGATCCCACCTGTCAGAAGAAGAGGAGGAAGAGGAGGAAGAGGAGAAGAAGGAGTGACATGGATGAAGAAGGTGTGGGCGTACCATTGAGTGGGAAGAATGAATGGGTTGAAGCAGGGAGGAGGAAGAGGAGAACGAGGAGACAAATTAGATGTGGTTAAGGTCTGGTGGCGAGGGGCCCCTTGGTCAACCTTGCTGTACAGAGCAGGGATATCCTGCCGCCCTCCTCCACTGTGGCTCCACGAAGCATTTCTATCAATTCACTGAATGTCAACAGCTTCAATACGGCTGCTTTCATATTTTCTACTGAACTCTTAGTTCAATGAATCAACCAGTGAGGCTGAAATACAGAATCTGAACCTTTAATGCTATTTAAAAAAAAAAAAAAAAAAGTTTTAATACCACTGACATAAAAAGCAACTCTGTAGATCTTCCATGGACAGAAAAGCCTAAATGCCGTCCAGCATCCATCAGAAACCACTAATAACCTCGCCTGCTATGGCTGGGCGGTAAATCAACTTTTTAGGGTATCAATATATTGTCAAACGAGCCCTGAGCTCAGAGGTTCACTCTTATGAAGAGCTACCAGTCCCTTAGATTTAGAAAGCACAAGATCTAAAGTAGCGAAAAAAAATTCCCCTTGTGGGATTAATAAAGTATCTATCTATATATTTCTATCTATCTATATGAAATCAGAACTGATGCTCTTTTGCTTCTAAAATGGTGAACTTGTGGTCAAAACTACAAAGGGCTGTGAAAGTCAAAACTCAAGTTTGGGCTTCTCGCATGCAGACGGCAGCTTCACTCACATGTTTACACACTTTCAAACCTACACAAAAATACCTGCTTTACAGTGAACAAAGCTCTTCAACCTCTCCTCTCATCATCAAAACAAACTGCATGCTGGCTGACTGGACGAGCTGGAACCACTGGAAGTGAAGGGGTTTATGTGAAATGAGGAATATACTGAATTAGTTGTATACGCACTAGTCGTCTTTGTTTCTGTGCATACGATAGGCCTTAGTGTCGACTTACTATTATCTAAAAAAATATTTAAAGCCATTATTTTTACAGAAAATCTTGCAGTTGTATTCTGCATTAGTCACAGATTATTAAACTGCGTCATCTCTTTGAATTTTTTTGTAACTTTGAGCCCCATGGTTCTCTGAACTCAAAAAATTAAAAGAAAAAAGAAAGAAAGATTAGAACTAAAATATCGCAATTACTTTTCCTCCACTTGCAATCTTACAACCTTTTCCTGCCCAAACTTACGGCGCGATTTTTTTTTAAGAACAGCCGCTGCAAAAACAAAACAATCACAAAAATGTATAAATACACTACAATCGCACATCTTTTGATTTTCCACTTATTCGGCGTGGAGAAGCTTACTGACACGATCCCTTATTCTCACGTTACACTCATATTCTGTATCATCCAATGACAAGACTTAAAAGTGAAAACACATGCAAGCAAAATAGAAATAACATCCTTTTAAAAGTGAAAATATTTAAAATGAGAGTAAAAATGAAAGCAAAACAAGTCCATCTAAGCAGCCCAGGGTTTCTTATGTTTTGTTCAGCCCACTTTGAAAACGCTAATTCCTCCCTGTGGTCAACTCATTAAATCGACACGTCTGAAGGCCTCTGAAGGAAATTCCACCAAAATCAGACAAGGAGACATTTTTCAGGACCTCCAGACAACCTGTAATCTATCACGCTGTCCCTACCCACCTTTCATTAAGATGAATGAAATCAGCCTTCCCAAGAGCAGAACAGTAATTCACTTTCCACCCTTCTATGCATAATATTTAAAATTACAAACTGTATCACGGCCCCAGTTCGCTGCTCATGAATTCTTTACGCTTCGATAAAGGGCACAAACATTTCTTGGAGCCTCAGTGGGAGAGGAGAGGACATCTCTGCTCTATTCGAAACGGCTTACCTGCGTATTAATCTGTTTCTCCTCATCATAAACCTGGATTATTCGAGACATCTAAAAGGGGCAATAACATTACAACAAAGACAGTGAAGCAGCAGCGGGAAGAAAAGAGTTCACAGCACAGGCAGGTTAGATAACAACAGATCAGAAATCTGTTTATGGCCTACTGTCCTCAAATATGAGGTGTGTGTCCCCAAGTTGTTCCTGCAGAAGTTAACAGCAAGTAAAAGGTCACATAGGCTACAGGAAACTACAAGAAACTACAGGAAACAAGTGGTAATATTAGTTCAGGAATCCAACCAATTCACTTTTGTGTGGCACATTTATCATTTCACCATATAATACACTTGGTTGTTTTTTTTAACAGCCACATTTCGTGCGTCACCATTTTTATGTAGATAAATGCACTATTGAGAGTGTGTATGTTGTCTTTAATGACTCGATCATATACAGGATCATGCACATCAAAATACTCAATAATTATTGATGGATTCTCGGAAAAAGTCTATTAACATGATCAAAGGCTTCAAACAGAACAACTTCTCTTATCCAATGTTCTGTTTTATGGAGGCAGTGTTGTATCAGAACATGTAGAAAATGTGAATAAATGATAAATAAAGCGTTCGCGTTATCCATTTCCCATAAAAAACAAAGACTCTGTGCTCCTCAGCGCAACTGGGAAGCCTTGAATGACTCTGCTGAGATCAACAGTCACGTGACAAACTTTCACCTGAACTGGAAGGTCGAGAACACAAGAGATGGGATGCAGAGAGCAGTTTTTAATTTCAATCCTACTTCTAACCGGGATTGTGTTGTTTCTTTCCGCAGGAGGTGCAGGACTTGCTGTTGCAGTGAAAAATGACTCCACAGTCAGGAAAAATGGAACCGGAGCAAAGCAACGCTCGGCGACTGTTTGGAGTTCAGAGACTTAATATATAAAAAAAAAAGCGACTCTTTGATGGATCGAGTTGTCCAAGGAAGAACAGTTTCACACGTTTTTAAACCACTAATGTTGCCGTGTCACCCGAATGGCGAGTCGTCACTCACTCGCTCTTTACTTTCTAATTACTGTATTCTAATGACATTGCAGTGATATCAGGCTGAAATGTCTTTCGTTATATCATAGCATGTCATTTCAACTAAATGTCTTGAGTGTTAGCGACATCCTTCACAGGTGAAGACCTTACTTGCTGTTAAGTTCAGGTACGCTATGATATTGCGTGGTGAGTTTGTCCAGCGAGGCTCCGAGACGTTACAGAGAAGTGATGTCGAGGAAGTCTGAGTTCCACACGTTGTTCACGTGGTGATAAAGCAGAAGCTTCCCGGTGTTGTAGGAAGGTGTAGTACATGAACATACAGTGTACTTTGTAGTTGACCCATATAGGTGACACATTAAAAGCATGAGTGTATGTAAATGTTCCAGTACACACAGAAAGTACATGACATCATAAACAGCATCTCAATGTCAAGAAGCAACACAAATAAATGCATTCATTATACTTCAAAATACATTATATCACTAGGGTTGCAACGGTATGAGATCGATGACCGTCTCTTAAAACATATCATCAGTGTACGGTATTTCACAATTATATTTATTATCAGTTTAAATGATCATTAAAGGAGTAAAAACTGAAGGCTTTTTGGATTAAACAAAAGCTTTACTCTTTCTTTTATTAAACTGAAGTGGGTCTTCATTTTGAAAATAAATGAAATGTTTGAATGTAAAAGCAGGATTTTACTGTAGTTTTACTCTTTTCAACTGTTTTATATCTGCAACTAATGATCAGCTATTTTCACTAAGGATGTTTTTTTTTTTTAAATTTAATATATTGTTTGGTTTGAAAGATTCAGAATATAGCGAGTAATGCCGCCACCAGTGCTGTAAACTATTATCAGAATAGTTGCCAGTTCACTGGAGGTGCACGACAGCTCAGCCAGACCGAAACCGTCTGTACCGTAAACTCGCTCATACGCGCGCGTCAGAGATTACCGATAGATGAACAGATCGATGATGCAGATGTGGCCGGGCCGGGATGTGGGCAGCACATCTCGCGACCCATTTTCAAACGTTACAAATAAAACACGGTTTGATCTGCGCGGAGGGATCCTCGAGCATGTTGGATGTGTTTCCTTCCTTTGGTCCTCGAGGACAAGCCCATGTTCATTTGTAAGACATAAAAAGGTATCCCACTTTGATTTTGCTTTCTCTGCTAAGTGTGTGTGTGTGTGTGTGTGTGTGTGTGTGTGTGCTGCCCACTGTTGAGTCTGACAGGCAGGCAGTGGAAGCTGAGAAGGAGAAACGCTTTTTACATGGCATGATAACCAGTATACCGCTGCAACCCTGCATATCAACCAAGAACAATGTGGTGAAATATGATGTTAAAACTATCACATGACCACAGCTATCCATTAAAAACACACTTGTCATTGTGATACACAGTGTTAATGGAGTTCAGACAGTGTACCTGCAGCCAGTGTGAAGAGAGCACAGTGACAACGTAACACTCGATGCTCCGACAGCCAGTGTTAGTTAGTGGAAACAACTGTGTTGCACAATATAGTCCCTCAACACCACTTCTCACTTCCCTCTCCAAGATCAGCCCGTCTTCAAAGGAAGTTTAGACTCGTAATAATCATTTGCCTCGTCATTTTTCAATTTTTCAAATCAGCTGGTGGCCACTAAGACTTCAAACCATATCAGTCTAACCCATGTCTGCATGCACATATAAGCAGATGCCATTCCCCAAAAGCAGGCTCAAGACTCGTGCTGCTCACCTCATTGTACTTTGCACAGTTTGTGAAGACCAGGCGCATGTCGGACACAAAGTCCAGGATGGACTGGTAGTAGTGCGAGCTGCGTAACTGCAGCTTCTTCTTCACCTTCTTCAGGTCCATGGGCTGCTTGATGATCTTGTAGTAGTTGGGCACCTAGGTTCAACAAAAGTGGGTCAGATAACAGCTCCGATTATTGCATATGATCGTTTCTTCTTTCCTTTGGCAGTGAAACAGAAACATAGAAATCAAACGATTCTAAAAGGCAGCAGAAATCAGCTCCAGCAAACCAACCCTCAAAACAAAATCAGTTCAAGTTACAACATGTGCTTAAAGTTGTGAGGTGTATATCACTATGCAAAGGTGGAGCGCAAGGATCTGCAACCACACTGCTGTCCAATATACATACAACAAATTCAACTTAAAACTTTAAGTAACTCGCATAAAACCCATCAAGAGGCTCTCTAAGATATTTACATACACCAAAACTCTGTTATGCTGCCAGCACAAGTTCAAATACTCCGATTTCTGTTGATTACAGGTTGATCTGAACCTCCCTGTTCAGTCTGGTAACTGTAGCTTAAGAGTTTCTAAAATCCAGTTCAAAAGGAGACAGGAATAAGAAGAACAACAACTTTAGGAGTTGTTCGAGGGATTCAAGCATTTACAGTGCACCCCGAAACACTATTGTATTGTTTAAAAAAAAATTATACAAGGACAAAGACATGCCAAAAAGGGCCTGAGCTGTAAATAAAATGTGGTCAAATGTTGTACTAACGGAGGAAAACAAAAATAAAGCTAAAAAAAATATATATATATACAGCAGAATTTTGTCAAAAAAACCAAACAAGAACATTTTCTTTTTGCCCCATCAACTTTGATATTGCAAATTTCCACAGACTCATTTCAACCCTCCTGAGACCTGATTTATATTTATGTACATTATATAAGCTACAGACCTGTGGAATGAAATTAACTTCAGTCACCCTCAAAGGACTTTATGAGTCATATAATAATAATGAGCCTGCACAGAGCTAGCTCATCAATTATTGATCAGAGGAAGAAATTATACAATACAGTTTAACGAGGAAAAAAATGTCCACACACCGGACACAAATTAGGTGCTTCCAGGTTTGTCAGAGCTTTAGAAGATGGTCCTGGGTTATAAAAAAGAGGAAACATGTCTTGGCATTTTAACCAGGTTTATGGTTAGTTCCACAATGAAGTAAATGGGCTTTTATTTTTTGCCTCGGAAATGTTCTGATTACTGTGTGAAACTGTTTGGGAAGAACAACGACGCAGATGAGAGTGGATGTGGACTAATAAAAGAAATGAAGAATGATGAAATTTTGCTGCAACATGAGAAATAGAAGGAAGGAGAACTTTTATGGGATTCACGAGGCAACTGGAAAGCTGACCAAAATGTTTCACAACGCTTATGACGGGCCATCAAGTTGTAACAGGTATGACCGTTACAATTATTACATAACGGCCCGATCACAATTATTTCAGCTGGCTGCAATCATTCTGCAGAATAAAAAAAAAAAAAAGCATTCATCTGTAGAAAACAGCTGGATTAAATGAAAAAAAAAAAAGAAAAAAGGCATATTTCCAACAATATTTCCACATATATTTTCCAACATTTTTCCAGGTTTGACTGGAGCTCTTTTAGTGACGTTGTTTTGTTGCTCCCTCTCCCTCTGCTCTAGTTAACAGCATGAGAGGAAAGCACCAGAAAATGATTATCTCAAGGCGCCTAACTTCTAGTGTTCAACAGAGTGCATTTTGATGAGCATTTGCTGGGGGCACATTATGGTTTGAAGCTAAATTAAAAACGAGAGGTCGTGATTTGTGGATTCTGAGGTTCAATGCCAATAAATGCCTCCTCTTATTCATAATATCTGTATTAACAAACTATGATTGGGCTTATACTATTGTGATGGCTTGAAAAGAACAGAAAAACACGAAATATTAACCGCAGTTATTTGTAAATTTGTATATTGGCATCTATAATTTCATGATTGTGACGGCGCTGGTAACTGACAGGACTGTGTGTGTTTGAGAGTGTGTCTTGTAGAGCCACTTACAGAGCTTGGAACAGGTTCCCTGAAGCCCATGCTGAGCTCATGACAGTAGATGTACAGCAGGAGGCGTTCACATCTCTGCAGACAGGGAGAGAGAGAGAGAGAGAGAGAGAATTAGCTGCTTCGTACTCTTCATGAAGAAGGTCTGGGATGGGGTGGCTGTACTGACCCGTTGGTCCTCAGGACTCAGGGCCTGCTCGTCTTTGATTTTCCTGCTGTCGTCACAGTACTCTATTTCGGGGTTGCTTTGACTCCGGCAAAACGTGCAGAGAAATTCCCCCCTGACGCACAGAAATCACACAGAGGACATTCAGAACAGCTGGAGGAGTAAGGCATTTAGACATGTTACTAGCTTCAGGCTGACGTGTCTGTCTGCAAGTACGGAGCTCTAACTGCAAATTAGGAATGAATTTGGTCAATGTCTCAAACATGTTCGTGTGTTTGTGTTGATGTAAAACAAGACTGCATCACCAAAAAAAGTGAGCCGTACTGATCACTTACGTGGGGAAGATTTTTATGGTGGGAACGTGGCATTTCATATGAAACACTTTGGGACAGCGGTCACAGCATAGCAGGTCACCACCGTTGATACAAACAGCGCACCAGTCTTCGTTGGGGTCGTCCTCTTTCCCCGTTCCAGCGGACGTCCCGCTCTCTTTGGTCTCTGTTCCGTTAGTGAGGGGAGCGCCCATCGTGCAGCCGCTGTTCTCCGTGGACGACGAGGTAGTGGAGGTCAAAGTGGTAGATGAGGAAGAGGACGCGGCTGCATTGGAGCCGTTCAGTCCAGAACAAGGTGTGTCCGACTGGGGTTCCGTTTTGATGCGCTCCCCTAGAGCTCTGAGGGCATCTTGGCCTGTAGATATGGTTCCCAATACAGGAAGGGGGCTGTCCTCTGGACTGCTCATCTGGGGGGAAACACACAAAATCATTAGATTGTTTTAACACTTCATAATAATAACATTTTCTGTTACTAATATATCATTGAGAAGTGTGAATCTCAGTATATCCGAGGAAAAGACTGACAGAATCTGTCTTAAATGTGGACCTTTGTGTAATCTGAGTTAAGTTGTTGTCACCAGTGTGGAGTTGAATTTCCACTTGTTGACATATTTTTTTTTACCAAACTTTTCAAACTGATCTTCCTGCACCCCTGGACCTTTGTTTCCATAATGTTGGAAGGAGACTCCTTCCAACACGGTTTGCCATATCATGATGTAAACTGACAACAAGCTCAAAGCAGCACAAATAACCAGCTGCCAGTATTACAGATCAGTGCAGTCTGATGTCATCACTTTCCAGAACCCAACGGCCCGTTTTAAAACTGGTGGGTGAAAAGACGCGCTCATACCATGCAGGCGCTCCTCCCGGCATCTTTGCCCCGCTCCGTCTTCAGAGTGGAAGCTGGGCAGCTGTAGCTTTCCTCTGTACCGGGCTCCTGCTTCACCCTCACCTGCTCCACTGCACCTCCTGGCCCCGCCCTCCCTGCAGAGCTACAGCTTCCCGGACACAACACAGGAATCTTAACCGTTTTGACTAAACCCGTTTGTCGAGCACAGGACAAACATACAATCACTTGTTGTTACTGGAGCTGCTGGTTAAGGTTAGACAACAAGGGAAAGATTGTACTTAATAACCGTGTTAACTATGAAATCTATGAATGCTAAGTTCTCGTATGAAACGAGAGGTGTCACAACGTCCACATCCTGTCGCTGAGTTCCTGATTTATGCTGCAACACATGAAGGGTCAAACCAAATGGTGAAGATACATATATGTGGCCGTTTCTGAGCATCTGATGTTTGAGCAAGTCTGTGTCAATATTTCTTCATTTTTGCGTGCCTTTGATAGTGTTATTGATTTTTTTTTTTTTTAGCAGTGTCACTCACTAATGCGTATTTTCCCTCCACCTCAGCATTGACCGAGTTTTATGAGCTGCCATCTTTCATTTAATTGCTAAGAAATAAAGATGAAAGACTTTCCTTGTTACCCATCTCCCTGTTTTCACAAACTTTATTATTCAAGTTCTCATCATTAGTTCCAATGTGGAGGGAAACGGCCGAATGCGTGAATTATGACTGGATTGTGGGGTAAAAGATAAAGAAAGAAAAACAATGCATTATATTTAAACGACCAAACTGCACGACGTTGTAATGTGCGAAGACTTGTTTTAAACTCCCAGTCTGGTCTATGTACAATTCTGCTGTCAAGCTTAAAATCACACAGATTGTCAGTATTTGGAAAGTTAGAACTGTTTCATCTTTAGGCTTTGTCCTTCAACACTTTGAAAATGAAATCAAATCATGGCTTTTGTGTTAAAAATGCTCCATAGACCACCGTTTTTTAATTATTAATGTCACAATTCCACTTGATCAAAGTTACACGAGTAAACTTACTGCATGTCATTGAGTGTTCATATATATTTTAGGTGTGGTATCAAATTAGTAGTATTGAACGCAGCTCAGTTCGTACCGCCTAACAAAATGCTAAATTGCAGAGACTACAACTAGCTGTTGAGCTGCTATTCTTTTCAATTTTAAATTATTTCCATGCTGCACGTATTTTTGTCGTGCACGTATGCCACATGCCAGAGTATACTCTGCCTCCTGACACAAAATGTGTTCTCCATTAATGCCACCGGTGTGACAGTTGACATAAAACAAGGAGCTAAATATAGCTCAGTGTAGGCAATACCAATCAGTTTGAAAAAAATGACTTCCCTGACACCGATCTTTGAGATCTGCTCGGGACATCCCTACAGCTCATATTTTAATGGACTGAACAAAGTCTTTAAACCTGCGATTAAGTAAACCAGCACAATTGCTTTTGCTACAGGTCAAACGTACACTAGTGCACTAGCAAATCTTTTTTAAATTAAGGGCAAAGTGTTCTGCTCATTCAATAGCTTCAGACTCTCTTACCTGCCGCGGCTGCCTGTGCTGGAATTGCTAGAAGGTCGTGCTGGCGTGTGAGTGTTGGACAGACCTGCAGACAGAAATGAAACGGGTGATCAAACAGCAAAGGTAACTTCTTGTACAAGTACATGAAGGTTGTTTAACATGTACACAGTGATAAATGAGAAAAATCAGACATTTAGCACAAAAGAAATAATTAAGGTGCAAAAATTGGGTAAAAAAATATAGTATATACCATTTTATAACAAGGTAATGACATATAGTTTATCATTATACAGCAATTTAATTCAAGAATGTCTTACACATTCAATAAAACTATTTCAACTTTCAACTTGAAGAATGCAGGAAGTAAAGCATGAAAGGACAAACAGGAAGCTCTGTTGGAGGTTCTCCCTGAACATGTGGGTACCTGAAGACCCAGGAGAGTGTGTGGAGAGTCCAGGTGAGGGGTTCATGTCCATCGAGCCCAGCTGATGCTGCGTGCTGGCTGTGATGTAACGAGAAAGGAGGTGTCCAAGGTTGCTGGAACCTGCATCCTCCAACTAGTGATGCCAGAAAAGCACAATGGTCGAGAAAATATGAACAGAGAATCATGTTACTCAAAGAGTCAACAATTGTTCTAAAAGTAATATATTAAACCTTATAAACAACAAGGGAAAATATAACAATCCAAGAGATTAATATTTGTAATATTTTCTGACCTGTTAAATTGGACTTTCCCTGTACTTTGAACTTTCAGTCTAAGCTACAGCTAAATGTCAGATCATTAGTTGAGTTCAGAGCTAAAAGACACACAACCAGATCAGTTGGCTTTAAAAGGTGTTTTTTTTTTCCAGTTACAACTTTCTAGTAGAATAAACTCCAACACTGCTAAATTGGAGACACTCGTAGCTTAGATTCATAATGCAACTTCTGTAGTTTTGAGGCTGCGTGTGTTCTTTTGAATAAATGACTTGATGTTGATGACATTTTTAGAATAAATAAAGGTAAAACTGATCTGTCTAGGTTATATATATTTATCTCAGATATATGTACTCATTCTACATCAAAATGATTATGTGATACGTTAAAGAAACACCATCACATTTTAAATGTTTTCTAAGTGATCATTTTATAATTCTTTAATTTAAAACTGTAAACAACCGTGGTTAAACTGTGCTCACTTGAATGGGTGGGATCTCAGGAAGGCAGGGCAGGTTCTCAGGGTTGGTGACGGAGGGGATGAGCTCGATGGGACCTATGATGGGGCTGGCAGGGCCTCGGTGAGCATGGGCACCGGCCATACTGGCACTGGTGGGACTCGTGGGGTTGGCATTGTGCAGGGACGCGACCGGGAAAGGCCCCGCATGTCCTGGGTTGGAATGCTACACAGAACAAGAGAGAAGGAAGGATGGAGGAAAAGATGAGCACCGGAAAAGTGGAGAGGAAGAGCGATGTCGGGAAGATAGAAAGAAGGAAGTGACGAGAGGAGGGACAACAGCAACAATGAGGGGGGTCATTCACTGAGGTTTTTTAAAAAATAAAATAAAAATTGTTGTGTAAACACCATGGTTGCTTTCTCATGCATTCGAGTGGCCACACATGCTACACAAGACACATAAATGACAAAGTAGGAAAAAGGTGCCAAACCCCTGATTGTAGTAAGAAACGAAACCTTGGGTGGCTCATCTCAGATTCTATAGACATCTGGACAAAAAGAAAAAGGGGCTAGATATAGTAGAGGTGCCTCTTACCTAGTCTCACATGCATGCAGTGAATGTACTTTCATACTGAACTGTAAACATTACTTGAGCAAACAGTCAGCTTGATATGGATAGACACATTGGTGAGGCAGAGCTGAATGAAGACTTTTGCAGCCTCCTCTGAAACCACCGTTTCAGTTGGCTCACCGTCATCTTGCCTATAAAGGTCAGGTATGCCTGTATTTAAATATAATTCATCACATTGACATTTCATTTGCCATTTGTGTGCACAAAATTAGGATAATATCTCCTGTTCATGGTAATATATATTCTGAAGTAAAATCAAAACTTTACTGACAAATAGTTTCTCGTTCACTTTGTAGACTAACCCTCCCGATATTGTACTGAAACTGAATGCTAAATGGGAAATGCAGAAGTCAAGACAAGAGGGCAGATGTAACATGAAGTCGCCCTTTTCCACTGCAGGGACTTCACAAAACATAATGTTAGTGTGTTGCCACTGTTGCAGGCTTCAGCCTTGTTTCCAGTGTTAACTATCCACAAGTTCCTGGAACTGGATTTTGGCGCTGCTCAAGATGTGATTGTATATTCAGGTTCCAGTACGTTCAGGGCTTTCCGTCAGCGCCGGCCTATCGTGACAGTAAGTTTTCAAAGTAATTAGATAGCTGCAGTTTTAAGTGTAATGTGATCAGTAATAATGCATTTTCAAACAAGAAAATGGAATGTGCACACAGCAAATGAGATTTCACTTGGATTAAATTATTTCATTTTAAATATGGCATCTCAGAACACAATACCTTGGAAAGTCAAGATAGATAGCGAAACCATCAGCCTCCATACGGTACACCTCAGCCATCAATCACAGACGGACTTCAAAAGTATTTTCTGAGCAACACGTGTATGTTCATTTTAATACAGATTTTGACCAATAAAATCTTTTTGAGAGTTTAAAAAAAAACGCCAGTCATAATTTGCCATAAAATACCAAAACTATCCTGTTTATCTATTTCAATGAAATGAAACCAGTGTGTGTTTGTACTAACTTGTCTCTGTAGCTGCATCATAGGGGTGTACTGCTGCCCGTTATGTCTTGGCTGAGAGCTGGCCATTCGGCCCTGTGGTGGACCGGGTAGGCGCATGTGGTGGGTGGAAGGGTACATGGGGGGACCGGGGCCACCGTTCATACCCCCGGGCCCTCTTGGTAGCTGCTGCATACTGATGAGTCTTGGAGGCTGGTTAAAGATAAATTGTGCGTGAAAATCATATCACTCAATACACACAGCAATGGAGGATTATATAAACAGCAGGCACTCTTCGGAGTCAAGCAATTTAAATAACAAAACCATTTAAAAAAAAAAATCATAATTTGTGCAGTCATAATAAAGCCCTCCTGCAGATAGAAGATAGATAATCCATCACAGGGAACATGTCATAAGTTCTTGTCATGTGGTGGTGTTGTGCTGCGTTCTAGATGTCTCTGTCCTTTAACGCACCTCTAAGGAGAATTTTCAGTTCCTGCTAATCAATTCATTACCACACCGCATTATGACTTTAAATGTAAATACAAGAAACTATTTACTTGTTATGAACTCTCTGAAATCATCGGATGATTCGGATGATAATTGACAACAATGTTAAGCAGGTCGTTTGTGGTTAATGAAAACAGAAAAAGTATTCATTTAAACGATGTACATGTTCTTCTTGAGATATTTCAGTCAGTGATCATCAGTGTGTTCATTTTGGATGAGGCTCTCAAGGTGGTCTGTCACCAAATCCTCTCAGACGCCCCCCTTAAAAATAATTATAATCAAATCTGATCCAAAACTGAATGAATAAATATATTTAAAAAAAATTAAGAGTGAAAATGTAACTAATTAAATAATCATAACAGTCATAATAACAGATTTGTAAAGTTTAGTTGAATTAGAGCACAGTTTTGTTTTCTATTCCAGTGTGGTACCTTGACGAGTGTTTTCCATACCTGCTGCTGAACCAAGGGGGGGCCCGCCTGTCGGACATGCTGCTGGGACATTTGTGAGGCGATGCGCATCTGTTGCTGGATCTGCTGCTGGTGCTGCTGCTGTTGTTGTTGTTGTTGTTGCTGCTGCTGCTGCTGCTGCTGCTGTTGTTGTTGTTGTTGGTGTTGTTGTTGTTGTTGCTGCTGTTGGTGTTGGTGTTGTTGTTGTTGTTGTTGTTGCTGCTGTTGCTGATGATGCTGCTTCTGCTGTGCATAGGCTGCCTGCTGCATGTGCTGCAAGCGGAGCTGGGCAAGATTGATCTGACCCTGGTGTTTGCCTGTGTGACCTTGTCCTGGAGAAATAGGCGGTCCTCCGACCATCATGTTGGGCGGTGGAGGTGGTTTTTCAATTACTAAATTACCTACAACGACAAGAAGGTGGACGTTAGTGAGCTGAATTGGAAGAAGAGCGCATGCTCTGAAATATTCCTTCATCTGTCACAAAGAAATAACCAAAGACTGAGAGTATCAGATGCTCTTTGTCTTAATCAGAACAAATTATTAAGCAACTGAAAGTCAATAATTAATACAGGAAATACTGATTGATAAGGGATAATTAGGTAACAAATTTCTCTCACCTAGATTCACTACATTTTTGGCCCAGAAGGTGGGGTCACAGAAGAATCGCACAACTCCATTGGCCTGTGGTGCCGGCTCCAGTCGAGCCTTGAAGAGCTGGCGAAGCTGGAAAATAATCTAAATGCAAGCACAGACAGAACAATATTCCTCGGTTACTGAGCCTGACTACGTGACAGCAACAAATACCCCATTTGTCAACATGCCCTTTGGCAGCATTACTGCCTAATCCTACAATAACACTAGCGCAATTATCTAATTTGCAGATGGTCTTGGGGGGGAGTGGTCTAATCCACAGGACAGCAGCCTGTCTTGTGTGAGTAAAGAAAACAAACCCACATCAACGTAATTCGGGGAAAAAGGAGACCGTTCAGCAACTTGAAATATATCTCGCCAAAACTTGGCCAGCAGGTTACTTCAGACATAATGCAGTGTTCATAGACTGCTCCTTTATACAGGCTTCAGAGACTGTTGTTCACACCTGATGATGTTCACTTTGTGACGTGTTCTGTCACAAACAGAGGCAATTAAGATCAACTCAAGAATAAAAAAAAAAAAATTCAATGCAATTCTTTTGATGTACAACAAAATGTTGGGATCCTCTCAAACTCAACACTTTTCCCTGGTTGTAAACCAGTCATGCCATCTGATGTCAATTTTGTTTTGTTTTTGAGCCCATAGTCAGCTGTAGCTCCTTAAGCTGCAGAGAAACATACCAGCCTCTTGCTGTAGAGCAGCGCGGTGCTGCTGCCAGTAGTGATGGCCCAGTGGCAGAAGTTGAGCACGTGGTGGATCTGCTGGGCCAGCTGGGTGGTGTCCTTGTGCTGAGTTACAAGCCTCACACTGCGCTCTTTGGTCACACTCTGGACAGAAAGTAAGATTACTTTGGTTAAGGAACGGATGTTTGTGAATTATTGATAGGTTAATCATCTATTCATAATAATATCATTTATCTCTGTGTGATCATTTGTGCTCAGACAGCTAAAGATAAAAAGTCTGTCTTATTTTATTTTAGGATTTTAGGATTATGATGATGTGACTCAGCCTGGGCCAGCCAAAGTGTGAGAGTGTGTGTATGTATATGTATGTACAGTGGGTACAGAAAGTATTCAGACCCCTTCAAATTTTTCACTCTTTGTTTCATTGCAGCCATTTGCTAAAATCAAAAAAGTTCATTTTATTTCTCATTAATGTACACTCAGCACCCCATCTTGACAGAAAAAAACAGAAATGTAGAAATTTGTGCAAATTTATTAAAAAAGAAAAACTGAAATATCACATGGTCATAAGTATTCAGACCCTTTGCTCAATATTGAGTAGAAGCACCCTTTTGAGCTAGTACAGCCATGAGTCTTCTTGGGAATGATGCAACAAGCTTTTCACACCTGGATTTGGGGATCCTCTGCCATTCTTCCTTGCAGATCCTCTCCAGTTCCGTCAGGTTGGATGGTGAACGTTGGTGGACAGCCATTTTCAGGTCTCTCCAGAGATGCTCAATTGGGTTTAGGTCAGGGCTCTGGCTGGGCCAGTCAAGAATGGTCACAGAGTTGTTCCAAAGCCACTCCTTTGTTATTTTAGCTGTGTGCTTCGGGTCATTGTCTTGTTGGAAGGTGAACCTTCGGCCCAGTCTGAGGTCCAGAGCACTCTGGAAGAGGTTTTCTTCCAGGATATCTCTGTACTTGGCCGCATTCATCTTTCCTTCAATTGCAACCAGTCGTCCTGTCCCTGCAGCTGAAAAACACCCCCATAGCATGATGCTGCCACCACCATGTTTCACTGTTGGGATTGTATTGGGCAGGTGATGAGCAGTGCCTGGTTTTCTCCACACATACCGCTTAGAATTAACGCCAAAAAGTTCAATCTTGGTCTCATCAGACCAGAGAATCTTATTTCTCATAGTCTGGGAGTCCTTCATGTGTTTTTTGTCAAACTCTATGCGAGCTTTCATATGTCTTGCACTGAGGAGAGGCTTCCGTCGGGCCACTCGGCCATAAAGCCCCGACTGGTGGAGGGCTGCAGTGATAGTTGACTTTGTGGAACTTTCTCCCATCTCCCTACTGCATCTCTGGAGCTCAGCCACAGTGATCTTTGGGTTCTTCTTTACCTCTCTCACCAAGGCTCTTCTCCTACGATTGCTCAGTTTGGCTGGACGGCCAGGTCTAGGAAGAGTTCTGGTCGTCCCAAACTTCTTCCATTTAAGGATTATGGAGGCCACTGTGCTCTTAGGAACCTTGAGTGCTGCAGAAATTATTTTGTAACCTTGGCCAGATCTGTGCCTTGCCACAACTCTGTCTCTGAGCTCCTTGGACAGTTCCTTCGACCTCATGATTCTCATTTGCTCTGACATGCACTGTGAGCTGTAAGGTCTTATATAGATAGGCGTGTGCCTTTCCTAATCAAGTCCAATCAGTTTAATTAAACACAGTTGGACTCCAATGAAGGAGTAGAACCATCTCAAGGAGGATCAGAAGAAATGGACAGTATGTGAGTTAAATGAGTGTCACAGCAAAGGGTCTGAATACTTATGACCATGTGATATTTCAGTTTTTCTTTTTTAATAAATTTGCACAAATTTCTACATTTCTGTTTTTTTCTGTCAAGATGGGGTGCTGAGTGTACATTAATGAGAAATAAAATGAACTTTTTTGATTTTAGCAAATGGCTGCAATGAAACAAAGAGTGAAAAATTTAAAGGGGTCTGAATACTTTCCGTACCCACTGTATTTGTGTGTGTGTGTGTGTGTGTGTGTGTGTGTGTGTGTGTGTGTGTGTGTGTGTGTGTGTGTGTGTGTGTAACATTAAGAGGTTAAAAGTTACTTACTGTAAAGACTTCTTAGGAAACTGATAAGACTACGTGTATAAGTGACAGACATTTTTGGCAACTGTACACTTTAAAAGCAAGCGTATTTCCACCATTAACTTTGATTTGATTTGTGGAAACCACTCCATATTATGCAGATCAACATTTCAATATAATTTCAGACAACCTCTGCAGGTGTTTTAATGTTTTTTGAATCTTGACTGAGACAAGTCTCTAAGCTACTACAAATATGTTAGCATATGCATGGAGATGGAATAGATCCTAAGATTTTATTACATTTACACAATTTAACCATCACCATGGGATGCTTCTGTAGAGGTAATAGCATGCAACAAAGTCAAACAAATAAATTAAATGAGCGTACAGAAAATGGGGAGGTAGTCGGAAATATGACATGAAGTGAATTCAATGACAGAACTGAGTATGTAAAGAATGGATTTAATATCTATAATAAATGAGAAAGTATAGTTACACAATGTGTTCTTGGATGTCTCATTATAGTTGTATGTATGACCAGAGACCAGACACACAAACAACACAAAGTCCTTTTGCAAACCTTTTACGAACACCTGTGTAATTTCAGTAATGTCAACATAAACTTCAGGAGTGAAATTACTGTTACAGAGAACCAACAAGCAGAGCATGAGCTCTCAAATACATGCAAGTACCGTTCCACATCCATTTCAACAATGCAATTATTTGTTCTAGTGATTTTGAAGCACAATATGAAGGCCAGACTAACATTCATTAATATTCTCTTACCTCCAACTGCTGCAACAAGGACTTGCCCTTCTTGTTGATTTCATTTATAAGAGTAAATACTGCAATTTTTATCTCATGCTCCACCTTCTTGTGCGTCTCATTCAGCTCTTTTAACCTGGATTTGAAAAAAAAGACAGTAAGTGATTCAATACTAGCCAACAGTATATACAGAAATGGTGTCAATGGGGATTACTGGAGCGGAATCTGGTCATGAAAAACTCGTACCTGCTTTGCACCTGAGAGACAGAGTAATGGACGTAGTTCCTCTTCTCCTGTAGTTTGGCTATATGGGACTCAATGGTGCCTTTCTGGTTCTGGTAAGCCTCATCCAGAAACTGGTACCTAGGAATGAGTCACCAACAACTTTTGATGAACTGAATGACTCAAATTAATGACAAAATTAATGTTAAACAGAACAAGAAATGGCTTCAAAATATTAATGAGGTTTCAATGGCAAAAAACTTGACAAATAATTATTTTTTTTACCAAAATGATGCTCTGACACTTTGCATATTATTCATTAGTACTCAAGCAACATACATGAATGCAACTACTGTCTCTTGTTGTCAATTGTAGGGGATTTATGATTTTTATTTTTTATTTAGGGGGGGATATTGAGCTGCATCCATCTGTTGAAGAAACATTTAAACCCACAAATTGCCCCTTGGGCTATTTTAAGTATTGGACATATTATGATCCAGTTGTTGGATTCTTTGTCCCATTTGATGTTTTGTAGTTCTTGTAAATGATATACACCGTTTTCCTTTTTTTGTATATTCCTCAGTTATACCACTGGTAGGAGAGGAGTCTGTTTCTGAGTTTCTTTGGCTGCACTTTTTTTTATGATTTAATCCCTTAGATATTTAGGTTTTGTCAGCTGGATTGGAAGTTATCGTCCATGTGGTCTTGTAAAATCCATTCGGGCACAGCATGTGAAAATGAGCTACACAAATAAACAGGACTTGATAAAAAAAAAAATAATATGGGAAAAAAACTGTTCTTGTCCTTGTTTTACCTCTTCCAAGACCGTGTCTAATGTGGCTCCTTTATCAATCTGCTTGTGACCAACACTTAAATCTTGACCGCTAAATTGACATCAAATCTGCCATGTACATTCACACCATCAGTTTTAGCACCAACAAGCATGTTTCAGATCTCGGCAACTGATTTTTACACTGAAATGAACTGAAACCAATGGGCTGCCTGCAGGGCAGACAGTCAGTGAAAGCCTTATTGTTTGCTGTAGGAAACAGTCAGCACGAATTCAAAGAGGATTCAAACTGTAAATAATGAGCTATGACATGTCAAACCAAAACACAACCAATGCAGAAACCAGAGTTATTATGAATGCCGGTGTAAAATACTGAATGTTGCCACAGTTAATCCAAAAATACTGGCACCCAACCAGATAAAGAAGAAATGGACAGTTCATTAGAAAAATAAAATAAAAGTGTATATGCTGAGCTACCTGTGCTCTTTGTGCTCCAGCAGCTGACAGTCCCTGCAGGTCAAAGCGTCACAAGTCTCACAGAACAGCTTCAGGGGCTCCTGCTTGTGGATTGGACAGAAAACAGGCCTCTGTCCAGATGGACCGACAGACTCTGTAGACACACAGGAGAAAGGACACCAGTGATGCTCAGGAGAAATAGACAGGAACCAATGAAGCATATTAAAGCAAATACATCGAGAATGACAGAACAAAAGAATAACAAAAATAAAAAGCAACAAAAGATTTGTCAAAGCTTGTTCATGATTGCAAACAAAAAGGTAAAAAACAGGCAGAGAGGGCCTAAAAACTCTGTTAAGAGCTTCAGGATGTATTGTCTTCTCAGCCAGAGGTACCATCTATGCAACAAGATCTGCAGCACCATTACCATGGCAACAGCCAATCAGCAGTACCACATTCACTGTG
The DNA here is from genome assembly GCF_029030835.1 of Brachyistius frenatus. Taxonomy (NCBI): domain Eukaryota; kingdom Metazoa; phylum Chordata; class Actinopteri; family Embiotocidae; genus Brachyistius; species Brachyistius frenatus. Next base: position 3,319,944 of record NW_027210615.1, read on the forward strand.
CTTCAACTACGGGCTGTCTCATTCAGGCTTTTGCAGTTTCAGCCTCACTAAGCAGGGATCGATACTTCACTCCGAGGGTCAGCCATCTTACCCGAGCCAGCGTCAGCGTCCTCCTTTGTGCGAATCTTGTGGTCCTTGGTGATTTTGACCCTCTGGTGGGCCTCCACACAGGTCTTACACAGCCATTCTGCGCACTCCACACAAAAGCCGATGGTTCCTGCGTTGTCCTCGCAACTTGTGCACACCTTGGAAGGACAACACCATTAAGCATTTGAAGGAGCTTTACATAGAATCAATATCGACTTTCTCCTGACAAAGTACTTTGTGAACACTTTCGTTGGGACAATGTAAAACATTTTCACTCTCTAACCAAACTAATTCCATACTTTACTACCACCAGGGTCTGTCTCCAAAGATCAGTGGACAATACAAGCTACCCAAACAAGACATTTGAGTCTGGCTGGATGAGGAGTAGAATAATATATGATTGAGACACACTAAATCTTTCACCTTAATGTCTCAGCAAGAATCCTGGTTGAAGACAATAATTGAATCTTTGTGACTTAGAAAACTGAATACAGACTTTCATTCTGGGACTGAATAATGTTAGTCACGCTTTGGAGAAGGGAAAAAAAAAAAGAAGCACACCATTTTCATTAAAAAAAATAAATTAAAAAAAAAGAAGTAAAGTCAGAAGATGGAGAGCTGAAGTGGAACTGGAACTTCCAGGTTCTGTAAGAAAACCACATTCAAAATCCAGTTGACATTTACACCTTTTGTCTTGTCGCAGCTCAACAGGAGAGAAGCGGCACGTCTTTTATATCCACAAAACTAACTTTCCGATTTCTAATAGCAATAGTTCCTTAGGGGATGGCGGATTGTCTGAGAACTAATGATAAAAAAAAATAATGAGACAGATGGAAAAAAATATCCAAATAAAAGATTGCACTGCGTTACCGAGTCAGAGAAGCAAAGACCCGGAGAAGGCGCCAAAGCTCGGCTCTCAATAGACGCAGAATTTGAATAAAAGTTAATTAGATTTTCTAACGTTATTCTTCAGCAAAGCCTCAGACAAACCTGTGACAGTTACTGCAGCAGAATGGCTGCAGACATGCCCTCACATCAAAAAAGTAATAGTAAGCGTTGCACTTTGCTGCTTTAAAACAACATAAGCATTTGCGTGGAAAAGATTTTATCGGGTCTTTGCTTTATTAAGATATTATCAGAATCCCAAGGTTATGCAGCGGCCCCACCGAACAGCAGAGAAGAGCCTACGAGCATTGATACGAACACATTTATCTGCAAAGCATTGGGGCCTCAAAGACAACAGTTTTAACATACCTGTGCAGATTTTTCATTAGATGTGCTGGTGGCCTCCGTCGTGTCTTTGACAAAGTAGTTGTCGATAATGTCACTTTGTTTGTAGTCCTGGTTGCAAACTGAACACCGCATCACATTTACTGGAGACAAAAGAGAGGAGGGGGACAGGTCAAATGAAGTCAAATGATCAAAGACTGGCCAACAAATTCAGGCCGAAGTGAGAAATCACTTATGACTCATCTTTGAAGAAAAATGGAAAGAAAACCCAAGAAGTCACAATCAACGAGAAGCCCATCTGTAATCTTTTATCTGACTAATAAAGTCCCTTAACTCCAAACTAAAAATAGTTCTGCTTGTAACAAGAGGATTAATAAGAGGCCTTCAGAAGACTTTCTTCTAATTTCCTTTAGGTAAATTCCTGTTGTTATTAAAAATTCTTGGCACAGTGGGACATCTCTGCCTATTCATGGAGGCTAATTGATTTAGCGCTTGTCTCCAGGAGATTCAATCTCATCATCCTTGGCATGTTTATTAGAATATTACATTTCAAGGCCAAATAACAAGGACTGTTTGACTTAATCACTTTATTTGGATTTCTTAATAGAATTAGGGGAATTACTGCTATAATCATAGATGCCAATAAATAATTAGTTCAGCACATTAAATTTGCCACTTATTTTCTAAAGTATAATATTAGTCACAAGATTTCACTTCTCAGAAATGTTTTAAATTAAGTCAGCATAATATGTTGCCCCTTCTCTACCTCACTAACCATAAATCCCCCGTCACCAGCCAGCTGAGGTAAAAACCGGTATAAGCTGGTCTACACCGACTTGAGCAGCACACAGCCGGTTTGTGTAAGCTCCAGCTGTCAGGCTCACTGTGTGATTGGTTGTGAAAGCATCTGGACAGGGATTGTGTTGAGGATCCCCCACAATCCCCCCCCCCACACCACACACACACACACACACACACACACACACACACACACACACACACACACACACACACACACACACACACACACACACACACACACACACACACACACACACTTTGACCTGGTACAGTCCAAACTCAGCTGCACATCTGTATATAATACACGTATACAAAATTAAAACCTTACTTTTAACAGGTTAGGGGGTCGTGTTTCCTTACATTCAACAAAAGCACACCACTCTGCTAAATAAAATATGAACGGGAAAGAAAACTATAACGGTTTGTTTCAACCCCAATTACATTAGTTGGACTAAATCAGGATATTACTTTGTCAATTATTAACCTATTTGTTTTGCATGTGCCAGAAGCCAGTAGCACAATTAACAGACCAAAACAAGCTGCCATTAAAACCTAATCTAAGATTAAACCAAGAAAGGACAAACCTATTTCACAGAAGTGATTTTACAAGTCAACTCTGCCTGGTGTTGGTTACTATCACTTATTTCCAACTACGTGGTAACCACAAAGTAGAGATTAAGATTTGGCTTTAAAGAACCTTACTACAATTTTTAGATTGTAATCTAATGTTTTGGTAGAGCAGAAATTTGTATCTTCTGTGAAAGCTAAAATATACTTTCGCAGAAGCTGTCAGTAATGCTGTGAGGCAGAAAAAGAAGACTTGTCATCAAGCAGTATTGTGTGTTGATGTTCGGACACATCTAACTGTGAATCAGGATTGTATGAAACACACCCGTCAGGTACTTCCAGATATTTCAAGGTCTATTATTAGTAAGGATGTAAACAACAACGAGCTGCTACCAGTTATTACAGCAGAGGTGACGAACAAGAAGTACACAATGAAGTTAAGTACATGGACGAATGATGAATTGACCGGCCCAAGTGGAAAATACTTATGTTGTTTATGAACTCAGCTGACTCGCCCTCCTTTTAAATTTTCTCATTCATTCTACATTCAACTTCAGTAATAAATAATCACTTAAAATGATGGAAATGAGAATCTTTGGCAATCTCACCATACGATTATGGTTGTTCATGCCTCAATTTTATTCAGAATCAATTCTTGAGTCTATAAATAGAAAGAAAATCACTATATATTGTGTCATAGTCCAGCATGTGCCAAACCAGTCACTCCTTTTCATTACACACTGAGCCACAAATTAAACATACCTGATAACAATTTAATATCCATTTTCAAAAGTATTAAAATGTACATCAACTTGGAAACAACTGAAAAGTATGAAATGAAAGTGTAATGTAGTGATGCTACATTTAAAAAAACAAAAACACGTTATGTCCTGGGCCGTAGAGAACAGGCTGCTTTTATAAATCATTTAAAAATTTGGTGATCACACATTTTAGCAACTTCCTGCGCTCGGTTAAAGCTCAGGGTTTAACACTGTCAATCAGCAGTCTGGCTCAGTGTTGTGGCTGAGGCAGGGATGACATAATTTGAAATCCTTTAATATCATGTTAATCCAAGCCGTAAATCTGGTTACTAACGAACCCTTCACAAGATTCAAATGTTACAGCAAAGGTGGCCAATTAACAAATGTCAGGGGCTTCACAAACTGAGGAAGGCTCTGTGGAAAGTTGCTGTGTAGGTCATTATTATATTAACTGAGCGACAGCGCTTTAAAACCCTGATTTCCAAAACTTTAGCTCAGGTATGACAGAGAAGAAAAGTTTAACGTGAAGACATTTCCCCCGTCAAGTCGCACACTGCCGGGCTCGGTCCGGGGTTCTCCGTCCATCATAAGGGCAAGATGCAGCACCCTCCCATTTTGGGCATCATTTAATATGAATGATTGTAAAATTATTGTGGAGAATATCAAAAGTAACTAAATAATTTCCCCCAGATTTCCCATTGTAGTTGTTCCTCAGTGGCCTTCTGTAGCAAGTTTTGACTTTGTGGCTGTTGCTTATTATCTGCTCTACTTTTACCAAAATTTTGGAAGGTTTTACACAGATATGATAATAATAATAATAATAATAATAATAATGGTCAAACATCATGGGAACTTGCATATTCTCAGTTGAAAAAAGGTACCTTTTTTGGGGGGAGGACACCAAAACTCCCACCTAAATTCTGAGCGCCTAAGTCTTCCACAAACTTGGGGAAAATGCCGGTTTCATATGATATTTATCAAATCATCCTCTAAAGGTAAATATATAAATCCCCCTAAAAGACAACGTATTCCAATTTCCCCCTAGTAGCAACACTTTGCAGTGACAGGCAGCTCTATAAACACAATTCAGACCACGTGACACTGAACCTCTTCTGAAACCAATACTAATGTAATTCCTGAAAACAAAATTTAGACCGCGCGTTATTAAAACTCTCCACTGAGACTCGGACTAATAAAATGATATCGAGCTTGGTGGCAGGTACTGTCAGGAAGTAAAGTTGCACACGCATAGCAAGAGGGAGAAGAGAGTAACAGGAGATGTTACCATGAGACAGTCCCTTCATTAGACTTGAAATTCAACACTTGTTTAGTTAAGGCAGCCAGTTTTACAGGCTGGTTTTACAGGAGTGTTGAAGTGACATTTTATGGTTCCACAAAACAGTGGAGTAAAACATATTGTCGTGTAGAACTTGAAAGAAATATGAAATCAGTTAATGCACCAACCCGAATGTTAGCAGTTCAGATGCTCTGCAAAATGTCAGCTGATGGCAGTAAAGACTGAGATTAAATCTGAACTCTACCTTTAGATAAAAAGGCAATGTGGGGATCATCTTTGATTGGACAGCATAAAATGACACAGAATAAATACATTTTCTCCTGAAGGGTAAATATACCTTTTGAGCTTGGTCTGTTTTCCCGTTTAGACAGAACAGAAGTGATAAACCTGCTGACACTGTGGTTTTGCTTGAGCCTAACTGTTCTCAGGATAAAGCGTTCGTAAACCAGCTGAGCTGCTGTGGACCGACTCTTGGGGCTTTTGACAGCTGTCTGACAATGAAGCCATCCAAAAATGTATCGGCACCATGGAGTCTATCGGTGTGATCACACACTGATGTGTGCATCTTATAAAAGTAGTAAGGCAGCAAACCTATTGACAAGACATGTTTGTCTATGCACTTACAATCCCTCAGACATTATAATGTATTGCATTCATTGAAGACAGAACAGACTGGAGACCTTATCTTGTAATCATGACTTCCATATTGCATAAGTACCGACTGAAAGTCAAAAAAAAAAAAACACAGTGATTGGGATATGTGAATCTTCTTATTACATAAAAATATCTCCTGATTTCAAGATACATATGTGGTAATTATGAATTCATTATTATAGGTATATCTTGGATTTGTATTTTGATACATTAATTTAACAACATAGCATGCATAAGTCTATAAAATGCTGCTTACATGTGAACATGATATTTCTAGGGAAACTAGTATGAATTCTTGTGAACATTAAAAACTTATCAATAATTATTTTCTCCCCGTGAGAGATTGTCCCTCTGTCGCCGGTTGAATACGCAGTTGTGCACTTTCAGCTTGACTCTAAGCCCACAATGTTTGATCAGCATCCACTTTATATTCTTGTGATCTAGCTCCTTGTGAAATGTATGACCGCCACAGCAATAAACATGATGACTACATCTCTGGAGGGAGGTAAAAGGGCCTTGCTGTTGATCACGGCGTGTATGACAGAACATAAAATGAAGTCTGGTACTTATGGCTGCAGCAAAAATTGATTCAGTGTTTATATGATCCCGAACAGTCTTCTTTCTAATTTAAACTCGACTGATCGTTTAGGTTCATGTTGCTCACTGCTGCGGGTTTATGTCGGAAGACGTGATTACTGTTTGACCATCTTCTCGGGGGAAATGGGACCGTATCTAAGCACAGACAGACCAGCTACCTTCTTCTGCAACATAATAGTCTGAAATTCAATTCCCTCACCTGTAAGCGTCAGTGTGCTTAAGGTGTTAAGTGGTACAGCAGTGTTTCCCCTATATGCATCTAACAGCTGCGGTACGCCGCTGCTGGAATACGACCCACAGCTAGAGATGATTTTTTTTTTATGAGAGGAGAGTGAGAGGAGAGTGAGAGGAGAGGAGAGGAGAGGAGAGGAGAGGAGAGGAGAGGAGAGGAGAGGAGAGGAGAGGAGAGGAGAGGAGAGTGGATGGACGGACAGACGGGTGGCTGGATGGATGGATGGGTGAGTGGACGGACAGATGGGTGGACGGATGGATGGGTGGACGGACGGACAGATGGCTGATTCTTTTCCTTTAGCTAAATTCCGAAAGGACGCTTCATATTGAGGTCAGTTCACACAGCTGAGAGTAAAAGCATATAAACAAGAAACTTTGCACCGAGCTGATCATGAACACAAACGAGTGCAACAACAAGCATCGGGTAGATGATGATGAAACAAAGACGGTAGGTAATCCATAAATACCGATCGTTTCCTCCTTACTGGAGACGGCCTTACTATGTGACATGCGAAAGCTGTCAAACTCAAAGACAACTGACAGATTCCTTCACAGATAAATTGGCTTGACATGCAGTATTATTTGGGCAGCATTTGATCAAGTTATTGTATCACTGAAATTGTCATTAGATTTAAGTAAATTAACACTGACGATACAATCGTGTGGTGATGCAAGTTAATTCAGGGGAAAAGGACCGTTACGAATGAAGAACAGGAAGAATGAATGACTTCCAGCTCTCACCAGGTGGATGTAAACAGTCACGCACTGTGACACAGATCAAACCAAAACTAAACGCTCCTTTGTTAAATTGCTTGTTTGATTTTACAGCTGAGTTGGTGGAGAGCAAATGGAAACACAATTTCCTTTGGCGAGTTGTAGGCAGAGACTTTTTTGATTGCCGTCGTATTATTGTTATATGATTTTTACAGCATATTGGTGGTTGTTGACATATCTTTGTTCAATAAATGCCAAAAATTGTTGTGAAGATTATACGTTTATCATGATAAATAAAGGCGTATTTTCTTAAATCTTGAAACACCTCGTATGCAGGCCTCGACAGACGTCCCCCCCTTCTCATTACTGTGTGCACAAATCAATGCACTGCATGTACTGAAGAACCCTTCTGGTGTCGGTGTCATTCAGTTCGGTCTGCCTGCCAAGACCCTCACAAAACACACCTTTTTATCAAAGAGTGTATCTACACCGTCCACACTGATCTGTGAATCAAATGGTTTTTATCAGTTTTACTGTGGGCTGTTTCGTCTCCTTTCATACATTTTATAATGACCTAAGCTGATGTAATAGGAGTTACATGACTTGGCAACAACAATACATTTTGACGAATAATCCACCTCTTCACACTCGGTATGACACTTCAAGTCTAAGTTTGATAGGAACCAAATGGTTTTATCAGCAAAATTTGATCAATTTGACATCCCATATTCATTTTTCATTCACAAACCTCACAAGAATAAATCTGAATACCTAAATTAGGCTTAAAACACATTGACGAATATTAAGAGTAAAACCAATACAAGTATTGCGATTAATCAAGGAAACCATTTTAAATGCGGATATATGATGGAGTAGACTTCAGCTCATCCATTACGTGGTCAAATCTTCACAAGGACTGATTTTGTGGTCCAGCGAGGTGCAAACCGTTTCTCACTGGGTACGTGAGAAAGATTGAAACCTCAAGCAGGATGCAGTTTCTGCAGGCACATATTTTATTTAAAAAAAAAATTGAACCCGCGTGTAAAACGTATTCAACACTACGAAATGAAACCCAGCCGATAAAAAATAAAAAAAAATTAAAAAAAAAGACCCAGCTGTTCCTACAAGAAACTCATTATCAGGTTGTTGAAGCCCAAAAACTTCTGACAACATTTCATCCTGACCAACAGCCGATGAGCGAGCAGAGAGAGGCCTGCTCACAGGTGGATCTACTTAATGCGTGGAGAGAGAGGGAGAAAAAAACACACACAAAAAAACACTCACCTATGTGCGTGTCGGTTTGTCCGTGCGGTCCAGGCACCTGGACGCTGATCTGCCTGTCAGGCTGCGGGATACATTTCAGGCAAAACGAGTGCAGACAAGGCAGAAGTTTGGGTTCACAGTCTCTGCTCTGAAGACTTTGTTTACACACTGCGCACGTATCCAGCAGATTAATGGGAGTGGATACCGGCGCGGCCACCGGAGCCGCGGGAGGGGGGGACATTTCGGTGGCGAGTCCGCCGACAGCGACGTCCCCGCCGCCGACGGCTTCAGCCGCCGCCGGCTCCGCATTGTTGCTGCCGGTCGCCGCCGGGCTAACGGTGCTGCCGGCGCCGCCGTTGGTTTCGACTACCGCGGCGGCGGCGGCGGCAGCCCCGCCGCTGCTAACGTCCCCTCCTTCACTGGCGGGTGTAGGTGGGTCGTTCGCGTTATCGCGGGTCTCTGTTTCCCCGTCTCCTTTCGTATTTGTTTCTGAAACTATTACCGCGTTTTCTGTTTTCGTCTCTGGCTCCTCGTTGTCCGGCGCTGAAGGCACTGAGTCCGAATTAACAGACGGTTCCATATCCTCCTCGCCTTTGTTATCCGCCATCTTCCTTCCTCTTAGAAGCACCGCACGTCCTGCGTAACTTCTCGAACCACGAGTACGTATGCTTACGTCATGACGTAACATAAGAGTCGTGTTAGTTTGATTGTTTACTCAATCCCATCAATGAGGAAGCGCAACCTGTAATCATGCAGAATGCACTATCGATCTATCTATCGATCTATCTATCGATCGATCTCCTTCTACAACTGGTGAAATCGATATTATTCAGAAAGTATTGATTAAATGAAATATTTTACGTTTGATAAAAAAAAGTATATGTACACACAGATTAAACAGTGAGCAACAAAATAGGCTGAACTGTCACTGTGTACAGCAGTGGTGTGTTAAGATATTAGGAAATGTTGCTTTCATCACTGTTCGTCACACATCTAGACCGTAAAATTGCAAAGTCAAACAGCTGATCAAAGAGTTGATAATATAGACAATCTGACAAACATAAATTGGCATCATTAAAGATGACTAGTTGAAAAGGACAACTTCTAGAGGTTGGAGTGAGTTAGTCCTAAATGCTGCCTCTGTACTGTGGTGAGTCTGCACTTATAGTCACGTCAGCAGTGGTGGTACATGAGTCCTCAAGAATGGTTGGATTTGAACCCAAGCCTTGTGACCGTCCTTGACTCTTTGCCTTTTCTTGGGTCTTCATCATCTGTCATTTTTTTTGGAGTTTTGTAGATGCCTTTAAATGAAATACTGTCTAGTTTAGTATTACTGCATACTTCTGCAAGAATGTATGGAGAAGATTATGTGTGAGAAATTGCACTCATGTGACCCATTTTGATGTCACAAAGTGATCGTTTGTCCAGAAATGTTTGTCGTTGTTTTTTTATTGTGTTTGTGTGTTTTTAAATTTGTCTTTTGATCACTAAAAAATGTTACATAGGGAGACATGTCAGAGAGAGATACACAATACTTTCTGTCAAAAAGTGATTTATGACTTTATTTATAACCTGTCAAGTGATTTATGGCATATAAGCCCCGCCCCCTTTTATGACTTCCTCCAATCACATAACCCCTTTGATCTTAGTCCTCCCCCTTTTTATGACGTTGATCTTAGCTGTCAAATGATTTCTGACCGATTGATCTTAGTCCGGTGTCCTTTGATGTTGATTTTCTTGACCTGTAATAAAACTACTTAATTATCATGGGAAAGGAAGGAATGATTTTATGATACATACAATAGATATATCTATATAGATAGATAGATAGATATCTATAACATCATCTATGCTATATAATCCCTCAGAGGGAAATGTTTACGTTCCAGCAGCATGTACGGGGCAAAAATATTGAATATAATTTTTTTTAAATACACATTCTATACAATAAAATGAAATAGAATAATATTAAATAAACTAAACTAAACAACAGTGCAATGAATTAAAACAAAATAACAAACAAAACAGCAGTGCAAGGGTGTTATTGTTGTGTGATGGATTTGGCGAGAGGTGAGTTATTGTACAGTCTGATAGCGGTGGGCAGGAATGATCTCCTGTATCTGTCCTTGTGACAGCGGAGCTGCAGGAGTCTATTGGAGAAAGTGCTCCTCTGTCCCTGCAGCAGGTGGTGGAGAGGGTGGTCTTCAATGTCCTCCTCTCCACCACCTTTTCCAGACTGTCCAGTACCACTGACCACCGTATCAGACAGCACACTGTCCAGATGGACAAACTGTGGTCTGCCTGTCAGGTAGTCAGTGATCCAGGAGACGGTGGACGCGTCCACCCCCACCACCCGCAGCTTCTCACTCAGCAGCAGTGGTTGGATGGTGTTGAATGCACTGGAGAAATCAAAGAAAGTGATTCTCACAGAGTCACCGGTTCCATCCAGGTGAGACTGAGCTCGTTGCAGCAGGTAGATGATGGCATCGTCCACTCCCACATGAGGCTGGTACGCAAATTGCAGAGGGTCCAGAGAAGATTTCACCAGCGGCCTGAGGTGGGCCAAGACCAGCCTCTCCAGCACCTTCATCACATGAGATGTGAGGGCAACCGGTCGGTAGTCGTTGAGGCCGGATGGAGTCTTCTTCTTGGGGACAGGAACCAGGCAGGACATCTTCCACAGCACCAGGACCTCCTCCTGCTTCAGGCTCAGGTTGAAGAGGTGTTGCAGGACATCAGCCAGCTGGACGGCACAGGTCTTCAGGACCCCGGGGCTGATGCCGTCAGGTCCGGCAGCCTTGCGCTAGTGGAGTCTCTCCAGCTGTCTCCTAACCTGGCCAGTCATCACAGAGAGGAGGGGGAGGGGTGACGGCATCAGTGGTGGAAGAGCCCTTTGAAGTTGAGGACTCTGTGTCCATGCAGCTCACCACGGGGGACAGAGGGGGGAAAGGGGAGGGGGGAGGCAGCAGAGGTGTTTGGGAGGTTTGGTGTGTGGAGGAGACAGATGAGGGCGGTGAACTAAACCTGTTGAAGAAACAGTTTAGCTCATTGTTCCTCTCCAGGTTCCCCCTGGTTGTTCCTCTCCAGGTTCCCCTGGTTGTCTCTCTCTCTCCCTTGAACCCAGTAATCTCCTTCATACCGGTCCACACCTCCCTCACGTTGTTCTGCTGGAGTTTGGCCTCCAGCTTCCTCCTGCAGGAGTCCTTGCACTCTCTCATTTTCTCCTTCAGGTGGCGCTGCACTCTCTCGAGCTCGTCCCTGTCCCCAGACCTGAAGGCTGCTTTCTTCTTATTAAGAAGAACTTTCAGGTCACTGGTGATCCACGGCTTGTTGTTGGGGAAGCAGTGTACAGTCCGGGATGGTACGGTGGTGTGTTCACAGGATTTGATGTATTCTGTCCATGTATAGCCATGTATAACTGCTTCACAATCAGCTAGTTGCTACCAGTGCATCTGAAGCAGCTATTACTTTTTCCGCTTCGGTCTAAGACTCAGTGATTTGCTACCCTCTGGTCACTAAACGCAAATTCTTGTACCATTACTATTAAATGACTTTGCTAATTATTGCACAATCCATTCACGCATAATGAGAGGCATAGTATAGGAAAATTTAAACAAGCTGTTTGAAGAAAGACGAAACACAATCTGTAATTTTAACTTGATTTAATATAATAATAATAATCCAGTGCCCGGTGAGGTTTTGTCCCCCCTTGTCAACCCCTGGTGAGTGCTGTCCCCACATGTCCCTGGCCAACAAAACCAACAAACTGGCTGGTGGTCACTTACCAAATGTTTTAGCTTAGTGTGATCACTTTTAGGACTTTAGGTTTACACAGTTTAAAAAGAACAACTCACACATCTGTACTTTCCAGTGTGCGATTCATTGCCTTTTTGTAAACCAGTTTTTATTGGACAGAAAAAGATTGATAAATGTTACTAATACAACACAGCTAATAATCTATATATCTTCCCCCAGACTATGTAGCTTTGTTTTAGTAGCTTCCTGTTTACTTTTTAGTGCACTACCGTCTGCAATTTCATTTGAGTGTCAGAATTATCGGTGTAATTTTGTTCATTGCATTCAAAAATGTCCCCGTGCAATAAAAAAAGTAGTGTTTATGGTGTGTCCACAATTTTATGCCAACAATGAAATCAACACATTTTCCAAACATTGAAATTCCCATTGTTCAGCTTAACAGCTGCTGGTTTTGATGCGAAGTGATGATGATTAAGTGTACAAACTTTACTGATCGCTATTTAGTAAACCATGGTGTGTACTTTATGTAGAGAGAAGTGAATGAGTCAGAAATCTGTAGAAGGCAGGCGGTCAGAGTTCATCAAAAAAGTTGAACTCAGTGGATTTACCTTCTCTCGGCAAGCAATTCCCCTGCTGTAGCAGTTCCACTGGAATGATTTAAAGTTGCCCAGGTCTTACCAGGCCTTTAACCTGCCAGGTCGATACACACCTGCTGACCAACAAACACATTTTTTACCATTTTCATGCCAAAGACGCATACTGTAACTGTTGTCCTGCCATGTCACTGTTGGGTTGGAGCATCTTAGGCACCAGGGAGAGCAGTTATCCTCCCGGCACTCAGTCATAAGGGGGAAACAGCAGCTTAATTGTTTTACCCCAATAAACTACTGTGAAAATGGGGGCTGCTGCGAGACCGGGCATCCCCCGATGCAAAGCCTAGATGATAAACTAATATTCCTCCGGGGAAAACTGTATGCACAGTGTGTAGTAATGCAGTTATTATCCAGATATTAGCATAATTATGGGGACAATACATGTTCCATTGGGCTAAAGCATTTTGACTACTAACGGCTTACTATTCTTTTTAAAAGGTAATGAAATGTAATCTTCAAGCCTTTCGTGCAGATCCCTGTGAGAGAGGAAAGCCCCTCAGCTTGATCAATATGTTCAGGCTGAGAAAGTTTCTTCATAAAATTAAATTCATGATAAAGAAAATACAGGCTCTGTGCTTAGCACGGTCACCTCACAGCAAAAAGCTTCTCTGTGTGGACGTCGTACGGTCTCACGTTGTCTACTTAGCTTTTTCCAAGTGCTCTGTTTTCCTGCCACAGTTTAGATACTTGCAGGTCAGGTTAACTGGTAAATCTGCCAAACTGTGAATGTGTTTGCTAGTTAACAGCTTGTCTCGGCTGTATTCTGCATCTCTGCCAAATTTAGAAATGAATGCATGGTTATTGCAAAAGTCAGATAAAGTACATCGTGGTGTAGTCGCATGGTGCATATGCTGACATTTATGAACATGCCCAGAGATATTCTTGAATGAGAATTAATGGGTTGTTTGACTCAAATTTTCCCAAAAATCAAACAAACAGATCTTTGCATTTAGATCTAGCGGTGTGCAGATATAGTGTCTATTCTCGACCGTGGAAAGCGGTTGTTTACCCCCAACACAACCTCCGGAGAGGTCCCCCGAGCACGTCCTGCCCCGTGGCCGTCCTCCGGAGAGGTCCCCCGAGCCCGTCCTGCCCCGCGGCCGTCCTCCGGAGCGGTCACCCCGGTCCGTCCTGCCCCGCGGCCGTCCTCTGGAGCGGTCACCCCGGTCTGTCCTGCCCCATGCCCGTCCTCTGTCCACTGAGGCTTCCCTACTCGTGTCTTGTGTTGTGGTCCTCCGTCCCTCCTCTGGTCCCCCTCCTCCCACCCAGTCTGGTCACCAAGAGGCTCCCTTTGAGGGGGGGTACTGTCAGGATTCCTGTCTGCTCCTACTGTTTGCTCCTCTGTTTTGTCCCCAATCACCTCTCCTCATGTTTTCTGTCTGTTATTGTGTCCCTATGTGTTCTGTGTCCTCCTCTCCCCGCCTCCCGTCACCTCCCATGGCCACACCCCTCACCGGTCTCAGCAGTTGCCACCACTCTCCCCAATCACCACCTGCAGGTGGCTGATTCCACTGATCACCTCACCAGACTATATCTGCCCTGCCCCTGCAGTCATCCGGTGTCGGTCCATACTGCTAGTTACTGCTAGATTCTGCCAGTCACCAGTCCGTCACCGGTCCGTCAGTCAGTCACCGGTTCGTCTGTTTCTGTTCCCGTTCCCGTGGTTGTGGCTGCTCCGGCTCCTGTCCCTGCTCTCATTCTGCAACCCGGTCAGTGCTCTCGGTAAGCGCTACTGGACAACACTCCTGCCAACTGTCCGTCCAGCGGTCCGTCCAGTCCCCCCCCCTCTCAGTGAGAGTCGGTTGAGTTGCCCTCCCGACTCGGGGGGGAAATAGACTGTAGGTACCACCTGTGTTCAATAAAGACCGTGTTTTGAACTTGTACCCGAGTGTGTGTGCCTGCATTTAGGTCCTGTTACACCTCACCTCATAACACTCCCATATCCAAGTGAAATTTGAAAAAATAACTGGCCTTTATTGTGTGAATGTTGATTCAGCATTTATACTTTTGAGATCCTGTTTCTGACTTCTTCTACAACATTTTTTTGGTCGCTATCTACTTCTGCATACTCACTGATTTCAACCATTCAAATTTTTAATTTGAATGTTGCGGGGAAGAGGGAAGTCAACATTTTCCAACCGTAAACTATAAGTAATCCACATTAAATCACCACAAGCATGAGAGAGACATTAAATATATCACTTTCCTTCATTGCACACGTTAGCTGAATATGTACATTTCTTCATGCTGCCACAAATTGTGCTCTCTGTTTTTGACAGTTGTAGTAAAACAAAGTCAACAGTCCTACCAGCCGTTCCCGTTCTGAGATATGTGCGGTCCACGACACGTCGCCAGGTACCGGTAAAACAGGTACTGGAACAGGTTGTGGATGACGAGCTAATTTTAAACCTAATAACTGTTGAAATGTTTGCTGTTTCAGGTGTAAATCTCTGGTAAGGGTTTCAAGGTAAGAAAAGGGGGCGGGGGTGCATGGGGACTAAGGTCAACTAAGATCAAAGGATCATACCTTCCTTCCTTCCTGGGGTTATCAAAGGGCACCGGACTAAGATCAATAGGTCATAAATCATTTGACAGCCATGATTAATGTCATAAAAAAAAAAAAAAAGGGGGGGGGGGTTACTAAGATCAAAGGGGTTATGTGATTGGAGGAAGGAATAAAAGGGGGCAGGTCTTATGGGCCAAATCACTGGTCTGGCCAAATCACTTGACAGGTCATAAATCAAGTCATAAACCACTTTTTGACAAAAAGTATTCTGTATCTCTCGTTCATGTCCACAGTTCAAAAGTGAGATAGCACTACCATTGAAACAGATGCTGATATGTTTGCAGGATAGTGTTGAGGGCAGTCAATATAGTCATTTACTAACCAAATGTATACCTCTTATAACTGTTTAAAGATCATATATAATGAATAGCTGTATACTGTACATACGTTTGGTATCTCTGGGACTACTGGATAACAGTGCACAGTTTTTTTTAAGCTGGACCCTAAACAACTGGCTTTAATTTTCTATCACTGTAACATTGCTTTATTATTAAAGTAGGCTCCTTAAAGAAAAAGCTAAAGCCACACAAACCAAAGACTTTCACCGGAGTACTTGCACCGTATTTCAATTCAGCTCGCGGCTTTATCCAGCAGCAGCAGTTGCCTTCCACTCCGCTAGATGTCGCCAAACAAAATCTCACGGCCAAACGCCGCGCTGCGGGCTTTTATTTTGAAGTTCGTCACCGGAAAAGCTTTGCTCTTCGGCAAGCCGGGAGTTTGTGTCGCTTTCGGAGAACCAAGTCGTCAAACTCGACAATCTACGGACTGATTGAACATGGCCGGAACAGCTTCGGTGGCTGGTGAAGTGTTCGTCGACGCTTTGCCGTATTTCGACCAAGGCTACGATGCGGCAGGTGTCCGAGAAGCGGTGAGTAGACGCACCGTTCACGGGCACCTCGGGGCACCTGCTAACCACAGCGCGGGAGCTAACGGTGCTGCATGGAAATGGCCCACTGGTGCATTTCAGTGGCGACATGTTCAAAACCCCCTCAGCTGTTTGTTGGTTTTTTTACTCACATGTAGCTGTTGTGCTCGTTTGTTAAATGAGTTGTGGAGCATTGCCATTAGAGCACATGTTTAAAACCTGTGTAACCTTAAAGTCTGTCTGGTAGAAACCGTTTCCCTCTTTAGAAATGTTTTAGACCTTTCAATGGCAGGAATAACTTTTGTGGTTGTGGATGTGTTTATTTTCTTCTCGGAAGACCGAGTTCAATATTTCTGTGTGTGCTTCCAAATTGTGCGAGTTTCCCCACCGCTTTTCAGACACTTGAATTAGGCTCCCTCTATTACAAGGGACCGTGTCTGTCAGCCACGAGAAATTATGCGTGATAAAAGAGTCTTTATCTTTTTACAATATGACAAGAAACTGATAAGTCTATCTTTAATCAAAGAGGTGAGGCATCATGAGTGAAATCAGCTGGTCGGAGTCAACAGATGATGAGTTTGACCGTTTCTGGTCATGAAATAACCAGATTAAACTTGAACTACTTCACTTTAAGTATCTGCCCTGCAAGTTACGCTTTGCATCGTAGCAGCTGTTCTTTCTGGGTTCCTCATATTTATTCAGTTGCAATACAAAATACACATTCGTATAACTCACCACAATTCACCAACATAACGCGTCGTTTTACATGGTTGAATAAAACGGTTGACACGATCTAAATAACACGAGCGCAAAGGAAATAATGTGCAGACCGGCTCTGACTGAATCTACGATGATCAAAATATCATCATATAACATTGCATTGCTATGAAACCCATAAACACCAAAGAAGGCTTATTATTTAATTCAAGTTTTTTTCTGAACCATTTCTCTTTTAGTGCTTTTAAAAAAAATTAAAAAAACATATTAATATTGTTGTGTGACATGATTGGGAAGTTCTTCATTCGTTCTCTGTGTATGACTGATGAACTGATGTAGTCCTGGATTTTGGGAAAGTAAAACAACCTCCAGCAAAGTGCCTCATTAAATAGTCGTGTGTTCTGTGTACCAATGAATGTTTAAACTGCAGTACAAAAATATAAATATTTACTTCTTGGAAGCTGCAGAGCTTTTCCTGCGTCTAACATAAATCCTGTTTTCATCCTCAAGGCTGCAGCTCTGGTTGAAGAGGAGACCAGAAGGTACCGACCTACGAAGAACTACCTGAGCTACATGCCCACACCTGACTTTACTACTTTTGAGGTGATAAACTCATCCGACCTCTGAAGCCTTCTTCGTGGCATCGGCCCGTGACGCAGAAATAACAGCACTTTGTTTTTCTTGTCACTCTTCAGACAGAAATCATGAGGAATGAATTTGAGCGGCTGGCGGCCCGACAGCCCATGGACCTGCTGAGCATGAAGAGGTAAACGCTGTACACTGTAACAGCCGGATGCAACTCTAGATTCAAGTTGTGCTTTTCCCTTATGTTCCTCAGAGAATATGCGCATTAGCATTTTAACCTACTTTTTAAAAAAATCTTATTCCTGTGGAGATATGAGCTGCCGGCGCCATCGTCGGGACAGAAGAACGACATCACAGCGTGGCAGGAGTGTGTGAACAACTCGATGGCTCAGCTGGAGCACCAGGCAGTCCGCATTGAAAACCTGGAGCTCATGTCGGAGTATGGAACCAATGCATGGAAGCACTACAACGAGTACGTAACTGTAAGCCTTTCCTTACAGACATTAAGTCAGGGAATACAATTTGACTGCTAACACGTCGTCTCCGCTTTCTTCTTCAGTAACTTGGCCTTCATGATCGAGATGGCTCAAAAGGAACTTCACAAATTCAGGTGAATTCATCACTGAAAAGTTCTCTGCTTACTAAAAATATTGTTAAACCTGTTTTCACATTTACCGCTTTATTTGTTTGTTTATTTTGGTACACAGGAAGCAGATTCAAGATTTGAACTGGCAGCGTAAGAACGATCAGCTGGCAGCAGGAGCCAAACTGCGAGAGCTGGAGTCTAAGTATGTCGTTTGAAGAGCTTACATGTTCATAACACTGCACACAGGGAATAAGAAGGTTGGATTCCACCTCTGTCTTAACATCTGTATTTGTCCCTCCACAGCTGGGTGTCCCTGGTCAGTAAGAACTATGAGATTGAGCGGGCCATCGTCCAGCTGGAAAACGAGGTGACTCAGTTGAGACAACAGCAGGGGGACGAGAACAAGGAGAACATCCGACAGGACTTTTAGGGCAGCAACGGCAACAACTCCCACCCTCCCAGGGCTGATCCTCAGACTAAGGACCCCTCAGACAGATTTCATCTTGTTTAATAAGGCTGACTGGAAGCAGCCCGAGGACGGAAAGTTACCCCTACGGAGGAGATTTAGTTGTATTACAAAGTAACTGGATGATACATTTAAGAAGGAGCTTCCCAGAAACCTCAAACACATTTTACACCTACTGTAAAAACAATGGTGGGTCATGGAATATATCAGGGTACCTTTCTTCAAGAGTCACATATGTTTAAAGCAAGACGACGTACGTATAGAACACATTCAGCATCTTAAAAATGAAAACTTGATCACAAGCAATAAAACACCCCCTTCACTCAGTTTAAGAGACACAGGTGTTGCTGTTATAGCCTCACTTGCTATCTAATGTTAGCAGCCTTTCAACAGATATCGCCGTGTACCTGACAGTCTGTCTACTGGCTGTAAGGTTCTCGATATATAATGAAAATGATTTACTACCGTAAGCATTTAATATTATTCCCGCAAATGCCTCGTGATGTCACTCAGCAAAAGTTGCTTAGTCTTGCTTTAAAATGTGATTTATTGAACACCAGCCTGAAGGTTTCAGTCTTTGAAGCTGCCTTCCACCAGAGGAGTGTGCTCAGAATAAGTGTACATAGTACGTCAAGTCTATTGAAGACTGAAGTTATCGTTGTGTGCCCAACCTTGACTCCAAGTCGTCATTTTTTACACTGTTTTAATAAGACAAACTTTTCTAAATATTTCCCAGTGTGTGTATTTGCATCTTTCTTCTACCGGTCGTCTCCGCTACGGATTTCCTATTTTACGTAAAGCTGGACTTGATGCCCCGCCTCCAATGTGATGAACATGCAGCCTCTGAGTCAACAGGCTCCGTTCCACCATGTGTTGCAGTGCTGGCAATACAGCTCAGTCAACCGAGGGTCCAGTATGTCAGAAATCAGGACTTGATTTTAATGGGAACTTCTGACATCCGATTCGTTAAAATGATCAACATGCACACAACTGAAAGACCCCAAAATAACCCACCACCTTAAAGTGGACACACGCTCAATGACGGCTGCTATGACTTCCAGTTCTGATGAACCTCATTTAAGACACCAAACCATTTCATTGCGAGTTATTTCCTCGAATCGAAAAGCTGTTTGGTCTTTAAAATGTCATAAAAACAAGGACAAATGTTAACCAGTGTTTCCCAAAGCTGAAGGTGCTGCTCAAAATGTCTCATTTTGTCCCAAACAATAGTTCACAGCCAAAATATTTTCAGTTTGTGATCATTGAACAATGAAGTAACCAGAAAATATTCACATTTAAGACGCTGGAATTAGAGATTTCTTTAAAAAAAAAAAAAAATTAATTAATTGCAAAATGACTCAAAACAATAATAAACAATAATTGATTATCAAAATAGTTTTGTTAATTAACTGATTATTTAACCAATCGTTGCAACTCTAGTTTCTGTAAGTTAGAGTATAATTTCTCAGCTTGTTTTTTTTCCTGCAGTAAATATCAGGTTGACACTTCATAGTGACAAAAAATGGACAAAATCCCAAGACATTAATGTGAACACGTTAGCTATGTTGTTTTTTTTTTTTTTTTGATAGTTTGTGCCTTAGGTCTGCTTTTGTTAATTTTTTTTTTTTTTTTTACTATTTTCTCCAACAGCAGAGCTCATTAAAAAGGATCAAATAAAGTCATCAATATCCTTTAACATGTTACAAGATAAAGATGTCAGAGAGTAAAGATTTTTTTGTAATTATGCATCTCTCATTTGGAAAAACAACATAAACCGTTCACTGTAATATCTATGTGATATATCATCTGGTTCACACAAAAATGGTAAATTATCATTTATTATTTATTGCCACATTCCTTACACAGTGTGCATGACAATCATTTCATCCTTGACTTCCTATTTTAATCACAAACAGAATGATCTGAACATCTGAATAAACTCAAATCTGTGGCAAATCAAAAAGCCCAGCTGCACAAAGATTATCCGCATGGTTGTCATGAAAAAGCCAGATGTCCAGCATAGAAAAGGGGGGCCAGGTAGCACAAGTAGACAGACCAGGTCTGAGGAGCTTCTACATACACCAGCCAGGAATCGAAGTAAATTAAAAGTAATCCAACGAAAACACAGATAGTCATGCTCTGTCATTCTTCCAGCTTTCACACATCTCTCTCTCACTCACTCACTCACTCACACAAGTTTACAGGCACCATTATACTGTTTGCAAAGAAACGAGGGTTTCTGTTTATGAAAAGTTAGCCACTGTGACTGAATCAAATTTGACTGTGCAAAACTTTGTGGACAGCCACTGGTAGCTAGAGTAGCAGGAGGTCATTTTTGGCCATGCCCCAGTCTATATACTGAGAGTGTTGAGAGCTGGTACTAAAGTAACAGAATCTGGCAGGTTCTGGTTCTGGTCCTGGCTTCCTTTACTCTGAAGAAACTTCTGCCGGTGCCTATCCTCCTGACGCTTCTTCTTCTCTTGCCGCTGCTGCTCTTTCCTCTGCTTGTTGGACACCTGGACAACGAGAAGAAAAAAAAAAAAGGTAAGATTTTAAGAAACTTCTCTTGAAATGGTGTATTATTTTCTCCACATTGTTATTCACATCCATAAAACGGTAACATTGCTGCATTGTGAATAAAAGGAATCCCAAAAGGTGAGACTTGTGTGCCCACCTTATGCTTTTGCACGTTGCTGCCCTCTGCTGGCTGCTTGTCTTCGCTGCAGCTGGTGGCGGCCGCTCTGCAGGCCGAGCAGGATCCTGAGGCACACTGGCCCTGGCAGGACTGTCCCAGCACACAGCCAACGAGCCATTCAGCATTGATCGTCGCCGCGCTGAGCTGGAGCAGGTTCTCCTCATCACCTGAGGCAGGAAACACATGAGCAGAATCAGTCGGTGTGATCCGTCACTGTGAATGTCACAGAAACAGTCTGCGTACCAACAGGCGGACGTGTTAATGTGACCGTTGGGATAATTGAGCTGAGGAAGGAAAGCGTGAAGTTTTATGAAGTTTGTAATTAAGTTGACTCCTGACTGTCTTAATTCTTCCTGCAGTTAATGAGCGAAGTGGAACTTCTGACCCTGTATTCCTCGGTTCCTGATGGAGCTTAGGATCACGTTGTCCTCCTCAGACGCTGTGGGAGGAGGGTTTTTCTGTCTGTCCCTCTGACCGTCCCCGAACTCACGCTGATGGCCTTGTGAATTCTGCAGATTCTGGGGAACAGCGATGACGTGAAAGACACATCAGTAAGTGTACCATTACAATACGTGAGCCCATAAACGTTAAACATGACACGATGCTTTCTTGACTTCCAAAAGAATTTATTTCACACTCATAGAAGTATTAAGAAGTGTCCTATACTTCTATGCGGAGGTGAGCAGGACTCTCAGAGTTGTCTCCGACCCGCCTAACACTGTCATAATGGTCTCCATAGCGATAGGCGATGTGGAGCTCTCTGGAAACCTGCTTTTCCACACCATTTATCTGCAATGAAAACAAATGAAAGTGTGTGTGTGTGTGTGTGTGTTAGATACCACACATTAAATCATGTTATGTCCTTGAATGGCCTGTCTGTCTGTCCGTACCTCCCACAGCGGCGTGTTCAGCTGGTGGATGACCACTTTCACCTGCTGACTGCGAGCAAAAGCCACAATAGCGTCGTTGCCGGCAAACGTACCGGGCTGAGAGAGGTTGGACACTGGGTAAGGAAACACAAAAACTATCACCGACAGGACTGGTTACATCAACGTTCTACAGCACAGCGAGGTAATGTAGAATTCTGTTGCTGATCTAATTGTAAAGTAAATATAGACGTGATTTATGGTTTCATATAAATGTTATTGTAGTAAAATATGTAAGATTGGTCAAGAATACAAATTCCTTTACCTTTAAACAAAATGCAATCCCTCATCAACAGCTACTGTCAAGTAAAGACCATGTCTCGCCTTGTTTTAGTTACTTTTTCAAACGTTTTAGAGGCCTGAAATAGTAAAATTATGCAGAAAAAAGGGGAAAAATATTCACAAAACACAAAATTGTGTTCAACAGAATTTGATGGTTCCTCTATATTGGCTTCATATTTGTCCCCTATTTGGAACCACAGGCATACATACATAAAGTATGTCTCTCTGTTGCAAGCAGAAGCAATGACCACCAGGGGTCACTGCATGGTTACTAGTCAAAACTGCATCCCATTGAAATCAATTTTCTGCACACAACATCATAGAACAGTTGATTGTGAACGATCAAAGTCTTTTATCTTATTCCCCGATCGTGATTTAGTCAGGGTTGCCCACTGAGGTCTTACAGTGTTGTGCAAAGGGCACGTCGTCCTCGACAAAGGGTTCAAAGTCTTGTCGATGGGACGTCATGTACTGGACAGTCTCCTGGCGAAGCCGCAGGTGACCTCGGGAGTGACCCTCTAACTGGTCGCCTAGAGCTCTGAACAGGCAGTTCCTGCAGCAGAAAAGGAGAGAGGCAGGTATGACACATCACTGCCTAATGTTCAACTGCTCAGTGTGTTGGACAAAATTAAGGTTTCTCGATGGAAAGTTATCAGATGTGAAAGGCTAAGACTCCACTGGTGCTTTTGTTAGAGACGGTGATGGATGGCGTAGTTCTGGGTTTTGGCCAATAACACTTCCTGCCCGGTGGTAAACACGACCGATGGACAAATTAAGGCATAAATGTCTGAACTGAGCAGTCATGCAGTTAAATTAATGCGGTTTAGTTTACAGTACGTTGTTACTGACCGTGGGCTCGATAGAAATGGACTTACAGGCCGATAACATTATGTACATCCTGGTTACTGACGGACAGAGAGAGCTGCCTCCGGCTTAAAGCCGAGTCAAAACATTACGACAACTCACAGTTGAAGCGAGTAACAGTGATTATCTCATAACATCCGCGCATGTGAAAGTCTCGGACGTATTAAGACAGCGAGCGAAGAGTCGGTCTGGGTGTAAAGATCTGCGGGGTAGGAGCCAAATCAGGCGGGCGGCTGAGTCGGAGCAAAGGTTTGTGGGGAGCTTCCAGCCAGCAACACCGAGTACCGAACGCTAATGGTCTGAGGAGGGACAAACCGTGAACCTGCAGCAGGGAGTTGGAGGATGATGCTGGATTAAGTCTGAGCCTCCAAATCACTATTTACTTTAGATTTTAAGGCTCGGCTGCTTAAAGTCTTGGTGCCAGATATCACAGGGCTTCTTCAGAGGTCTCGTAGAACGAGTCCGTGCCTCAGTGGGATGGAGCTGCTTTGGCGGCGTGCGACGCACAAACAGCCTGTTAGGCGGTCGTGGTCGTAATGTCTCGGCTCATCAGCATATAATCAGATGTGAGGGAATCAGAGATACTACGGAACAACACAGAGTTGTTCTTACCCATCTCCAGGGACTTCTCTGAGCTTGAGCCCCAGCGCCTGGAGCTGATTGGAGAAACTGACAAACTCGGCACCTTCGTCCCCGTCCTGAGGGCGGTTCTTGCGGTCTTTCACGACGGCCCGGCGTGCTGCCCGCTCATCCCGCTTGCGTTCAAGTTCACTCTTTTTATTGCTCCGTACAGGTTTCGATGTTTGTTTCCTGGACATGTCGGCTGCAGTTGCTTCTGCGGGCCTACAGAACCAAAGTATGCCCTCCTTTGGTAATGATGTGGCGCGTCATTGAGCACTGCCAAACATCTGCAACCTGTTTTGAAATACAGAATCAATCAATCAGTCTTCTGTTCAGCTGTAAGAGACGGACATCCTGCTATAGTTGGTCTGATGTTGAAGACATTATCTCAGACTCTCTCTGAAAATCTGCCACTTTTAGGATTCTCATAATTAAGTCATTAGTTATATATTTTTTTGCCTGATTCTCTTCTGCATAACTCGCTAATTTAAAATAGATTTTTTTTTTCCCAGTGTCATCTGAAACTTTCAATGTACCAAAACGAAGACTATTCAAAATAGGAGGAAAACATCGTATTACTACAGTGGTGCAGTGTTTAGTCAATAATATACGCAAGTACAAGTTTTAAGTACTTATGCTGTACATATTTCCATCTGATGCTACTTTATACGACCACTCCACTATAGACAGGGAGATATTGAACTTTCTACTCCACTACAGTTATTTGACAACTTTAGTTACTTTTAAGGTGAAGATTTAACCCAATGGATTATATAAAATCCTTTAAAATACATAACAACCACTCATTGTTGCAGATAAAACCAGTGGTCCACAACCTCGTTCATGTTTTGCCGTCGTACAAAGAGCAGTGTGTCGTCGGGGTCACGTTTCAGATGTGGAGGAGTCGTTGGCCGCTCCACCAAACAGTGACTTCCCCCCGAAACTCATATGGTTTCATTTCAATAAATGTCCAAATGATCCAATATATCGGCAAATATCAAGTCTAAAGAGCAGAACTTTGTTGTTCTTCATTCTTCTCCCAGTAATCATCTGAAAACTGGACATAAAGTACTTCACACTGACGTGTCACTATTAATAATGCAATGATGTCACTTAACACGTCAGTAAGAGGGACAAAACCTGCACTTTTACTTTGATACTTCAACTACATGTTGATGCTCATAGTTTTGTACTTTTACTTAAGTAGGATTTGTCACGCGGGACTTTTACTTGTAACGGAGTATTTTTACTTTGCAGTATTGGTAGGTACTTTTACTTCAGTAAAGAATTTAAATACTTCTTTTACCGCTGTTTATCGGTTTCTTACACATATTAGAGAAGATGTTTTAGAGAAGATGTTTTAGAGAAGATGTTTTAGAGAAGATGTTTTAGAGAAGATGTTTTAGAGAAGATGTTTTGGAGAAGATGTTTTAGAGAAGATGTTTTAGAGAAGATGTTTTAGAGAAGATGTTTTAGAGAAGATGTTTTGGAGAAGATGTTTTGGAGAAGATGTTTTAGAGATGAGATGTTTTAGAGAAGATGTTTTAGAGAAGATGTTTTGGAGAAGATGTTTTGGAGAAGATGTTTTAGAGATGTTTTGATGTTTTAGAGAAGATGTTTTAGAGATGATGTTTTGGAGAAGATGTTTTAGAGATGATGTTTTAGAGAGATGTTTTAGAGATGATGTTTTAGAGATGATGTTTTGTTTTAGAGAAGATGTTTTAGAGAAGATGATGTTTTAGAGAAGATGTTTTGGAGAAGATGTTTTGATGTTTTAGAGAAGATGTTTTGATGTTTTAGAGAAGATGTTTTGGAGAAGATGTTTTAGAGAAGATGTTTTAGAGAAGATGTTTTGGAGAGAGATGTTTTAGAGAAGATGTTTAGAGAAGATGTTTTAGAGAAGATGTTTTAGAGAAGATGTTTTAGAGAAGATGTTTTAGAGAAGATGTTTTGGAGAAGATGTTTTAGAGAAGATGTTTTGGAGAAGATGTTTTAGAGAAGATGTTTTAGAGATGATGTTTTAGAGATGTTTTAGAGAAGATGATGTTTTAGAGAAGGTGTTTTAGAGAAGATGTTTTAGAGAAGATGTTTTAGAGATGAAGTTTTAGAGAAGATGTTTTAGAGAAGATGTTTTAGAGATGATGTTTTAGAGAAAATGTTTAGAGAAGATGTTTTAGAGAAGATGTTTTGGAGAAGATGTTTTGGAGAAGATGTTTTAGAGAAGATGTTTTAGAGAAGATGTTTTAGAGAAGATGTTTTAGAGAAGATGTTTTGGAGAAGATGTTTTAGAGAAGATGTTTTAGAGATGATGTTTTAGAGATGATGTTTTAGAGAAAATGTTTAGAGAAGATGTTTTAGAGAAGATGTTTTAGAGAAGATGTTTTAGAGAAGATGTTTTAGAGAAGATGTTTTGGAGAAGATGTTTTAGAGAAGATGTTTTGGAGAAGATGTTTTGGAGAAGATGTTTTAGAGAAGATGTTTTAGAGAAGATGTTTTGGAGAAGATGTTTTGGAGATGATGTTTTGGAGAAGATGTTTTAGAGATGATGTTTTAGAGTTGTTTTAGAGATGTTTTGGAGAAGATGTTTTAGAGAAGATGTTTTAGAGATGATGTTTTAGAGAAGATGTTTTAGAGAAGATGTTTTAGAGATGATGTTTTAGAGATGATGTTTTAGAGAAGATGTTTTAGAGAAGATGTTTTAGAGAAGATGTTTTAGAGATGATGTTTTAGAGAAGATGTTTTAGAGAAGATGTTTTAGAGAAGATGTTTTAGAGAAGATGTTTTAGAGAAGATGTTTTAGAGAAGATGTTTTAGAGATGATGTTTTAGAGATGATGTTTTAGAGAAGATGTTTAGAGAAGATGTTTTAGAGAAGATGTTTTAGAGAAGATGTTTTAGAGAAGATGTTTTAGAGAAGATGTTTTAGAGAAGATGTTTTAGAGAAGATGTTTTAGAGATGATGTTTTAGAGATGTTTTAGAGAATGTGTTTTAGAGAAGGTGTTTTAGAGAAGATGTTTTAGAGAAGATGTTTTAGAGATGAAGTTTTAGAGAAGATGTTTTAGAGAAGATGTTTTAGAGAAGATGTTTTAGAGATGAAGTTTTAGAGAAGATGTTTTAGAGAAGATGTTTTAGAGATGAAGTTTTAGAGAAGATGTTTTAGAGAAGATGTTTTAGAGAAGATGTTTTGGAGAAGATGTTTTAGAGAAGATGTTTTAGAGATGATGTTTTAGAGAAGATGTTTTAGAGAAGATGTTTTAGAGAAGATGTTTTAGAGAAGATGTTTTAGAGATGAAGTTTTAGAGAAGGTGTTTTAGAGAAGATGTTTTAGAGAAGATGTTTTAGAGATGAAGTTTTAGAGAAGATGTTTTAGAGATGATGTTTTAGAGAAGATGTTTTAGAGAAGATGTTTTAGAGAAGGTGTTTTAGAGATGATGTTTTAGAGAAGATGTTTTAGAGAAGATGTTTTAGAGAAGATGTTTTAGAGAAGATGTTTTAGAGAAGATGTTTTAGAGATGATGTTTTAGAGAAGATGTTTTAGAGAAGATGTTTTAGAGAAGATGTTTTAGAGAAGGTGTTTTAGAGATGATGTTTTAGAGAAGGTGTTTTAGAGAAGGTGTTTTAGAGAAGATGTTTTAGAGATGAAGTTTTAGAGAAGATGTTTTAGAGATGATGTTTTAGAGAAGATGTTTTAGAGAAGATGTTTTAGAGAAGGTGTTTTAGAGATGGTGTTTTAGAGATGATGTTTTAGAGAAGATGTTTTAGAGAAGATGTTTTAGAGAAGATGTTTTGGAGAGATAATTTCTGGTGAAACAACATGAACTGTTCCAGACTTCTTTACTATCTCCGTGTAACGTTGGTGCTGAATCTGAACAACAAGTCAGTGGGTTGAATATAAATTGAGACAACTGATCAACGGTATGAACGTTAACGTGTAACTACGTACCGACTACTAACGAGTCACGTTAACGGTGAGCTCACTGAAACAAACGGAGTCTCATGGGCGTCATGTTAGCCGTTAGCTAGCTGAAGAGAAATCAACGGCTGTATATTACATAACAAACCATTTCCCCCCGTTTTAACAGGAACTACATCAGTAACACTTCCGATTACTTGACGCAGTTAATATAAGGGTGCTTACCTTTAAGAAACTGCGACCAACGAGACTTGTTTATGTTTTGTTTTTTTATGGTTTGGGTCAGAAAAGAAATATAGTGATTGTCCGCTTTTGTTTACAACTGAGCTTCCGCATACGTCGGGGCACGTGCGTCAAAACGTACGGGAAAGGGAATGGGCCAAACGGCGAAGGCGATTTAAAAATTGCTTTAGGCAAAACGTAAAAACGTATTTCATTGAAAACGAAAATGGGATTTTAATTGGCACGACTTGAAAAGTTTGTGTGTGACTTTGATCATGTGGATTAGTACTGTATCCCCCATTTGTTCTTTCTTTCTGCCTGTGTGTGTGTGTGTGTGTGTGTGTGTGTGTGTGTGTGTGTGTGTGTGTGTGTGTGTGTGTGTGTGTGTGTGTCTGTCTGTCTGTCTGTCTGTCTGTCTATCTATCTATCTATCTATCTATCTATCTATCTATCTATCTATCTATCTATCTATCTATCTATCTATCTATCTATCTATCTCGTCATTTTATACTGTAGACTGTGACTCAGGACTCAGGACAAGTAGGAGGTTTTTGAAAGAAATCTTGCACTTGAAAATCCCTCCACCTTCTGCTTGCCTAAATAAATCTACTCATCACCAACTCCTTCTGATGACTCCACACAGTTGGTGCATATTATGTGGGGGAGGAGTGGGCCGAAAAGCAATAAACAGGATGTTTGCTGTGTAAAAAAGACCAGCAGACTCACTGAGACCCAAAAAATATAGCCTCAAGACATAAAACTGCATCAAAAAAACAAGTGGAGGCTGTAATACTATCTTAT
This sequence comes from Brachyistius frenatus, assembly GCF_029030835.1. NCBI lineage: Eukaryota > Metazoa > Chordata > Actinopteri > Embiotocidae > Brachyistius > Brachyistius frenatus. The sequence continues at coordinate 3,348,664 of NW_027210615.1, forward strand.
TTCCTAAAACTAGAAAACAAAAATGGTACCAAACCAGCTGGCATAAATAAAAAGGCCATACATCTACTGATGTAAGTTGTTGTATGGCTTATTATAGACCTTAGTGAGTGTTGGCGTTCTGTGAACAGATGCAACGGTCTGAAGGCTACCCATGCGTTTGTACAGCAATCAGCGTCATACACCTGAGTGGAGCAGGTGAGCAGTCAGCCAAGTGTGACTAAAGGACAACATGTCATCTATACTGTATGTACAATATGTGCATGTGCAGTATGTTTGTGTGTTTGGATCAGCAAATAGGGCACATCAAATCAGTATGCTATAAGAATTTCCTTTTCTGCACTTAATATGGGCTAAAATAGCATAACATGTCAAAGCAAGTCAGTTTCAGCTGGTTTCACAATGTCAAATCTATGCCCCTTGGTTCTTTTTTCTTTTTTTTCGTAGAGACATCTGTGTAAGCTTCACTGACTTGCTCAAGGGCTTTTTGACATGACACAAGTTTGTCTAAATGGATGCCACCTGCAAAACTATGGTTAAGAACCAGAGGCCACCTCTTCTTTTTTGAAATTACAATTGCAAGCAGTGCTCAAAACGGGCCTATCATTAGTTTGTGTGGCCTTTTTTTTAAATTTTTTTTTTTTTTTTAATGTTTCTTTGTTTGTGTGTGCAGATAATTGGAGTTGATTTGCTGACCACTTTAATATGCTCTTAACTTGCAGCTGCGCTCATAAATGTGATTTCTCAGGTTTCAGGTCCTTTTACTATTAAGTGTTTACATTACCCCCATTCTGCCCCCTGTAGATTTTAATTAGAGTCTGCTACACTGGTGCGCAGCTCGGCTGCGTTTCTTCACGGGAGGAGGTCAAAATGAAGTAACACTAGCAGTGCGCCTGTGGGTGACGACAGCAGATGTTTGCGAATTTCTGCTCCACCAACGATAAAGAGCGCAGTGAGAATGGCGATTGAGTTTTTATTTTATTTTTGGGCAATGTTTCCATTTTAGTAGTTGGTTCAACATGCATTTAAAATAACATAATTAATATAACAATCCTGAGATTCTGTTCTATTTTAGGAGAGGGAGGAGGACTGTGTTTATGATGCTTGTGAATGGAGGCTGCTGGATGGTTGCTGTCCATGGTGCTGAAGTCACATGGAAGAATGTGACATTTCTCTGTCAACTTGATGTTTTACATTATTTACTTAGTTTCACTCATTAAAGCAACACTCGGGGAAGAACCTGGGACTTAAACTGCTGGCCTAGATTTTATTTTGACATTTCTCCTTATTGGTTCACAGTTGGATGGCTTGGAGCTGGTTTACATGCAGACGGTTTCACATCCGCATTGGATATGACGCTGATACAGACGCTTTTAAGAACAATATCTTCTCTAAGAAAGCTCAGTGGGCTTTGTCACAGATGTCTTAATGCAAGTAATACTCATAAAAGAGGTTTACAGCAGAATTTTTGAGATTTAGATTTTATTTGAATTTTTAAAACAATCTTGAGACTCACTTTGGACATCATGCAGGATAGTGATCAGAAATGGCGCAGAATCAGAAAGGGAAGAGCAGCAATGTCTGGAGGAGGCACGTGTGAGCATGTGTGGCAGCACTGAGGGGTGAAAGGAGTGAACACTCCGGAGAGACAGAAGGTTAAATCATCACGAGGAGTGTCATTCTTGAAGCTCACTCCGGTGCATCTGCAGGTATCCACTATAAATACTGAGCCTATAGGCCGATGCCTTAAAGGGAGTTTGCAGTTCTTCCCTTTCACACCGCCCACTACACACACTCTCTCGCACACACAAACGCGCGGACACGGACGCGTGCGCGCGCACACGCACTTAGAGGTGGGAGTGGATGCTCGCGTAGCTGCTGGAAGCCAGGATGGGATAATCATGCGTGTCTGGCTCCGGGCGTTGATGCAGCTGCCGTCGCTGGCTACGGACTGGACTCGGGGCGCAGGGTGGGTCTAGTTCCCCATCGACTGGAGCATCTGGACCTCATGTCGATGTTATCAAGCATTCCGAGAACGACGAGGGCGATGGCCGTGAGAGGAGTTGGTGCAGCTATCTGAGACGTCCAGGCGAGAGAAATCCAGCGTTTTCACCGATGGAGGACAGGATTCACCGGCATTAAAGCGCAGACACTGGAATCTCTGGAATAACTTGGAAAAGGAGAGCGAGGATACCGAGGCACCGCTTAGAGGATATCAAGGGAGTCCTTCATCTTTTTTCTTGATGTTTTTTCTTTTTAAACTGGGATAGAGATAGAAACGCAACTGGAGGAACGGATCACTTTTGCATCGGTAATTAGGTGAGGACTGCCTCTTTGGAGTGAGCGGCAGCCGCATCCGACCGACCGGGGGTTTGGGGGGGGGGGGGAAAGAAAATTCTTGGATGGAGAGGGTGCAGTGAGGGCTGAGAGAGCGGCTTGCCGTGTGTAGGAGGGGACGGAGGGAGACCGGGCAGTTTGAAGGGACGGGGAGCCAGGAGCGGCGCGGCGGCTCCATGAGCGGCTCCTGCCGGGACAGAGTGCCCAGAGCCCAGCCGGAGCGTCTCCACTGCCGCGGGTAGAGCCCCGGGCTACAGGACGGCGGCCAGTTTGGAAGTTTTGATGCATATGATCACAACCACCATGATTTTTATGATTCTTGGTGCTTCAGTTGTAATGGTAAGACATCTCACCTCCCTCAGCCACAGTAGGATTTTCTAATTTCCTCACTGGAGGCAGATATTTCATCAGAAAATCCAAAATGTCTCTTACATTTATCCCATTTTACGAGAAAACTACCTTAGAGAAGGCCTATCAATGACATGTGGAAGTAGGTTAGCCTACCTATAATTACCTGCTGTCATAAATAAATAATCTGAGTCCGTTTTGAGGCAAAAGTCCCGCTAGAATGGGGAGGATCTGCCTCCTGCCCTTTTTTTTTTATGGCCTTTATTGTTATGACGATAATGAAAAGAATCACTGGCTGTCTGTAGTAATAGCCTAGCCTAATGCTTGACATGTCCCAGCTGACTGGCATGGTTCTTTGCAGGCGATAGCCTGTTTAATGGACATGAACGCACTACTGGATCGCTTTCACAACTACATCTTACCGCATCTACGAGGGGAGGACCGCGTCTGTCACTGCAACTGTGGAAGGTAAATGCCATCATCCTCTACAATGTCTGGGATAAACATGGTGTTGTGTGTTCTGTTTTTTTTTTTTTTTTTTTTCTCTCTCTCTCTACCCGTCAATTCTTAATTGCTGAAGAGGCCTCGAAGATTTCTGGCGGTGAAACCCCGCAAAGCCAACCTGCTCACCGCCTGTCTGTGCGCGAACATAGCGGCGGATGTCTCCGTAGAGGCTTTTTATTATTCGCTCTCTAACAGATCTCACGTTTGATCGCGGTGTGATTTCATTTTATTATGTTTTCTGCACCGGCTGCGAGGATTTCGGCTTTGCTGCATATGCGAAAGGTGTGTGTCGGAGCCATAAATAGGTAATGAACTATGAGCAATATAAGGCCGTTCAAAAACAATCTGAGCATCAAGTGCGCTGGTGCGGCTCACACGGGCCTGCACGGTGTCACAATGTAAACCTGCGGAGCCAATTATGAACATATGAGTGTTGAAGTGAGGTGGTTATGGCTTAAGAAGTGCAGTCGGGGCTGAGGCTGCTCATCAGCTCCTACCTGCTGTTCGCTGTCACACTGAGACCCGGTTTGAAGTGTGGAAAAACAGCAGCAAGACACTCATTAATATATTCATTGGGATTCAATCAGCATTATTTTGTGTTTTCCATCAACAGTAAGCATGTCGTTCAGCAGACTAGACTGTGTAGCTCAGCACAGGCACAAGTGGGCCTCTGTTTTGTTTTTTTTCTGGTGTGAAGTCTCCACAATGTTGGAGTAAGATTTAAAAACCAGGACTCCTTTTATCACATGGATGAAGGTCTAAATTGTCCTCAGATATTAGATCCTGATTGGCTCATGTCCTGCAGGCAACACACCAGGGCTTTAAGGGAATTTTCACTCTTCATGTTGGTGCAAGCTGAGCAGATGCACATTAAAACTAAACAGCAGTGTATACTGTGCATGCTGCAGTGAGGGGGCTGATGTGTTCGCAGTTTATTCAGACACCAGTTCCACTGTTCTTTTATTTTGTTTTATTTTAGACTGGAAATCCAGAAATGGGTCATCATCAATCATATTAGAGGATGGTTGTCAGAGAAGGATAATCTGAGGCAAAGTTTGGAGCGGCCTCCTCCACACACTTGCACACACTGTGAGGTTATATAGATTAATTAAAACAAACAAAAAAATAGCCTGTTTGTAGCTTTGAGAAGAGATGATGCATCACTGAAAGTCTTATTTTGAAGTATTTAGACATTCATGTCATCCTTGCCTCTGCTTCTAAAAACAAACAGAATGCTGAAAATGAAAAAGTTATACCAGCAGCTTTAAGCAGTGATCTCTGTGTCGATACAGCCAAATCTCCTATACTTCCATATGAGTATTTGTGTAATCCATAGCCACTGATCAAATGGCACTGGAGAGACTGCATAGTCCAACCTGTTCTCCTCCTGTTAGTGTTCAGGTTACTGTAATCACAGTGTCTTCCACTGACCTGGAAACAGTCCTGGATGAGAGTTGCTCGTCTGTTTTCACATAAACAGCAGAAACGTGGAGTGAATCGAAGGAGAGCTGTGGGCTTCGCCTGCCTGCCCTTCCATCCGTGAGACGTGGAGGTGTTGGGACGCCCACAGCGCTCACCTTATCAACCTTGAGGACACAGGCAGTGTCATTTTATTTGGCAGCCTCCGTGCTCTGATTTGGATCCTACTGGATGTAGTTGTAGCCTCTCTGATGGGGTTGAAGACTGCCACTGTTGCAGGGGAGATAACAAGAGTGGACAGAGTGAGTTGATCTAAATGTTCTTGTTGAGGCTTTCGGAAGTTCTTGCCGAGCGTTTTTAGTTTTTTGTCATATAGAAAAGAAGGCACAGGACTGACGACAGGAAGCATGAAATCATCCTGTAATATTTACAGGTATTTAGGGAAAAGAAGGAAGCCTGGGGGAAATTTGGCATTAACTTTTCATATAGGTTAGCCTTATGTTCTTTTAAATAATGCTTTGCCATTAATGGACCTTGGTGGCTCCATGGCTCAGGTTAGGGAGGTCTCACGGTGGGTTTTTGATCCCCCATGTGGCCACACTTCTTCAATAAGATACTTAGGGTGCTAATCTGCAAGATGTGTTTCTATCTTTCCAAAGTGAAGTGCTGTTGTATTCCTGCACTGCATTTTCCAGAGATCATCGGTCAGTCACAGTGTGGGTGGATTTTCTATTAATGAAGTTGAATTTCAGGAGGTTGACACTGTTTCTTTGTGTATCGCTGCTCATTTGTTCCTCAATTTAATGCCAAATGAACTGGAAACATCAGTAGAAGTTCGATTTAAATTCAAGTGTCAAAGGATTTTTCAGGTAAAAAGCTGTCAGACAATGAGTATTAACTTAAAAAGTTTTCTTTAAGAATCACAACGTCTGTCAGAGATAGAAAAATAAATGTATGTGGCTGTGGCTCCAATGGTAGACGGGGTTGCACACTAATCACAAGGTTCCTCCTGTCCACATGCCGAAGTGTCCTTGGGCAAGACACAGAACCCTGAGTTGCACCCGATGGCAGACGAGCACCTTGCATGGCAGCTTAGCTCCCATTGGTGTGCGAATGGATGAATAACAAAATAGTTTAAATTGTCTCTGAGACAGATATGGTGATAAAGCGCTGCATAAGTGCAGACCATTCTCCATTTTTACATTTGTTTAAATGACCAGTTGAAAAATATTTCAGATATAAGTAGTTTAAAAGGAGCAGTCAACTGCGTTACATCCAAGTTAAAAAACACGACATACAGAAAATGTAGAATCTTTTGATGTTGGAGCATGAAAAAGTCAAAATATCGCAGTCTCTGCTGCTACCATTGATTTTTATAATCTGACTCATGCAAGCCCGATTTACAGAAGTGCATCTCTAAACCGCTGCAGTGCTACTTTATTGTAGACCGTCTTCAAAAAAGCTCCATCAGTCCAACCCTGTTATCAATGTAATGTCCCAAAGTGTGCGAGTGCCTCTGTACTCACTTCCAGCAGTTAAATCTCTCTGCTCCCGCTGTGTTCCCTTACGGTGTTTGTCAGACTGCTGCCTGTGTTGTTAGATTGAAAAAAAAAGCCTTCATCCTCTCCCAGGAGGGCAGGTAATACCAGTACAGTAAGGCTTTCATATCAAGTGCATTGTCTGTTTTACAATGGAGCTGAGTCGACGCAGGACAATGAGGCGAAGGGAATGTCTCTGGGTGATAGCTGCTGCTGTAGTGGATGTGCAGAGCTTTACGAGGGGTTTATCATGTATGTTGTCTTTTAGAGTGATGCGTTCAGTAATCTACGAGAAACATCTGCTGTCTTAAATCTGTGTATCATTTTCTAAATTGTTCACCACAACTTTGTCCCCTGAGATGTGAACACCTGGTTAGCAGCAATCATGTACTGTGTGAATTTGTAGGAAAACAATTAAAAAATGTTTTTCCTCTTTAAAACAAATTAAATGAGACATTCCAGTCAGTAAATTTTAAATTTAAACTACAATTTTCATTCTAAAATGACGTGAAAAAACAAAGCCCACTTTGACCAAATAAGTGCTGGCTATAACATAACCTTGCTTGCACATTTGGGACGTTTTAAGTAGCATATTGTTTTTCTAAAATGTTTATTTTTTTCAGAACAGTTTTGATTGACCAGGTAGAATATTGGATTCGATGCCTTGTGAAGAGGCACCTTAGCAGTACTCACTGAGGGAGGTAAAGAAAGTGTTGCTCATTCTCCTTTCAAGCCCTTAGCTGTTTTTGCAAATTTAAAATTTCAACCCAAGCATAAACTTTTCTGCCTAAAGTGCAGCCTGGAGACACCCAAGGGTCCTTGAGAGGGCCTCGGGGGCTTCCAGCAAAGTGCGGATTAGTGCAATTTTATCATAATTTAGAAATCTCCAGACATCCTCTGGAGTTAGAAAGGGTATATTGGATACATACTGTACATACATATAGTGTATCTAACACTTCCATCACCTGCCTCTGTCTGTCCTCGCCCCAGGCATCATGTCCACTATGTAATCCCGTACGATGGGGACCATTCCTTGGTGGACTCTTCGGAGAACTACTTTGTGAGTGACAGTGTGACCAAGCAGGAGATGGACTTGATGCTGGGGCTGCTGCTGGGCTTCTGCATCAGCTGGCTGCTGTTGTGGCTGGACGGAGTGCTACACTGTGCCGTCAGGGCCTGGAGGGCGAGCCGTTACTACGGTAAGATGGACGTTGTCTGCTGTTTATCTGCTGCACATTCACATGGTCTGAAAGGCAAGCTCAGCCATCCTTAAAATGTCATACAAATATTTCTTTATTCACTTTAGTTGCGTGTGCTAAAGTGGGAATGCACTGCTAAATGACAGAAAAAGAAATCATATAAAGTATTTATACTTAAAAGCAGGACTTATCATGGCAAATTATATAATCAAAATGCATACAGAAATACCTGTATGTGTGCTTTTCTACCTTCTGCATCTCTAAGTGCTTGCCAGGTTAACACAGCAGTTGGTGGAGTTCTGGAAAATGACCTTCCCCCCGTTGCTTGGCCCATTTTTTTTTTGGCTCTTCTCTCGGATTTTTCTCTCAGATTTTTCTCTCAGTTTACTGCGACCTCTCGGAAAAATCCCAGTGAAACCTTCCAACTGTGTGGTGATTCAGACATAGGCATATCAGACGCATCAGTTAAGGTGAAGCTAAATTTAAACGTCTGCCTTTCTGTTTTGTACAGTCTAAATACCTCAAACCTTATTGCACCAATAATCCTCCCTAATTTGTTTTCAGGAAACAGCAGCAGTCATATGCTCATGTAATGGTGCCATCATTAAGTGCAATTACAATGCTTTGAATAAATTCAACTCATTAGTTATGAGAAAATTATTTAATAAAGCGACATACAATCACACTTTAATGAGAACTGGAATAATATTGATGCTTAAAAATGGACGAGTGACATAACAGAAGGGCTTTTTTCAGAACAGAAAATATGTATATTTCGTCTTTCACAAACTGCTGACTCATGAAATTCCCCACAGATATTTACTTTAGGGTATCATTCTTAAATTAATTTTGATGGCATACATTACAGTAGCGCTGCACTGTATTGCTGTGCTTTGGTAGGTCATTCAGTATAAGCCTGTGAGCCAAAATGTTGTATTAGCAATGAACCAAATAGAAAAGTTGATGTCCTTGTGACAGCACATGTCAAACAAAATCACTTCTCAGCATGTTTGGTCCAATCGCTCTTCAGCAACGGTTTGGATTAAGCATTTAGTGTATTAAAGCCCGCTGTAACAGAATATCTCTGCTTCCTTCCTATGCTAAGTTAAATCTTAAATAATGTCATTGGGGACACTGCAAGAGCAAAATAGAAAAGCAGTGCAGTAAGGTGAAATAGAATATTAATAAGAACTGAAATAATAGAAATGATGCAACCTCCAATTAATACTTCCATTTAGTTTTATTTCTGAAGACTAAAGAAACAGCTTTGCAGCTTGTAAATGGGTAAAATGGCAATTAACTTAATTAACTTTTATTGTTATGACATTCATGACTAGGTAGCTTCTTTTTTTTCCCAAGTTGTTCATGTATCACTTTTGAAATGCACTCAAAAGTAATTTACAATGCCATGGTAGAAATTGAAAGAGAACATTATGAAATATAATTATGAGTCATAAATAGGACAATGCTGAAGATAAAAGTGAGTTTTGTGGACAAATCATAAAGGACACTAGCTTTGCCAGCCTGAGTTTCATGGATGTTGACAGCTGAGGGGCCCAGAGTCTCCCGTGGTGATGAGGACGGCCTCTGAAAAGGATCTCAAGCAGCACTCATGAAGAACGAATCAATCACACAAATAAGCTTACTTAAAACCTTAAAATCAGTTCTACATTTGAGTAGATAGAACGGTGTGGAAGGGAGACGAGGATTTAGGTAACGCAGTCATCTCTCTTGAAGAGCATGATTAGTCCAGGAGCAGTGTTCTCAATTAACTGTGTTGATATTTCTCCTGCAATGAGTTCAAGTGCATCACAACAATCAAGCGTGGAGGAGTGTGACCTTGTCCAGGGCTGCAAAAAAGAAACAGAAAAACAAATCCAGTAATCTTATGTTATGTGCCCTAGTTAAATAAAATAAAACTTCTGCACTTAAACATCAGCTTTGTTATATAAGCCAATTTATCTTGCTAGTAGCAGATCTATCATGTATTATGAGACATGACGTAATGAAGAATACATCTATAATACAAGATTTTCTCAGAATCAACGGTTGTGTGTCAGTTGCATAACAGTTGCGTCTGTCAATGATATCCTCCAAGGACAACATGCAAATAGAGAATAATTAGGGGCCGAGTATAAATCTTTAGGGAACTCCACGAAAAAAAGTGGCCCCAATAAGGGGCAAGAAATACACTTCTTGTGTCTTGCACCCCATCACTGATGATTCAAAGCTTAAATGACTGCGTCAAAGACCAAACTACACTCAAGGACAATTAAAATAATTTTGAGTATAGTGACTTCTCAGAGTCTCTGCCTAGCAACCAATCACCATACTGCTACTGAGATACAGTGTTTTAAGGAAACAAACCCTCACTGTATTTTTGACAAAGCTCTAGCCACTTGCTGAGACCCATTTAATTCAATTCAATTTTTTTATATAGCCCCAAATAACAGCACAAGTTACTTCAGGGCACTCAACATACTCCAGTTCTTACAACAGAACTTTACTTCATTGTATAAAGGAACCCAACATTTCAAAAAATTCCACGAGAGCAACAGCTTGGAGGAAGAAAACTCCCCTTTAACAGGAAGAAAACCTCAGACAGAGCCAGCCTCAGAGGTGGGCGGCCGTCTGACTTGACCGGTCGGAGTGAGTGGAGAGCAGAGAGAGAAAAGAACAGCATAGCAAGACAATGAAGTCTTGGCGCGGCCAGTAATCGCAGACCACACATGCAGCTCCAGGGCCGGAGGTATCTGCAAAATAAAGCCCAAAACTACGCGAGTGAGGGGAACTGCAGAGAGAAACATCAAACATCTATTGTCCACAGTGGTGTTTATGAGATTGATATATTCTCATCAAAGATTTGGAGTAAAAAAATAAATGATTTCCAACTAAAGGACAATGGATCAAAAACTAGGTCCTACAGTGATACTATACTTATTGTAGAAACCCCTTTGAGCCAGGATGATGCGTTGACCCATTCGCACAGAAAGCAAATCAAGATTTCTGGCCTTCACTTTGGTCAGAAAGAGTCCTATGAAGAGTTTTATTTTCACACATTCAGCAGGGAAAGTCCACACACCAACACGGGTGTTTCCAATTATTCTTGCTGATTAGACATTTTCTCAGGTTGAAGGTGGGCGGCGCTACGCTAGGATTTATGTGAGGTCACAGGACACCATGAACTAAAAAGAATGGATGCGCTCCATTTGGGCGTGATGCTTATCACGCAATGGCAAGGTCAGGAGACCATTTTAAACGGAGGACAGGTTGCATATGAGGTGGCTGGTATGACGTTGAATCAATATCAGTCGATTAAATGAATCTTTCCAGAGCCGGTACATTTTCCACCTGAATTCAGCCACGTGAAATATGTCTTTATATGTCTATTGGTAGATCATGTAAAGGCTTTCCTGGTCACACAGCTGTCAGTTCATGTCTGCATGCGTACGAGAAATCAAGTGGTAACAACACCTTGCCAGCGCATATTGGCAACATGGTGGCCAGGTTTTGTAGTGGATCCGGTGATAAAGATGTAATACTGTATGTTCCACCCAACAAAGCTAACAGGAGAGTGAGGCAGCCTGAACACAGCCAAATACTAAAAATGGGTATACCATGGGTGTGCAGCGCTGTTAACTCATCTAACAATATTATTTCTGCCTGAGTAGCTGCTTGTCCCAGAAATGTCTGCAGGTTATCTTCAGTCACTGAATGTTTGTGCAGCTCTTTGGTGGTTATTGCTGTTACATCACAGCAAGAACGTCCGAGTTCAAACCCTCTGAAGGGAGTTACATGTGTGCTCTCTGGGTGTTTGCGGGATTTTCCGACTGCAGTGTAAAGACAAGCAGTTCGGGTGAAGTGCAAACTAAATTTGTAGTTTATATTTCACTGTATTGTTGTCTAATAATAAAATTTAGACAAGCCGCTATTTGTTTAAAGCTAACTCTTACAGAAAAAAAACACCACATTTTGCAACATATGATAACCTGGGAAATCTGTATGGCCATCAAATATTACACCATGAAAATGTTCCAAAACCACGTTTCCAATGAGCAAAAATATGTGACTGAAACACTTTGTTTGACTGCCCTTTGTGTTCATTTTAATCATTAACTGCCTTGTTTTTCCATGATAGCATTTGTATTTATAACTCAGTTGGAGGTTGTTTTTTTTATATATATTATTTAAAGGTTAAATGATCATATCTTTCTGCAGATGATCCACTATAAACAAGGTCACGTGCTCACCTGAGTTTTTGCACATGTGGAATTTATATGGTATTTCTGAGGAAACATTTGTTGTGATAAGTAATATATTACACATATGGACATACAGCAGTTACTAGGAGTGGTTGAAATCAGGCCCGAATGACAGAGATTGAGATATGAGTTCACTCCCACCATCTGCTGCGCTGTCGTGAATGCTCCAGTCCCACATACCGTGTGTTTAAATCCAATCGAGTGTGATAGTTGCTGCTTAATTTCCTGTCTTCTGTCTCTCTGAAATATCTGTTTCATTTCTCCTCCTGACAGATGAAGGATGCATGTTACTTTGGCGAAAAAGAAAAGGAATGCGGCAGATTTAATGAGACAGAACATGTGCATGGTTTCACCAACACTACTGGGCATGTGTGGTTGTTGCAGACACAAGCGAAGAAATAAAAGGCTTTCAGTGACGCTGAAGCGAAGCAGCTATTAGACATACTTGTGAAATCATGACGTGACAGCATGAAATCCCCTCACAGCCCGAAGGTCTGCTGAAGACACGTCAGGCACCCACAACACAGGATTCATCTGTTAGCATTGGGAAGATGCTAACTGATGTGTTACATCCTGGATTACAGTGTTTTAGATTCTCACTGTCATGGTGGTTTCTCAGGCTCACCCCACACACACACACACACACACACACACACACACACACACACACACACACACACACACACACACACACACACACACACACACACACACACACACCAGCATCAAACTCAAGTGAGGAAACACTAAAAATCTTTTAGCATTCTTTTGACACAAATGAGCTAAATTTAGAGGTTGAAACAAACAGATTGTGTTGTCTCTCTGCTGTACGGCGCTTCAGTGTCGGGGCTGTGACGTGGAGGTGGCCTGGATCTTCAGTTTTAAGAATAAAGTAGGTGATATGTGACCTGGATACTGGGAGCGCCATGGAAAAGCTCCTTAGGCAGGATGGGGAAAGTTTCCAGCAACAGTACAAGAATGCAAAAAAATGATGGTTAAAACTTAGAAGTCATTCATAGGATCTAAAAAATTATGTGAAATTTAGATTTTTCACTGTTTTAAGTTGCAACAATAAACAAGGTATTTGAATTGTTCAAGCTTTGGTGTTTGCAGGCAGCTGCTTTGCACAGAAGTGTGGAAGGTTTTGCAGCTGCAAGTGAGACAATGCTGTTGTCTCCCGTGCATTAGTACAACAGTGTAAAATACATCGTCATAAAAAATAGAAAAAAAAACACCCAGAGAGGAGGGAACATCCATATTCATCAGCAGCGCTTATAGAGTGAGGGATATAGGTTTCTTCTTCTGTACAGGGAGGGAATGCCCCTCGCTTTCGTGTGTGTGTGTGTGTGTGTGTGTGTGTGTGTGTGTGTGTGTGTGTGTGTGTGTGTGTGTGTGTGTGTGTGTGTGTGTGTGTGTGTGTGTGTGTGTGTGTGTGTTGACTGTGACGTTGGTGCTGGGTCAGACTCCTTTAGCCTCTCTGAGATGAGGAGTGAAGGTGAAGCTGACAGAGCGGTGGTGTGTGTGTGTGTGTGTGTGTGTGTGTGTGTGTGTGTGTGTGTGTGTGTGTGTGTGTGTGTGTGTGTGTGTGCGTGCGTGCGTGCGTGCGTGCGTGCGTGTGTGTGTGAGAGCGTGTGTGTGCGTGCGTGCGTGCGTGTGTGAGAGAAGAGGGTGGAGGTGTGGGGGGAGGCAAGATGGAGATGCTGTCACATCCCCACACATACACACACTTGCTTCTCCAGAGCTATAAATAGAATGAGAGAGCAGCTGGAATGGCAAGTGCGAATCACACACACACACACACACACACACACACACACACACACACACACACACACACACACACACACACACACACACACACACACTGCATTGAGATGCACATTGATTCCCATTGCTTTTTTCTTTTTTTTTCTCCTCCTAATTCCATCTCTGGCTCCGCCCCTTCCCTCTTCACTTATTGAATCTACTCCTGGCCATTTCCTTTACAATGCTACCTCCCGCAGCTACATTTCTTTTCTCTCTCTGTCATTGAGTTGTCGTGAATATCTGATAACAAAGTCTCTTTTGCAAAGACACTGAGGAAAGCCAAACACAAGAATGAAAGAAAGAAAATGATGACTTGGCGTCCAGCATTAACCCCCCCAACCCCCCACTCCTCCCTCCTCCTCACCTCCCTGTGCTCCAAAAGAGCATAACAATTGTGTCTTTGCCTCCCATTTTCTGCTGTGCATTATCTTTCCTCCATCCGCATCTCCATCTCCATCCTTTTATTCAAATGAGAGAAACCTGTCTGCGTTGCCCCTTTTCCTTTGGATACCCTTCAGAGCAGTCCTTGTGGACAGCATACCCATTCACAGCTATAAATAACTCTCTCCCTCTCTTTCTCTCTCTTCCTCCTCCTCACCTCCTCCTCCCCCTCCACCCAGCACCTCACCCCTAACTCCACCACCTCCCTCCCCCTCTTGCTCATCCTCTAGCAGGGCCATTTGCTTCTGGGTTTGCTGTCTGGGGCTCTCCCCTCCTTCTCCCTCTTTCTTTCTCTCCCTGCCGTCTCTGTGGACCTCGCTCCGCCTCGCTGGCTCCAGTTTATAACCTGATGAGCTCGAATGTCTGCTCCACCATCACGTTATGCGCCCCACATTCATGAAATCCCACCGATTTCACGGCGGCTGTGCCTTTCTATTGTAAAAGCCTGTGTACTCTGCATGCACAGCATGGTGGTTGCTAATTGGTCAAAGACAGAAAGGTACATTTGAGTTTGGTCTTCACGGTCACCTGTTAAATCCCTTTTAACATGGAGAAATAATATCAGGACGTTGTCGCACGTGCAACAGTCCAGACACAAATGTGAAGGATCAAGGGCAAGGCCACTGGTGCACTACAAGAGATTGATGCCATTTACTGTTCTCATTCAATACTTCAATGGTCCAATCTTTTATCTCCCATCACTGTAAAGAACTCACCCCCACTTCCCTGAATTACAAGCTACAGCTGTGATGACGCATGTGGATGAGAAACATATTAAACACCAGCTCATTCACTTTCTGGAGCCCATAACTCATTTCAATGCCTAGAACCATGAATTACAAAAACCTTAATGCATCCCATACTGGGTCTGTTTTGAGGGTTGGTACAACTGCTCCATCTATGAAAATATGGCATGGTGTATGGACACATGACCTTTGATTTTTAAGTTTAACCTTTTTGGGTTTACTTTAAAATTTGGCCATTGAGATACACATTCAACACTGAAATCAGAATTATATTCTTATTAAAGATCAAAAAGCAAAATGTGGACATTGACTGTATCTAAAAACGGATCCAGCCTCTGGGTCTGAAAAGTGAAGTCAATGTGGAAGTACCTTAAAGTGCAGGGCCACTAAAAAACTAACAAGAAAAACCTTGCTTCAATAGATTCATTCATTCATTCAAAAAGCATCAACTTCTGTTTCATGAAAAACAAAGTAAATCATTTTTTTCTGTAAGTTATTGTGATGTCATTAGCTAATTTACCTCCTCCTGATCAGTGTTCTGGTGGTCCTTATAAAAATAATTCCATAATTCATTAGATATAAGGGCTTATGTTTGTGGCATGTCTGGTTTGATTGACAGGCCTGGGATGCGGTCAGGTTTCTGCTAAAGGTGGGTGGGACTAGTGTCCACATGTTTAGTCAGATTCACCTCTCATTCCTTCCCAGCTAGTCCAAATATGGTCGCTACTGGCTCCAAAAAAACACAAGAAAGCGACGGCCAAAATGTCAGACTGGAAGCTTTAAAACAAACTGGTGACGTCATGGCGGGTTTCCACTTGAATGTGGAACATCATGAGACTCCTAATCTCTCCGCCGAAGCTGAGCATCAAATTGGAATAAAAGTACATTATATCTGAGAAGTACAAATTGACAACCAATATCTAATTTTGTATTGAAAGCTAGTGTCGGCCTGATTGTCACTTCATATATATATCTCAGGAGAAAGTGAGTGACAAACAGGTGCTTCATTTACATAGAAAAAAAAAAACCAGTTGCCAGCAGAGAGATCAATCCTCTGAGCTGCCGGTTGTTGATGCGTCTTGTCTGCCTCTAACTGGATTTAAAGCCAGAAAACCAGGCTAAGAAGGATTTTACACCATTGTGTGTTCTGATCTCATGAGTGTCGTCTCGCTAGTCAGCTTTGGTGTCTTTGAAAGCCTGAATTCAATTGTTCTTGCTCATGTCTGCAAAACTGCACGAGTGAAACAATGTTGCAGAACAATAAAAAGCACATTCAGAATAACGTCAGTTCACTTTTTCGTTGATACTCTGAGTAGGAGTAAAGCAGACGAGTAGGACATGTCACGATCAATATTGTGGCATATGATTATGACCAAATATCGATACTGTGTCATCAGCATCACAGTTTGCGTTGCATTGCTGAATCTGATGCAGAGGCATTTCCTTTCCTTCCTTTCTTCCTGGCCGTTTTGTCTTTGGCCATTTTATGCCTGTTCATGATATGCGTCGAAAATGCTCGGACTCTGGGCGTCACCCTGATATTATTGTCCAAGGCTCATACTACTGTATGTAATCTGAATTTCCCCAGTCTAATTCTCACCAGGAACCTCTGTTGCAAGCAATCCTCTTTACTTTCTCCTCATGCTCTCTGTCTAGATCTCCTGTCCACTGTGGAATAAAGGGCAAATGCCAAAAAAACAAGCTAGAAGGGTTTACACTAACATTGTTCAAGGGCCATGGTGAAACAGTATACGCTAGGTCCTGTGCTGTGCAGTTGTGGTGTGGATTAAAAGAAATGATTGCCTCGGAGAACATATTTGAAAAATAAAATAAAACTTACATTGTAAAATGTATGTCTTTGTGCTTCTGCAATTGTACTTTTTATAACATTTACATTAAAAAAAAAACAAGACATCAATACTTAATACATTAACCTGGAAAAGATTAAATTGAGCAACCTGAAAACTTTGGGTTTGTTTTTTTCTTTTACGGAAAAAAAAAAAAAGTTCTCCAAATCCATACAGACCAGACCCTGTTTTATCTCAATTATCTAATAAACTGAAAGCACTTTATAGTCCAGTAAATAAATGCAGAAACAGGTTGACTTCTGCTTTGTTATAAAAAAAAAAAAAAAAGGCAGAAATTTTAGAAACATGTATTGTGAATTCATTTATTGTATAACGAACTTTGGCAGTAATCTAATTCTGTGTTACCAAATGTTGTGTAACCAGTAGGGCAGGTGAGAAACTGACCCAGAGCCTCAGGAGGTTGTGTTTTGTTATAGTTTGTAATAAAATCAGGGATCAAAACTTTTTGGATTCTTGTATTTTGAGGTTCTGTCTTGTAGAGGGGGCCTGGGGCCAAAAGCCATCAATACTTCAATGTATATTAAAAAGTGTATGTTCATAAATGGGTTTACTCAACAAAATATGTTGGCTGGGGTGTATTTTACCCGAGGTGTTATTTTGTTGATCCGATTGATTCCACACCATAACGCCTATATAACGCTAACCACCTCTGATCTCCCTGTTGCCTCTCGTCTTCTTCCTCCAGATACTCCGTCCTGGTCATGGCTGCCACAGTTCTGCAACCTTCGAGACATTCGCCGACGCGCCCAGCTCAGACAGCTGGAAGACTCCAGCGGCAACATGGTCCACATCAAGCAGAAGCTCTACCACAACGGCCACCCCAGCCCCCGCCACCTCTGACTCTAAAAAAATAAAATAAAAATCAACTAAACAATAAAAAAAAATTAACCTTGACCCCACCTCCTCCCCTAAAACTCCTTCTTCCTTCCTCTCCAAAACACCTCACCCCCTCCAACCCAAACTGCCCCATGGCCAACTGTTGCCTCAGAGACCCTGGAAAACTGCCCTCCCACTGTTCATAACATGGCCCCCTTAAAACCCCTGTGACAGGACTTTCTTATGACTACCCCCAGTCCCTGTCGGCACTTTAAAAAAAAAAAATCCCAAAATGGAGCAAGATGACGATTATTTGTTGCCACTGAAATCTTGTCTTATGTCCATGTCCACCGTTGTGGGAGGAGGAAGAGGAAAAAAAAAAAAAAAAAAAAACATTTTTAAGGGTGTTTTTTCTGTATAGAGACATTTTCTGTGTTCATTGTTAAACTTGGCATGCTCTTTTAGAACAGGGTAAGATGTGGGCAGTGTATGAAACGGGGCGGCAAGACGGGTGTCATTATTTATTTTTTTCTCTATTGGGTGGAACGGGTGTCTTTGTTGGCGTATCGGGTGGGGCGAATGAGACCGTTGGGTGGGCGGGTTTTTGTGACGATTAGACTGCTGCTTCTGTAAATAGTTATAAATATGGGCAAGTGGGATTGAACAGTCTTTAAAAAGGGGTCTGTGGGGGGGATTTTTGTGCGAGTCGTTTATCAATAGAAAACCTAACGATGGATTGTGTGGGTATAGATGATAGGAATGATACAGGAAGACGAGTCTGTTTGAAAACTGGATGTGAAACCATGTGATTTCTGCTAAAACACAGATTAATTAGCTTTGTTACTTAGTGAATTAACTGAATGTATTAATTTTTCCTGTAAATATGTGAGCGGGAGGGGAGCGAGTACAGTCGTGGTTGGGGTTCTCTTTGCTATATCATCACCGTTTAGTAGACACGGGAGGAGAAATAAATGCCAGCCAAGATGAGTCAGTCCAACACACACACATGCACACACACACGTCCATGTTGGCCACACTGTGCTCAACAGCACAGTTCAATTTTCTTTATCCAATTCCCTCTCACTTGTCAGGAGCAACCAGCCTATCAGCGGAGGGAACCCTCACCCAGCCCCCCCCTCGCCCTCTCTGTCCAGACATTGCTGTTGTGAGGATGAAATGTCTGTTTTATTAAAAGTGCCATTGAAGCACAACAGTGACCTCTGATGTTTGATTGTGTCATTCCAATCATATGAGCGGAGATGAGAGCACGTTCTCCGAGCGAGTGGGTTATTTCAGAGCACCAACAACAGACTGATTATACAGAGAGGTCCTGCTGACAGCTTTGGTTTGCTTTATTATAAGTCAAATAGAAATTACAAAAGCACGGACTAACAACACTTTCTGAAATTACTAACAATACCAATGACAGACACCCTGATGCAACTGAGAAATGCCCTCCACTATTATCCAGTGGTGTATTATGACTGGATAATGCTGATATCAGACTGTATAACACTATAGGCAGCGAGGGCATTTGAAAGAATACTTTTACTTTGGTTGGATGTTCCGTCATAGATACACATTTTTTTAATCTTTCAAGACGGTGCTAAATTTCCAGTATTCCATTATTTTTGGAGGCAGACAATTTATTATTGCTGTGACCAGCCAATCCAGTACCATGCCAAAGGGTGTAATACACCATTAGTCCACTAGAGGATAATGCGTCACATTTTGTCTTACCGAGGAGTGAAAAGTAAGGTGCCTTATGTTTGGGCACCAAAAACCATGTAGTCATGTTTAGAAGATAATGGTTTGGGTTAAAATTAGTCTCCAAAGGTAAGTGATGTTACATTATGTAAGTTACTTAGCGTACATTACATAAGTTAAGTACATTATGTTACGCAAGTAACTTACATTACTTTTTTTTTTAAATCCTATTGACCTTTGCTTTCTCACACGAACAGCAGTCTATTTGGTAAAAGTCCAGTGTTTGTTCCATCCATCCAACCTCTTCCCTACATGGATATTATCAGTCTTTGTATTTGGTCACATGACCAGGGTCAGACATGCGTGTACTTTTCACGCAAAGGCAAAAACATGGCACTGACAGTATCCTCTCATTGACTCCAGGTCTATTACAGGCTTTGGTGTGATAAAGAGCTGAACCAGCAGTCTGGAAGCCAAAAATATAACATTTACAGTAATCTGAAACCGAGTGAACGGGAATGTTTGGCAATTAAAAAAAAAAGAAGATTGTTTATTAGTTTTCTTTCAATTTTAATGATTCAACACGACATTGAGTGCCAGCCAAGAAATGCTGCTAACGAGCATTTTGCCAAAATGTAATTGAACTAATGTTGCTCATCCACAGACTTTGAAAATTGCAAAAAAGACCAGAAGAGACAAAGAAAGAAAGAATGCAACAGTCGATCAATCCCAGTGGTTTATACATCCTTTTACGAAGACTACTGCAAACCCACAGGCATTATACTGCTACTATTACCTTCGTCTTGGGATTCACAGCAAATGAGTCACAAACATACTGATAGAAGAGCAGGAAGAATTCAAGGCTCAGGAGTTGGAGAATTACAACAGCTCTTCATTCACAGTATCACCGCATCAAAGTTCCCAAAGGATCATTTTGTTGGCTTAGGTTTGGCTTGTGATTTGTCGCTGGCAACCCCACTCTGTTTGTCTGATAAAGGCTCTTCTGTCTGACTGGGTTCAGCTTCTTCGTTGCTGGTAGTCTAAGAGGCAGATGACTTCTCACATTAGTCAGCTTCTGAGCGCTTCTCATCAGAGACTTCAGAAACCACAGCTTCAACCTCAACTGCAGCCTCTGTTGTTTTGGCCTCCGTTTCCTTGGCAGCACCCTCAGTAGTTTCAGGCATTTTCTCATCTTCTGTGACCGCAGTGTCGGCCCGTTCAGTTGATACGACTTCTGCTTCCTTGGAAACCTCTGCGGCATCCTTGGCAGCAGTCTCTGCAGGTGAAGGTTCTTTGACAATTTCTGCAGTTGCATCCTCTGTGGCAAAGTCTGCAGCCACTGCCTGAGCCTCTTTGGCTACCTCTGAGGCTGTGGCTTCAGTTTTGATGCCATTTTCTCTAGAGAGTACCTCACTTGGTTGGACTTCCGCTTCCTTGGAAGCCTCTGCTGTTGTAACCTCAGATTCATTGGCAGCAATCTCTGCAGGTGAAGGCTCTTTCGCAATCTCAGCCTCTGTGGTCAACTCTGTGGTCGTAGTCTGAGTGATCTTGGTTTCCTCTGAGACCAGGGATTCAGTTTCCAATGCAGACTCAGTTGGCGTGGCTACAACTTCGCTCAAAGTTGTCTCAGTCATCGGAGGTTCAACCTCTTTAACTATCTCTGCATCCACAATTTTAGATTCCATCTCCGTCACTTCAGCCACTTTAGTAATCTCTGATGTTTCTGATTCCACTGCAACCTCATTTGTATCTTTGACAACCACCGTTTCTGTGGGTTCGCTTTCTTTCATGACTGCTGCCTCCATCTCATCAGTGAGCGTTGCTACAGCATCAACCACCTTGGCCACATCAGTTGTTATAGGTTCAGCCTCCTTTACGATGTTTGCCAAGGACTCGGTCATTTCAGCTACATTGTTTACAACTTCCTCTGCCACCTTTACAGAATCAGTTGCGGCTTCCTCTACAGCCTTATTGGCTTCAGTTTCCACACCATCTGTAGGAGTGGTTGCCTGAACAACAGTGTCCTGGGAAAGTGTGGCTACTATAGCCTCTGGCTCCTGGACACCATTAGAGATGACGGCGTCTAATTCCTTCTCCAGGGCAACAGCAGAGAGTGTTGATGTGTCAAGGTGTGCTGCAACCTTCTTCTCCTCCTTGACTACTTCCGAGGCCCCGGTTTCTTGCACTAAATCAGTAGTTGGCTCTTCTTTACTCACAGCAGCAGCTTCTTGTACAGTGGAAGCTGGTGCGCTCTCAGCTTCTATCTCTTTAACCTCTGGTACAACACTTTCTGCAGCTACAGCCGTTCCTAGAACCTCCTCCGTTGGGTCCTTAACAACCTCAGCCTCCTGCACCAATGGGACAGCAGCAGCTGTCTCCACAATTTTTTCAACTGCCTCTGCTTCATTCAAGATAGTTTTATCTACAGTTGTTGCATGAACAACCTCACTTTCTTTTACCAAAGCGGCTGCCTCTTGGAGGATAACATCTGCTTGCACTTCTGAAGGTGGCGTGGCTGCGTGTGCCTGGGCAGCACTGCTTACAACCTCAAGCAGTGGAAGGACTTGTTGTATAGTCGCCGTTGTATCTTCACTTTGTGCAAGTGAAGCAGTTTTCAGCGTGGTGAGTCCTGCAGCCATTTCCTTGGGGAGGTGAATGCCGACCTTGCCAACCCCCACACCTGCTTCCATCTGCAGCCAGTCCATTTTCTGTGCGTGCTGCTTGATGGCATCATCAACTCTTGAGTCAATCATTGCTTCAGTTAAGACTCCGTCTTCAGAAGAGTAGGCAGCAGCCTTCACAGGAAACACATTTATTCAATGACTGTTTCTGGGTTTGTTTTGAATTCATATTTTGTGTCAACAGGCTTTCCTACTCACCTGCCAGGCCACACCAAGTTTAGAGATTTCACGACCGGACATGCCGTCTGCTCGCTGTGCAATGTCTGAGCACTTCTGGCCATAGTCAAACTGAGCCAATTTTAATCTCCTGTTGAGTTAAAGCACAGGAGGTTTGTTCAGTAAGTGGGCTTTAACATGTTTCTTATAATTGACTATCCTTACATTTACTGGTTTCAAATGACCGAAGCACTCTGCTTGTGGACTACTTTCAGAGGACTTACTTAAACACCACTTCATGAAAGCAATCAGAAAGATTCAGACACCACTGTGGTTTCCGTATTGAACACATTATGCACACCATTATGCAACTTGAGCCAGCAAGGCACTCTCTAGGAACAAATGCTTTCCTTAGCGATGGAAAAGTACCTGCGCTACGGAGCAGCAACACTAGCTCTTAATGAAATACAATACTCACTGTCTCCCAGCAGTGGCGGGACCCAATACAAATTTGTCGAAATACAAGCGCACCAATCTCTCCCTCTCTTCCAGACCCGGCAATGCAAAGTTAACAATCTCATCGATGCGGTCGTTGATGGCCCAGTCAAACTGCTCTGGCTGGTTACTAGCAAGCACCAGCATGAACCTGAGGAGAGAAAAATGAGAGTACTTAGACCCGGCCAGTGACCTTTTCAGTCATGACGATGACCTTTTCATGCCCAGCCATACACAAGGAATAAAGCGAGATACTAACTTGTTGCTCTGCTCCCCGGTACGGTAGAGGAATGCATTGAGCGTGGCTCTGAGGTCCTCACTAATTTTCTCCTGCAATGTAAAAATCAGGACTCATGAATATATGATTAAAAACAGGGCATCAACACCATGCATATGGCACTGCAGCGGAACTCACTGTGGCTCGCTTGCGCAGGAATGCATCAGCTTCATCTACAAACAGCAAGAGGCTGCAGAGAGACCAGAGGACGTCAAAGAGAAGCAGCTTACAAACGGACATTTTTCTTAAAGGCCTTTGATGTAATTAGCCAGAAAGATAACTGCAGCTCTGTATGTAAGACTGTGTCCAGTCCATACTTAACAGCTAAAACACATTATAGTGCTAATTCATTGGTTGTTAATGAAGCGAATTCAAATGCCTTACCCTCGCCTGCTGGTGCTGGCCCAATCAAACACCTTGTGCATAGCGGTGACTCCATCGCGCCCCATGGGTGCCACGTCCCCACCTGTCATGATGGCATAGTCCATCCCTGAATGGAGAGCTAGTTTCTGAAAGCAATGAAGAGAGAGGCAAAAAATAGAATTGTCATGTCAAAGACATTTAGTATAAAGCTAAATATATAGAAAATATATGGATTCACAACTGAGCATCTTCAAAGAATGAAAGAAATATAAAAATGTATGAGGAAATATTATCATGTACCATTATATGTACAAAGAATGATATTTGTAGGATCAGGTTTTTCTTGTCAAATGTTTTTTTAATCAATAACTGCTGTGAAGCCATCATTGCTAGTTAACAATTTTTCTATAGCTTCCAAATCAGAGAAATATGAAGCATTACATTACATAATCAGAGATTTTTCCAGAAATAACCAACACTAACTGTTGTGTTACACTAACTGAACTGAATAAAATGGGTAGTTTTGTTTGTTAAAATAATACTGCAGTATGTAAATCAGCATAAAGAAGTAGCAAAACAATCTTTTATTTCTATAAAAGGTCAGAGTTTACACCTTCAACTATCCATTAAAGCCAGACACGTCAAAAAACATGGAAAGTGAGGAAAATCAAAAGGCGCCATACCTTCGCAAAGAGAGTTTTTCCAGTTCCAGGAGGTCCATACATCAGGATGTTTCTGTACAAGCCTTTGTTCTGGTTGGTGTTACGAGTGGCGATGGCAATGTCTCTCACACACTCCTCCAAGCCTGCCTGTGTGAACCACAATGTTAACATCTGGAAGTTTTAACACTCATCCAAACACATGAATATGGAATACATAAAACCATGTATAGTGCAACACTCACGCTGAGCACCACGCCCTGTAAAGCATCCTGGGGTCTGCTTCTCAGGCGCTTGGCTGTCTATAAATGAGAGAAACAGAGGGAACTGCATTATGACTTGTTTTAGCACAAATCATTTCATGGTTATCAGCTCGTCAGGGGAATTTATATTTCAACTATAAACAGAATTTCCTATAATTCAGTCAGAATGTGAAAAATAACAAAAAACAATACTGAAAATAACTCAAAACATTCAGCAAATGACCAAGATCTGTTATTTTAGTTTCCGAGAAATAAAATTAATGTATTCAACAAATCATTGGTAGAAATGATTTCTGGAGATTTTGGTATTTTCATGTTAAGTCCTAAAATTTTTGCACATTCAGTCTATTTGGCAGAATTAACAGAATGCACCACAGACAACACACAAATTAACAAATCTATTTCAGCTATTTGTTTTCTTGGAAAATAATTAAGCTTCCAGGCTGATGTCAAATACCTCATTTACAACAATCATTATTGTTTATGGACAGTGGCTATTAAAAACATCTTAATGATCAAATAATATTAATGTAAAATGTATTATGCAAAGATACCTCATTAAAATATGTCATTTACACACACATCCTGCATGTATTTTATCCCTGTGCAGATGATGTTAGTTAGATATTATCAGCAGGCCGCCAACCACACAATAAATAGTAAAAACATACAAATTTGAGTGTAATTTGACCTTGACTGGGTGTTTGACAGCCTCCACAACAGATAACCTGGAGGTCTCTCGGACCAGAGACGGTTTGCCCAGACGAGCCTCGATGTACCTCCTAGCCACCGATGTGGCATTCCTGGCAGAATAAACACCTGCTGCCAACAGGGTCAATCCTGCAACCTGAGGATGGAAAAAAAACACATCATCAAACCAACAAACAATAAATGAAGACCACTGCCTCCCACAAACATCTGTAGTCCTGCTGTGGTGAGAGCGTGACAAAGCATGACAGGTCGAACATGATCTACCGTGGCTGTGAGTTTATCCCAGTCGGAGACAAAGGCCCTGAATCCCTCCCCAAACACCGATCCCGCCGTCCTGCCAGGAACAAAACATAATTATCACACCGACTGCTTCCGCCGTGGCAGCTACAGTCGCTGCTGCCCTCTGGGGTTTGTGTTTAACTGCGACTTACAGCTCAGACAGATACTAGAGGATAGCATGCCAGTTACTCTGAGGATTAAGGAAAGTGGAAAGTCATTCTGTCCTCACTTTATAGATTCAAGGACAGTTTGTCTGTGTTCAGCTGCTTTCAGGCGGATCTGTTCCCTGATCAGATCTGCGTTCTCCCGCTCCACCTGAGCACGGGCTTTGGCCTCTGCTTCAACCCGGAGCAGGTCATTTTTGTGTCTCAGCTCCATTTCATGTTCAATAGTAGCTGAAAAATAAAAAAGAAGCAAATATTAATAACTACCTGCTGATGACCACTTCTGACAGGACTGAGCATTTGACCTACTTTTAATCAGCAAGGCCTAAATTATTTTTACACAAAGTGAATACTAGATTGATCTGATTTAAAGATGCAGTTCCTTCGTACTTCTTGGCTCCTCTACTGTAATGTGGGACACCTTTCGGCCCTGCAGTGGACATTAACTAATATATCAATTTCATCAATCTCTATGTATGTATAGCAGGAAGTATAACAGCTTTACGCCAGCTTACAGCAGCTCCTTCCTTATAAATGCATTTTCTAACTTGTGATGTAAAATATTTGCATAGAAATTAAAACAATTCTACAATTTTTGTAACAACTTTTATTGAGACTGTTCTGGGTGTATCATCTATTCTGTTCCATTAATGTCTACTGTTGCAGGAAAACAGCACACATGGTCAGTCAGTTTACTGTGTTGAGACACAAGTTAAAGCAACAATATATTGATTTTGCCACATGAGGGCACTGAAACAAGCTATACACTCAACACAACGAACTGTTTTATCATCTTATTAAATTATTATGGCTAAAGTATTCACAAACAGTTGCCTAACAGGTAAAAAAGTAAATTAGGATTTGTTTGGAGCTGTGTTTCTGTCACCTGATGAATTTCAAGCTCTTTATAGTGTCCACTGACCCCTGAAGGAAACACACAGCTCTTGCTAAATACTATAGGTCCACATATGCTCACCAAATTATATCAGAGGTTTATCAATTGGTTTTTTTGTCCATGTAAAAATGAAATGCTTTACTGCAGCCAGAGAGGAGCTCAGTGATCTAGATGGGACTGAATGAACACATCAAAGTTGTCAGCTGAAAAACAAAAACAATTTGAGTAAAAGAGGCTAAAAGTTTAGCAGAGTTGAAAGTCAAGTGATAAATTGGCACTACAAGTGACTTCTTTCACATTGCAACAAATCCATTCAAAACAAAAGCACATATGGTTTCAATGATGATCACCATCTGCACCCCTTCACTATTTGTTAAATCATACGTTTTAAATACCTAAACTATCCTGAAATCACCACACCTAACTCTCCAAACCATTGTGACCAAAAAAAAAAAAGAACCATGGACTTTCTAACCTCATCTGTTATTTTATTTGGTTGTTATTTGGTTGTCATTTCATGGTAATGAGTGTTCGATGGTTGTGTTGAATGTCCGGTATTTGTACTATATCAATTTCGACTTCTCTGTTTAATACCTTAAATATAATGAAAATCTCAAGTGAGTAAATTAAGTGAGTCTTCCCTTTATTTACTTTTTCATACCTCCCTTCATGTATAGAAAAATGCATCCAACCATCTTCAATTGAGACAAATAAATTGTTGGAACATCAGCTGTTCTGTGAGCCAACCATCCTCACTGTAGTTTTTTTTTTTTTTTTACTATTGAATAATAGACACATTTTTGGTTTATTCACTAATTAAATATACAAAAACACAATGCAAAGTGAAGAGCTAATTCATTATCATAATAAATACTAGAATAAAAGTAATACCGTGGGGTTGTCCTGATTCTGAGAGCAGGGGGCTCTGAGAGACTTTAAAGGGCCACAAATCTCACAGCAAACCATGCAATCGCTGAGTCATCTGATCAATAACATTATTGACCTTTGCAGATTTATTATGGTCATTATTTGCAGTGGAGTAACACAAATCATACGTAGTGCATCTTTAAAAAGGATAATAAAATACTTTCTTTTTTTTTAAATATAATATCATGAGTGGATGAATTAATCCTAATACAAGGATGTTCTACCTTTCCTCATGGACTCTTGCTTCACAACCGATTCCTCTTGTTTGCGAAGGTTTTCCTCGCTGAGGAATTGCTGTAGGTAAACAAAACATATGATGAACGCTCCATTCAGGTACAGCTGACATTCTTTTTCAGTGTCTGTTTGAGGGTGTAAGGATTACCTGTTGCCTCAGCTGATCATCATACCGCTGTCTAGCCAGTTTGTCTTGATAGTGAGCCCTCTAGATGTGATACAAAAAATAACCAATTATATTAATATGCAGTACTTGGAAACATCAGAGGGAAATTAGATGGATCATATCATCCTAATGCACATATATCTGCTGCTGTCATGTTTTACTGCTTGGTTTTGCTTTGTCTCCTCTGCAAGTGTTTTCCGTCTCTCCTCCCCCTGGAGTTGGATCTGTTCTCCCTTCAGCTGCTCCAGACCTGCTTCATACTCCTTTTGGGGGAGGGGGGGGGGGGGTTGGTTACCGTTTTGTTTACTGACAACACAGTTTTAACAGTCACTTAATCGAAACAGTATCAGTGCATCACAGAATCACATCTGCAACACCTACTTTCACTTTACACTGATGTTCCAGCTGTACAGTCTGCTCCTGCATACGAGCCAAATCCAGCGCTTCTTTGGCATGCCCTGTTGAAACGGGTAAGAACAGTTCAACCATTTAAATTTTGACCATCAACAGGTAACTGTAGTTGGACTTATGAGTGTAATATTCCTATGACGGGCACCACAAGGCGGTGCACAAGTGAACCTGTTTCTTGGGGAGTTAGTAAAAACAACTGCTGAAATCGAAACATGAATTAAGCGACCATTATTTAAGGTTCAATATATACAATCATTTTGCTTAAAACATTCAGTAATTGAATAAAATGATCAACAAAATGTGAATAAATTACAGTGTTGACATTATGTCAAAGACGTCCATGTTTTGTGTTGCACAGATGTCTGAAGTGAGCATGTTAACCAGCTAGGCCCGCTCGTGCCGCCTAGTAATACCACCCCACACCTCAAGAGGCGATAGTGAGTCAGTGTTGTGTCCAGTCTGCCATCAGTCCAAAATGAGAAGATGAAGTGTGTTCTAACCATTGACTGCATATAAAAGTGGACGTAGCTTCTGGATCTGAAAAATTATGCCAATGCGCAAGCGCCTTAAAATGCAATTCCACCAAGTGCAGCTAGAGGTTGGCTCCAAAAAGCCTTCGGGTACACTGACTCCCATTTGACTTACGAATACGAAGCCCAATTTTTTTTTCCACAAGCTATTTAGGTGTTGTTAGTTAAAGTCACTCCTTCTTATTAGTTTCCTGACAGTCCATATGAAAATAATCCCGTAATTAATTAGAAATGAGCCCTGAAAAAGCTGTGCTTTTGGGGCCATTGCTGTTTGACTGACGTCACTGTGGGTTTCCGCTTGGCTCCAACCTTTTGTTTGAATGAGTAGAACAGTAACCACAACAATAGCTGACACTTAGCAAAATACAATAAAAACAAAAGTTACATTTTTGTTGTTGCTTTCCACCACTGGAGACAGTCAATTAGCGAGGAAAGGAATGAAATTTGACATCAAACTTGCGACATTTCCTCTAGATTGGCGAGACAGCTGTTAATGCCAACGTTGGCCATGAAGCGTATAAAGGTAGCTTATTGAATAACCACTGACAGTGTTAATATATGTCTGCTGAGTTTACTGCTTGTTGATATGCAGTTCAGATAAGTTAGAATAGCCGTGCGTGATGAGCTCAATTAGCTCGTCATCTCACTATTTATCAAACTGAAGCAATTTCATGTAGAAAACAAACCAGGCGTGTTGACATTGTTTGGACAAGTTCTTCAGTGCAGCTAATGGCAACACATCCCATACTAAACATCATTACAAATGGTATCAATACATGGTGTTGCTATGGCTGTTCACTTGCAAATACGGTCATGCTGAAAACAAAAATAAGAAAGCAATATAATAAATTATAGGCTTAAACAATGACCATTTTAACAGTCAATTCACTAATTGGTCCATAAAATCTAACTTTACATTCATCAGTTAAAAAAAAAAGAAAACTACAAAAAGCAAGGCAAGAATAAACAAAATCTAACAAAACTTTCTAAACTGTGAGAACTGGACAGAGGGCAGCCCACCTGGACCATGCAGTGACTCACTACCGCTTCCTAATGAACAAAGCGGTATTACAAGCCAGGATCTCCATCTTACATACTGCACCTTTAAAAACAAACAATGTGCTCTGCTTGTCAGGATAAAAAAAAAATTACCCCACAGTGTGACCAGCAGGACGCATGTTCACATGGACACGCGCGCTCAGGCGAAAGGGCACGATGTGTGCAACAGGTGAGGGGCTGAGCTGCCTGGGACACTTTGTTCTTTATTGCTCTTTTGCCACACCCATTCAAAATATCTCCAACTTTGCTTGCAGACTGCATGTGCACTTGTGACAAAGTAGCGACAGTTGGAATCACGCGCAGTACGGCGATGCATTTGTTATTGATTTGTAGCAAGCTTGTGATACATTGTAAGCAATTCATCAGCCTGATTCGTGCAACCAAACTCCATTTAAACACACCGGAAAATTACACCCACCTCAGAGCTGCAGCCTGCTAGAGTTTTACCGGTTAAGTTTTTTTTTTTTTTTAAAGGTTTTCTACATTGTGCTGCTCAATCTGACAGGTGTATGCCGTATTAAAGTACGACACCTCGAGTTAATATGTGCTCTTACAATAGCATTTTCAGTGCGTGTATTATATGCCAAGTTGTCAGTGAAGATAAAGCTTGACATTTTGAATTGGAGTCCGCGTTAAGCACTCTGACCCGAAAAGAACAGAACGTGCCAAACTTTTAAAATTTGTCCAGACCAGTAAAAAAAAAAAAAAAACAGAGCTTTGAAAACGGTTAAAGAAAGCATGTATTTTAATTCAAAACTGGTAAAATGACCCACGTGATTTGTCGAGCTCCTTTGCAGCTTTTGCAGCTCTCTCTAGCCCAGTTGGGTCAAAGTTACTCCACTTGTCCCCGGGTTTGTCTTGCCCTGAAGCTCCTGGAGCTCCCCCGACCCCCTCAGCCGCTGCAGCGGCCGTTTGGTCCTCCGCTGGCGGCGACCCGGAGCCCTTTCTCCATCCGAAGAGCCACGACATGCTGCTCCTGTAGTGTGAATTACAAGTTGGAGTTGGTGGTTCAGTGTCTCCAATGTGCTCATGTAGACAATGCTTATTAGACCAGCCTAAAAAGTACACAAACAAAAATAAACTTCCGGCCAAAACTTTCAAAATAAATTTGTTAATGTCATTTTAAAAACGTTTTTTTGGATGTGAAACTAATAAAATATTTTTTGTGTTGCTCAAAATGTCACATTGTAATGTGCCATTTATACTGTGTATCGAAAAGACTTCTAGAACATTAAAAGCTGAACAAATCACAGCCGATTTAGCGGTTCAGTGTCTCCAATGTGCTCCTGTACACAATGCTTATTGGACCACAGAAAAAAGTACGCCCACAAAAATAAACTTCCGGTCAAAACTTTCACATTAAATCTGTAAAAGCTGATGGTAATGTCAGTTTCAATTCACGACAGGGTTTCAACCATAAACTGTATATAAAAGGCACCATAGGTTGAAGTGTCTTAGGAAAAGTTATCTTGGTGTTTTTCATCAAGGTAAGGTGAACAAGTGAAAGCTTTTATTCTGAAAA
This sequence comes from Brachyistius frenatus, assembly GCF_029030835.1. Taxonomy (NCBI): domain Eukaryota; kingdom Metazoa; phylum Chordata; class Actinopteri; family Embiotocidae; genus Brachyistius; species Brachyistius frenatus. The sequence goes on from NW_027210615.1 coordinate 3,379,444, forward strand.
TAATATTAGCCTACTTTAGGCCTTCAGATGTATATTTTACTTTTCAGTACATCCATGCTTATTATTTCATACAAGATAGAAACAGTGTTAAATTCAGAATAAATAACACCAGACAACAATATCTAACGGGAAAATAGGGGTGTAACACATTCGAGGATGAGAGCCATCTTCATATGCTGTAATTTCACAAATGAGGTACAGTTTATGTCTGAGGGTCGGTAGTGATGGTTCTGTTTTATTGACTGTGTGAATAAAGACTAATGAATAATTCCTACACAAATGCACACTGAATGAGAAAAGATTGACAGTAAATACATGATGCATAGATGAAATAGACAGAATACAACCACATCCTTTTTATTTGCCTAAATCAAGGTCATCTGTTGTGTTGCTCTCAGATAAGAATAGCTTTGCTGGCTTATTGCAACATGTTTGTTGCTTAAGAGGCCAGATATGAGCTAATTAGAATATTAGTAAGGCAGGTTATTGGGTCTCATCTCTATTAGGCTTGACAGCATTTAAGAGAAGCTGCAACATGCTGTTTCTTCATATAGGTCAGGGCCATACGGAGATCAGTCATAGCATTCAAACCATTGAGGTGAAGTATGAAACAAAGATCCAGTCTAATTGAGAGAGGTGTTGATTGATGTTGATGGGTCATTTTGGAGACTTTAATTTGTGGTGCTGTAGAACTGTACTGGGTTACAAAGAGAGATGTTTTGAATATACAGAGAAACCAACAATTCAACAATTCCCACAAGCTAGGAGGGGAAAAAAAAAACCCTCCTCTTTAAGGGAGAAAAACCTCCAACAGATGGAAGGAAAAACTCCCTCTGAACAGGAAGAAACCTCCGACAGAACCAGGCTCAGAGGTGGGCGGAGCCATCTGCCTCGACCGGTTGGAGTGAGAGGAGAGCAGAGAGAGAAAAGGACAGGCTAGAGATAGAAGAGAAGAACTGTTGGTGGAGACGACAGGCGCAGGGCAGAGACATGCAGCTCCATGACGGGACATCTGCAAAAGAAAGAACAGAAACTACGCGAGCGAGGGAACTGAATGGAGACAACATACGATAAGAAGAAACTATGGGAGAGAAAAAGATGGTGAGGTATGAGTCAGTTAAAGAGTAGGAGGAAAGAAAAAAAACTCGGTGTGTAACGAGGTCCCCCAGCAGCCTCGGCCTATAACAGCATCACTAAGGGTTGGTTCAGGTCTACCTGAGCCATAGGCCTTAAACTTGAATATTTTATGTTCATATTTTGCAATATTTTTCATGTTGAACGATACCTTCTACTAATTTACTTACTAAGTACAGAACAACATGTGTCCATAGCACCAAATATCAATTTGGATCTGCAGCTTTTTATTTTTTTTATTTTGTTGGTTACCTGAACCATACCAGCTATATCAATGCTGGTAATACAAATAATACAACTTAAATCACGTTCTTCTCCTCACTTTAATAAATAATACCTTAACCCTCATGTTGTCCTCGGGTCAAAATGACCCGCAGCTGTGTTCAACCAAGTTCTATTTTATTTTCACATTTTTTGGGATCATTGGTGACAAGGAGGCTGTGAGGGTTTCTTTAAAGAAACGATGACCAATGATCCCAAAAATATAAAAATATAAGAAATAAAATAGAACTTGGTTGAACACAGCTGCGGGTCATTTTGACCCGAGGACAACATGAGGGTTAAGGTCATGAAAAGGCGAGAAATCTTTCAGTCAAACATGACATCAAGTGATTATTTCTTTTACCCTCTCTATCATAGCCTATACTAACTTTCTTCATACACCAAAACAAAACAAAAAAGACTATATGATCATGTTTAACTGAACCCGTTGTTGAAATGATATGAGATTATTTATCTGTAAATCTTCTGTCTGTCTTTCTGTGTTGGCCCTTTGACGGACTGGTGACCTGTCCAACGTGTACCGCGCGCTAAGTCACCTGGGATAAGCTTGAGCCTGTAACCCTGTTCAGGGTCAAGTGGATATAAATAATGATGGCTGTACATCTCCAGAGAACCAGTAGGCTATAGAAAAAGAAAACATGGAAGACTAGAGTTGTACATAGTTTCTAAAATATCTCTATGAAAAGTAATAACTTTTTAAAGAAGTCAATGATTAATACAAGTCCATCCGGGAAGAATGATTGGGATGGTAGGGCAAAGCAAAGATTATAATCATTAAAATCGTTTTTATTACACAATCTGCAGCACTGTACTGTTTTCAATTGGATATATAACTGACCGTCATTGACAATGATAGTTGTGAAAGAACTATACTTACTATGTATGGGCCCTTCAGGTGCCGTCGGATAAATAGTATTTTTGTGACTCTTCGATCATGTTTACATTAAGATCCACTTCAGTGATCGAACGAAGAAATATTTCTGTTTGAAAACATTGCTTGAAAAAAACGTTCAAACGTGATGCTCATTTCTGTGAGTCAACTGCACAGTAAAATATCCACAGTATTTGTTTGTAGACTGACGGTCAGATGAGAGAGCTGGGAGAGTGCACATGAAGGCAACGTTCTCCTTACGTGATTGTACGTACGGGGCGTGGCTTCCTCTGACGCACAGGGTAGTGTAGACAACATTGAGGCTGCGTGCCCGGCGGCTTAAGTTAATTGTCAGAAACATATCTAGCCAGAAAGATGTCGGTGGTTTGTGTCGGTTTGAGTCGAAATGTTTTGGCTATCAGGAATTCTGGTATGATGGTGGTAAGTACAACACATTTATTTTATTAGTATTAGAACAGCTATACATCATGGGGCTTCTTTGAGAAACATAAATATTACTAACCGCGTGTTTTCATTGGTTTGCTGAGTACTGCAGTGTTATCTAATAGACTGTAAAATTTGAGTGAATATTATTTACATTTAACTCAACAGTCCACTTTTCTGTAGGAGTTACTGAGTCAACCGCCCTATAGTGAATGAGCTGAGCTGTCCTCTCACAAACTCATATATCAAGTCTGAAGGCTTCTAGCAGTTAAAGTGCATAAATGTTAATATACACCTCATAAACTATATCGAATTTTTTCAGTGGTTGTGCTTTAAAGTCCATGTTTCTTTGTCCTAAAAGAGTCCCTTAGGTAACCACAGACCGTACAGTGATGTAACACGTCCATGTCAGTTCATCCAAGTTACCAATAGGGGGAGACTCCATACAGTCTCATACAAAAGGACAGTACAATAATAAGTTATACAAATGGCCAAAAAATTATAACAATTCTGATATATAACTTGATAGTGTGTGTATTTTTATACTTTAAATATTTCAAATATTGTGTTTTGTTTAATTATATTGTATTTAAAGACTTATTATTTTTGGTTCATGTGATCTCATGGTATTTATACTATGTTGTGTTATAATGTCTTTTCATTCTCATATTAAGCCATACTTGTTCATTCTTTTAGATGTGTGCAATTTAGATAAAGTGTCACCAACGTATGAGTTGACATGTCAGTACTATCCTCTTGGGTTACAGGATACAATTACCAAGTGCTTCCCATTTTAACTTTGGTTGATGTAACCAACAACGAGGTCACATTATGATGTGTGCATAAGTATTGTTTCTATTGCTCTTTATTTTATTGTGATGCTTTATTGAAAGGAAGTAAATAAAACATACCTGAGAAAATGGCTGAATACAGTATTTCATTTCCATTGTGTTGATATATGCTGCATCTCTGGTTTGTTATGTGTGATCCAGACGGTGCGGTACGCTCAGACTGCAGCTGCTCCGGCTCCTGAACCCAGGATCAAAAAGTTCCAGGTTTACCGCTGGGACCCTGACACAGCCGGAGACAAACCACGAATGCAGACATACGATATTGATCTCAACACGTAAGTCATGACGGGATCAGAGAACAGAGCATTGTTGAGCAGGATCTTGCGTGAATGTTGTTGTCATGTCTGCTGACATCTCTCTGTTCATGCAGCTGTGGTCCGATGGTCCTGGATGCCCTCATTAAGATCAAGAACGAAATCGATCCCACGCTCACGTTCAGACGTTCCTGCCGTGAGGGTAAGAAAGAAAGGCCATCTGGATTCAACTCGCACAAGATGAAGCTAACAATTTCCACTTTGATGATAAATTAAAGCAAATAAAACACGACAGCAGATCTTTTTGAATGGACCTCGATATCAGCAACCTGATATTTGTGACTCTTTTCAGGTATCTGTGGCTCATGCGCCATGAACATCAACGGAGGCAACACCCTGGCATGCCTAAACAAAATCGACACCAACGCTAGCAAACCCACCAAAATCTACCCGCTGCCACACATGTATGTCGTCAAAGATCTGGTGCCTGTAAGTACAGCAGTTGTAGAAAAAGCTGATTTATATGTTTGATAGAGTATAGCCGATGTTCATGAACACTGGAGGATCATGTGGACTGACATGAGTCTGGGAATATTACGACTGTAGAAGGCAGTATATGAAAGAATAATAGGATTATAACATGTACATTCATTTCATGTCGGATGTCTGCACAGGATATGAGCAACTTCTACGCCCAATACAAATCCATCGAGCCCTACCTGAAGAAGAAGGATGATGCTCAGGAAGGGAAGGAGCAGTACTTCCAGTCAGTGGAGGACAGACAAAAACTGGTAAATAAACCAACCTCTTCCTCTCACACTCGATGTATGACACCCTTCGGCAGCCATGTTGGAGGTCTACATGTCTTAGAATGAGTGGCTGACATGACAATAACAGAAGATGTAGTTCTCGAATGCTTTGTAAGCGACTAAGTGATCATGTCATCACTAATATAACTGATTCATTTAGAGACAGAGATAGAATGAGCAGGTATCTTACTCTGTGCACCTCAACAGGACGGCCTGTATGAGTGCATCCTCTGTGCCTGCTGCAGCACCAGCTGTCCCAGCTACTGGTGGAACGGAGACAAATACCTGGGACCTGCCGTCCTCATGCAGGTGGGTAAACCTCAATCATATTTAATTATGAGATACATATCCCGATAACTCAAATATTAAATTAGGCGGTCATCCTTATTACACACTGGGAAAGAAAATCACTGGATGTGAAAGAGTCCTTGCACTCCCTGAGCTTCTCCTTCAGGTGGCGCTGCACTCTCCTGAGCTCGTCCCTGTCCCCAGACCTGAAGGCTGCTTTCTTCTTATTAAGAAGAACTTTCAGGTTGCTGGTGATCCACGGCTTGTTGTTGGGGAAGCAGTGTACAGTCCAAGTTTAGTCCAAATAAACTCTCTTTTGTGTCTGTTTTGTACATCTCACACTTTGGTGTACTCTATCAGCCTCAGCTGTTCTAATGCAGATGAGATGGGATGCTAACATTATCTATTGGATGTTGATTACATTCAGCATTGTTCCAGCTGAGGCTTCACTTTGAGGCTCCAGATATCATGACAGAAATTTGGTCCCGCAGTGTCATAAACTAAAGTGCTAATAAGTTCCTCCAAAGGTGTTGAATGTAAAATTTCAGGAACACTAAACCCTGTTATTTTCCCACAGGCATACCGGTGGATGATTGACTCCCGTGATGAATTCACTGAGGAGCGTCTGTCTAAACTCCAGGACCCCTTCTCACTGTACCGCTGCCATACTATCATGAACTGCACTAAGGCTTGCCCCAAGGTACCTGAAAGTCATTTACACACACACACACACACACACACACACACACACACACACACACACACACACACACACACACACACACACACACACACACACACACACACACACACACACACACACACACACACACACACACACACACACACACACAGATTTGCAAGAGTTTTAGTGTCTCACTGTGTGTTTGTCTACAGGGTCTTAACCCGGGAAAGGCCATCGCAGAGATCAAGAAAATGATGGCGACGTACAAGGAGAAGAAAGCAGCAGCAACATGAACACATAAAAAAGAAAGTGGCTCCAGATCCACTATTAGTACCTCAAACTGAGTCAGAAGGAAGAGAGGAGCCAACTGCAAACTTTTGCCTCCATCAGCACCTTTGATGATTGTGATTGAATGTGTGAGTGTGACTGTATAAGGGAACAGAAAACAAAAGATTGTAGGGAAGGTGTACTGTAAAGAACCATTAAGATCGTCATATTCTCAGCAAACGGGGAGTTTAACTACACAGTAAAACTATTATTCTTCCTTCCATTCCAGCCACAAAAGAAAAGAACAAATATCAAATCATAAATATCAAAAAGAGCACAATAACAATAAATGAGACATATTAATGTACATATTCAGTCAGCTGCATATTGAGTGTTGCCACATGTTGGACCACAGTTCTGGCCTTTGTCTGCTTACTGAAATTACAAGGCTTGCATGATATTGTAAACACACTGTTAATATTTAAATATGTGTTCTATTAAAGTTGTGTTGAAATCATTGTGGGGTTACATGCGCAATTTAGGATTAGAAAAAAACAAAGTACCCTTTTGTTGACTTTTGCGAGTTAAAGTACAATAAACACTATTGAAGGATCTAATCAGGAAATGGCATACCAAATCTTTTTTGTTATGAAATAAATAGGTCTGGTTTTAGGGTAGGAAAATTGGCCACGTTTACATAGAGAGAACAAAATGTTTTGATTTGTCTAAGTAGGAAAGTCACAGTTGGCCCAGTAACATGACTGTGAGCCAGCGTGCAGCAACACAACCTCTGAGACTGAAGCAGCTAAATGGAAACCCTCCATCATTGACGTTACTATTTACTCCTGTGCTTTCAATCACGCTTGAAGACGGAATATTTTCTGGGAAAAGGGCTTTTAGGATACAGTTATTGAGACGTGGTCAATAGGGCTTCAACTTATTTTCATTATTGATTAATCTTGTGGGGTTTTTTCTTTACAAAACGATCAGATGTTTTGTCTTTAAAATGTCAGTAAACAGTGACTCATTTTTCTCAAAGCTGAAGGTGCAACCTAATATGTCCTGTTTGTCCTGATTAACAGTCCATAACCAAAATACATTAGGTTTGTTATTATGGAGGATGAAAGGACCAGAGAATAGTCACATTTAAGAAGCTGCAATCCAAGAATTTAATTTTTTTTAATTAATTAAACGAATAATCAATATCAAAATACTTTGTAGTTCAGCTTCATTGTTCACTAATTTGTATGTTTTTAAATGATATTTACTGAGTACTGAGCAGTTTATAGAGCCTTTGTAAGAAGTACTGTATATTACAATGTACCATGTAATGACATCCAGGCATTCTGTGGTATCTTCAGAAACAGCATAAACAGAAATATTTTCTGACCTTGAATATGCTCGGCAGGGAGAGTTTTGCTAAAAAGTATCCAGGTTAATATAACAATCATGCATGTTACACTGGCCAAGGCCATTCACAAACCGGCAACCCAAACGATGCACTAGAGGTAGCAATATGTTTGGATTTCTGGAATTTGTAGGATGCTGTTGGCAAAAGCCTTAAAGGAAATGCCAAAAAAAAAAAAAAAAAAACTGAAGAGAGATAAACTAAAATTCAGTTAGAAATGTTTAATTAAATTCATCAAGGGATTTTCAGTTACTGAATGTGATAAAACGCACATATAAATTATCATTTATTTCAGTGGAAAAAGAAACGTGCGGCATGGAGGACCTGAGCAGATATTAGTCGGGATTATAATTCCACTTTATTTTATTTATTTTTTTTAAACACCACTGCAAGACGCCATGCCCTTGCAGTCACTGCGTGTATACGCGGCAACGCTCGTGACCATTTTGTCCAATGAGACTTGCCGTAGCGAGGTGTGCAGCACCAGCTGCGGTCCCTGTTTGTTTTGAAAAGAGAGTCCCTGTCTGGTCGGAAGACACCTCGCCGTTACGGTGGCGTGACAGGAGATATGTGGTGGCTGACAACGTGACAAGAAGATGGACAGGCGTGGTAAGTGTATCTGAATGTTGTTTTTGTAGTGCTAGTCCTGTCCGGAGGGGCCGGCACGGTGTGCTGGCTAAGTGTTAGCTCCGTGCTGAAGGAGGACGCTGCGTGCTGACCAGTGTGCAGGTTTGCAGAAGCTGTCTGCTCGTCTGCAAAATGCATCATCATTTTCTTCGGTAAATCCAACGCCAGCAATATATTAAAAAAAATACCTGTGCACACTACTATTATGTAGTGTAGTAGAAGGAGAGAGAAGAGGCTAAAACATGTACTATAACTGAATTAATAAACATTCACCAGCCTTGTTTATTTTTTAGGAACTGTGTTTTAGTTAAAAAAAAAAAAAAAAAAGAAGAAGTTGTTTCAACTAAATTACAAAAAGAAAAGAAAACTGGAGATAAATTCAATTAATCCACAGACCTCCTTACTCCTGCCCTACTATTGCTGATACAGGTGTTAATACAAGCGCTACAGTGACTACTAGTGCTCCTACTACAACCATGCTATGTGTGTTAGTGAGGTTAACCAGCCTTTATTAGCTCCTTTTATAGTTCACAAACTCATGTAACCCATTATTAATCGAGAAAAATGGATTAGTGCAGCGACTCCAGTATTGCTTGGACTTTGATCAGTACACTTTACGTTATTCAACCTGGTAAAAGTCTCACTGAGATTGGCCCCGGTCAAGAGAGCAGTTTAAACATTGTTACAACAATAAACACAAACAATATAAACAAACAAAAACAACTGCCACATACTACAAACGAGTGAATTCAACATCCAGTTAGGATTGGGCGATATATCAATGATTCATCATATGACGCTTCTTAGATTTTAGGTATTGTAATATCATGTTATGGCATAACTCTTGTCTTTTCCTGGTTTTAAAGGCTGTAATTACAGTAAAGTGAAGTTACCAGACTGTTCTATAAAATCTTATAGTGTAAATATTTTTAGTGAAAGCACCAATAGTCATCCCAGCTCTATATCTAGTTATGATGCCATGCAGGTCAAGGACAAACAGACAGCTATGATGATTAAACAAACAGATAAACTGAGTGAAAAGTTCAGATCAATCACTTTTACAGAGAATAGTATTTTCTCCATCCTTAAAAATTCACCTAAGTTTCCCCCTTAGGAATATGCTCTGAAAATGTTGGGTCCTTCTGTACGGTGTGGAATTATTTATGAATAATAGCCAACAAATGATGAAGAACACGCAGAAACGGCCACTTAAATAGAGAAGAGTTGTGTACAGGACAACAGCCAGTAGTAAAAAGCTGCTACTTCCTGATCTACTCCTTCTCAGCTCATTAAAGACTTGAATGCAGAAATTTCCTTGAGTGTACATGCACTGTGTTGGCCTTGGCGTAGCCTGTTAGTGAAGCCCGCCGTTGTGCTATTTGAGGTTGAGGATTGCTTTTTGCCTCCTCAGCTCAGATGACTGTCTTGTGTCTGTCTTGTTATTTGTGCACACCCGCCACATTTCCCCTTTTTTGGACGTTGCAGAAGGTTTTCACAGGTCTGCCTGGAAATTAAACTGAAAGTCTGGACTTTTCTAGGTTTGTCCACAACTTATTGCACAATGTAGGATTTATAAAGTGGTACTCTGTCTATACATTTGCACGTGTACATTTTCAATTTACACAATTGTTTTTATCATCCTTTTTGCTGTTATTACATTTTAGGTTCTGTTTTTATTCATATTTCCTCTTTTCCTAACTGTTTGTGGAGCAAATGTATAAAAGCAGTTTCCCTATAGTAGGAAAGTTCTCTGATTCTGATTTCCTTCAGTTAGAAGCTTTCCTTCCTTCAAAATCGAGGCCCTTTGAACAGCGTGATTAATTCAGGGTGAATTAGATAAGGTATAATGACAACTTTCAGATTCCTGGCGGAGGAATGTGGCGGAGGAATGTGAATGAATTGGTCACTTGACACCAGCTGGAATTCAATACCACTTTGAGACATCAAGGTTATACTGGAGTAGCTTTATTGCCTGATAGATGTGTCTTTAAATGGGATATTTCAAATACTCTGACACACAGCAAGCGGTGGGAAATTACTTCCAAAGCCAGAAGGTTTTTGATTGCAGATCTGATCCGTTTCAGGCCATGTTCAAACAAAACGAGCATGTGATTTGACAAAAATAACACGGCCGATAAACTTTCACATCCTTGTAGTACAAGTATGAGCATAACAACTGAATAGAAGACTTGGTTCTTTTTGTTTCTGGTGCACAGATTGTGCCGGCTAGAGTTTCCAGTACAGGGCACAAGCTCTTCTTAGGCACATGCAGCATGTTATAGTGACCTTTACACCAAACACTATCTTTTATCATGTAGGAAAGATTTCCTTAGTGATAACTTGATGTCTAACTGACAGGGATGTAGGGGGAGTCCATGCACTGTAGTACCTTGATATATTTTTTTACAATTTAATATTATTTTATTTGTATTTCTATCTGTCAAGTAAAATTATGACAAGTTTTTAGTGACCTAAGATGGCGCCGTGCTGTTACAGCAGCTCCCCCGAGTGTGTTTTGTTTTAAGTATTTTCTTTCTTTCTCCTCTCTTCGGAGTTGTTTTTTTTTTCTTTCTTTCACTTCTGTTAAGTGACGGTCAGACAATGGACCGTAACTTTTCCACTTCTCTGGTGGCTCTTCTTCTACTTTTTTCCCTCTTCATAACGGAGAGCTACGCACAGTGGACTGGGGTCATTGTTTACTCTCGTGATCAGCTGATTGCGCTGAGTAGGCCTCTACTGCTGCTGCCCGGAGCGAGGCCTGAAATCCCGGACGAACTTCGGAGAAGACGTCGGGGTTGCAGAGCCGGAGCTCAGCTGAAGGCGAAGAGGAGGAAATTCAAACCATCCGTACCGGCGATTTTAATGGGGAACGTGAGGTCGTTGGCTAATAAGACGGATGAGCTCGGCGCGCTGGTAAAGACCCAGAGGGAGTACCGGGAGTGCAGCATCACGTGTTTCACCGAGACATGGCTGCACTCACATCTCCCGGACCACAGCGTGGCCGTACCCGGCTTCAGGACTGTTCGGGCGGACAGAGACGTTGTTCGGAGCGGCAAGAAGAAAGGTGGAGGGATTGCAGTCTATGTGAACGAGAGGTGGTGCAATCCCGACCATGTGTGTGTGAAGGAACGTTTCTGTAGCTCGGACATTGAACTTCTAGCCGTGGGGATGCGCCCGTATTATTTGCCGAGGGAGTTCACGTCCGCCATTGTTATCGCTGTGTACGTTCCTCCATCAGCTGACGCAGAGGCAGCAGTGGACACCATCCACTCCACTGTGTCTAAACTGCAGACTCAGCATCCCGGTGCATTTTTGGCAGTTACTGGAGACTTTAACCAGTCTGGATAAAGGACTGCCAACTTTGCACCAGTATGTGAACTGCCCCACCCGGAACAATAAAACTCTGGCTCTCCTGTATACTAATGCCATGGATGCATACAGTACTACTGCCCTTCCCCCCCTTGGTAGATCAGACCACAACCTGGTCCTGCTGACACCAAAGTATGTTCCTCTGGTGCAGAGGCAGCCTGTAACCACCAGGACTGTGAGGAGGTGGACACAGGAGGCTAAAGACGCCCTGCAGGACTGCTTTGAGTCCACGGACTGGGATGTGCTGTGTGGACCACATGGGGAAGACATGAACAGCGTGACGGACTGTATCACAGAATACATCAAATCCTGTGAACACACCACCGTACCATCCCGGACTGTACACTGCTTCCCCAACAACAAGTCGTGGATCACCAGTGACCTGAAAGTTCTTCTTAATCAGAAGAAAGCAGCCTTCAGGTCTGGGGACAGGGAGGAGCTCAAGAGAGTGCAGCGCCACCTGAAGGAGAAGATGAGAGAGTGCAAGGACTCCGACAGGAGGAAGCTGGAGGCCAAACTCCAGCAGAACAACGTGAGGGAGGTGTGGACCGGTATGAAGGAGATTACTGGGTTCAAGAGGAGAGAGAGACAACCAGGGGAACCTGGAGAGGAACAACCAGGGGGAACCTGGAGAGGAACAATGAGCTAAACTGTTTCTTCAACAGGTTTAGTTCACCGCCCTCATCTGTCTCCTCCACACACCAAACCTCCCAAACACCTCTGCTGCCTCCCCCTTCCCCCCTCTGTCCCCCCTGGTGATCTGCATGGACACAGAGCCCTCAACTCCAAAGGGCTCTTCCACCATCAACGCCATGACCCCCCCCCACACACACCCCTCCCCCCCCTCTCTCTGTGACGACTGGCCAGGTTAGGAGACAGCTGGAGAGACTCCACCAGCGCAAGGCTGCAGGGCCTGACGGCATCAGCCCCGGGGTCCTGAAGACCTGCGCCGTCCAGCTGGCTGATGTCCTGCAACACCTCTTCAACCTGAGCCTGAAGCAGGAGGAGATCCTGGTGCTGTGGAAGACGTCCTGCCTGGTTCCTGTCCCCAAGAAGACGACTCCATCCGGCCTCAACGACTACCGACCGGTTGCCCTCACATCTCATGTGATGAAGGTGCTGGAGAGGCTGGTCTTGGCCCACCTCAGGCCACTGGTGAAATCTTCTCTGGACCCTCTGCAATTTGCGTACCAGCCTCGTGTGGGAGTGGACGACGCCATCATCTACCTGCTGCAACGAGCTCAGTCTCACCTGGATGGAACCGGTGACTCTGTGAGAATCACTTTCTTTGATTTCTCCAGTGCATTCAACACCATCCAACCACTGCTGCTGAGTGAGAAGCTGCGGGTGGTGGGGGTGGACGCGTCCACCGTCTCCACCACCTGCTGCAGGGACAGCGGAGCACTTTCTCCAAAAGACTCCTCCAGCTCCGCTGTCACAAGGACAGATACAGGAGATCGTTCCTGCCCACTGCCATAAGACTTTACAATAACTCACCTCTGGTTAAATCCATCACACAACAATAACACCGTTGTCTGTTTTTCTTGTTTGTTTTAAAAAAAAAACTAAAAAAAAACTTTGCACTATTGTTTAGTTAGTTTTAATTTAATTATTCTATTTCATTTTATTCTACTTTATTGTATATACTGTGCATTTTTATATTTCATATTTTTACTGTGATTTTACTGCTGTAGCGGAAAAAAAAAGAAGTCCCTTTGGGGATTAATAAAGTAACTACCTACCTAATCATTCTGTCTGCTTTAAAATCCCATTTTGCTTCAATAAAAATGATTCAAGAGGGATGAGCAGACTTAAAACTAATAGTTTAACTGTCGATGTCAGTGGCTTTGATAAGATTGTGACCGAAGGACAGTGAAACTATCAAATATCTATGAGGAAGAGTTTACCCTTTTTTTTTTTTTTTATTGAACTATTCTAAACAGTTGAGATATCTGCCTTTCCTATTGGTTGTTGGTGATGTCATCATAAAACATATTGCTGTGAATCTTTCCTTTAATTAACATAAGCCTGTCCGTCTCCCAGCACTTCCCCGAACCCGTTTTCAGTTGTCTGCGCGGGCAAAAATCAAATAAAAGGCAAATAAATGCCCTGTGTTTGCTGACGAGAGGATGTTTGGTGGTTCTTGTCGTCGTCAGAAATGACAAAAGGTGGATCGTGTCCCACATTTGCTTCCAGAACCGGTCGAACGAGCTCAGCGGCCAGGTAGCGGGCGCGCGAGGCACCGCGCATGCAGGCTTTTAAAAAAAAAAATAATAATAATAAAAAAGAAGCTGCGCGAGCACAGCTGTGAGGTGGGACTCTCCACCGGCAGCGCTGCAACGTCTTCTTTCATCCAGTAACTTTTTCATCTCGGGGAAATCTGTATTGGAGACGCTTGGTCCCGAGTTGACGGTAAGCTCGGTTTCTTCCTCGCGCGTTTTACTGCAAAAGAAGCCGGTTTTATTTCGATCTTTCCCAGCTGTTTGGAGGCGGAAGTGAGCATCTAGTCAAACAAATCACCTACTTTGCTGCGCTTCGTTATGTTTTAAGTGTCCTCGGGTTACAGTCAATTGTTAATTTACCGGCTCTGCTATTGAGTTTATAGCAAACGTGCAACACTTTAAGGGATAATCCATCTCCTCCGTAGCCTGTAAAAGTTGATGTTTCTGTTGGAGCTCAGCGTTTCGGTCAGATGTGTTTAGTGACCTCGTAACCGTTTATTTCCCGTAAGTGAAGCAGTGTTTGCATTGTTTGTTTTGACCAGAAATACCTCTTGCAGCGGAATTAGTTGAACTGCATTTCAAGTACATAAATTAAGAACATGAATTGAACATCCACAAACGCTTATTTATGAGCTCGGCTCAGACACATCAGATGCCACCTGGCATATTCTTACCTCGCCGCGCTTGAGCTCATTCAAACGGCGTGATCGTGTGAACACGCCACCTCAAATATTCTTGCATTGTGCAACGCGGACCAGACAGGGGCTTCGCAGTGTGTGAATATTGACTTTGAAGGTGAATACGTCATCGCAAATGACTTGTTCTTGTCCCGTAGGTAGTGTGGTGGAGCCTCTGAGCGGACTCCCCTCACCCAGCCCACGAGACCCCCTGCTCAGTCCTGACTCCCACATGGTAAGTTCCTCCTCAAGTGTTCCTGCTGAACCACCTGAGTGGCAAATCATAGACTAGAAAAGGAAAACACCGGCAACATAAGTAAAGGATTCTTTGGTGACAGATGGAAATGCTGAAGCTGTATTTGGTGGTGTGCTTTGCTGTGGATGTAGAACTAAAGGATGTGCATTGGTGCCTCCACCCTTCTGGTACGCTCAGATATAAAGGAGGCAGTGGTTGTGGATATTTCTGTCACATTTGGTTTCTGTATCTCTTGGAAAGGCCAAAGCACACCGCTGTCACAATCTGGTCTTTTGACTCGATGTTTTTTTTTTTTTTTAATCATGCAATGCAAGTGCTGATAAGTTCACCAGATTTATGGAAATGAGCCTCTCTTTGAATGTGAAAATGAACCTGTGTGTGTGAATCTGAATAGACTGTTCGACTCTTTGCCCCACCAGGATGTTCAGGGGTATAAGTGGGTGCGCTGGAGGGTGTGGTTGTGTCGTCTGGCTGCCCTGCTGTCCTTGGGTCTCCTCCTGATTTTGTTTCACTGGCGCCCTCGGCTTGCTGTCCTCGCCCGCTGCTGCTCCTGCCCTCTGGCTTTGGCAGATATTCTGCTGCTAAGAGTGAGAAAATAAATCAATTCCTGTGCCGAATTAAAACCCACTTGATATACCTGACAACTGGATTTCTCCAGCCATTGCAAAAATTGCAGCTGAGCTGCCTATCACCGTGATCCACATTGTTCTTTTATGTTCTAAGAAATATACAGGACTATATTTAGGTTCATTATCGCTGACAGAGGCCCATTCCTAAAACAGTAGATTAAGCAGTCACAGCTATTATAAAACCCGCCTTGAAATCTTTTTCAGTCCATTTTACAAATGACTTTAATGTTGAATTATGAATGAGTTTTATCTTCATTTAAAGTGTCACTTTAACCTTGTAAGAATTGTCCATTTAATGTTTTTTTTGACACTGCCAAGAAATAAATGACACAAAAAAACACAGTATACTTAATTTTAACTTTGATCAACAAGCTTCAATTTAGAATATTGTCCTTCAAAAATATTTGTATATTTCATATTCCAAGTTACTGTGGCTGGTGTGTGTGAAGTAAAAACACTTTTACCTTGATGTCATACTGTGACATATTTATTGATTCTGTTTTATGATATTCTGATCACCCATCAAAAACAGGAAGTATTCCATGTTTTGTGCTTCCTGTCTTTTGAGCAATCACATTTGTGTATATGATCCTCTCTTTCAGGACAGTTTTGGGCAGCAGCATGTGGTGCAGGTCCTCACAGAGGAGATAGGGGAGGGCAGGTGAGCTCCACGGCTCTATTCTCTTGACAGTATCACCATCAGCCTTTCAAAACTATCCACGGAAACTTTATGTATGCTCTGCTTACTTGTTTGTTTCCTTCCAGTTTGGACTTGCTGGCACAGCTGGAGGATGCTGAATGGAAAGACACAGTTCAGCTGTACAAGGAGGAGGTAAGGAAGAATTCAACTCAGGGAGTTTCTTGCAAAGTAAGCTGCTTCGTCATTTTCCTCCCAGACCTGAAAGTGACTTTTATTGCGTTGCAGAAAACACTGCTGTGCTACTACCTGTTTGAAGGGCTGCGTTACGTCTGGCTGGACAGGAAGGGAGCTTTCTGTCGTGTTAGGTACTAAAACAGGAAAAACAGAAACTAGTGGCACCCAACTAGACTAAGTTGAGACGTTTGATTAATCATGTATTTGCTCCGTCATTGGCCATTTTCGTGTCAATTAGGGAGAAGAAAGTACCTCACACTTTAGCCTTTTTGAAAAGCGTGTTGCTTCAGCTGATGAATGTTTTTCTTATGATGTTTCTAACAATGCTGAACTCTTCCCTCTCTGCCTGTAGTGTCCTCAATGAAGACTGGACCTGTAAAGACATATATGGCTTCCAGAAGGGCCTGAGTCCTGTGGAGCAGAGCTCGAGGTAGGACTGTACGAATGGACAAAGACTTTCTTGAATCTCAGAAGGCACAGCCGAGTAATTCACCACGTGAATTCTTCCAGGAGACGCATGTATGGAGCCAACCTGATTGATGTGCCTGTGAAGCCTTACACCAAGCTGCTGTTTGAGGAGGTGAGATGAAGGATCACATTTGTATCGCCTCGGGTTGATTTATTTCATGGTGGTCTGAAATGTTTGAAGTGGTAATTTATTCAAATTTCAGATAAAGTATGAAATTGAACCCACACTTTCTTTTTTCTTTTTTTCTTCTGTAGGTCCTCAACCCGTTCTACATGTTCCAAGTGTTCAGCATCACCCTGTGGATGTTCGATAATTATTATTTTTATGCCTTATGTATATTAATTATCTCTGTTATTTCCATCAGTATCTCACTTTATGAGACACGCAAGGTGAGCCTCTAGTGGCATAAATGATTTAATTATAATTATTGTTGTGTTTAGCCCTGGATATGGATGTAAATGGTAATATATATATATTTTTTTTATTTTTTTTTAATTTTTTTAATTTGCTTTTACTCCACAGCAAAGCATCACTCTTCGCAACATGGCCCGGCTGGTCACAAACGTCACAATACGCAGAAACTCCGGAGGTAAGTTTGTGCACATGTTCTTGAGTTTCTCAGAATTTCAGAAAATAATCTGTGTAGAATTTTAATAGATCAAAATTTAGGACCATTTTGACATGAGTCCTGCAATAATGGGCTTCATCTGAAGGTGGAAGACAAAGAGTCTTCGCACAGAAAGAATTTACAATCTTTAAAGGAACAAGACGGAGAGAGAGACAGAGAGAGACAGAGAGAGACAGCGAGAGACAGAGAGAGACGGAGAGAGACGTCTTTGGGCATCACTTTGATCTTCAGTGTTGAGAGGTTGGTTAAGAGGTTTATGTATTCATAAATAAGCCTATTTGAACGAGTCTGAAACGGTAAAAGATGAGTTTTAATTTGTTAACTGATTCTGAAAGTACCCAGGTGTTCTTTACAAGCCAATAATAGCAGCCATGTGTTCTCTATAAATAGGTGCATCTTTTGAACCATCGATGTTTCAGTTCACCTTCTGTCAGGACTGAAAGTTAATAGCAAGAAGGAAGCAGTCGTAAGAGTTTTTCTTGGATTCTATATTACAACTGAATTACAGATTTGTTCTCCCATTTACCTTAAATTTGAAATAAGAATGACCATGGATAAGTGGTAATTTATTCAACTTTCTTGAGAGTTTTATATAATAAAGGAGGATAGAACAAAGACTGACTTTGGCACAACAAATTCCCTGTGATATTTTTGTTTACAAATTACAGCATGTTAGAAAAATTACTCAGAGGCTTGGTTCAAAATCAAACATATCGGACATTTATTCTTGCAAGAAGGAGCAAATACATGCCGCCCTCAAAGAGAGGTGTCCAGCAGTGCTCCCGTCACTCCTCCATGTAGCTTTTATACAGTTGACAGTCACTCCCATTCCCTTTGTATCTGCTTTCGTATGGTAATACTGAGTTGGTTGTAGATCACAAGATAAGGACAAAGGGGAGTCGTCAATTAGGTGTGGAAAGTAAAACAAAAAGTAATCACTTGCAAATAAGAGATAAAACAAAAGAGACTTTGTGGAGCCCGCTTGACAAGAGACTTTCCGGAGCCACAATGCAAACAAGAGGAAGAGACCAATCTTTTCTTTCCATCACAGCATTAGTACAAGTGCGTCCTAAATGTTTTTCAAAAGCCATTCGAGTTATAAAGAAGCGCAACGAATAAAACTGCAGTCATGGAAACAGTGCAAGGTTCAAAACTTTCACCAGATCAGCTTAGCAATTATTTTCAGAGAAATACTTTTAAAACCCACCTGAGCTCTTTGTTTCCCACCAATTAACAACTTAGCAACATTCAGCAGCTATTAAAAACTGGAACTTCACGGTTGTACGCCGCCACCAACCAATCAAGTTGACAGTTCCATCCACGTCTGTCTACACTCATATCATATATGTAGTGCAGACTGTGAAAGAATTTAATAAAGGGTAAAGCCTTTATTTTTTGCGATGTACTATAAAAATACAATTGAGTTGACCTGACATTGTTAACATTTGTTGTTCATGTTTTGCTTCACCATTTGTCAAAATTGATGTTTGGGTAGTTTTAGACAACCCAAACATGGAAGAATATAGAACAGAAAATTGTGGTCATGAGGGATTACAATTGCACAACAAGTGGCAAATAAGATTACTGTTGGTTGAGAAAGAGTTTTAATTTTAGTAGGTTGAAGGAACAAAGAATGGTTTATTTTAAGAAGACTTGGCCTAAAAAGACCCCAAACTTATATTTTCTTAATTATGTAAAAAGAAGAAGAAGAAGAAGAAAGGAGGTATATCAGGAGCTAATTCTGCTTTACTGGGTAAAGTAAAGCCAGACTCATTGTGTCAAGTCATTCTGCATTAAACCCAGACCTCTCCACTCCGACATTCACTCCTGGTGGTGTGTATTTTTTTTTTCTCAGAGGAGGAAAGTGTGAGTTCGGAGGATCTGGTCCCCGGCGACTGTCTGATCATCCCTCAGGAAGGGCTGCTGCTGCCGTGTGATGCTGCCCTGCTGGCTGGGGAGTGTCTCGTCAATGAGAGCATGCTCACCGGTAATCATCAGACCTCAACAGCAACACCAGGCACACCTTATCTGGAGGGATTTCATGTTCTTCAGCTTTTTTTTCACCTTTTCTAGGATTCAATTAAAAAAACAAACTCGTCTGAAGTGGGATTATGTCACAATCTTAAAGTTGATTAGAGTCACAAATTGATCCTCTGATTGGAAGTCATCTGGAAAATCCCCTCTGTGTGACTTCTTCTAAGGAAGCCATGTTTATTATATGACGCCGTGCTGAGACCTCAAGCTTTTAATTTGCTGCCCGTCACAAATGACTTCAGACATGCACAGTTTTTGAATCCTAAATCTGGACTCTCTGTTGTGATTTGACAAACCCCTCACAATCTTATGAAAATCTGTCATTTTGTGCGTTGTTTTTCCAGTCTGCCCTGCTAGTTTATTTAAAGTTTTATCAGTGAGGAATCGGTGCATTAATCTGTCCTCATTATTCCTGTGTCAAGGTGAAAGCATCCCAGTGCTGAAGACCCCCCTGCCGCCTGGTGACGGGAGGTACAGCTCGGAAACTGAGCGCAGACACACGCTTTTCTGTGGTACCCAGCTCATTCAGGCCAAAGGGTTCCGGCCGGGACGAGGCGGTGCTGTTGCTGTGGTTACAAGCACCGGTGAGTAGAGAAACTGATGATCTAACTTGAGGCACCACGTTAAGTTCACACAAATACTATTTGGTGTTTATGATGCCGTTTAAAGGTCTCCATCTGGAGTTTTTGACCACTCGTGGCTCTACGGGGCGACGTTTCCGTGACCGGTTCTCCACACAGTGAACAGTCCTGCCGATGACTTCACATTATTACGTAGCCTGTTGCTCATAAATATATATTATGAAGTATAAACTTTTCAAAGTATTCGAATTAATTAGCTTTGCGATTGTAAATGAGTAACGAAATGCATTCAGCACGTTTGTTACGCCTTAAAGATGCGGATATTGCATTTTGGTGAGTAACACCTGTAGGTAAACAGAAAGTTTGGTAACAGGAAAACTGTTCGGAGGGCTGTACTACGAAGCAAGTTCAACATACCCAGGCTTTCTCTGTCTGAGCTGCTCGCAGTCAGGGGTGATCGCTACTATGACGATGGTTATCAGGCTTTCTGCTTTCGGCTCTGAGCGAGTTCACATAAAAGGGGCGGGGTTTGCAGCATCTGACCAATCACAAACACGGACAAGTGTACTGACAGCAGAGTGACATATTTTACAAACGAGAACGTTTTTATTTTAGAAAAATAGGAGGAAATTGAATACATAATCCAGCTGAAAGCAGCACAGCTGCTAAATGGTGGAAGGATGTGCAAGTAAAAAACAAAACGCAGATTGTGTGAGTGTGGAGCCTAAATTGAGAGGCTAATATCACTTTACCATAAAGTGCACAGTGCACATCTGACTCTAATTACATGTTCATGTTTCATTAAATGAATGTATTCTCATGATGTGTATGAATGTTTTGGTCTTGGACTGTCACCTTCAGCTACAGTGTCAAACGGACTGAGGAGCAAAAAGGAAATGAATATAAAAACACTCAAAGCAATAAATTGGCTTACTGACACATCTTATAAGTACATCATGTACAAGGCTTTAGTGCTTCAATTGTTCTCTGTTGTAAGAGGATATTGGTAAAAAAAAAAAAAAATGAAATAGAATCTATATCTCTAACCTATATATATATAAAAAAAAGAATCACGAGGAAAGACAGGTTTGTCTTTCTCTGAACTCTCTGTCCCCCCGCTGAGGACCGTCTCACTCACCGAGCTCCGCGGGATCTTCTACAATTGGTGATGACATTTTTTTTTTTTTTTTCAAGATACCCGATTGGTCACTGGGTGGTACTTTTGCACATTTTGATCCGATCTCTCCCAACAGCTCCTGCCCAGGATCAGGTTAAGTTTGCAGCGTAAGTTACCACGGTGATCTAGCCAGTTTGAAAGAGAACCACCTTCGTGTCACTGACAACTCTGGCTTCAGTCTCAACAAACCTCGCAAACATGCTAATCTCACTTCTTAATACACCCGTGAGGGCAACTTCAAGAGCTTGTGTTTGTTCTCCGAGTCAAGCCGGTTCATCTGGTTCTATCTCATCCGCAGGGTTTTTCACAGCCAAAGGAAACCTGGTCAGCTCCATTTTGTATCCTCAGCCAATTAACTTCCGCTTTTACAAAGATGCCGTCAAGTTCCTGCTCATCCTGAGTTTTGTTGGTAAGAGCTTCAACAGCGACCAGATTAATTATGTTTCAAGAAAGAAGCTACTGCTGTTGTAATCTATTTATGTTGCCAATAATCAGTGAGTTTTATTGTCCTTCTGTCTTTAGCGCTCATTGGCACCGTTTACATTTTCGTGGTCCTCTTCAGATCCAATGTAAGTACACGCTTATTTTCTGGCCCGCGTGTACTTGACGTGTCGTCAATAAATATGGTACTTCCGCTGACTTCGGGTCGGATGTGTGTCCAGGTGACGTGGATGCAGTTGGTTATCAAAAGCCTGGATATTGTGACCATTGCCGTGCCTCCGGCGCTGCCTGCCGCCATCACCACCGGCACCATCTACGCCCAGCGCAGGCTGAAGGCTCGGGGTATCTTCTGCATCAGTCCACCGCGCATCAACATCTGCGGCAAGGTCTCGATCTTCTGCTTTGACAAGGTGAGGAGGGATCGGCAAGCAGAAGTTTACCGCGAATGCAGAGAAGAGCCGTGGTGGTCGGAGTTGAACGGAGTACACTTGTGTTCTCAGACAGGGACTCTGACAGAGGAGGGTCTGGATGTGTGGGGAGTGATGGAGGGGGGGTCTGCTGGTTTCTCCGAGCTCGTCCCAGAGCCGAGGCTCCTGCCCCCGGGGCCCATGCTCTCCGGCCTGGCCTGCTGTCACACGGTTACGCTGCTGCGAGGTCAGCCTCTGGGAGACCCTCTGGAGCTCAAGATGGTGGAGTCCACCGGCTGGGTATGATACTCGAAATCTTCCTTTTATTTATTTCAAGGGAGGCTTAACCTTGAATGTAAGTCATTCTTTTTCTTTTTTTTTCAGTAATATTATCAGTACTAAGCTACCACATCATTACTGCGACTGGATAATTCAAAGTTTGACTTGAAAATGTGTATTTGTAAAATAAAGGTGCTGTTTAGTTTATTTTGAAAATTCAACTGGTATTTTTACGCAATCTGCCATCTGTTTCCTTTTTGTTCACAATTACAGAATACTAATAGGACTGATTTGTTTTGGTTTTGCATCACAGAACAATGTTAAAAATCAGTATTTTTGTAATGTTTCTAATTGTCTAGGCTCTCAAGGAGCCAGAGGGAGACGGGGATGTGCTGGATGCAGAGTTTGGCGGCCACAAAGTTTTGGCTGTCATGAGACCTCCTCCTTACGGAACTGTGAGTGTCCCCGCCATCACTCATATCGCTCGATCAGTAGGGGTTATTTGTCAAAAAGCAGACAGAATCCCAACTCCTGTAATACCATCGTACAGCCATCGGTCTTTCTGCTTCCGAGCGTCGGTGCTCTATTTTGACAACTAACTCGATATAGTTAAGCAGCATACAGCAGCTGAGCAGTTTGACCTCTTAATGGTGTTCTCAGTCCGGGTTTTTGTTATTGTCTCCATTCTCTCTTGAAAACTTGAAACCTTTAAAAAAAAAAAAAAAAAAGTGAGCTTCTAAAAATATCTGTCTGTCCGGATGTTCTGCATTTGTTCTTCTCTTTCAGGCCACAGGCGTGGCGGCGGCGGCCATTGTTCAGAGGTTTCCGTTCTCCTCGGCCCTGCAGCGGATGAGTGTGGTGACGGTGGCCCGCGGGGGGCGCTCCGCTCTCGCTTTCATCAAAGGAGCCCCAGAGATGGTGGCCGGCCTCTGTCGAGCTGAAACAGGTTCGGCCCTCACTCGGTTATGTTTTAAATAGGTGAACTATTTTTGTGCAGCATTTGAAGTGATTTGGAAATGAAACTCGTAACACCCAAAATTCATGTAAAATGCATCTGCGTCTTTTACGCGACATCTCGATAAAACAAGAGTTGCTTTATGTTTGCAGTGCCGGCACAGTTCTCCAGCAAACTGCGTGGCTTCTCCAGCGAAGGCCTCAGGGTTCTCGCACTCGCCTGTAAACCAATAGACGTCAACTCTGACTTGAGGAACATTGAACGGTGAGAAGAAATGTCTATTTCTGGCTCGTTTGTTGCATTAAAACTCTTCACGCACTTTAAAATGCAAATGAAGTTACAACTACTAGCTCTGTGTGTCTGTTCACAGAGGGGAAGTAGAGAAAGACATGCAGTTCCTGGGCTTGCTCATGTTAAAGAACCTGGTGAAGCCCAAGAGTGCAGAAGTTATAAACGTCCTGCGACTGGCCCACCTCCGCAGCGTAATGGTCACTGGTGAGTCGCGCTGGAATCAACATGCGTTTACTTTCCTTCATTTTCTGTCTTTCGGATTTCAGTGTTTCCTTTTCAAGATGAATACCAATAAAATATCTAAATACCAGATTGTTATACGCTCTTTAATGTCCAAGCTTGTTGTTTTGTTTCTTCTCCTCCTTCTCACAGGCGACAACGTTTTAACAGCAGTGAATGTAGCAAAAAGCTGCGGGATGGTGGGATGTGACGAGAAGGTGATATTCGTCCTTGCAACCCCCCACACTGCCCAGTCTCTGCCCACCCTGAGGTTCACCGTGGAAGACGGGGGGGCCGCCGGCCCCCCGAGCTCCATAGAAGTCATCACCCAGGTTGGACAACGCCGCACTTCACTTCCCCTCAGTCGTTTTTAAAGGCTCCTTCGCTGCTGAAATGTATTTTTAGAGATCGAGAAAGAGGAGACGCAGCAGCAGTTTGGACTGAAGCTGCACTCGTGCCACTCTGTGATAAATGTTAGACGGGTTGACTTTCATCACATGTCCGGTTGAACATGAATCGTGGCCTTTCCCCAAGCGGCTCTGCTTTAGGTTTTTACAGGCAGCAGTGATGTTGTTGCTCCTCGTCTTTGCATCACAAGCAGTGTTACAAGAAGCTCGTTTTTACTTGTAGCCACACAAGATTGTGGTTTACTTCATGGAAAGGACCGTTTCTATTCCAGCAGCTTCCATGTCCAGTCATGTCCTATTTTCCAACAGACTGATTGAATTGATGTTGCCATCATATGATCATTTCCTCTCTCCTCTCAGGGTTTATATCAGGGTGGTTTCGACTATCACTTGGCTATCAATGGCAAGTCTTTTGTTGCCCTCTGTGACCACTTCCCTGAGTATCTTCCAAAGGTAAAGTGAACCGTGTAAATCCCAGCAGAACTGCTCGGACAAAGGAGCACATCGATGTACTAATGACTCGACGTGCTGCCGTCGCAGGTGTTGATGCGAGCCACGGTGTTTGCACGAATGGCCCCGGACCAGAAAACCCAGCTGGTGAAGGAGCTGCAGAACCTGAAGTGAGTTCAGTTTTCTGTTCAGACAAACAACAGGAAGGAAACCAAAGGAAGTTCAGGAAGGAAATAAAACGAGAGTTGGAAAATACCAAAAGAAAGCCAATTAGTGCGAATCAAACCTCGATCTTCAATGTCCCGCGTAGACGGTTCAATATCTAGTTTACATGTGGGTAAATGGATTGGTAGATAAAATGCGCATATCTGAGGGCGTTTTATGAAAATAGCATCTCGTGTACGTTGCGTGAAGTGCAGCTTAGAGCGCGTCTGCTTTTGACTTTTAACGCTTTGCTCCGCAGAGCAAAAACAGAAAAATCCTGTTTGATCATTTTCTGGTGCATTCGTGGAATCCGCACAAAATGTTGCACCAGAAGTTGAGGGCTTTCCACAGTGGCATGGGAAAAAAAAGACCTAATCGGTGTGCAGCGTTTGTCATTTATGCGAATGAAGCTTGCCGGGCAGCACGGGCGATGACCTGACTTTCATCAAGTGATGAGTTCAGCCCTGCTTCTCGTTCTGCAGCTACAGAGTGGGCATGTGTGGGGACGGGGCCAACGACTGCGGGGCCCTGAGAGCCGCCGATGTCGGGGTGTCCCTTTCCGAAGCCGAGGCTTCGGTCGCCTCACCTTTCACCTCCAAGACCGAAGACATCAGCTGTGTGCCGCTGCTCATCAGGTGAGGACGTAGGAGGCCTTAGAAGCCCGAGGTAGAAGATCGGAGGCAAAATGCGGAGGACGTCTTTGTCCACCGAACAAACCTGTTCTGTTTTTTTGGCGAAGTACCTGCGAGGGAAGAAGAAATCACTTTCCTTCCTTGTCCGTTGCAGGGAGGGCCGATGTTCTCTGGTCACCTCCTTCAGTCTGTTTCGGTACATGGCCCTGTACAGCCTCATTCAGTTCTGCTCCGTCCTCATCCTCTACACCGTGAGTACCGGGGGGGATAGACGTCTTCCAGCTGTCTGGACTGCAGGTGTAGAGCTGATGACACAGTGTTTGCTCTGCTGGTAGTAAGAACAACAAACACATCATAAGATGTGATGCATCCACGTTTAGTGGGAGCATAACTTCATAATTACAGCCTAAATCACGTTCGGTAGCAGCTTTCAATCACTTCCTGCATAAATGTTTTGTGTTCAGGTGAGGACGAGCGTGGCTGACCTGCAGTTCCTGTTTTGTGACTTGCTCCTGGTGACCCTGCTGGCCATCGTGATGGGGAAAGGAGGCCCCAGCGAGGAGCTGCACCACAGCAGACCCCCGGCCAGTCTGCTGGCCGTGCCCGTCCTGGGGAGCCTCTTCATCCACACCTGCATGATCATCCTGGGCCAGCTGGCTGCGCTCTTCATCACCACCTCACAGGACTGGTCAGAAAAAAACAAACAAAAAAAAAGACGACTGCTCGGAGCTCAAAGCAACTATTTTATACTGGTTTCTATATTCACACGCGCCATTACACTTGTGCGTTTTAGGTTCATCCCGCTCAATTCGACGGTGTATGGAACGGCCAATCTGCCCAACATGGAGAACACCAGCGTGTTTGCCTTGTCGGGTTTCCAGTACATCATCATGGCCGTGGTGGTCACGAAGAGCTACCCTCACAAGAAACCTCTCTACCACAACGGTAAGTCTTCACAAATGTCCACAGGGTGATTTGGAGTTGGGAAAGTGACACATTAATCTGATAAACTGGCTATTCATCATCATCATCATCATCATCATCATCGTTAAATGAACCATTTAGTGGTCATAAGTGGCTATTTTCTTGTCTCTAGTGGTATTCCTCTTTCTGCTGTTCATCCACTTTGCCCTGATGACTTGGCTGGTGTTGTATCCCGGGCCTTTCTTCAGCCGAATACTTGAACTCTACGACATCGCCGACATGAATTTCAAAATGCTGCTCGTTGCCGTTGCCGCTCTCAACTTCCTCATTTGTTTCGTTGTGGAGGTGAGTGACGAGAGGGACGCTTTTAAGATTTGCTCATTCGTTAGGAAACCGATTACAGTGGCGGTTATTAGGTTTGTAATATCCTACTTTGTGAAGAAAAACGGCTGCTCCGGTCATATTAAGTTTATGTCGGTCGTGAAGGACTTCCAACGGTGACACGTTTTCGTGGCTGAAAAGTGTGAAACCGTCACGTGTATCGAGAACACCTTTTTTTTTTTTTTTTCATAAAATAGCCTACACACATTATTTATGTACAATAGGTGTTGGAGGTATGCAGCGTTTTATTCTTTTACTTTTGTGTTTGTGTAGAAACGTAACCTTCAATAATCCCTTCAGAATCCTTTGTATTGTGCACGCTGGCTGTTTAGCTGTCATTGTCGACGTTGGTAATGTTTCAGTAACTTCTTTTCTGGGTATGACGAATCAACATGTGCGCTGCGTTTCCATTTTCATCTTCTCTGCCAGTGTTGTATTTTCTAAAAGGCCCTCGTGAACGCCGCCGTTGTGTTTTGTTTCGCAGCTGCTGATAGATTTGGGTATTTTGAACTGTCTGCGGTTGCTGCGTGGAAGTCGTCCGTCCAAGAAACTGTACAAGCGTCTGAACGTCCTCCTGTCCGACTCCACGTCGTGGCCGCCCATCAATCAAACTCTGTCGCCCGCGGATCACACAGTGGTCTGCTACAGCTAGCGTCCGCCGGCCCGCCGGTGGGCTGTCGGCATCTTGAGCTGCGTCACCAACAACAGAAAGTTATGTTTACCTGATGTTCGATGTAATTTAAACTATTTGTTTTGTAAACTGTAGCGTGTGTGTGTGTTATTGAGTCGTGGTGGTTTTTTTTTTTGAACGCAATGACTGCATCAACATGCAAACGACCTTTTTTTTTTTTTTTGCAAATCATTTTATTAAACCAGTATTTACAGGCAGTTTGTGTTTGCACTAAGAGCTCAGCAAAACCCGTCTGTCTCCCTGCTCTGCCGCTAAATTTCCTGAACTAAAATCTCTCGCCGGTCGTGTGAACTCGCCTTCGGATAGATTCGGTTTCTGGAACTACAGCGATAAGATCAACAACCAGGATGTGAAGACGTGATACAGGAGGCACAAGCTGAATTCAACCATTAGAAGAACTTTGTACTGATGATGTTGCACCACAGAATATGGCTTTATTGACATCTCCTCTCGTGTTTGAAGAACAAATGAAAGACTTCAGAACATCTATTGGGCACAACGGTCCTGGAAAAGCCGCAGTCGACTCCTCCCTTGTTCGCGTCCAGCCGTGTCGACGTGTCAGCAGCGGCCCGTCAGTTACTGAACGGTCACACAGGAAGTGATGTTACCGTTCAAACTGACCAAGATGCCAACAGTTAAGACAAAAAAAAAAAAAAAACCCACCAGGCATTCATTCATTTTGGGACATGGACATAATTTCAGTTACATTTCACTATACAGAGCACCGTTCCTAAGTGCCAACCCAAGCTTCAATACGGCGCGGAGCTGTTTGAGTGATCAAACCGGCTGGAAAAATACAATCTTAGTTCATTTCATTCATTCAGTCTCGTTCACTTGCACCTGAGTTCCTACGTGCTGCACTTCAGGGAGGACATGAAGAAACATGCACACCGCTGACAGAGGCTTGCTAATAAGTACAGCAGTAAATTCGTCCACCGTCTGAACCTCCTCTTTTTTTTTTTTTAGTCGCTGCCAACACCAACTTCAAACAATAATGACGACATTTAAAGTTGATTTTTAAAAAGGGCTTTTGGTTCAATTAAAATACTGCTCTGCTCAGACGCTGCTGCTGCCGCCGTCGCCGTCTTGTACAAATAGGCAGAAAAGCTATTTTAAAAATGGGACTTAAATCCGCCATCCTCCTTTCCATCTGTCCTTTTACGTTTAAATAGAAACGATGAAGTGACAGTCCAAGGAAGACAGCTGAGAAGCTCAATTAAAAAAAAACAAAAGACAAACCGTAAACAGAACTTGCCAGATACACAACTCGTCAGCGTTCAAAAACAAATGAGCATTTACATATTAGGGGTGCGCTGATCAGCCTAACAGCTCGCTTCAGTACTCAAGAGTTACTTTAATGCAAGACACCGCAAGCTGCAGTTTAAACCATATGAAAATGTAGCATTTGACCTATTTCGCCACCAAATAAAGGTAGAAAAATGTTTCCTATTTCATAAAAAAAAACTGCAGAAGTTTATTTTAAATCATCTCAATATTAAATGAATAGATTCTTGGTTGTGTATGTATACTATGAAGACTATTATCTATATTTGTTAGACATCAGAGCATCCCTCGTTTTGATAAAGACAAGCAAGAAAAACAAAAGATACAAATTTAATGAGCCAACATCTGAAAACTTAAAAACATGAAAGGTGATGTCTGGTATTATTGCTGGGAAGAAGCTGCTGCACAAGTACCAGCTCATCTCATTTTTGATATGGCCCCTCGTGGCTCCTCTTCTCCGAGCCGTCCTTTGATCAAAGTCTTTGCTTCTTGCCTTGCTGGCGTCCTTCGACGGAGCCACTGGGGGGGCTGAAGGAGGAGGGAGACGGAGGTGAGGGGCGTCTCTTAAAGGGGATCATCACAGTGAGTCCAGAAGATGTCCATAATCACAGTGCCGAACAGACTGGAGTGAGGGGGAGAAGAGAGCGCGTTGCTATTGGACTTCCTCCTGGAGCCGGGCAGGGATGCGGCTGAACTCGCAGCCCATCTGATTTAAGGGAACTGAAGGAAGGAAGTCTCGAGAATACAGTACT
This sequence comes from Brachyistius frenatus, assembly GCF_029030835.1. Lineage (NCBI taxonomy): Eukaryota > Metazoa > Chordata > Actinopteri > Embiotocidae > Brachyistius > Brachyistius frenatus. Next base: position 3,408,597 of record NW_027210615.1, read on the forward strand.
GCTTTTACTCTCCGGCGGCCCTTCGTCTCTCTCCCCTCGATGGCTGGGGGCCTTCGAGGCCCGCTTATCTGTGCTGCCGGAACCCTTGGGTGCCGTCTGGGCCGGCTGGCTGCCGGAGAGTGTGATTGTTTGATCGGGTGTCCTCCGAAGGCAATGTCGAGTTATTGCGCCCTGGCCTGGCGGGAAAAAAGAGGACATGAATCAGGGACGGCAGCTTCTCCCACCTGCGAGACGGAAACTGCTCACCGGCACTTCTGGTTTCCAATCTGGTGAACTGTCCTAAGAAGTGGATCCCTGCAGCCTCACATCAAACACATCCCCGCGCGGGATTTTAGTCAGTGTTACCTCGGTTTTAGGAAAGTCTCCTTCAGAATTAGATGATTTGAGGCTGACGCGGTTTTTACACGGCCTATTCTCTCCTCTACCTTCGGGGTTGTTGTTGTTTTTTTTTAAATTCCTTTTGGCCCAATTCACTGCCATTCAAATCCAGAAACACTTTCACTTTCTCTTCCATTAACTCAAAGGCAATCACGTGATGCAAAGTTTCATCAGAAAGCTTTTTGCGATCATTGTTAGTCACTTTTCAATCAAAACACGGTCGAGCCAAAACAACGGACAGACAGAATGTGCTGCTGCCGGCTGGAGTCTGACGGAAAGTTAAACCAAAAGTCACATCAGATCGGGACGTCACAACCCTGCAGACGTGTGGGACCTGAAAGTTCATCTGATTCAGCTCAAAGGAGTCCAACTGTTTTAGTAGTTTACCGTAGTTGTTGGTCTGATTTTTAACTTGTGTTGCTGCCATTACTTGACTCATTAAAAGTTTTTTGTTTTTTTTATCGCGTTAACATTTCTAATTCAAGGTTTTAGTCTGACAGCCGTATCCTGTAAATACTGGAGATCACGGTGGAGTGAAAGACTCTAAAATCACACCATTTCATTTCTCTCGGTTAAATACTCTTCATACAGTCTTAAGCACAACGAGAAATAAAGTAGTTACCGGAGCAGTTCAGCAAGTTTTTATCAGGCAGAGAGGAAAACCTCGTCCGCCGTTTACGCTCGGTGACGGTTACCTGTCAGTGTTGGGCTTGTCCTGAGGCGTCTCCTCTGGGCAGGCGCTGCCCAGTATTCTCTTCCTGGCCTCGGCGTACTCTGCTTCTCGCTGGGCCAGAGACTTGACCTGCGGTGTGGGCCTGCTCTGATTCAAGGGGGATCCCAGCGAGCCGTTACTCGCAGGCCGCTTCAGGATGCGAATCTGGGGCGGGGGTGCTGCTGGTAAAGACTCGTCCTGTATCATCACGGTGGTCTTCAACGGGGATCGGGAAGAGTTGCTGGCCTCCCTGCGGGCAAAACAACAAGGCACAGTCCAACTAACGTCATTAATATGACAGGCAGGAATTATAATGATGATATTTTATGGTCAGGCAAGTCTAAAATAGTTTGTGCATCACAGTAGCTGCATTTGAATTATAACCAAGACACACACAAAAGTATAGATTTGATCTGGGGTTAAGTGCCATGTCTAATTTTAAGACTGACTGGTGCACCGCTTCAGTCGAACCCGTCCAAACACGTACGCTGGTATCTGCGTTTGATTGGGAACAAGTTGTATTCTCTGTTTCGGACACAACACCAGTTTCTTAAATGGTTGGCAAATGATATTCGATGGAGCAGTTTTGACTTTGACGTAGTGGACACACACTTGTACCACGTGGTATTACAGTACTGAAGAATACTCATGACCTCCGAAGTAAAGAACGGCAGAAGAACTTGTCGACAAAATTATTTGCTTTGTCCTTTTGCAAACAAGTTGTGTCCTTTAAAGACAACAGACGAGTGAGGCAACTTTACACAAGTGACGCAGACATCAATGAGCTTATATGCAAAATGTACATCCTCGGTACAAGGTGTGATTTTCTGATTTGTGATGATGAATTCACTGTGAAAACCACTGTCAAATGTTTTACTGTTGTTGTGTTCAGGTGTGTGTTAATACCAATACACAATAAAGTCTAGTTATCCGCGGGAACTGAAGAAAGCGTAAAAGAACACACATTTGGACCTTTTTTTTTTTTTTTTCTTCAACGTTTGAGGTCCTTACATTTCTCTCTGGTTGATCCGCAGCTTCTCTTCTAACCGTTTTTCCATTTCCTGCGGGGGGGGAGGGAAAAAAAACAGTCCAGTTAAGTGTCCAGGTAAAGAAAACAACACGGTCTGATCGACAGAGGTGCAGCAGGTAGTAAAGACGGAGAGTGGACGGACAGCGGGGTTCGGTTACTACCTATTTATAAACGTGTAGGACAGCTGCCAAGTCCAAACAGACCGTGTTCAGCTCACCAACATGAGCCGGCTGACAACTTCCACTACGAGGTGAGCTGAGGTTTCTCAGTAGTCGCAGCCAGATACGCTGAACAGCTCTGCGGGGGGGGAGGGGGTGGCCAACCCCGAGAAGCTGCCCGGACGTCCCTGACGTCACGACCCCGGCCGAACTGACGTGACGTCAGCTCGCTGACGTCGGTGGATGTTCCCGAACCCGCCGGTCCAGAACGGAACCAGCTCGGACCACCGGAACTTGTGCTCGACATGGACCCGACAAACCGGGCAAAGCACCGAGTTACTCACAGCGCGCTGACGCTGTGGCGGTATGACGTCACGGTTGGCTTTAGGGTCAAAAAGCTTCGTTGACAAATAAGCGACGATCTTCAGAAAGTCTTCCACGTGTTCACTTCGTAACAAAAACACGTTTCCGCCCTCTTGAAGCTCTTCACAGGAAACACGTCTGTCGGGTCTCTGAGGAAGTCTGTTTCTAACGTGACGGGGTTTTTTTTCAAAAAGAAAGTTGCCGTGTTTACGAGACGTACGCCGAATTGAATACAAGACGACAGCGGGTCTGGACACGGCCTTCAGTTGTCTCCCGCGACGTGCGTTCACCTGTCAGGAGACAAACGAGCTCTTAAACGACGTGTTTACTGAGGGAGCCACGCAACGGGGCAGCTAGCTCCGAGCACAGCGTTAGCCAGCCTCAGCCTTTAGCATGTCCCCCTGGTCCCCCCTGGACGTCCCGTCCCGCGGGTTCAGCTCGTCGCGCGGAGCCGAGCCGCCAGCTGGGCGTTTACGAGGTACAACATCAACGCATTACCGACATTTAACGCAAGAATGACTCCGAAACAGCCGCTTGGGGCTCGTTACGTCCGCGTTAAGCCCGACTAGCTCCGCCGCTACTTGACGTCAGCTTCGCCCAAGTTTCTTGGAGCTAACGCTAGCTGGTAGCCACATTGTTGGCCCGCGGCACCGCGTCACGAGACCCGCCGCGAGCGGAGCCGTCGTTATTAAAATCATCACCCGCGAGCGCGCTCGTCGTTAACCGAAGCCGTCGCGAGGCTTTCGTTATTTACCCCACTGTCGGCGGCTTCCTCCCAACTTTCAGCGACCTCTTCATCCATGTTTCATTTTCGCTCAGACACGCTGAGCTCCTTCAGGTCCGCCTCTCGGCTGTCTGCGGGCCGTGACGTCACTCTGACGGATTTCCCCCCTCACCTCCCTCACCTCCCCCCTCACCTCCCTCCCCCCACTAACACAGGGGCATACATCATATCCAAATATGTTATACGGTGGTGTAATTTCACATACTCTTTATTACTGTAGCTCTTCCAATGATGATGATCCTAATCATGATTATGATACTGTTCAAATCTGGACATTCAGATATGGTGGAAATTTAATTACTAAATTACAGGAACTTTTACTTTAGCATCTCATTTTAAACTTCAAGTTTCCTCATACATGAATTCACTTCCATATAGACAGCATTTCCGTTTGATATCGGCAACCCGCAACTCTTCCGTGGTGTTAAAACATTAGAATTAGACGATCATGTCCTGGTGTGTCCTGCTGTAGACACAAACATCGAAGGACAGTTGCCTAGTCAGCAGAGATTTCTTAACCAAACCTCATAATTAAATATGAGTATTTTAATCTGTTGTGTCAGACGACATATTTGATGTCTAATGAACATACTCAGTGTGTGTATGCATGAACACATCTGATTCCTATACATACTTATATGGAATTTGATTACAGTGTGCTGCAACATAAAGTTCATTGAGGCTCGGAGCGTCCCATACAGCCCATATAGTTTTAATAGTCAGTAGTCTCAGAGATGATGAGTCCACTTAGAGGTATCAGATTACTTCTTTATTTGTGTCTCTGTATTTAAAGTAATCATTTCTAAGAACAATAAATGCACGTTCTTGTTTGCGTTGGGAGCGTTTAAACATTGTTCTATCAAGCATCGCCTCAGTTTGGAGTCCTATTGTGAGAAGGCTGTTTCTATTTGGACACATGGGGGCAGTATTTGTTGAACCACAGCTGATGCTTTTAATCAGAGTTAGATCAAAGGCTCAAACTCGGTTTGGAGCTTGTGTGAACAATCTGTTTTTAAATCACTTGATAAAAAAAACCTGGCAAGAAATCTTCGTAACCACGTGTTCACAAAGCTGTGCACATTATATAATCTTAGGAGGCATCACTTTGTGAGAGCAGGTTATTTTCATCAGACCATAAAATAAAAAAAAATACAACGTTCAAAATATTACAAAATGTGGAATGAATTGCGTAACAATTAAGCTGTTGATCAAATTGACAGGACAGATAGATATGTGAACACAAATGTTTGATCTTAATCCAGAACCACACACTTATCTTTCTTAATGTCATCTTGATTTAATAAAGTAAAGCAGATGTGCTCCGACATCATGCAATTATCTTAAACATATCGGGGGTTTACATAGTACTATAAAAATGTATTGAAATTTAAAATGAGACTGGCTGATAACACCACATGTGCTGTTTGTTTTCACAGGACAGGCGACACACAGAAATGTTCTTTTATTGCTTCCGCACGGGATTTCCTTCCTCATTATCATAGTTATGTTCTCAGATAAGAGACACTTCCAAATTATATGCTGTCAAAGCGTTTGGACCGGATACACTGGAACTGATCTGGACTAACATAAAAATGAACCCATTAATCTGTCTGAAATGCATGTTTCAGCTTTTCTTAGTGCCATATCGTCTGATTGTGTCTGGAAATGTTTCTGTTTTATGGTGTAATATAAATAATGGGTATAATGTATATAGAATACATGCTCTGTAATATAATTTTTTTCTCATGATGAGCAGATTGTACTGTACAGCTCAGAGAGATGACCTGAGATTTTCAGTCATTGAGATATGAGCTGTGCATAGTGCTGTCCTGATGGATACATGTACCGGACCAGGTCACCAAAAATATTTGGCTTCATCCTCTGAGAACAATTAACATCCAGCTCTGTTGATTAGAAACTACTTCCCAGGAGAAGGGGTTTCCTGGCACAACTTTTCATGACTTTTCATGAGGCAGAGGAAGCACCAGCAGTAAACCCAAAGGTGATCTACCTGTCAGAATAAAACACTCTCCATCTTGACCACCCTTTTGTATTCACCCTTTTTACACTGATTAACATGCCATACCAAGTAGCTTTAACAAATTCATATTTACTTTATGGGACTTTGAGAATGATGACTGTGTGTTTCTATCTGCACGAGCCAAGAGTGTCAGAATGAGCCTTAATAAACTTTATTCCTGTTTTTGATTACTGGATTTTAAATGCTATACGGTGATCTACAGTTTAATTCTAAACCCATTCCATCATTTCTATTTATTTTGAATGTTTGTTGTAAAAATTGGTCTTCATATTAAGTGTAAATTACTGAATGCTGCGTTTTTGCACCCAAGTCTACAAATATATCAGTCAGGATAAATGGCATGAATTAATAATCAAAGACTTTAAAGATTTGAGAATGGCTCTCCTGTGAGGTTGCATATTGGTTGTTGAATGTTGCTTGGAGATCAACAAATTAACAGGCCCACTGTTACAAACATTAAAACTATACTCGATCAATCTTTAACTTCATAAAGATCATGACCTAGCTAAGATCTTTCTTGGGTTTTGTTCAAACCACCAAACATCCCTCCCCCAAAGACAGGATCACTGGATCCAGAGGTATTTGTAAAATACACTGCTGCTCTATGATCACCCAGGTGTTACACATTTTGTGTAAAGAAAAACACATTTTGTGCATAGGTTACATGGTGCAGTGGCTAGCATTGTCGCCTCACAGCAAAAAGGTTCCGGGTTCGAATCCGGTCCTGGGCCTTTCTGTGCAGAGTTTGCATGTTCTCCCTGTGCTTGCGTGGGTTCTCTCCGGGTTCTCCAGCTTCCTCCCAAAACATGCACCTCAGGTTAGTTGGCGCCGCGGTCGTGGCAGCCTGTTGCAGCAGCTCCCCCTCGGGATGCTGCTGTAGCGAAAGAATTTTCCCTTCGGGGATTAATAGAGTACAATAAAATAAAATAATAATAAAAAAATGTTGTGGGAAATCAAATTGCTGTGTTGTAGCAGAAAACAAAGTGGCCACTTTGGTGGAGCACAAACCAGTGCTCTTTAAAATTCAGTCAACCCTCCAACGTTGCAGGGTTGCAACGCTGCAGTTTTATTTCAACATATTTTGATCAGGACTTTTGTACAATTTTGATTGAACATTTTTCACATTGGTTCATCAGACACAGAATCCTACAAAATTGATCAATTCTACTGGTGAAGTTCGCCATGAATCATGGATTTGTGTAATTTTCCTTAAGAATGAGAACATTATTCAGGTGTTTAACACAGTTGAATTGAATTTCAGCGTAGAACCTCCTCATTGGTATTTTGCTGTTCATTCGAAATGTCCAAGCTCTTTTCCTCCTGACGGGACTCCACTATGGACACCGATGAACGTAGTATCCTGTCAAGTATCCCAGGATGTACATGGATACCAGCGCAGCGACACCTCCTGCTGCCTTCACCACTGTTCCAATGCTGCCGACACACACGGTGTTGTAGATCCTGTGGATGTGATAGACAGGGAGGCGGAGTCAGGTCGAACAATATTTGTTCTAATATTGTCACTCTAACGCACTTTTATCTGATTTCACCAAATTGTCTCCTTAGTTTGACTATAATGATTTTACAAAGCATATCAGGCTGTTGGGTGTAGAAGCTTACTTGTAACACAAAATTACCCTTTTTCAGCGCCATCAAACACAGACACAAATTTAGTCCATACATGTCCTACAACTCTGGGTTTGCTCCTCGGTAGCATCAGAACATTATAAATAATATGCAAAGTCTATTCGATCTGCATCTTTATGTTGCAGGCACTATTTAATCTCACCTCATCGCAGTAGACTGTGAAGCCTCCACGTTCATGTGGATGTTGTTCTCGTTCCAGCGATCATACTGCACCCTGCCGGCACTGTCGGCGTCCATGTGGGAAGTCGTTTCTTTCCTCAGAGGTTTATCTGCTGGAATCAGAGCTCACTCGCTGTTTGACCCTTCAGCCTGGACACAGGAACTCCGACACAGAGTTGCCTGTGTGGAACAAAATCACTATAAAATAGGCAAGTTGACCTTACTTAAAAAGATCTAGGAAACCGATTGTCTTTAAAAATGCATTGAATAAAACTATTTATCATGTTTACTTTGTATTCACCTCTTATCTTATAATAAAGTTGTATTTACTTAATTTTATGAAGTTGTTCCAGCTTTAAAATGGCAAATGAAATGAACTTGTTCCTTCCAGGTGCATCACGAGTGTGGCGACATCTTGACAACAATAAAACAACTCTAGTTGAATATGGTATCATTACGTGTCATGTGATTAGGAGAGTAAAGGTAATTCGTTGCTATTTAATTGCTTTGTAAAAATCAAATCTAATAATCGGATTATAATGCATTAAGTGCTAATGTCCCTGAAGCAGATTTCAGTTCATATCCCAACATTCAAATAAAAGCTGTGCTCACCTGTATGAGTCTGAAACAGTCGCCACACTGCTTAGGAAGCTCTGCTCTCCAACACTTTTAAATCCTCGACTGACACAATAAGCCATAACTCCTGCTCTGTATGAGACCTTAGCCCAAGCTCATGTGTTCACCAAGGTCAGCACCTCATAAATCTATTGGCAGTAATTGTCATTCGCCTCGTTGTATATCTGTCTTTCTCAATGATAAGGACCAATTCAAGGCCTGTGTGGTTTACTCATCTCTGGTTGCCTCACATCCCGTGCAGATAATAGTTCACCAAGCAACACAATTATGAGTTGAAGATTTTCGTGACACTCATGATGTGACTGAAAACCAGACTTGGTTTAATCCAATTTATGTTTTTCTTTTCAGTGATTTCACTGGAATTATATTAATAGCACTCTGCTGGGTTTGTAGATGTTATGAAATCCAGTAATCTCAGGAACTCACTCATTTTATTATGGTAAATATTATCTATTGACCTGTATATTACACTCTAAGAAGCCAAACAGTCATTTGTTTTTGTATGTTTAGACAGATTCAACTTTTACATTGAGATCAAGAGTTAAATTTACTTGCATCTTCCACTTGATTTTACCCAGACAGAAAATAACTTCTGTGACAAATGTTGGATGAAATTGTTGCACTGTACTGTTCCACCAAAGGAAGAGGTTAAAGCTCCGTAAATTTGGGCCTCAATGGTACATGATAAGGCACCCACAGGCTTCAGAACTGGAGAAGGCGGTAACTCTGGATTTCTGGAAGGCTCAGTGCTGGTGATGGATCTGTTTACTTCAGCTTTGTGTACGGCTGTCTCCTTAGTGGCAGGTTGAAGGTTGAAACAACTGCTACGGATCTGTCATATTGAGAAGAATCTGTTGTATTAAATATTATATTCACCCATAATTATTCAGAATATTCAGAATGTCAGACCTTATCCAGCATCACCATGGAAACTGATCTAAGTATCAACGTGAAATGAGAAATAGGTTAATTAGTGACAAAGGTCTTGGTGATCCAGGGATTTTTGTCATAAATGTTGCTGCAGCAACCACAACAATTTTGTGGTTCACGTCACGTCAATTCACGTTTTTGCATGGCTTTAAAATGATTATAGGCAACATCAAAAGGTGAATGTGAATGAACTTGTGTTCTGCAAACAATATTGTGAATGGTCTGAATAAGACAGCATGATAATATAATATAATATAATATAATATAATATAATATAATATAATATAATATAATACAATACAATATAATATAATATAATATAATATAATATGATATAATAATAATATAATATAATATAATATAATACAATATAATATAATATAATATAATATAATATAATATAATATAATACAATACAATATAATATAATATAATATAATATAATATAATATAATACAATACAATATAATATAATATAATATATATTATAATATAATATAATATAATATAATATAATATAATACAATATATTATAATATAATATGATATAATATGATATAATATAATATAATATAATATAATATAATATAATACAATATATTATAATATAATATAATATAATATAATATAATATAATACAATATATTATAATATAATATAATATAATATAATATGATATAATATAATATAATATAATATAATATAATACAATATAATATAATATAATATAATATAATATAATACAATATAATATAATACAATATATTATAATATAATATAATATAATATGATATAATATAATATAATATAATATAATATAATACAATACAATATAATATAATACAATATATTATAATATAATATAATATAATACGATATAATATAATATAATATAATATAATACAATACAATACAATACAATATAATATAATATAATATAATATGATATAATATAATATAATATAATATAATATAATATAATATAATATAATATAATATAATATAATATAATATAATATAATATAATATAATATAATATAATCGAATCAGGGAAGTCGTTGTTTCACACCGGACGTTTTTTCAGACCGACGCTTTTAGACTTCCGGTGTGCCACAATACCGCTGCGCATATTTCAGGTTTGTTTAACAATTTCATCTGCTCGTTGAACAATTGCATCATTCGTCGCCTTCAGGCTTTTAATTTGAGCTATGGACGCTGCTACATGTTCCCCAGCTGATAACTCTTAACGGCCATATGAATTATTTCTGTCAAAACGGTGGAGTTAGCTCCAGAAGTTGTTTAGCAACAGTCGCTAGTTTTCGCTTGCTAACGCGTGCTATCTGAAGCGTTAGCATCGCCGGTCGGACTGACGTCACACATCGGGTTGAGAAGTTATTGACTTTCCCACCGCTTCGCTCGGTGTGCGGGCACGTGCGGGCTCGTTCCCCATGTGCTCGTCGGTGCTCTGAGCAGCTGTAGAGTCCGTCTGTGTCTCCGTGGCTGGCCTCGCTCGGGGACAACACGGAGCGGACTCGAGTCTCAGCTCGGGATTATTCACATCCTGTTTATTTCGGTGGGACAGCAGCTCGTTGAAATAAGATGCACTGACATCACGTCATGCCGTTGAACAGGTGTAAACTCCACCTTTTTTTTTGTTTACTTTGATTTGTTTTAAAGCTCTTATTGTGGTGGATTTAAAACACGTGCTCATTTGTATGGCCTCCAAATCTCACCTTCTTTTTTTTTTTTTGCAAAGACTTACTCGTTTTTCTTGTATTGGCCAAGGATGCACAAAGCAGGCTCATGAAACAGGATCATTTCTATCTTGACAGCTTACATAAAAGTAAAAAACAACAACCAGGATATTGCATTGAGGAAACACACCAGAAAGTGTTTGTCTCTTCTCTGTCTTGGATCTACATCGATTCATTCGGTTTTGAAGTACAGAGGACGGTCGGGCTCGGCACACCTGGCTTCAACATCCCTGCTATTGTGATCCGATCACTTAGGACGGATTATTGTACCTTTTCCCTCAGACTCTCTTCCTGGTTCAGATTAAGTCGACCTCTTTGTGCTGACCCCTTTGTGTTGTGTGTTTGTGACCTAAAACAGGCGGTGGAGAGTGGACGCTGATGGGGGACGAAAAGGAGACCTGGAAAGTAAAAACTCTTGACGAAATCCTACTAGAGAAAAAACGTAGAAGAGAGTTAGAAGAGAAAACAGATCCTAAGCGCCAGAAAAATGTAAAGTATCTCAAAGCTAATGTCAGACCCATATTATTAATGCATGTTGATACAGTGTACAGTGATTTATTATATCCGAGCTATCCATTTGCCTTGTATTTAAATTTGTATATGTAAAATCCACCATATTGGTTATTTTTTATTATAATTCTGTGCTTTAATGAATGTGTTAGTGTCTCAGTCTCTGCATGCTGCTTTAGAAGCGTTTGCTTAATAAATAGAGAAAGAAACAGTTCTGGTGGGAACAGGTAATGTTTTTTTAATTTTTTTTTTTAATGTATTTATGTTTTGGCAATAAATTGATTAAAACTGATGATGCCAGTAGCTACATCCAAATGTCGTAGTGCCTTTATTGATTTTCTTAAATTCATTATCTGAGGACATTTTAACCCAAAATTGTGCTCCTCTTGTCTGGCACAGTTCTCCCAGGGCCTTGTTCCACAGGCGGATGATCGGGAAGCCAAACGAGATACTCCGGAGGAAGGAGAACTACGGGATCAAAGGATGGAAATAACAATTCGTAACTCCCCATACACACGGGAAGACTCAACCGAGGACAGGTACTCAGAATTTCAGGAAACAAATATAAGCAAATAAATATATTGCTAAGTTAGGAAAGAGTACTTTTATGGTGGCAGTTGGTATATCTGTAATATTTTTACAGTTTGACAGTGTTTCCTTTGTGTTGATCGTAGGGGAGAGGAAGATGAATCACTAGCAATCAAGCCCCCACAGCAGATCGCGAGGAAGGACAAATCTCACCACCGGAAGGAGGAGAAGAGAAAAGATAAAAGACGCCATCGCAGTCACTCTGCTGAAGGAGGTGAGGCAGCGCCGCTCGCTTACATCAAAGCAGACATGTTTTGCAGCTGAATACACCATGCTTGAGACTGGTGGGTTTTTTTTTTTTTTCAGATCTGTTTGCACTCACCGTTTTAACTAATACAGCAGGGAAACACGCACGCCCCAAAGATAAAGAAAAAGAGCGAGAGAGCGATCGCAGGAAGCGTCAGTGGGAAGAAGAAAAAACCCGGCGAGACTGGGAGAGGCAGAAACGAAGGGAACAGGCCAGAGCTCATTCACGCAGAGAGAGGTGAGCACCGACCTCCCAGAGACACCGTTTATTTACTCAGTTAAACACAGATATATTTAGTCTTCTGAGTTTAAGTCATTCACATTTTTTTTTTTTTTTAAAGATAACACGTATGTTTAATTAGATTGGAACTGCTATTCAGTATGTTTCATATATTAATTTCTTGACAAGCTGTTAAAGCCTTTAAGCTACACAAAACATGGTCTAGATTTATTTCCTTCTTTTTTCTCTCTCTTTCTTTCTTTGAAGTAATTTTCACTGCATCTGTAGTTACACAAAACACAAGTCGTTAAGTCAAGATTGTAGGTGTGTTTACTCATGCAAGGCCACATAGATAATGCAGAATCAAGTTAACTCTTAACTACAAACCAAAGAAAGTGGTGACAAGACTGGACTTCTGGTTATCTAAACAGACCTCGAGTGGACTCTCCTGGGTTTTTTTTGGACCACAGGGACCGGCTGGAGCAGCTGGAGCGCCAGCGTGAGCGGGACCGAAAACTGCGCGAACAACAAAAAGAGCAAAGGGAATTTAAAGATCGGGAAAGAAGGGCTGAAGAGCGGCGCAAAGAGAGAGGGCCACGACGAGAAGGTAAACAGCTGTAACGCGCTGGACAGCAGGGGCCTTTTTTTTTTTTTTTCTCCACTATGAACGAAACCATGTACCCACTTCACTCTGCTGTAAGTCTTTATGCTAAGCTAGGCTAAGTAAGCAAACTTCCGCAAATATCGAACTATTCTAAAAAGCACAAACACAAAAGGTGTCTGTCTTACCACCAACTGTAAAGTTTGTGATTTTTAAACCCTGTGAATTGCGAAACAAGATGTGCAGCAGTGATTAACGTAAGACGTTCTCGTCCAAAGTGCCGTCTCATCATCGGATGCTACCTGATGAGTACGAGGACAAGCCAAAACAAAGTCACCGCAGCCGCAGTCCCACCCGCGTTCCCCGGGACAGGGCTGACCAAAGTGAACCACGGAAAAGTTCAAGTAATTTGATCATCATACCTGCATATTTGATTCTCTCATAACTGTATCTGACTTCACGAGAGACTAATTCTGTTTCCGCTTCACTCACACGATGTTTTTTTTCCTTCAGCATCGAAGGAGGAAAAGCCAGAAAGCAAAGACCTGCTCGCTGACCTCCAGGACATCAGTGACAGCGAGAGGAAGACCAGTACTGCAGAATCCTCCATCGGTAATGGACCACGTGACTTTTAGCAATCAGCTGACACCACGTTTAAACACCGAGCTACAGCGAATGTTTGGTAATAACAGGGTTGTCCTGTTTCTTTAAATGGCTGAACCTCCTTCAGATGATAATCAGAGGACTGTAATGAACATGGTCACATAGTCGTCATTAGTCGTTTCGATTTTCAGCAGCAGTAGTTGGACTAGAAGAATGTACTGGTGCCAACACGTAACTATGATTATGGGATGTCCCAGCAGTTTTAGCGTTGAAGTTGAACTGCTCGTGATTATTTATTAAAAAGCCATCTTGTTTAGCATCGGGATCGGGGTCTGACGAAGAGGAAGACGACGACGACGACGATGAGGAGGAGTCCAGCAGTCCAAGTGAGGGGGAAGAAGAGGAAGAGGAGGGGGAGTCTGTGTCGGGCTCAGGAAGGTCTGAGCAGAGTGCAGGTAAAATGTTTAAGTGATCTAATGCTGTAGTTTATGTGTTTTTTTGTCAAGTCCCAGGTTTAACGCAGCGTCTTTCTCCCCGTCAGAGGACGTGAGTGAGGACGAGCAGTCGGAGGAAGACTTCGAAGAGGAGAGAGAGAATGGAAATCACATACCTGCATGTGAGTGAACCTCTGATGTCACCAGTGATGTCACTGTACGGACTGCATCTAATTTGAGATCTTCTGAACTAGGAAAGTCATCGGCAGGTTGAACAATTCCCAGTTTTTATTTAGAAGTCAGTTTAGATGGAAGAGTGGCGTTGCGCAATCACATCAGCAACAGTGAAAGCTTTGCTGCAGTCTGTGATCCAAATACCAACGAAACCACAAGTTCACAACACGGCAGAAGTGAAGATTGATATCGTGACCTTTTTAACGGCGGACATTTTGACTTGTCCTTGGACCAGCACAGATGTTAAAACCATTAACAAAGACTATGTTCCATTCAAGTGTGGTTAGAATATAGTATGACCGTGTGACAGTGAGCCACCGTCCACAATAACAAGACCCTGAAACCAAATCAAACGGTATTTAGCCATCATTCATTTTGTTTCTTACACCTGTGCTTTTCCTGCCGGGGCTGTTGGCAGGTCCTACACTACAGGGACTACCAGTGAATAATGTATCTGGGAAGACTCTCAGTCATCCAAGTCACGATCCAAGTGTTATCTGAGAAGGAAACTGGACTCGTTTGAGATTCTTGAAAAAGGACGGAAGAAGCCTTTTTAGACGAGAGTTGAAACATTTTCAAGAACATCAAGCAAGTCCATTTGCCTTCGGATAACATTTATTAACAGTAGATATCAACTAACAAAGCTCAGTGCTAAGTTTAAGTCACGATCTGAAAGATGGTATAGAAAAATGGGTCTTGATTTGATTTCCTGGCTTTTTCTGGAGCTTTCAGATGCGTCTTAATGTCTTCATCAGCGGTGGGAGGGTCGCCCCGAACCACCTGTCATTTCGAGGAACATAATTCTGTACAAGGGTCCCTTGATGACAACTGAACCACCGTCATGATATCTTAACATGAATCGGAGCCAAAACAGCTGATAACTCAATTAGCTGAATATCAGTGGGCAGAAATGTCAAAGTTAAAATTAAGTCATTTTTCAAGCAGGACGTGACGGAAAATATTCTGGTTCCAGTTCTTAAAATGTCAAGATTTGGAAGAGTTTGATATGTGTTGTTTTCTTTGATAATAATTAAATCAATTTGAGTAGTTTACTGCAGGTCACACACACAAAAAACAACTTTTTTTAATTTATTTTTTTTAAATGTATGAACCTGCTCTCTTTCAGATATTTTGTACACGTAATGATCATTTAAGACGATAATCTGTATATTAACTGTTAATGATAATAATTGTTGATTTTGCACTAATTGAATGTGTTTGTAAACATAATTGCAGAAGCACAGTTGTACAGAGTGAATCAGCGGCAGTGAGCAGGCCGTGTCTTTATTCGAGCTGCTGTCATTTAACGCGCTGACCAATGCTAAACTGACTTCACCCATCACCTCACAGTGCCAGAGTCGCGTTTCGACCACGACTCGGAGGAGAGTGGCGAGGACATGGAGGAGGAGGAGGAGGAGGAGGAGGAGGAGGAGGATGAAGCAGGAGAGAATGACCCCACCCCTCAGTCTCAAACTCACTCTCGCTCCCCCACTCCTGAAGAGAACTACATCCCCGACTCTCCCCCAATTTCACCCGTGGAGCTGAAGAAGGAGCTGCCCAAATATCTGCCGGCATTACAGGTCAGGGCCAGCACGGCACAAGTACTCTGCACGCCATCCCCGAGAGACAAATTCTTACATGTATGTGTATTTATTTCATGTTTAATACGGTCTTTGATTACATTTGGCGTTCAGGGTTGCCGCAGTGTTGAGGAATTTCAGTGTTTGAACCGAATAGAGGAGGGAACTTACGGCGTGGTGTACAGAGCCAAGGACAAAAAGACCGGTATGAAAATATACATACAGATCAATTTAATCTTTTCAGGGTTTTCAGGCGTGTTTATTGATGACACAGTAAATACCTTGTGATGTTTGCAGATGAGATTGTAGCCCTGAAAAGGCTGAAGATGGAAAAGGAGAAGGAGGGTTTTCCCATCACATCGTTAAGAGAAATCAATACCATTCTGAAAGCTCAGCATCCAAACATCGTCACTGTGAGGGTGAGAGGACCTTTTCTTTAGCTTTCATGATTTTGTTGGTCATCCAAAAGTGTTCTGGGTAAATCTAATCTCCTCTTTCCTTTTCGTTATTAGGAAATAGTTGTCGGAAGCAATATGGACAAAATCTACATCGTGATGAACTATGTAGAACACGACCTGAAGAGTCTGATGGAAACCATGAAGCAGCCCTTCCTGCCAGGTGATGACAAGCACTTTGAAGCTTTGGTCTGTTTCTCTGTGTCTGAAACGGGTGTTTCAGCAGTGAATGTCTCTCCTCTACCTCACAGAAGCTCTTATGCTCCTCTGTTTCAGGAGAAGTAAAGACTCTGATGATTCAGCTGCTTCGAGGAGTCCGGCATCTCCACGACAACTGGATTCTTCACCGCGATCTGAAGACGTCCAACCTGCTGCTGAGCCACAAGGGCATCCTAAAGGTACGCTAATACTGCAGTTTTTTTTACTCTCAGTCTTGCTAACTAGAGGGGCTAGTTTGCTGTTACCGTGGCAACACTGGGCCTCATTCACTAACACTGCGTACGCACATATCTATGCTTAAACCGTGCGTACCAACATTTGACGCACAAATCTGGGAAACAAACAAATGACTTTAGACAACGCGTACAAACAAATGATGACTACCTGCCTGTCTTGGAAAATGTAAGCACACACCTTTTATCATACGATATCCAGTAAGTCGTGAGTCGATTGGGACTTTGGGAATTATTCAATTAAGAGCAGCGGCGATACCGGCGGTGGAGGTGGACGCAGCGTCACGCAGACTGTAACGATGACGCAACTTCAACTGCGATTATCTCCACAACGCTTCGTTACACAGACGAGGCACCGACAATTTTGGAAAGCTCAAGCCGTGCAGTTTTCCGGAGATACCCGCTTTATCTCTCTACGATAAACACTCGCCGCGCTATCGGGTTCTACGGGTTAACCTGTGTCACAGTGCGCACTCGGCAGCCTCGGTAACGGCAGCCTACGCATCATTTTTTAAAACACTTTTGAAAAGTACCTTTTCTCTGGAATGATTCTGATTCACGAACATACGCACGGTGTGGTGAGAACAAAATTGTTGTCATGAATCCCTCAGGGATTTTGCGTGCGCGCTCACTTTGTGCGCAAAGCAAGAACGTTTCTGCGCACATATCAGCGAATGAGGCCCAATGACCCTTTAGATGACTCTAGATGGACTGTGAGTGCAACTCCGGGAGCCCGCAGCAAAATAATAAGTCACATTTCATAATTAGAGAATGAAGTAGGTTTTGTTCACTGCTGTTTCTTACGAATAATGTGAGTCTTTTTATCGTTTTGAAGGACTAGTTGGCCTTCCAGACATAATCATCTTCATAATAATCCCACACAACCACTTTTTGAATGGAAATGATACATTTACAACAGTTCGACAGTTGACTTCCTGTGAAATGTAAGACTCCCTAATTGAAGCTGATATGACAGGAAGTTGGTTGCCTTGCAATGCATAAAACATCACAAGATGATGTGTAACAGAATATTCGACCCTCGCATGCTGAACAAGGTTGTCATATTTCACCTCGAGCGCTCTAGTTTTATTTACCACTAGTGATTAAGCACATATATGGACCATTTGGTAATCAGCTGTCTGATGAAAAGTTAATGTTCGAAATTCAAGTCCAGGGATCCTTGCGGCTGAGTGATTTAAAGTTGTTGATATCCGCTCCATTTGGTGGTAGTTCCTGTTTATAACAGAGTCAGGCTCTCAGTACAACATTGAAGCTGAGGTCATGAGCATGTTTGTGGAGCCACGGTGGCAAAACAACTCTTTGACACCAACGGTAAACACAAGTCTTACTTTAGCTGTGAAAGAGGCACGAGTGTCTGGAAGTAAGTCACTTGTTTGGTGTAAGGAGGTGGGGAATTTGTAGATGGAGGTGTGGCACCTAAAATCTGAAACTACTTCCAGCTCTGAGATTATGATTTCTTTCTTAAATAATACCTCGATATGAAAGAAAAGAAGTTTTAAACCTAAAATAGAAAAACATCAATCTTAAAATAAAGTTATTTTTGTGTGCGCAGAGGAGAGAAGGTCCAAATAGTGATTCTCGTGATTTCATTTATCTTTGAATTTTATGCAAATTGCCACTTGAAACTATGAATGTCACCTCAAGCCTGTAGCCAGGGTATATGATCATTTGATCTGCTGTAAAAAGCCAGAAGATCACAATATAAACAGGAGTCCTTTTAATGCTTAGGCGTCGTTCTTTTGCCCAAAATAAAATCTACTTGTCTTGAAGTTTTTTGTTTTTTCACCGTGTCGTTTACTGTAGATTGGTGACTTCGGTTTGGCCCGGGAGTACGGCTCCCCCCTGAAGCCCTACACCCCCGTCGTGGTGACCCTGTGGTACCGATCGCCAGAGCTGCTGCTCGGAGCCAAGGTGAGAATTGAAGTTCAGCCCGCCTGCCCACACCGCAGGAGCCGGACCGAATACCAGCGCAATATCTGACACCGCAAACATTAAGGTGATGTACTCTCCGAGAGGCGGTTACATCATCTTGATTGATTCAGCCAGAGATAAATTTCCATGAGGAGACAACATCTGTGAAGCATTTGGCTTGTAAGATACCAAATACCACAAAATGCTATTTGAGTTTCGGCGTGGATGATTTACGCAGCCAGACGGCGGCGGCCCAGTAACCTGTCAGAGCACATCCACTTTCACACACGAGACAAACTCTGAGAGAAACGTGCCAGGCAGACTGTCTACTTTATGTTTCTGCGGACTGCCACTGTGTTTGTTCTTCTCTCCGCAGGAGTACTCCACAGCTGTGGACATGTGGTCAGTGGGCTGCATATTTGGCGAGCTGCTTACCCAGAAACCTCTTTTCCCTGGAAAATCTGAAATTGACCAAATTAACAAGGTTTTTAAGGTAAATGTCTTCGTTTGTTTTTCTAGAATAAAATAAATGAAAATGAAATGTTTACTGCCTGTAAATCTATCGAGTTATGTCGGCATGCGGTTCTGCAGTGAACCAGAGGGTGGAGCCATTTGTAGCCATCCACCCAGCTGATGGAGCTGTTATGAAACAGTGAGGCTCACCACAGTTGGCTGAATAATTCTCAGTAGATGATCTATGTAAAGCATAACAACCACGTGGACTGATGTCATGCAGGCATCCCATGTCACAGTCGCTACCAGCGATCAGGTCAAGTACTGAAATGCACTTCAGGGCTGGTCTGATGCCACATGTCTGCGGTGGAAGAATACATTAGGCAAATAGGGAATATCTCATATCCATCTCTCCTCGCACTGAAAGTATGTCTGCTGCCTGCAGGACCTGGGGTCACCCAGCGAGAAGATCTGGCCCGGCTACAACGAGCTGCCCGCTGTGAAGAAGATGACTTTCACAGAGTATCCCTACAACAA
The DNA here is from genome assembly GCF_029030835.1 of Brachyistius frenatus. NCBI lineage: Eukaryota > Metazoa > Chordata > Actinopteri > Embiotocidae > Brachyistius > Brachyistius frenatus. The sequence continues at coordinate 3,428,034 of NW_027210615.1, forward strand.
CCTGCGAAAGCGCTTTGGAGCGCTGCTGTCAGACCAAGGCTTCGACCTCATGAACAAGTAGGATTCTCAAAGACCGTCTCCCTCCGCACACAAGACACACTGCAGCTCACACACTCACACACTGCAGCTCACACACTCACAATGCTCCTCATACACTGCACTCCCCTCAATCTGACTGCAGGGCTCCAGCTGTTATCTGTGTGTTTAGTTAACCGTGTTCACCAAAATCTATATAGGTATTAATACACAGTGATTATACCATGTGAGACCTGTGCTTTTAACTGGAAAAAAAAAAAAAAATGGTCAAACAGTTGAAAAATCTATTTTTGTGCTTGTATTTGTTAACGATATAATTGACCAGATTTGAGGATTTTGAGCTGTTATTTCTCAAAGTTTAAAAAGTCTAGAATTGGGTTTGAACACAACGCCTGTGTGGATGATTTAACATATCTGATGTCACCGCGTACAGTCGTGACAGAACATTAAGGGTTTCCTCAGGTTTCTGGAGGCCTTAAGGTGCTGTGAAAAATCACTTGGATGTGGCGCTAAGTGTTGTAATCGTAGGGAAAGCCCTGAATATCATACATCAACGAAAGGCATGCATGTATCAACTAACGATCAGCAAGGCTCCTACAGTGGAAATTGCCGTACTTGGACAAACACATGTCTTCCCTGTCAACTTCTGTTGCTCTTTCCAGAACTTTTTATTCAGCCAGTGCACTTCTGGCAAGCTGACATAAAACATGACAGCGGTAGTGGATTGGTAATTCATCAACATGCCCCAGCAAGAGTCCCGTTCTATCCCCATGTTCCGTTTCACACACACACACACACACACACACACACACACACACACACACGCTCTCACACACGCTCACACACACTCACCATGGTGATGCGCCACACTACAGGAAAATGTTTTAGAAAACACATTTAAAACGGAAAATTCATTTTCACACAGCGAGTAAATGGGTTCATAATTCTTCCCGCACATTCAGGAGATCAGTATTGTTTCGCAGCTGCAAAGAGCAGAGACGAGCTTCGCCTCTCAGGTCTTTACCCTCCCGCAGAGCCTTTTGTCTACACCTGCAAATGACAAAACCATGCAGCTCGGTGAGCTCCCGGCTGCAGAGGAGGGTAACAACATGTCCACTGTGCTGCCGGAGGGTTCACGGTTCAGTGGAAGTTTGGCGCGTGTCCAGCGCCGCTGAAACCGTCCAGCTGTCAGAAGACTCGGAGCATTCAGCCCGGGACACACTGGGACCACAGCACGGTCAACACTGTTTGAAAAATCCTCAGAGTAGAGCTGCGCAGAAGACGTACGGAGGTGTAGTTTGGCAAGTAGACATCGCAGAGCTGTTTGGAATATCACACCCGCCCCTGTGTAGGAGGGCGTTTGGAGATGTCGGCGTTTAGTGTTCGACCCGAGGAGGCGCTTCAACGCGCGGCGCATCTCCGAACCTCTGAGACTCACTACTTCAAATGTAGGAGTCGAGAGATTTTGACTTCAACCGCCTTCCTAAAGACCCAGAATACAGTTTTCTATCCTATTAAATCATGTATTTCCATCATCCAGGTGTTAATAGGTCTGTACTGCTCAAATGAAAACAGCGGGGTCTCAGGGTTCTTGAGGAGGAGCGAGCTCACGGGTGCGGGAAGAGCACACGTTCCTCCAATTCCAAAACAGAAACAATGATTTGGACACAAGTGGCAGATTGTCCTCTTCAAATCCAGTATTTGGCCCCATGTGTTACAGAGCTGGTATCAGTCTAATCCCAGTCACTCACCCCTATCAGGGATTCCACAATTTGTTTGGTAAAATCTTTTCAGGCTGCTGTTAATTTTAGCTCCCTGCTCACATGTGGGCGATTCCACTCAGACGCGGTTCGTCTGAAAGCCAATTATCACAATTGAGCAGCTCTATTATTCTGTGTTGATCCTGTCATGTACAATTTGGCCTCCCTGTGTAAACTCTCTGGCCCCTCATGTCTGGGCGGCATCTTGTGTCCACATTGTCTGTGTAGATGTAGTTTAATGAATGCAGGAGATTTTTCATCCCATGCAACTAAAGTAAAACTCAGCTGGTTGACTTGCAGTCCTCCCACGTCCACTTCTGATAATGTAGCTATCGGATAGAAGCATCGGGGTGGACCAAAAAAACAACAACATAGATTTCATCAGCATCACTTTCAGTCGACACAGATGTGGTTACTGCTGTTGGCTGCTGGGTCGGCTTCCTTAAAACAACCTGCAGAGCTGCGTCAGTGTCATCCCGGCTTGCGTCATGTGTTGGCCGTTTCTTGTCACTATTTTTCTGGCTCTGGCCCACAAAGATGACTCCTCCACGGTTAATCCGCCCTACAAAGCCCTGATTGGTTTTCCAACTGCGGAAGCGGCTTTCGATGAGCTAAACACCAGACCTAATAGAACTGCAGAAAGAAAATCTGAGGTGAGAGCGGCACCAGGTCACCTCTTTACCAAAATAAATTCATAGTGAAGTGTAATCAGAGACCACACAACAACCAGAGCCGCCCTGCTACTTTTGCTTCCACTTTGAAAGACTCCTTCTAAAACGAATTATTGACCGTTTTCCAGATTCCTCACCTTCTGCCCCAGTAAGAGGATCTTATCAGACGAGGGTCTGAAGCACGAGTACTTCAGAGAGACGCCGCTCCCCATCGACCCCTCCATGTTCCCCACCTGGCCGGCCAAGAGCGAGCAGCAGAGGGTGAAGAGAGGCACCAGTCCTCGTCCACCCGAGGGAGGCCTGGGCTACAGTCACCTGGTAAGGACATTAGGCTCCACTTTCTCCATTACATACAGCTACCAGGCTTTCTGAATGCTGTCTGTGTTAAATAGATTACAGACCAACAGGCTCCTGCTTTCTGTCCGTGTATTTCCTCCTTGTGTTTTCCATGATGAGCACCCTTTAGCTCCTAATGTTTTCTGCAGTGGTCCCACTCACTCAAGAGTTTAAGGCTAATACTAATATTTTATCTTTGCTTCCTTGCGCACAAATTAGACCAGAGCAAAGGTATCGGTTGTTTATTTCAGTTGTATCAGGCTGGAACAGCTTGTGAAACAGACCGAGGCACATTAAAACTCTCCACTGAATCCCAGCAAGAATAATAACAAAATATTCTTTATAATTAACATCTTCATGCATACTTTTGTGAAATCACAATCAAAATGTCTCAATAAATTCAGGTTTTCTAAAGATAACCAGGTAGTATTGATCAGTTCTGTAATAAGTATGCAAGAAATGAACCCATAACGATACCAGAGGTGTGATGAACTGTTTTATTTGTTGCCACAAGTCAACTGTGTTTGCATTGTCTCCAGGGCGACGACGACCTAAAGGACACCGGCTTCCACCTGACAACCAGCAACCAGGGAGTGTCTGCAGTCGGCCCGGGATTCAGCCTCAAGTTCTGAGTCTCAGACCGCGGGACGCCCGGCTGTCCGACAGAGACAGATGGAGCACAGAGCTCTGGGACTTGTTGTTTGTTTGGAACCGGACGCTATCACTGGTTTCGCTGTAGGCCAGATCAGCATCTGAGTCAGGACTGTCTAACAGCGAGACTGATGGCTCCAACATGTTGAATCTCGGCGGCTTCTGTGTTTTTAAGCCATTTCATCATTTCAAATGTGACTATTTTAGCTCTTAAGGAGGAGACGCAACCATAAATCTATCAGAAGTTTAGTTCTCATGTTTGACTTTTGTTTTATTTTCCCTTTTATACTTCATGAGAGAGAGGACCAGATTTCATAAATGGTTGGTATTTCCTGGCTGCCTGAGCTACTGTATAATGATGCAGCATTCGCTGTGGGCTCCATCCAGCATTATTTTAGAAATTTACTTGGGAATGTCATCTCACCTCATGACAGGGAGACGATGTTTTGGCTAGAAATAAAGTTTGAAACTTTGTTTTGTCTGCAGTTTTCCCTATATTTATAAACCCCGTCCAAGTTATGCAAACAGCACCGCACACTGCCAGAGGAGAAAAAAAAAAAATGAAGGGAAGTCGAGCCTAAAAGAAATTCAGCCTTCAACCCAACTTGGAAGTCGCTGTCCAAAAGTGATGTCATTCTTTGCACTGCACACTTTGTCTCAGTACTTTGTTCTTTCAGGGGGAAAGAGGCCCCGACTTCGCTCTGCCTTTGTTTTTAAATGGTTTCGCGACTTCAGAATTAAACAATAAATTCTTTGATTTTTGAGCCAAAGAAAAATAAACAGTACGGCTTCGGTTCCTGCAAGACTGCTCGCTGCTTTCACTGGAACAGGCACAGAAAAACCCTCTCGTCTCCGGGCCGCCCTTTAGCCAGCACTAAATGGAAATGCTCATTAATCAGTTTTATCTGTCCCCTGCCCCCACCGGAGCCCCTTCTGCAGATTATTACACCTGATGTGTTGAATAAGCTTGGAAGGAGAGCTGCGAGTGGAACTGACTGCGCCGTCTCCGGAGACAGACTCCTGGCTTCGCTGCGAGGCTAGTAAAGTAAGCTAGACGTCTGAGGTGTTCCATATGCGGTTTAAGGTCCAAATAGCTGCAGAGGCTGTAGACAACATTGCTTATTCTGGCTTTGGAAGCTCAGTTCGGTCGGTGGGAGTAAATTATTCAAATGGCATGCATCTATGTAAGAGCTTCTGTAAAGGCCTCTGAAAAGAAGCATGGATCATTTTTTTTATGACATGTTTTCCCCGGGGTCGGTTTTGTAAAGCCCTGCAGTGCGAATATCTTCCGAATGAAATTATAACACTTATCCAACTAATTAGTCTCCATTTTGCAGACGTTCACCAAGAACCGACGGGTGGCCTTGGACAGCCGTGCTGCCTTATCAGCAGGAGCTCTGCAGAAGTTCACGCTTCATTAATCCAGAGTAGACGTTATCGTCCCAAACGGCTGACGAGGGCTGCGCCGATTTTTCATCACCAAATAAAAAAAATCCAAACTTCAAAACTCTACCAAGAACAGCTCGTCACAGTCAGGTAGGACTTTCCACGAAAACACGACCTGTCACGGAACATTTATTAATTTGCACGTATGCATTTACACAATGAGTCAACGACAAGACAGCTGTATGTGGAAGTTACTGGAAAAACACTTAAAAACAACAACAGAAGTATGTGCCCTAGTGAATGAGGTCTCCTGGTGACCCAAGTATGCGAACGTGTCCTGTTCAGTGTGCGGGGAATCCCGACGAGGCCTTCAGAAGCGCACGCGCACCCTCCACGAGTAGTTAGTGAGGACTTTGTCTTTTTTCTTCACGATGCAGGTGTATGTGCCTTCGTTGATGGCGTTGGCCACTATGGTGATGTGGTCGTCTTTCAGGGAGATGTAGTTTGGGTGAGAGAACTCCAGCAGCTCCCCGTCCTTGTACCAGCTGAAACGGGAGGCGAGAGGTTAGACGGCGCGGTCGCACGGTGGCATCGCTGCAGCCAGATGGCAGATTAGAGACACTCACTATACTTTGCCTTTCTTCGACGCGATCTTCTTCCCACAGCGAAAAGTCAGCTTCTTGCCCTCAACGACCAGCTTGTGTTTGGTCCTCGGGGGAGTCGGGGTGGGAGCTGCAGTGGGGAACGGGAACTCTGAAGAGGATTGAAAGGGGAAAACCGTTAGCTGGCGTGGGACAGTAAGGTCAAATCTTCAATGGTCAACGCTCTCGAACATTCAAGAGTGGAGCTACGAGTTTACCATATAAACTTTATTTGTATAGCACCTTTCATACAAGGAATGCAGCTCAAAGTGCTTCACGGCAAGAAACTGACATGCAGTGTTTCACATAAAAACAGATATAAAGGAATATTTAAAAAATATAGAAAAGAAATGAGATAAAACGGCATCAAATACGTAAGAAACAATATACCTCCGTGTCTTTTGTAATCTGAAGATCCCACAACTTTCCCTCGGAAACACATCGCCAAAGAAATGCAAAGATCCAAACTTCAATGAGTTTACAATGTTCTTCAGCATTCAATGACCGTCTAGGAGAAGAGAAGAGCTGAAAGATTTCAATATAACTTCATGTCTTTTGTAATCTGGAGACGCCACAGTTTTCCCTCACAAACACCAAAACTCTGATCGGCGTCAACACTTTTGAAGCAAACCCTATAAGGTTAAGGGCGTTAAGGCGGCAAGCTGACCTGCCGGCGCCGTGGCTTTCTTATCAATGTAATCTCTCCCATCTGCTTTCTGACAAACACAACAGCGCGATCAACTCAAAGTCTGCTAAAAAACAAAAACAAAACAAAAAAACCCAGTCGTTCTCGTTAATGCCGCAAAAATCCAAATTGACCTTGTGTGTCTCTAACCCTCAAGCCACAGTCTGAAATTCCAGCGGTTTGGAGTCGCTCAGGAATTTTCCACAGCCGTACAACGTCTCCCAATCAACAATGAGGAACAGATTACTGCGAGCCAGGAATCGTATCCTCTTGCCTCTCTCCTCACTGTCCCTTGTTGCTGACAGAAATCTCAGAAAGCCACAACAATCTACGGGTCTGCGATGGTTAAGAAGAGCCATTTCCTGTTGTGCAATGGGAGACCTCGGCACCAGAGCATCCTGCAATAAACCTAAAGCGGCTTCGGCTGTCAGACTGCTGATATGTCATACTGGGTGTAACGCATTGAGACGGCGACCAACAGGTACCAGCTCCTCTGTGTCGGCTATCTGGGGCTCGAATGCACATTGCCTCTGTGGGGACGCTGCAATTCCCCAGAAATAAAACACAAACTCCTCCAGTGGCAAGTGTAATCTCCCTTCAAACCCGATTCTTGAAAACCTCCATCGCAGCTCTGCATGGCTGGACCTGTTGGCTCCTATTGCTCCATTGGCAAACGGTTCACAGCAGCTCCTTGCGCTGCTCAATTGAGAGAAAACTTTCTCTCTTTTTTTTTTTTCTTTTTTTTTTTTTTCCCTGGACGGCTGCTGCTGCTGCGTCTTACCGTAACAGAAATCACAGCTGGAGGGGCAGTGCTTCTGCATCAGCTTGCGCTTGCTGTCGCAATAGCCTTTCCGAGCCCAGGCCGGACAGATAAATAACCGGTCCAAACATCCTGGAGGAGAGAGGGGGAGGGGAGGGGGGAGGGAGGGAAGGAGGAGGATCAGACAGTCAGCAGTAAAAGTATTTGGATCCCCAATCTGCTTTTTCTTCCAATGAAAATGACTCACCATAATACACGCTAGTGATGACTCATGAGTACTTTATACAGTATTCATTAATGCCACGTTGGCTTTCGGTATCAGTTGTCAAAGACAAACACTGTGGTCTACATCCTACTTAGTTCTGACCAAAAATGCATCACAGCTTTTGCACTGCTGGTTCTTCTCAAGTGTTTCGACATGTAATTCTCCTAATGCCGGAATCAGACTGCATTTATAGTTTGGATTTTTTTTTTTTTTTGCCATCACTTAAATCCTTAAATTCTTACTCTTGACTGACGTGACAGACTACATGTTGGATTGCAACCACTAGCAGCTTGCCGTCTTTCAGGACGTACGCAGTGAATCGGGAAGTCGGAGTCGAGGACGGACTGTTTCGCTGCTCCACCTGACAGCGCTAACGTCAGTTCTCTTTCGCTTTGGCATGTTTAACGACAACATCATGGAATCTGTTGAAGAAGTTGTCAAACTGGGTGAAAGCGGGCAAAGCAATTCTCCCGCCGGTCTTTCTGTCAGGAAGTCGAGAGGCTGCCCAGATGTGGCGTCAGTTGTCTGCCACTGTGAATGACCGCTGGGTACTCCGTGTTCATTTTAGCTGCTGAAACATCGGATCTGTCATGTTGGGCGATCAGACTCGTCATGAAGTTGGACCCCAGCACCAGAAATGGACTTGCTGTTCAGGTTCTTACTCATTCAAGAGGCTTTTGGATGAACTACGAAAAGTCATCAAGACCGAGTAAGTCCAAAATTCTCAGACGAAGCCCGAAGGAAACCTTTCGCGTTTCTGCCAGGACACAAACAGCAGAGACATTTAGCCCGGCTCCACCAGACTACCGCTCAAAGCTTCAGTTTTCTTTGCTGCGATTATAGTCTAGAAACCCTGTTGCATCAAGGTTTGTTCACTCAATCTGAAGGGCGGACTGAACAGCGACCAGAGGGGATGGATGAGTTTGTTTCAGCGGTTGTAGACTCTCGGTGCACATGGTGGTCGATGCCGATTGGTTAAAGGCTGCTTCAATAGTTTCGAACTGAATCCGAGACCTACGCACAGCTGGGTGAAACCACTAGAAAAGATTCCCTATGATGTGTCCAGACCAAGCAGCAAGCAACAGCGACGTCACCCAGTGGTTTGTGAACAGCCTTTATGAACCCTTGATTTAGGATTTTGTCCGGCGCCATCTTGCTAGTACCGAGCAGTTTGAAACTGGGGGAGACCGAGCGGTGGATCTGACTCGATCCGATTGCAAACCCGCCGATACTACGTCCCGCCCACCGATAGCTGTAACCTAACTGCACCGCTGGCCTGTCAATCAAACAGACGTGCGCCCAAAAAACATGGCTTTTTGAAGCTTTTTGAAGCTTTTTTTTTCTAACTAATGACGGTATTATTTACAGATGGACGAGATAACTCATGAAGAAATTTTATTGACTTTAGAATTTTATGATTTAATGGGAGTCTACGGAGCCCGAGTTTTTTTTTTGGAGCCAACCTCTGCGGCAGCCGGGGGTATTGCAGCTAAAGGCACTTTTGCATCGGCCTCATTTTTTTCAGACCCGGAAGCTACGTGTACTTTTACATGCAGTCAATGGGCCAGACCCATATATTCACCCAGCGAATCGGGGTCTGGGAACACTAGACTGAGAAACATTAGAGCCGTGAACATACCGTAGAGACGGTGCAAACCCCACACCTCATCCTGTGTGATTAGCTTGCGCCCTGTCAGAGTTGCATTGAGGTGCATGATAGCTTTGGGGTCCATGGAGTGCATGAGTCCCAGGACGTGGCCGATTTCATGAGCTGCCACATGGACAAGATCCGTCAGCCAAACCCCTGCAACAAAGATACCGTTGATTATTTTCTCTCACCGTTGCCGTGCACCCCGCGAGTTCCCCTCGGTGTCTGCTGCATCCGTCACCTTATGAGTCAAATATTGGATGTTTCAACAAACGTGATAAGAGATGCATGCCTTTCTTCCAGCTGAAGCGCATGTTTCCCAGAATCCAGTATTCGTGGTCGTCAAAGTGGATCTCGCCTGTTGGCGGGAAGAATGCGTGAGCCAGTTCTCCCGTGATGCCGTCGAAACAATGGTGCAAGTGGGAGTGCCAACAGTCTGTGTGGTTGACGGGGTAGAAGCCTGCCGAAACGGAGAGAGAGACACACGCACGCCTCAGAGCTGAGGAGGGAAACCCTCGCTCCATTATTGCTGCTCTGTGCGGACTACAGCAGGGAGATGATGAATTACAAAAGACAGAGCTGTTTCTTCAGCCTTCACCCCGCAGAATGACAACTATTCCTCTCACTGTTACGGAGGATTTATGCAGAGCCCCGGAGTTTGCACCCAGAGGGACAGATAAAGCATAATTTAGACTGCTTCACCATGAGCTGACATGTATGGGAGTTGTTAAGCATTTATGGGTTGTTGTTTTTTTTTCATTTTGAAATATGAATCATGGCGACTATAAGCTTGGTAATATAGTCACGGTACTGTGATTTAGGGGCAAAGACATTTCAGCGATGACAGCATGGAGAGAAAACAGTAACGACAAAGCATGAAGTCTGGAGCTTCGAGCCAAGGAACATCTGCTGGGGTCTGATACAGCCGCGTGCGGAGTACCCACCAATCTTAATGTCTGCATCTTGGTCGGCTGGCACCTCTCTGAAGCTGAACGGCGAGACGTCGCTCCACATGCCAAAAGCCTTGGCGAAGCCTCGGCGCGTGTCGCTGGCATTTATCAAGTTTGTGGGGAAGGAGAGCAACCTGCTCAGAAACAACAGCATCATGTAGTTAATACTGGTCGCTACGCACATTCCTCCACAGCGGAGGGAACTGCCAAAACACAATGGCTACTGTTCAGACACACCAGAACTCCCACAAGCACTGCAAGTACAGCTCCATTACTGAGACTTGATGTTCTCTTGTACCTCAGCTGGGGTTCGACTGACACTCGTGCTTTTGATAAAGCTCGTTAATCAGCGATTCAAACCATTTCACTGATTTAAATTTGCTTAATTAAGTGCTTTTTGTCTACTGTCCAGCAAAGTTTGTCGCATCACCAAAATTCGGTGATTGAAGCTCTCTGGTTCAATCCAATCTCTACTTAGAGGACTTTATGGGATCATTTTACAGCTCCAGAAAGAATAAAGTCGCTGGAACTCCTCCAAACAGTTAGTGCAGCGCAATCCAAATTAATATGAAGCCAAGCGACTGCAGAGTGCAGAAGTCGCCTCTTTATTTTCTCTCTTTGACAAATGTAAGCACAGATTGCTGTCAATTGATGGCTTCGACCAGCTTTTGGTGGTTTGACAAACTTTCATTGGATGACGTTTAATGCTCATGTTGACTGGGATGAGAAGATTTGGCAAGCAATGAATTATTCCTTTAAAGTGCAGCTTACGCACATCAATACTATTCAGATATCAAGACCTTCAGAACTGCACTAATGTTTATGAATGCCTACTTTAGCTGAGAATAATCTGTGCTTGTGTGTCAAAGCCTCGTCTAGCTGCTTTTCATCTACGGTGCCGGGACTATCTACTCTATTTTCTACAACTGTGCCTGACTGCTGTTGCAGACGAGAGGAGAAACCGCAAATAAATACTTGTATGTTAGCTTGAACTTGTCCCACTTGAGCTGCTCCGGGGTGAGGGTGTAGCGCTTGTTCCTGGAGAGGTGAAGCACTTGTGACCGGGCCTCTTTGCGGATCCCGATGAGCAACACAGTGGTGTGAGCTTCTTCCTTGGACAAAGAAAGACCTTTAATGAATCACCTCACACTGTGAAGTCAAGTTAGGAGCAGAAGCTCGACGCCTCGAACATCTAAATACGATAAACTCCAGTTCGGTTTCCCAAAGAATTCGATGAGATTAAGACTCTATTTTGGTCAGATCAATGAATATTACAAGGTGTAACTTTTAAAGCACTAAACCACGTGTGTCAGCTTCCCAGTTACAACTGCTCTGAGCTGCTGTATCTTTGTTTTGCAAGAAGGATCCTTCACACACCTGATACACAATATCTTCGAGCACGGGGCAACATTAACTCCAAATAATCCCACCTGGAGTCTTCATACTTTCATAGCTTTAAAAAGGCTGTCTGTGGTGCTTTGCTTTCATAAATATCCCCTGACTGAAGCTGCGGTTCGTCTTGGCCACGATGTTCCATAACGGTGATCACACCGGTTGATAAATCTATAACTTTTTATGGAGATGGGTTTAAGTAATAAATCCACTTTTCAACACTTGAGGAAGAGCCGACCCAACGAGCCCGCTCTCTGCTTGAGAACAGGAACGTTTCTTGTCCTTTCTGATGACTTTAATGAGGAGGTGCAACTTCAGACTGAAAAACACACAACTGGCAAGCATCACGAAGTGCAGGCACATCGTACATTTTTGCAGTTGCTGGGTGGCAATAGGCCACACGAACAAAACCAAGAACATTGCTGTCTTATTCTCAGTTCTTTTTTAACGCAGAGTTTTTGTGGTTCAAACGCTAAATCCACACAGAATCTAAGGAGAGTGGGGAACAAGACAGCAGTGAGTGGGTATTTCTTTCATTTCGTGGGCACGTACAACAATTATAGCCTTAACTCAATGTACTTCAAGACTAATAAGCATACATACAGTGCATAAAGCATACAGCTAATACTGCAGCTCTGGATGAACACAGTCTGCCTACCAGATACAGCTTGTAATAAGTGTAAAGGGTTTGATATGCTTCGAACTAAGTATTTCCTACACTGTCAAACACATCAGAGATGTCATTTCCGGATCTAAGAGGAGGCTACGGTCTTAAAAAAAAAAAAAGTGCCCGAAAGACCATCCAGCTGCATCCGAAACTCCCTCCTCCATACACCTTTTTTCATGCAGCTGAGGTGTGCGTCCAACTGTTTTTATAACTTTCCGTAACAAAAAAAAACTGACAAGGACCCCAAGTTTATGGAGATACTAGCCAGGGCTGTTGAGGTGTGAATTTTGACAGGGTTTAAACTTCTCTCTTAAACTTTTTACAAATTTTCACTTGACTACTCTCACCTTTTGAGTCCAAAAGTCCTTTATGAAGATTTGACGCAAAGTTTGTATAATTTATCGTGTCTTACCAATCTATATAATGGCAGATTTGGTCATTGGTTCAGACAAGACATGGGGCAGCCATATTCTTTTAAAGCCTTGAAGGGTCCCATAGTTTATAAATTCAAATTTCTGTTTCCATTTGATTATAGAGCTGGTCTATGTTTTATGTAAACACTGTGAAAGTGTCAAAATTTTCATTCCATGGAGAAATTCACACGGCCCATATTCAGCAAATGAGCCATTTGGACTTCTGTACGTTTATGATGTCACAAACTCACTCTGTAATTTGTCCACCCTCAACACAGCCAGTGGTCCAACTGTCCAATCCAACCTTTTATGTAGATGAAAACACAGGCTGGTCATTCTTTTGCGAAGCTATTAAGCTATAAGACTGAAGAAAACCTGTGGTTGGCCTGGGCACGTGTCACTCAGGAAAGAGTCAGCCAACCAGAAGAGAGGATCACTGATACCATTTTGCCTTAAAGACACAGACACAAAACAGCCTGTTCTTGGTAGTATATAGACGTAATACTATGGCCAGATGATTTTTGGTACTTAAAACCACTAGAAATATCTTCATATGGATGTCAAGACTGCAAATTAAACATGTGAAAAGTGTCAACAGTGGGACCTTTTACAGTGCATGCAGTCATAACAAACTGGGCCCTTTGCAACCTTTGCTTAAGCGTTTTCTTACAGGGGAAACCTGCTGAAGAGCGAGAGAAAATCTAAAATCCCTTCATTTTGTATTCTACACCCTATCCTCTGGTTCCTGTTCCTGCTTCGCCCAGTCAAAACAAATAGATGCAGCACTTCCTTCATTTCCTTCCCAAAATAATGAAACAGTGGCAGGCGGTCTAGCGCACTGTCCCACACTGCTGTTGAACTCAATGACGTCTCTTTGCTCTCATGCAAAAAAATAATGTTTCTCCATTGAATTACACGCTCAGGTCATTGTTTTATACAGTTACAGTTGCTTTCCTGACCTCAGCTGACACACTGGAGCCATGTGTTCAGTAACTTATGAGGTGTTTAATGTAGTAAGGCCAGCGCAGTTCTTTCGGTGTCACGTCTCGTTACATTCACCAAAAATCTAATCTCGCACTTTGGCACACATGAAGATGAACCATGAGGCACGAAACAAGTCAGGGGTGAGCGCAGACTCGGAGGGCAAAACATCTGAGGACACGTCCCAGAGGATCCTGAGGGGGAGTCTGGAAGAGTTTACGCTCAGTTCCAGAGACTGCTAAACCAGGGATTATGATCCTCATCCTCCGTCTCGGAGACACGGAGGACTCTATTCAACAAAGGCTATTTCTGACGGAATTCAAAACACAACCTGTCTGTTAGACTTTTCCTTTTGCTGGGCAAAGAATTACATTATAAGAATGTATTAAATTGTCAAAATCTATAGAAAATAGAGTAAATGAACGTGATCTAGTGACAGAAGTGCTTTTTTGTGTATGACTTGTGCATATTTTGTTACATCTTGGAAGTTTTGAATGATGCAAGTAGTGCATTATATTTTGTAACCATCAAAGGAAACACACTAAAATGCACTGTGATAATATTTTGACTCAACTTTATTCACTAACTTATAAATATATACATCAATATGTATTTTACTTGTGCTGTATAGGCTACAAAAAGCTTATGCAGTTATATAATCCCGGCCAGCAGTATTTTTGATTGACACATAATGAGAGTGTGGCAGAGTAAATGACATGAAGCTATCCCTCAGGCTCTGTAGCACCGTGGGTGGGTGGCAGTGATTGAAGTGTGTGCAGATATGACCGTACGGGGATCCATTCCATCGCCTAACCTAATTATGATATTCATCTAACTGCACCTTAAGCCAACATTAATTGAATCTGATGCTTATTATCGTAACTGGTCTTGAAGGGTTTAAAGAGACCCAAAAAAATGACTGAAACTGCACAGCATTAAAAGTCTTGCAGAGAAAGAAAATATCTGATATTTTCTGGTTTTAACCTGTTCACTGTTGAGCAGACTCCACTAAAGAATTGTATAATTGAATCTGACTGTCAAATTTACACTGCTTGTATAAAAAAATGCTAACTATTTTTCACAATTAAGTATTTGTGGCAAATTCTGTGTGTAACAGATGCACCGAATATTATTTTATTTCAATATGATTTAAACTTTCACTTTTGGCTTTACAACTATGAAGACAGGAATCATGAATTGAACCCTTTTCCTCCAAAAGCTCCTTAGTTCAAAAAAAGAGGGTTTAAAATGATAAAATCAAAAATAATTTTAAGCCTTAGCTTTATGGGCTTCACAGTAAATGTAGGCAAATGTTGCAGAAGCAGAATTATTAGAGGAGTTATGTTATTTGAAGTGATAAGTACCATCTTACTAATATAACGTAATAACCTGGTAATATAGCGGACTTCACAGGTGCAGTTTCAGCCCTTACATGTCACAAAGTGATCACAGCCTACCTCTAACCTCCAGGAGGGAAACGCCGAGGTCTGATGCATCCCTGCAAACAGCAGGCTGAGCGGCAGCAGCAGCGCAGCAGCCGGCAGAGAAGCGAAGCCCGGCTCGCCACTTCGTAAACTTCTGGGAGTCTGAAAGCACACCATGGCTGCGATATCACACCTCCAGGAAGTAAATTTAAAAAAAACTAATAATCCCTCTGCGCAGATTACTTTGCCATCTGTGCCCGTGGATACTACTTGTTGGCCATTGCGTGTTACCAGTTGCCACTTGGGGAGCTTCTGGTTCCAGCCTGCGGACCGGGTGGTGAAAGCAGCGCAGACTGCATCAGCTCTGCTCGGCTCGCTTCCGCACAGCGCGCCTGCCAGCGGGCTGGTTTCACATTACTGGAGATGGGGCAGGGGGTCAGTGTCGAGACAATCTAATGAAAACCAAACGCGCGCTGTCCGTCAAAGCACTTGTTGCAAAGCAGCAGAGCGCAGCTAAAGCAGAATCAGATGGCTTCTTCGGAACATGATTTTCGGAGGTTTATGTAATGCTGCTGGGGGGGGGAAGAAGTTTAGTCTGTACCTCTGTGGCATGCCAAGATATTTATAAAGGCAGATTACAAAATACTTTCATCTGTGACCCGTCTTGACTTTAAATGGATGATTTAGTTTGCATTTTAGTTTGGTTTGCCTTTTTCAGGAGAGGGATACCTGCATCCACGACACCCCACCTCTTGTGTACCTCACTGTCTTATATATATATAATTATATATAGTTGTGTATATATATAGTTTTGGCTCATGTAGAGTGTGCATAGCAGATTCTGAAACAGGAAAGTGGACAATGTCATCGGTGGGTGAAAACAGGAGTTCTAATGAAACACTGTTGGCCTTTAAACTTGATGGAGAATGTAGAACAAAGGCCGGTGACTGGTGGGGGTCAAAGTGAGGCTCAGTTTAGGGACACCCTGGGATGTTACATGACTGTGAACCAGCAGAATAAGCAATAATACTGTATCTTAGCCCTGCTGGTGACAGTGGTTCCTTGTGGATAATAATAATGGGATGTGTAGTAAACTGCTACAGAGGTGGAAAGTAATTAAGTACACTTACTCAATTACTTAAGTACAATTTTGAAGTACAGTTTACCTGAGTATTTAAATTTGATGCTACATTATACTGCTAAAAACATTGTACTTTCACCTCAACTTTTAGCCTTTTTAGTTTCTGACATCTTAGAAAAATCAGTGTCTTGCCAGAGTCACGTCTCAGATGTTTATGAGTTATCAACAGCTCCACCAAACAGTAATTTTCCCCTCAAAACTTCTGACCTTGTTTCACTTCAAACAAATATTCAAATGATCCAACATGTTAAAAAAAAAAAAAAAAAAATCAAATATGAGAGAAAAAGTCCAAAAACTGAAAACAGATTTGTGAATCAGAACTTTTTTCTTCTTTCCTGTCTCGGTAGTTACCCAACTCAGATTAATCTGCTTTCCCTGAAATTAAAACGATATAAAGTGCTTCAAACTAGCTCCACCTGCAGCAGCTGCAACAGTAACCTGCTGCTGACACACTGATGCTTTATTAACGTCATATGAAATATATCATTAACTATGTTTTGCTGTACGTCTGTACTTAATTATTTTCATGCAGATTAAAACTTATAATGGAGTATTTTTACATTGCATATTGGTATTTTTACATAATAAAAAAAACGGAATACTTCTTCCACCGCTGCACTGCTGTCTAAAGCATCGTTCTTCTAAAGTAGTAAGCATCTGCAGCTTTCACCCTTTGCTTTATGAAAGTGTCGTAGTCAATGTCCCACTGAACAACCTGCGGGAGGGATGTTTCAGTTCATACCTCCACCTGCTCATAAACATCCTCTGCCCATTTCCATTTGTTGAAAAAGAAGGTGAAACAGAGGTTTAAGACAAGAAAACACACTGGATCTAAATATAAAGTTACTTCATGGTACTGATTCCTGCAGCCTTTTTTGAATTCATTATTTAATCTAGGCCAATATCTACTTTAGTATTTGTTGTTTTATAATTCTGATTTGCCATTGTTTTTTCCCCACCTGCACAACAGTTTGATTTGTCCATATAGGGTGTCTTTCACTATGACTGGGAGCCCAAACATTTCCTCATCACCCCGCAGTGCAGTAAGCATGACTGAGAAGATAGCCTGAGATCATCATTGTGACTGATAACGGCAATTAGATGTAGGCTATATACATAGAATATTATAAATAAATAAAACATTTTACTTTGAGCCTTATCTGTTTGTTTATTTATTATAACTTTTTTTTTTTTTTAGGAATGATTTGCAGTAATGAATATATAGCGGAACCATTTAGACGCGACGCGTGTTCTTCGACCTGCGTGCGACGTTGCACTTCTGGCGGATAAAATGGCGGCCGTCAGGGGCAGCAGGTTTTACAGTGGCCGACCAGTCAAATACCCTCGAAGTTGACACGTAAACTGTCCGACTTCCCGTCACCGCACCAGACTCGGCATACACAGAAATAATGTTTTTTAGCGGCGAGGAGCCCGGTTCGTGGCGCGGATCGAAGAGATAGCAGGTAAGAGCTGCTGCCGGACATTTGACTGTCACAGGAGCGGTAGCTCGGCGGCTAGCCGGCTAGCTTTAATCCCATAATCCCGGTCGTGAGCCTGAAGCTGTTTGGTAGGGAGGGAGGGAGGGAGGTAGGGAGGGAGAGAGGTAGGGAGGGAGGTAGATAGGTAGGGAGGTAGAGAGGGAGGGAGGGAGGGAAGAAGGGAGGGAGGTAGAGAGGGAGGAAATGGGGTGGGGAGGGAGGTAGGGATGTAGGGAGGAAGAGAGAGAGGGAGGGAGGTAGAGAGGTAGGGAGGGAGGTAGAGAGGGAGGAAGAGAGGGAGGGAGGGAGGAAGAGAGGGAGGGAGGTAGATAGGTAGGGAGGTAGATAGGTAGGGAGGTAGATAGGTAGGGAGGTAGAGAGGGAGGGAGGGAGGTAGGGATGTAGGGAGGAAGAGAGGGAGGGAGGGAGGTAGAGAGGAAGGGAGGTAGAGAGGTAGGGAGGGAGGTAGAGAGGAAGGGAGGGAGTAGATAGGTAGGGAGGGAGGTAGAGAGGAAGTGAGGGAGGTGGGGAGGGAGGGAGGGAGGTAGAGAGGGAGGAAGGGATGTAGGGAGGAAGAGAGGGAGGTAGGGAGGGAGGTAGAGAGGGAGGGAAGTAGAGAGGGAGGGAGGGAGAGAGGGAGGGAGGGAGGGAGGGAGGTGGATAGGTAGGTAGGGAAGTAGAGAGGGAGGGAGGTAGGTAGAGAGGGAGGGAGGGATGTAGGGAGGGAAGGAGGTAGAGAGGGAGGTAGAGAGGGAGGGAGGGAAGGAGGTAAGGAGGGAGGGAGGGAGGTCGGTAGAGAGGTAGATAGGTAGGGAGGGAGGGAGGTAGAGAGGGAGGGAGGAAGGTAGAGAGGGAGGGAGGTAGAGAGGGAGGGAGGTGGGGAGGGAGGGAAGTAGATAGGTAGGGAGAGAGGGAGGTAGAGAGGTAGGTAAGGAGGGAGGGAGGGAGGGAGGTAGAGAGGTAGGTAGGGAGGGAGGGAGGTAGAGAGGGAGGGAGGTAAGGAGGGAGGAAGGGAGGTAGGTAGAGAGGTAGATAGGGAGGGAGGTAGTGAGGTAGTTAGGGAGGGAGGTAGAGAGGTAGGGAGGGAGAGAAGCAGGTAAGGAGGGAGGGAGGGAGGTAGGTAGGTAGAGAGGTAGATAGGTAGGGACGTAGGGAGGTAGGGAGGGAGGTCGGTCGGTCGCTTCATCAACAGGTGAATGTGTCTGGTATTAAACAGGTGAAATGTGACGTGTATTGACCAAAATAAAGAGTAAGACAATCTGCTGAGCATCAAAACCACCTCACTGGATTTAAAGTGTCTCAGCAGAGTTGACAGAAACTCAGGTTCAGTATGCAGCAACTGTATTTGTCAGATTCATCCTTAAAACTAAGTAGTTTGCAAAAATAATGAACATAGCAGGATCCAGCCCCAAATTCATACAATATGTGAAAATATTATGGGATTAGGTCATTTCTGTAGTATAGTATATTTTTATGTGAATAATAGACCACGTTTTTCCACCTGTTCTGGGTAACGGGGATGTTTGCTTTGCATTTGATTGACAGGTGTCCTATAGATCCATCACAGTTCAGACACGGTAACAACAGGGCGGATGGGAAGATCACCGAGGGACCGCACACACCATGTTGTCGATCATTGGCTACAAATAACTTCATGTCAACAGATATATTAGAACATGGAATAAACTAATCTCGCCGTGTAACTGCGCCGATGTGTTTTTATTCCCGCAGGAACACCAGACTACACATTTGGGAACGTCGCTCGTGTTACAGACGAAGAAGCAGAAGAATGGCCAGAGAGCAGAAACATAGCAGGGCTGAAACATTTGTGCTGGCTGGATCCAATGGCCACAACGGCCAACAGTGGCAGACCAGCTTGAGCGACTTGTTGCCGAATCACCCGGCGGCCGCCAACCGCACGTCGAGGATGGCCCGCGTCGCCTCGGACGTCCGGCACAAGTGCGCGGCCTACGTGCTGGCGCTGAGGCCGTGGAGCTTCAGCGCCTCGCTGACGCCCGTCGCCCTCGGCAGCGCCTTGGCGTACAAACTGGAGGGCTCGGTGGACTTGGTGATCCTGATGGTGTGCGCGGTGGCCGTCCTCGTGGTCCACGGCGCGGGGAACCTCGTAAACACCTACTATGACTTCTCCAAAGGGATTGACCACAAGAAGAGTGACGACAGGACTCTTGTGGATGAAATCTTGGCGCCGCAGGATGTCGTTATGTTTGGCGCTTTGTTATATTCTCTGGGGTGCTTGTGTGCCACTCTGCTCTACTTCCTGTCGACACTGAGACTGGAGCACCTGGCCCTGATTTACTTTGGGGGACTGTCCAGCTCTTTTTTATACACCGGAGGTGAGTAAAATGTTAACGTGAATCTCTCGGAAGTGCTGCCTCTCTGTTTATCGGCCTTATCACTAAAAGCACACGCGTCTTGCGTTTCAACGTTCTTGTTTGGTGGGACGGTGCCAGGAAAGCGGGCAGAGTTTACGAATGTTTACCATCATGTTCATCTTTCATCAAAGGGCAAAAAAATAAATAATCCAACAACGAGCAGTGAGCAACAATCCATTCACTTTAAACACAACACAACACAACACGTCTCGCTCACCATTTGTGGTTTGCAGCAATGCAAATAACTTTGATTTCAGGTCGTCAGATATTTTCTTCTGAAACGTCTTTGTGACTTTCGGCACTGAAAAATTTCCTTTTTTTTTTAGCTCTCAGCAGAGACGGATATCTGAAAACCTTCTCACAGAAACATCCGCTCCCTACAGTCACCTGTTTCTTGGGTTTTTGAGTAAACTGGCCCTTTAAGGCTGAATTGTTTTGACACTGACGTGTCACATTACTTCATGAAGTGAAATGCACACTTTCCGTCAGAATATCACTGATGAAAACGGGGGGAATCATCCAGTTTGTTTTAACGACTGGCTGCTCTTTTCTTTTATTGTTTTAGTTTTATAGAAGTAATTTCCTGATATTGAAAAAATATATTTTCATTAAAGAGTGAACTCCATCATCACTCGCGCACAAAAAGCAGTGATGCGTTATTTTTCTCTATCTGATATGCTGGTATTTACTAATACATGCACATATATTTTCCACCTAAATGCTGAGAACATCGAGTCTCTCCTGAAGTGGAATTAACATGAATATGTCCTCTCTTGTAATACTGGCAGACAAAACCTACACTGCTTTAAAAACGTACACATTGACTGGGCAAAATAGGAACACCTATTCAACATGGCGGTCAACACGCCGTCAAGCTTTGAGCACTTAGACATAATTAAAGCATGGCTTTATCTGCCCGTCATATATGCAGAAATGATCTTTTTGGGCCGATATTTCATTTTTAAAACCTTTTATCAGCCAATAAGATTATGTACCGATGTTATGGTGCATCCTAAACCAAAAGAACAATTTGCTCATCATTGTTAGTCCTACTAAGCCTGTAAAAATAGGTGTCATCTGTGGCTCCACACACGTTTTGTCAAATGTGTGAAAATAATGCGGATGATTTCATCTGTGTTGTTATCTCAGCATGAGCTGTAAGACTAAACATATACAACAGAAAGTCTGTCCCAACCAGGAAGTGTGGAGCTTGAAGGACTGTGTTTACCAGGCCGGGGGGGGTGTCCGATGATAAGCTGATATTAGTAGTTGCATCATGGGAAGTGTGGGATGCAGTGATTTTAACCATTGTTTATTAGTCAAACGTTTTTGAGACTTCAAACTTTATATGAATGCTCCTTTAAGACGTGTACACTCTGCACAGGCACCAGAGTTTTCCTGTGACGCTCAGTAGAACACAAGATTTTATTCTTGCCATCAATTAAACTGTGTTTTGCACCCGTGACACTGCAGAGTTTGAACTAAACAGTAAAAACAGGTGTTGTAATAATCTCGAGGTTAAACGTGGCTTCTTCTTCTTTTTCTCCAGGTATAGGCCTTAAGTACGTGGCCCTGGGAGACGTAGTTATCCTCATTACCTTCGGCCCTCTGGCAGTCATGTTTGCCCACGCCGTGCAGGTCGGCTACCTGTCGGTGCTGCCGCTGGTGTACGCCGTCCCGCTGGCCCTCAACACAGAAGCCATCCTCCACAGCAACAACACCAGAGACATGGACTCGGACAAGCAAGCGGGCATCGTCACCCTGGCCATCCTCGTAGGCCCCACGCTGTCCTACGTCCTCTACAACCTCCTGCTCTTCGTCCCCTACGTGCTCTTCTGCATCCTCGCCACCCGCTACACCATCAGCATGGCGCTGCCTCTGCTCACGCTGCCCATGGCCTTCCCGCTGGAGAAGCAGTTCCGGAGCCGGTACTACGCCAAGATCCCCCAGAAAACGGCCAAGCTCAACCTCCTCATGGGACTTTTCTACGTGTTCGGGATCATCCTGGCGCCTCCGGGAAGCTTGCCGTTACTGTGATTCATTTACTCTCATTTCTAACTTGCTTCTTTTAATACCGACTAGTATATGTACTTCTTTGTATTTGGATGAAGCTTTTTACTGGCTTTAATTTATTGTTTAATTTATATGTTGAGCAGAGATTTAGTTTAGGTCCTCCTCTGTGACGCTGAAGACATAATGGGTATTTTTTTTGGTTTTTTTTTTTCCCAAATTAAGCCTGCTATAATGTGTTGGTAAAAATAAGAAGTGTTGGTGTCATTTTCTGGAGGCAGGCAACATTCTCATCATTTCAAGGACAGACGATCTCTTTCAGTTGCCATATTTGTAGTCTTTCAAGATCTAACACGTACATAAAACCATCAATGAACCATTTTTCTCAACATTGTACTTTCTGTACAGTACATAATGTTCATTTGTTTATTGTGAT
The DNA here is from genome assembly GCF_029030835.1 of Brachyistius frenatus. Taxonomy (NCBI): domain Eukaryota; kingdom Metazoa; phylum Chordata; class Actinopteri; family Embiotocidae; genus Brachyistius; species Brachyistius frenatus. The sequence continues at coordinate 3,450,158 of NW_027210615.1, forward strand.
TTTACAGCCAAATAGTATTTCATTGGATTGTAATAAAACTCACTAACGCTGATGTGCCATATCTTCATTTCAAAGATATGAAATTGTCTTTGAGCCAAACAAATATGATAATACAATTAAGCATGCAGGAGAGAAAATTGTTAAATGGGGTGATACTAAACTGAAATAAAGAGTTTGAGATAAGCTTTTAACACAATAAAAGGGTTTCAGAGCATGACAAATATTTACAATAAGTTTTGATTTATGATGTGACAAAATAATGGAGACTAAAAAGAAAACGCAGCACCTTTAACTCCATTCAAAATGTGGGCGTTAAATGTGTCAGTAACCTTTGATGAAATATGAAGTGCAGAGTGGACCGCACGAAGAGGAAAACAACAGTATTGTTACAACCACGCGTACAGAGCAGTAAATCTTCCTTCATACTGACATTAACATTTAGAGATACAAATCTGGCATTGACTGGCCGCTCATTCTGACCGTTACTACAGGAAAAGTTACAAGTCTATTTATTGTTTCTGCGTTTGTTACATGTTCTGGCTGCAGACAAAATATATACGGAGACACGTACAGTACCAACCTCCTCTTTTGTCAATTCAAGAAAGAGTCCTGTAGATCATATAAGGATACTGTTTTTACATTAAGCCACTATGAATGAATAAAGGGCTTCAATGTTGTGGGATATTATACTTGGGACAATTTTTCAGTCAAACTTGCACTCTCAACATTTACTAAGTGCAAATTGACAAGAAACTTGAGTTTGTGTGGTTTGTCAGCAGGAGGCAGTGTTGAACAGCTGATAAAACCTGCAGCTACAGCTGTTAATGTGCTCTGTGTAATCTGCAGGGTCAGATCAGTTCAACTGTCGGGTGTAATATTTAATTATTTGTACATAACATGTATCTAAAGATCCAAAATGTCTTCTGGTATCACTAATTTGATTTGTGGTGAAACAACACTCATAACTTCTGTTTTGTAATTTTGTCTTGTCTCCTTAAAACAATCTGAAGGAAGTTATTTTCATAATTTAATAATAATTTTAATATGAGAGTAGAAACGCGAAGCCATAAAATTAACAGATATAATTTCTTCGTATGTGTTTTTGATTCAATACCTTGTATTTACACAAAATCTTTGCCCTGTTCAGTGTGGTTTTAAGAAAACACATGACCTTTTCACATTAGTTACAGTGTTTGAGTGCGGTTAGAGTCCAATGCTTTAATTGGATTTTATTAAGAAACTCATCCCAAGCTTCATTTTAATAATCACCTTTCTTCCCACTGCATCTCTGTGGGTTGTCTGAGCTCCTATATCCACCCATAGCCCCAGGACCTGGGGGGGAAATTAAGGCAATTAGAAAATGGCCACTCCCCTCTTGTAAATAATTATCAAAATTCGAAATAAAAAGTTCCTTGATTACAATATTAATTTGATCATTCTATAAAATGAAATGCAGCCATGCTTATAATATACAGCCACTGCAGATGTAAATGTACAGATGTGTGTTAATTTAAGGTGACATTTACCTACATGCATGAAATTCGGTAGACATGTGTATCACACCGAGATGTACAAAAAAGTTCCATTGCATCATTACGTCAACTCAAACGGAAGTCCGCCATTTAGAATTTAGTTGCCATTTTGGCGATTCACACATTGTACTTTAACGAACTCCTCCTACAGATTTTGTCGGACCGACTTGAAATTTAGTCTGTGCACTCTTAACATGTTTGGAATTCAAATTTATCAAAAGAAATCGTTTTCGTAGATCGGTGTGCCTGTGGCGTGACGGACAAAAAGTGACCCAAAGGTCATATTATAGCGTGTCATTCAAAAAGTGACCTAAAAATTACTTTTGGGTCACTTTTTGCTATAGTATGATTTATTTATTTATTTATTTATTTTTAAACTTATGTCAAAGGAGGGCTTGAACCCCAAACTTTCTATTTGAGAGGCAACAGTGCAAACCACTGCAGCACAAATCTTCGCAGGAGAGAGTTTGCATTGTGACAAATCTTTAGCTCACTAACCTATAACTCCACCGTCCATAAATATTCATTCAAATGTGACCAAAATTGCCGCAGACATTCTTTGGATAGTAGATATAGATGTTTTCAAGGGGGTCTGCAGTGATATTAAATATCTTCCTGTCATGTGTAGTGGATGCAAAACTTTTTCAATTTCTCCAAACGTTTCAACTTCACTAAAAGTCGAATCACCATCAACAGGCCAAGGTGGAATTTGAACCATTAACATCAACCTTGGTGAAGGAGAATCTTTTACCTGTTGAGTTAACCAGACTGTCGGTTGAGTCCCTGGAAGCTCTGAGTGAACTCCCTGAAACACTTTCTCCTACCGCGACTTATTCATCAGCGCTGAAAATAGTCCAGTGTTCTACGACGCTGCTTCAAAGCTGGAAGCGACTTCATGCGGACAAGGGTTCAATTCCTCATCCACAGAGTGCCAGCCCCCCTAAGGGTAAACTGCGGGTTTGCCGGGTTTATTGAAACTACTTTATATCTTCTTTTATATGCAGGGACAGCAGATACATCTGAGAGGAAGTCGGATGATTACTGGGAGAGAAAAGAAGAAAAACAAATCACTTTTAAAGTTTTGGACTGAAATGTGAATCACGAGCTATTTAGAGGGAAAACTCCCTGTTTGTTGGAACCGACAACAACTCAAGACAAGTAACTACACACTGCTTTTAATGAGGAACTAAAAAGGTTGGAACCCATTGGTTTAATCTTTTACAATGTGTCGTATTTTAAAAGTTTGTTATATCATCAACTGTGTCTTCATCTGAAAAACACCTAAGTATAAGCACAAGATTTCCCTCTCAAATGTAGCGGAGTGGAAGTAAAAAGTAGCTTTAAAAATAAATAAGCAAGTAAAGTGGACTACCTCAAAACTGAACTTAAGAAAGCTACATTAATTGAGTAAATGAACTTAGTTACTTTCCACTACTGTACATTGCAATTAGTCCAGTTTTGCTTCTCTTACATACATTATTGGTGCATATTTAATGGTTTTATTATGGTAGTATAACACATTTAGTCAGCCATGTTATCCAAAGTAAGTGGCTTCTTTTAGAATTTAATTATAATGCTTTTGTTTGCGTTACACTGAAAATAAATACTTTTGTCATTTACCACTGGTAACAGTTTTTTTTTTTTTTTTTTTTTTCTTCTGCAGACGGTCGTTTGACACCACGTTCAGCTGAACCCCAGACTGGTTTGCTTTATTCCGAGGAGCACGTGAAGGCATCATGAGTAGTGACGCAACGCATGGGCGTGTTGTCATGGCTGTGTGCAGCAGAGCCTTTCAGTCCAGTGTTGACTTATTTGTCCCTTAACTAGCCATGTCAGCTTTGTTAGTGGACAGCGACATGGAGGTGTATTTGACCACAAAGTAAACACTCTTGACACAGAGCCGGTAAGTAGCTGCACAGTGAGAGGAGTTGTTGTTGTTATATATATATATATATATATCGGTGCAGGGTGGCCAAACGTGAGTTAGCTTAGCGAGCGTCAACGTTACTCGAGCTAGTCCTACGCACAACCTCACTTCCACCGATGAAGAGTTGTCGGTGAATGTCAACACTGTGCTGCTGACGAAACGGGGATTTGCGTGTGTTTTTGTTTTTTTGTTGTTGTTGTCCTCCGGAGGAATGAAAAGGCGTCCAGTTTATTTAGCTGTCAGAGAGCCCCCTCGATGAAAACACCGTTTTGTTCCGGTGTGCGAGAGGAAGCTGCTTCGACTCAGCTGTTCCCGTCAGCTGGTCCTTTGAGAAACGGACACCGAGGTTATAATAAGTCAGTCGTCACGCGTGTCCTCCAGTAAACTCGTCCTGCCAGCTGTTCAAACCCTCCCCGTGTCGTGTCGGTGCCCCTCGCGGCGATCGGAGCGATTAAACCGGACAATTTGTGAACGAGGTTTGGTGTGCCGCCGTCACCTCATGACGGACCCGGCTCGTGTCCGGGCTTTCCCTTGACTCGTCAGTGAGTAATCACGGGCAGCCCGACTCGTGAGGCGTCACGGTGGTTTAACTGGACCCGTCAGCACCGGTGAAGGTGCTCGTCTCCACTTTACCTCGTGTCGGACGGTGGGGGGACGTTCACGGTCACCTGACTTCAGCTGGAAAATGCAGAACTGTGGGAAGTAAAAGTAGAAAATATTACATCATCGCTGAGGAAGGAGGTTAAAGGAAGAATTGGCTGCTCTTAGTTTTACTGTTCCGTGTCTGTCTGCGCCGACATGTGTTGGGGCTGTGACATGACTATGTGAGACCTAACCCTGCACAGCTGTCATCCTTCTGGCCCTGCAGAGCCCAGCTGCAGCTGCCACACACTGGAGCTGCAACTGGTCCTAACCGGGGCAGCTCCCAGCCACACCTACTCGGGACGGGAGCATAGTTTCAGTCATCGGCCCGTGTCTTTGTCTTCGTCCCCCTTATTTGCTCAACCTACATTACATTACATTACAATAGTTAGGTTTGAAACGCTTGCCGGCTTACATCACAGTGATGACCCGCGGTTCAGAGTAGCAGCCGGGATCAGATGATTGAAGTTGAGAAGAAATGGGGGAATCATTATGTGGAAATACTCAAGGTAAGACATTTTGATACTTGGATTAACTTTTGGGAAGGCTTTGTGACTCTGTTTATCTGTCTTGCCAATTTGAAGACAATCAGTGTAAAAGTAATAGACAAAGTAATAGTTAATAGAGATGATTTTATGGATCCTGTTACTGTTTGTTTGCGTTTTAGTGCTTAATATCTGGACATATCATTTCCCAAAAATTCCTGGTATTCGTTGAAGGTTATATTAATCATTTGAGAGTGGTTTCCACATCACTTCTCAAACATACAGTGTCTTCTTTTATTAACTTATCTGACAAAATTTTAAAATAACTGGCATGCTATTGAAATGTGGAGCTTGACAGTACAGCAACGTATTTCACCTGTGTTGTTTGATGGAGGTTGTCGAAAGCAGAATTTGTGCCAGAAAATGTCATCAAACTGAAGCAGTTCAATGAAACTGCTGCCTGACTTGCATTGCACCCGATCCCAATACGAAGGAGGGGCACAGGGTGTCTTAATCACACCTCCATTATTTTAATCGCTCCTCTTCCGGGTCCTTCTTTGAGACCAGTTTTCCTTCTTGTCTCTACCAGGGGCAGTCGTCTGTGACAGGGATGCTCAAACCCCTCCACTGCATTGGGGATTTCCTGAGAGTAAGGTCATTGTTCTCTGACAGAAAATGATGGATTCCTCCATGTGGGTTGGGAGTGTGTCCCTGTCCCAGATGGAGGAGTTTCAGTATCTTTAGATCTTTAGACCCATGAGTGAGGGTAAAATGGAGCATGAGATGGACAGGTGTATTGGTGCGGCGTCGCCACACCTATTGTTGACTGAAAGAATGAGATCGTGAATACAAGCGGTGGTAATGACTTTGCTTGGTAGGGTGGCTGGGTTCAATCTTACAGACATCGGGAGGGAGCTCTGAGGAGAGCTGCTGCTCATTTGTGTTGGAAGGAGTCCGTTTAGGTGGCTATCAGCTTGGCCTCATGGTGTCTGACTGTTGAGGTTTCCTGGACTCGTCTCCGACCCCGTGATAGACCCGCAACACGCTGGAGAGGTTATATCTCCTCTGGTCTGGGACCACTTTAGGATCCCCAGTAGGAGCTGGAAATTGTTGTTGGGCAGAGGGATGTCTGGACTACTTGCTTTGCCTGCTGCCACTGTGACCTGTCAGAAATCGGATAGATTAGACGGATGACACTCAATATGGGCTGAAGGTTTTGATTTCTTTCAAGGTGTCTGTCTTCATAAAGCTTTGTTTGCATTATGCGATTGTGGACAATGCTGACAATGAATTAGCGTGACCGCTGAATGGTAAAACTAGAGTCACAATATCTTAAGATTAACGTGACGGGAAGTCCATGTATTTGTCACGTGTCAAATTGTGTCCACAGTAGACCTTCCTTTCGTGTGATTCTGTTCATTATAGTTACTCAGTTGAATTTCCACAAAAGGTGCCGTATCACAAAATAAAATGACGTACATGAGCTGTGAGAGGAGGATTTGACCGATAGACTGTGTATGAAAGTGGACGCAGCTTCCAGGTCTGAAAAGTGAAGCCAATACGGAAGTGCCCGACAGCTCAGTACCACCGAGGGCCTTTTGGGGCTGGGCTCTAGTTTGGGGCTTGATTTAACCTTTAGCAAACTCTTAAAAGTTTGTTATTCTTTTTCCATAAATCCTGTCCAGCATTGGAAATATTAATTGTGGACATAAGTGAGGCAAGGGCTGGCGTGTACTATTCATAGGTGACAATTCACAACGCATAAGAGGGTTAGCCTGAGCAGGAAGGATGGCTTACAGACCCTGAGCCAGAACACAGAACACAAATAGAATTGATTATATGATTTGATTTTGTAGTCCCTAAACATGTTTTCAGTTCCCTGTTGTGTTTGCTGATATGATAGATGCTCTAAATAAAGCTAGGTCACCTGCTGGGGCGGTTGTTTGATCAGAAACACTTTGCAGCTGTATCCCAACGTCTAAACTTGCTGTTGTTTTGGGCTGTAACAAGCCCATCTTTCAACTGTCCTCCCGGTGATATGACTAACATTTGATAACATGTTTGTGTGTGTTTCTCTGTGTGTGTGTGTGTGTGTGTGTGTGTCGATTGGAAGAGGAGCAGTGTGAATAAATGCCCCCTTTTATAATGTCCCAGACCAGCACGCCTCTTACATGGACAGCAGCCGCTTTGTTTACAAGATGGGAGAGCGGTGTAATGAACTTCATTATAAGCCTGTGGCCTCAACCACTTCCGAAGCCCCCGCTCATTCGTTGGCTGTTCATGTCGTGGCGTTACCAGCTGTACATTCATGTGTGTGCCAACATCAACAGCATGCCGTTTTGGCTGGTTTTCGGAACCATATTGTTGATGTCTCCCACAGCTGTGGCCACATTAAAGAGAATTGTTCAAGGCCAGGAAAGCATTGGGAAACAAAGAAATCTGTCCTTCCTGTGTGAGCCTTGGAAGAGGAAGGGCTGGTGCTGCTACCAAACCAGCAGCGGTTGCACAAACCCGTTCGCGACTGTAAATGAGGACTGTGGCAGGTGCCCATTCATCAAAATCATCTCCAACCCCACCCCTTTCCTTCTCCCTGAGCAGCCCCCTCCCCCCACCCCCCTCCCAAACAAAAAAACAACATCCAGACCCTCCCCCTGAAATGTATGCCCCTCCCCCTCCGTCCTCTGCCTGTCTGCTCATTGGCAGCAGAGCGAATGGTGTTCCCATGGGCTATGAAAGAGAGGGCTGTGCATCTTTATGCAGCGCTCGATGCGCATGTGTTTGTACATATTGATCTGTAAACACAGTGTGTCGGCTTCACACGCGTGTTACTGATGCTCACCCCCCCCCCCCCTCACCTCACACCCCCACCCCCCACCCCGTGATGGATCACAGCACCAGAGGGAGTCTGTACAGAGCAAAGCCCGTTGGCCTGTTTTTATGCGAGAACACGGGAACGTCAAGCTGAACGCAGCGCTGGTCGGGCAGCCGCTCTGCCTGGCCGTCCTCCTCTCCTCTCCTCTCCTCTCCTCTCCTCTCCTCTCCTCTCCTCTCCTCTCCTCTCCTCTCCTCCTCCTCCTCCTCCTCCTCCATGGTGGTAATCTGTGCTGACACAACGCACAAAGGACTAAATGCTGGCTGCATCCTCCAGCAGCACGGCTCGGTCCTCTTCCCCTGACAGCTCTGATCCTCTTCAGTCAGCCCGTCCGTCTGTACACCGGGATGCTGTTTCTGTAAGACCGCTTGCAAGTGTGTAGCACGTCTCTGGAATACCGGCCCGGCTGTCCTCCTCCTCCGCCCCCTGTATCTCCTCCTCCTCCTCCTCGGCCAGTTCATTCAGGGAGCGCATCAGAGCTAAGCTCCAGCCCCGAAGAGGCATTTTTTCATCTCGCTGGAAGCTGGTGGGACCACTGATAGCTTTTTTTTTTTTTTATGTAGCAGGACGTACTAGCCGCTTCCTCTCTGTTCACCCTGCTGCACATCACTGTACCAACAGGTAAACCAGCCAACAGCACATGCCTTATTTATCAAGTGATGCAGTGAGTCTTGTCTGTTTGATTAAATGCTAGCATGTCTTTTCTGTGAGACGTTGAAACCAATGATGCTGTCAACATTTAAAGAAACAGCAAAAATATGTCCTTCTCATCAGTTTGAATCTTTTGAAAAATACGTTTCTGGAAGATGATGAAACCGACAGTGTCCTTCCTCTTTAAATCAAACATGACTGCTTACATTGTCATCCCGCTGGCACAGTAAACACGCGGACGGGCTGGTTTCTCAGTGCAAAGGTGAAACGATCTCGTGCAAAGACAACACGCATGCAGCTGGTATGCGTCCGTGGCCACGCTGCTACAATTGTGCCACATGTCATTGCGGTCTGTAGTAAAGCTACGGACGAGCTAAGCAAGCAGACATCTGGCTGGCTCGGCTGCTGCTGTCACTGTTGGTGGAGCAGACTGGTGATGATCAAACAGGCAAAGAAAAAAAAACACGTCTGTCCTGACGCTGCATCGCAGCGGTGCCATGTCAAAGCGCTGCAAGTCGTTTTGTATTTCAGCGTGTGGATTCTGGATCGCCGGTTATTCGATTTTTATTAGAATTAGCTATCACAACGTGAGGTACTCGGTAATTAGATATCTCACGTAGACAATGGCTTCAGTGCTGTTAGAATAAAAAAAGATTGTAAACACGTCAGATCCTTTAAGTGTAAAGTGAGCTCGCTTTACAAGAAACCCGCCTCATCAAACACAGGAAGTGATCGACGCTGATGTGACAATGCCCACTCGTTCACAAAGTGATGTATTTCCCTGAAACACAGTCCTGTTGTGGGCTCAGCTCTGCTCATTTGTGACATCTGTCTGTACCCTACTCAGCCAGGATGTGTGTGTGTGTTTTTTTTTTTAAAGATAAGGCATCAGGTTAGTCCAGTCCTTGATCAACATCTGTCATACAAAAAAAAATAACCAATCAGAGGAAACAAAAACTGCACGTTCCAAAGCAAAGATCAAAGTTCACAGCCAACCAAATACTGGGAAAGGGTTCACTCCCCTGTGGATGGGCTGTACTGCTTCATACTGCTGCAGATGCCAGATGCTGGTGGAGACAACAGCAGCACAGAGCTTGTGGAGGTCAGGGCAAACTGGGATCATATACAGCTGCCAGCATGTTCAAAAGTGGGCTGAAGATCATGGGGAGTGAGTATGATAATCCACGATGGCGTGCCATGATAATCTGCACACACGGTTATTAAATTGATAGTAAGTGTTTTTAGGGATGTGGGAGTGCGTTTTATTTTTTTGTGATAGTGCTTTTATAAAAGACTCGGGATAAAGTGCTATCATCTGAACTGTTCTGTGAGTATTAAGCAGCTTTTTGTTACAGCCAGTAAGCTCTGCGGGGAGGCTTTTGGACAAAGGTTACAGGATAAATATGTGAATAATTCTGTTTAGTACGTTGTGAATTTGTTTCAATAGTTTCATGTTATTGAAATAATATGCGAACATTAGAAATCTTCAACATTTAACACTCAAAACTCCCTTGTGGACAATATGAACTGAAATCCACAGCGGTCCTTTGAGTGATACTTAAGAAAAGGAAGATAGGACAAACAGAAACTTGAAATGGACAACTAGTGAGTTTTCATCCAGGCTTTGACACATCCGCTGGAGAAATCTTTGTACATGTGTTATTTACTCTGGGTCCTTATTGATTTTCCTGAAAGTCCTCTGGCCACCAGATGTTTCTGACCTGAACCAGTTCTAGCAGGCCTTTAGTTATTTCTGATAACGAGGCTGATGTTGCTGAACTCTTTAGCGAAGGTTACACATTGATAAGAATTTAGCTCCAGTTACAGTGATATAAAAGAGAAATAGCGCAATAGACAAACAGGCTTTTGTTATGAGAAATAAGAGTGAGTATATAAGCCAGTTAGACCATGTGTCACAGGACATGCAGCCCAAGTAGTCCTTTACAGCTTCACAGCATCTAATGGCACTGAGTTTGCCAATAATAATTCTCCTGAGTCCTTTTCCATTTAGAAGCTGCTCGGTGATTATTATCAGAGTGGGTCTGGGTCCTCTTGTTGCATTATGAATATCTGCTCAGTGAAACCCTCAGTGTCTGCAGATAGTTTGTAATGTCGCTGGCCCCCTGACGCTTATGCAACACTGTCATAGTTCAACATTGAAGTTGGGACATGTGTGCCATTATTCTGTTGATTCTGAAGCATTTCTTTAATGGACTATTTTCAGCCCTGCGACTGTAGGCTCTGGGAGCGTCACTCCCTCCTCCTCCCACAAACCCACCATCTCGCTTCCGCTTTCTTCCCTCAGAGGTTCTAGTCATGTGGGACGGGTGGAACCACAGTCCCACTGCAGGCCTCCATTTGGCGGTGGCTTAGTCCACCAGTGAGACCCTATATTTTACATCGGCTACACCTGGGTGACATTTTAGAGGGAAGTGCTGATCTGCTTTACAGCATAAAGGTTATTTGCTGTAGAGCACAAAGAGATACGCGGTCAGTTACAAAGTTACAAACGGGACATTGAAGGCCTGATTTACTAAGATCTCAAATAAAGGGCGCTAAATTGGGTGTTCCTTCCAAATGTTAGCACATTTTTTTGCACCCGTTTTGCGGGTGATTTACTCGAGAGTAATTGCGTCATTGAAATCAGGTGCAAATCGCTGTATTTAAATGAGGTGTTTACGTGTGTTAAAGTGATTCCAGCAACGGAAAACAGAGCGACCGCAAAAGGAGAAGGAAATCTGATCCCATTGAAATTAAGAAATATTAACATAACAAGAACAAAAAGGCGAAACAAAGGCTTAATCATGAAACGTCGGCAAATAAAACAGGAAGTACGGCGGATGAGATCCTCTGACAAACACCGATCAGCAGGTCCAGATCCTTCTGTGGGTACTTTTCATTCAGTGCCTCGCGAGTGCTCGTGAACCTGATGAAGCTACCTGTGAATTCTGCGGGACACATTCAGCACCTGTGACAGCACACCTTGAATAGCGGGACCGGGCGGGAGTATCCAAGCAGCGATACGCTGGAACGACCCGGAGGCAGGAAAATGCTGAGTCGTAAGAAGTTTTTTTTAATTGCTGGTATTTCGTGGGTCCTCCTTGTTGTTGGCTGTCAATCATCATTCAGTTCATTCAATAACTCAGAAATGTCATCGCTGGACAAACGATATTTCTGAATAATAATAATTTCCCTCTGTCATCTCCTAAATGTTTCCACTTATGTAAAAACACGTTCTCTAAGTATTATTTGCTTTCTCTGGGTCTCCTTCTCACCACAATAAGCAACCGTCTCTCCAGATGTGCGCATCTGATTAATACGTTCCTTTCAGTCATACTAAAATACACACTCAATCACTTCTCCTGTTTCTACTTTCAGGTTCAGCAAATATCGTTGCGGGTGCTAAATTGTTCTATTTGAATGGTCCCTCCTGGTATTTTGCACCTTCAAGCAGAAACGCCCAATATTACATATGCATGCAGGCAAACACGCAAAATGGACAACGTGTGTTAAATTGCACATTTGAAAGATGCGATCCTCACTGCACCTCGTTAGTAAATCTGCTTGGACATTTTTTTTGCGGGTGGTGTGGAGTTTGCGCGTGATTTTACACACACAAACCTCTAGAAATTCAGGCCCTGTGTGTCTCCATTGTGCACTATATTTTACATTTACTATGTTTTTGATATATGCAGTAACAACTGCAAAACACTTAAGTTGCTCTCCACTTTGTTTACAAAAAGTTGAAATGATTTTGCAGTTAAAATTGTCAATTGTGTATTGATGTTGAATACATCGAATGCCATATGTAGCAGTTTGAAACAAGCTTTCAAATTATATCCTCAGTAACATAGTACACATGCTTTATGGAAATGACATAATATTTCTGAGGCTTTAAAAAAAAAAAAAAAAAAAAAATTGTGGGGGTGTGCATATGTTTATGGTGAAGTGCACACTTGTGTCCTGGCCAAAGGAGTGTCTGGTTGTTTGTGTGTGAAGGAGGGTTGACGTTGCCCTCACAGATTGGTCCTCAGCAGTGGATGTGACGGAAGCCAGCCCATCTGTTGTTGCGGGCCTGTCTTTCCTCTGGTGCAGATTGGCAGTGACATTTTGGCACAACAGGTGGCCTGGTCAGGACTGCCTACACACACGCACGCACGCACGCACGCACGCACGCACGCACACACACACACACAGAAATGCAGGAATGTACGGTGGCGTGCCAACCTCTGGAGCAACAGAGCTCATGCTGCAGCTACACCTGTTGAGCCTAAATAGATGTTAGCTGTTATTGTGATACTTCCAAATGAAAGAGAGACCCGGGAACTAAAATCCATCACATGCGATCATTTTATGATTTTTGCTGTTTGTAAAGCTGGTGACCAAAGTTGACTACTGTACATTTGATAACTTGACCTACTTTTTCAAACAACAAAATATATAATGGCTGCAAGTCTTTGACATTTCCCAAACTTTTTTCAATACTAAGTTCCTTGGCAACCAGTTACTCTACATTTTACGAAAAGCGTGACTTTATAAACCACCATTTTGTTGCCTGTTCTGACTCAAAACCTTGCAATTATATTGAGTCGCTTTTCTTCGCTTGTTTGATCTGATCAGAATTGAAAAGAATTTAAAGGGAAAATTGTAACATTTTTAAAGAAGTATTTAAAAGATTAAAAAAAACCCGTTGATCCTCCTCTTGGTTTGTGAACTAGTAAACTGGCACAGTCCTGTTTTTGTCCTGTTTTGTCCTGTTTGGTCCTGCTGACTCCTGCAGATAACATGATCTCACAGAAAATAAAATATTTGCATTTGCAAAACATCACATATTTTCAATGTTTTCTTTAAGTTTGAAGTGCACACTGTTCAGACTGGTCTGAAGCACACTGAATACATCTGCAGGCTTCTTTTTTTTTTTCTTTCTTTCTTAAGAACTTTTGTCCCAAAACAAGAGCGACAGTCACCTTTAAACTTCTCAGAAAGGTTTGGTGGCATAAAACATGCCTGTTCTTTACTTCGTGGGCAACATGAGGTTCTTCCGATTTCCCCCCCCCCAGAGATTTCCACAAGAGGTAACAGCTTTGTTTTACTGATGACTGACAGCTGTTTAAGAAGCAATTTTGGGATTCACTCGTATTTTCTCCAAAGTTTCTGCGTGGAGGAGATTTTCTGGTGGTGACCATCTGTCACCTTTAAAAAGAAAGCATTGGGGATAAAGATAATTGCCTTATATTTGACTAAATCCGTTTGCTGAGTGCAGCTGTGAACGGCGTATTCACCCTTTCCCTGCAGGTGCATTTGTAAAGGACGTTTTTTGTAGAGGCATAAACATCCTGTGTCTCAGTACTGAATGCACGATGTGGGAAAATACCTTGTTGTGTAGGTAGTCATTCACTGAATCCCCCATGTTGTGTCTACTTGTCAGCATCGGTCTATTTAATAATGATAAGATATCAGCGTTCGCTCCGAGTTCTCTCTGGAACACGCAGTGAGGGGGCCGGTGAGAGGGGCGGGGGGGGGGGGGTGTTGGTACGTGTGGGCTTTAGATGTAGGTGGCAGGTTTAGGTTTTAGCTGTCTGTATCTGCAAAACACGTCCTCAGCTCCGAATGCTAGATTGTACACAGCCGGCTGCTTTTCTCTCACTCTGCTTTACTGCAGATTCAAGTGGAAGTTAGAGATTCATCATGACTGTATTGTCAGCCGTCACTTTCCCGACACCCGTCCTCGTGCAAAATGCCCGGAGCTTCTTGGAAAGCTCCTCTTGTGTGCATGCTGAAACATTAGATGACTGGGGTATTATTTCAGTGCATAAAGGAGGCTAAGCTGTCATTTTGGACAGAACATTGAGTATAAGCAGCCTGCTTTCCCTCCTTTGATCCCCTTCATCCAATATGTTTTCATGCCTAAACAGATGCCATTAATACCTAAATGACATTGTAATCTTGATGAGCGTGCGGGTGTAATCTCAGCTGCTTACAGACATCTGTCCACCTTACTGAAAGTTATTTGTTTTTGTGTATTTTTTTAAACAAACACTATAGCGGAACTACTACGCTGTATACTAAAACGCATATCAGGTAAAAAAAAATGACCAGATGGGTGCTGAGTATTCGGTCAATTTATGGGTAATTTCACACAAATATAGATGAACTTCATAATGACATTTAGATGTCGAAAATTTCTCTCTGCATCGGGACTTAAAGTTCATTCTCTGTCCACACTGCTCACAGAAAACGCTGAAGTCCCTTCATTGTGCGTATGATGTAAATGAATGGTTGTTGTAAACAGGGAATTGATGGATTACAACCGCCGTCTGCTCAAGCATGTGGTCAGATACATGTTTCTGACAGACATGGTACTTCATGTCAGGATAAGTACCGCTATCTGACCTCACTCTTTGTTGACACTTGTTTTGAGTTGCAGTCCAACCAATCACACGGTACAGAGACGGTTCCTGCAGATAATCGCACCGTTAATGCTGATGAAGCATTCATTATTCTAAGTGACTTTGCTTCATCAACGTCAGCACTTGTGTTACACATGTTCTTGTGACCACTAATAGTCATGCATTAGTGATTTCACCATGGACCTGAAACTTAAGCAAAGAGCACATATACAATTTTGTGTCATTGGAGCCAATTCCAGCAAGTAGGAGTGGTGGGAAGTGACAATTGTTTTATTGCAGGCAAGAAAGCTGTGAGCACACTGGAGAACCTCATACTGCCATAGCGACACAGTTCAAACGTTTTTCCTCAGATGTTTCAGAACGTCACAGTAGAACCAGGTGTTGACGGTCTGAACCTGCGGGACGAATTCAAGATGCACAACTCTGCAAATGTCAAAGAAAACCCACCTGGCTGCGCTCCTCACCTGATGCGCCTTCTCCAGTCTTGGACAGTGACATTCTGCCTCTCTTGAAACGCGAATGCAACTCGAAGCACCTCACTGGCTCATTGCTTCATCCCTGTAGGGTTTCTAAAGTATCCCAAGACTCTTTGTTGCTGATTTTCCAAATTTCACACGAGCTTTGATGTGGACCCTCCGGTCCAGTTCAGGGTAAAATTGCAAATGTTCAAAAACCACTCGTCTCAAAAACACATGTTACGCTGTTGCTTGTGTTGATCAAGTGACATAACTTGGAATACTTACTGCTAAAAGTCTTTGCCTTCCCCATCCATTATACACATCACTCTGTTGGGGCGCAGTCTGGAAACATTTTGATCACACCTCGTGTAGCATAACATAATGATTTGGTTCAGGTTCATAAACTCTACCGATACTAATGGTTGACTCCCGGGCTGTTGATATGGCTGGATATTCATTAATGAGTTATAAAATTGCAATCGTACGTCAGCATTCTCAAACAGTCCATTTTGAGGAACTGGGTCTTGTTTGCCTTTCCTGTGTGCCACATGTCAAATATCATCAGCAAACTTTCATCCTCTGATTGTGTGTTTTAGGAAAGAAGCATAAACACAGACAGACGGTCACAATGTGTTTCTGTGGGCTGCTGTTCAAAAGCTACGCTTGTCTGTGGCAGTACAAAAGGAGAAGTGTCTTAGATTTCCACGACTGCAACGTCCCCTTACTGTAACCTTTTTGTTGTATGTTTGGTCATCAACAAAGCAGGAATGCTTTACTTACTTACTTAAAAACCTTTCGTATTGGTGGAGATTGATACTGCTGCAGTGCATGAGAGAATATTTCTGCATGTGATTAATGGATGTGATTAGATGTCTGCTGATGAACATGCTCTTCAGCAAAAGTTCCTTTCTGTATTGCTGACTCAGGCTTCCACATACTGTAAATGCGGCTTCCTGTCAGGATTAGTTCTTTTCTCCAGCTGCATGCATTTAAACTAGTGGCGCATCAGTCAGTGAAATGTGCGACTTCTACTTTTGTCCTTGTGATGAAACTTTTCTTATGTCCTCTTGAAAAAAAGATGGGTTCACACAGGTTCCCTACAAGTTCACATTGATAGAGACCGTGAGATGTTCTTGCAGTTTGGTTTTGCTTTGGTGTTGCTGCTGTGACTCGCTGACACTTTTGGGTGTTCACTTCTTCATTACAAACGTGACAACAACCTTTTTGTTGGTAACTGCTGGCTAGAGGAATATGGCCGAGGTCTTTCTTGTGATAAACATTTGTTGAAGTAACCACAGCACCGGAAATTTCAACATGATGGTTGAATGGCTGATCACATAGGCGGCAGCACAGGTGCTCTGCAAGACTAAATTATTGCCTCAGTATCTATGACCTGAAGTTTCTATCCTTGTAAAAAGTTTAAAATCTGTTTTTATTATGTCAAAATAGGTTTTTGTTTGTTTTAGGATGCTCACCTTACATGTGTACAACTTGCACCCTGCTAGTTTACTTTTATGGCTGAGATTTGGGACAAGAATAGGGCAAGTGGACTGACCTGCTAAAGATGTGTGTGTGTGTGTGTGTGTGTGTGTGTGTGTGTGTGTGTGTGTGTGTGTGTGTGTGTGTGTGTGTGTGTGTGTGTGTGTGTGTGTGTGTGTGTGTGTGTGTGTGTGTGTGTGTGTGTGTGTGTGTGTGTCAGGTCAGGGCTTGATTAGCACAGCAGGGCATAGCAGTCGTGTCCAGCTGCTCTTTACAAAAGTGTGCCATGACACACAGCGAAGCTGCCAGTGAATGATCTACCAGCAAAGAGAAAAGTGCTCTGAAATTAATGAGACATATGGCATGTTGCTTTGAGTCCCCCAGCAGCCACTGACAGATGCGCAGTGAAACAACATACAGGTTGCCTGACTTGCTTGTTTAAGAATAGTGAAATGGAGTCAAAAGGATGAGCTGTTTGTTCTGGAAAAGTGGAGTAAAGTTGCTTCTTTGAACTTTTTACATCCATTTATGGACTTTTTGTGCTTGCAGCATTTTACTGTCATGTGCTGTCTATCTCCCAGATGTCTCTGAACCTTCTTCTGAATCTTCTTCTCTTACCTGCAGTCACCCCTGATCTGTTCCCGGAAACACCCCTGCTGCCGTCCCTGCCAGCGATATCGTCGGCGCGAGCCGGCTCTGCACCTCAGAAGCCCCGGAGGCGCAGCAGCAGCGGAGGTGACAGCGTTGCCAGGCCCCGGCCGGTGCCCTCAGCCCGTAGGCCGGGCCCTAAAAGAGGCGGCATGGAGGTGGGCATGCGCGTGGTGCGCGGTCTGGACTGGAAATGGGGAAACCAGGACGACAGCGAGGGCCACGTGGGCACTGTGGTGGAGATTGGGCGGCAGGGCAGCACCACCACTCCAGACAAGACAGTGGTGGTGCAGTGGGACAGCGGCACACGGACCAACTACCGCACCGGCTACCAGGGTGCCTATGACCTGCTGCTTTATGATAACGCTCAAATTGGTAAGCACTCAAGCCGAAGGTCGTACTGAAACTCCGGATCTCTTGTAAAATTTTTCAACACCAGCAGCAGTGTGATTTTCCAAAACTTTACTTTTTTTCTATACTTACCCGAAACAATAAGTATAACAAACATTTTTCAAACTTTTTCAGCTTAACAAAGTAAGCCAAATGCATTCATGTTCAATAACTTTTTCTAAATGAATTATGTCCAAAGCTTTTGGTACTTAACCCGTTTTTAATACTCAACATACATTTTGTTTATTTCCCAAAAGCTTTTTAAAGAACTGCAGAAACAATGTAGGTAGTTTCCTAAAAAATATTTCTGAGTAGTGAGAACTTTTAGATTTTTAATGAAACATTAATTCAGTGGGGATTTTGTGTTTATTAATATTCAGCTGCCTGTGTCCCTACTGTTATAACATTTAGGTGCAGCATTGAAACGTTTTTTTTTTTTTTTCACAGCACCTAAGCACCTAAACTTCACTATAGGCTTTTTCTTTACCAATGTTTGGTAAAATTTATACATTTATATTATTTTTATGGCAGACATGCATTTATAAATAAATGTAATGATAAAATTACGTAAAAATGCTTACATTTTGTTCAAATAACCTTGAAAACTGTGTTAAACTCAATTCTCATACCTGCTTTTGCTGCTGGGGTCATGTGCATTTGGGAGCTAAAACTGTCGTGATTGGCTGAACAACCCCGCCTTAACCTGATGAGACATCATCATGCTCATGTCGAGTCGCACAGACCTGTGGTCAAATTCTGGAGCTAATTTTCAGCACAAAATGTCATAATTGAACATTATTACTAAAATATTGGTTTCTGCTTTAACACCCCATTTTTCCCACCCAGTTTTTTTTTTCTAAATAGCATCAAAGAATATAAAGTCTCCTCAGTCACGTCTCCATCAGCTGTGACAGTCACGCGTTGTTTTGTTGTTTGTCTTGCACTCTGGTGCTCGTTTGTCATTGTATTGGCTCACGTCACCTTCACAAAGCTCATTTTGAGTGAGCCTGGTACAGTAAAGGCCATCTCTCATCGTCAGCCATCCGACTCTATTTTGGACTTGAATGACACACACATTAATGCAGGACTCATTAGCATTTTGCTCCATTTAAAGCGACATTTTTCTGCCTCAGAAGCTTGCCCTTCAATTAATGGAGCGAAAGAGGAGGAGGAGGAGAAGAGATGAGGAAGCCAAAGGGGTGGGAGTATTTTTGTCACGCTGTTTGTGCCTCAGTTCTCCCACATCTCATGGTATTAACCACTGTGATATGTAACCTCGCTGAGGACATGGCATATGCCTTGAATGTTTCAGTGACTTGGAAATGGAGCTAACTAGCACTGTTGTACTTGCTTTGCGGGTCATGGCAAGTTCTCCGGAAAAATGTATTTCTCTTCAACAAAAATAGAATATAAAGAGAGACACGATGAACGTATGACCCCACTCACTCTGCTTCTCCTTCCCCTCCAGGGGTGCGTCACTCCAATATCATCTGTGACAGCTGCAAGAAGCACGGGGTCATGGGAATGCGGTGGAAGTGCAAGGTGTGCTTCGACTACGACCTGTGCACCCAGTGTTACATGAACAACAAACACGACCTGAGTCACGCGTTCGAACGTTACGAGACGGCACACTCCCAGCCGTGAGTACAGCGCCGCCCGCCAGCTCCCCGGCACCACTGATCCTCATTTATATTCTAATTATAGTATGAATTACGGTATAGTATTATGGTGTCGTCTGTTAAATGGTCTGTATCACTTTTCTCTGTTCGAATCCAGTTCATTGGAGGAAAGATGTCATTAGTGTTGTTTCTGCCAATTAACTTTAATTAGTCTGCTGCCACACAGACCTGCAGGTCCAGTCAGAGTAATATTATGAGGTATCTGTTACTTTACCGCTTCTGTTCGTGTCTGCTTGCTTTTCTCAGAAAAAGTGCTGGTAAACAAAATTATTTATTCTTTAATTTAATGACACTGAATATTAGTGATAATTGACATGTTAATATTAAAGGAGAGCAGTGTTAGTCCAGCCTAAAGCCTTGCTCATGAGCGGAGTCACAGTATCGGGTCAAATAGTCTGTGCTGATCATTTCGTACCAACAGTAATCACAGTCATTGTTTTGTTTTTCAAGGCGTAGAATGACCTGGAAGAGACCAGGAAGTGTCTTCTTTTGTCTTTTTCATTTGTCTTACCCAACTTTAGACTAGGGCTGTTACAATCACTTTTTTAAAATTTTAGTTGCCATTTAATTGTCTTTTTCTGTTCATTTTAGACCACTGTTACATAGTTTACTAATGCACATCCACCTTATGAAGAAGAAGCATTCATTGTTTACAGTGTTCAGCTTTCCATCTAATTTAAAGGTCTAAAGTCAATAGATGCTCTTCAAAATGCATTCGATCGAACATTCGAGGTTAATCTCTGCGAGATGAACAGTTGGTGTCACTAATTCTTCACTCTTGACATTAAACCACAGAAGAAGGTGCAACGAAATGACATCATTAAAAGAGCGCCAGTCAAACCTCAGATGGTGGAAAACAACGTGGACATGAACAATTATGGCGATTATCCAAAATGATTGCTGTCAGCTCAAATAGTCACAATCAGGCAATTATGTAATAATTGTAAGAGGCCGAGAGCTTAGTAACAATTGCTTTCTTTATTGATTATTCTGGGAGTTATTTTCTTAGTTAATCAATCAATTGTTTTATCTGTAAAATATCAGGAAAGAGTAAAAAGATGTCCATCATAATTCACTGAAACCAAAGATGTCCTATCCAAAGGTTTTAAGTGACTGATTGAATAATATAAAGTAAAGCAGAAAGTTCTCCACAGTTGTATTTTATGTCACAGTCCATTCTGGCCAAATGACAAATGTAAGTGCTTCAATCAGCCATAGCTATATTCTATACAAATAAACAGTAAATCTTACTCGATGTCACATGATGAAATAGACGTTGTTTGACTGAAAGTTCTTTGCAATACTGTGCAGCATTTATTTGAAATATGCCCATTTATGAGACAAATGTAATAAATAAAAAAATGACAAATGCTGAATCTAGGGTTGACATTTTGTAGACTAACCAGATACGAGACAAACTACCATTCAATTATTAGCACATTTATATGATTTAACAATTAAATAGTGCTGTTGTTTGAGTGTTGAATGTGTTTAGGCAAACCACACGTGTCCTGGCTGTGGATTATGTTTATGGAGCTGATTCCAAGTGTCCTATGTGTCCAGATTTACTGGAGTGAGTTCTCCCTTCAGAATCCGCTCTTCTGCATCAGTTCACAGTAACGCTGCAAAGTGCTTCGGGCTTTGTCTGAATGTCAGCTGGATGGCCTGTTCTCTTTTTAACGAGGTGATATGTATGACCCAGATTTCGTCTATCGTTCAGCCTGGTCCAGGTCCAGCACGGTTCCATTTATATTTCTGAGCTTGCTATCCAGTGAGCGCTGCGAATAGGTGCGTGAATCATGACTCGTTAGTCTTTTCGGTTTGATGAAATATTCAGGTCTAGTTATTTTTCCTCGAAAGTTTGGAAGCTATTATTTGATCCAGTTCGGAAGAGTCAAAGTAGAAACTAATTAAAATCTCATGAAAACCAGAACGTCACAGACAACACAACATTTATTTATTTTTTATTTTTTTCAATATGCCAGTGAAAGTCTTTTATTTATGTAGCACCGCTACAAATGAATTGCAACACCCCGACCTCCAAATATGGTCATGACTTGAATCCAATTTCCTTTCATGCCTTTTTGTTCTCACTTCCTGCTTTGATTTGATGTAATATCTTTCTCAATAAATATGAGAAATGCTTTTATTAAAGTCTCATTGTAGATTTAGGTTGGGTACCTATTTGTTTGTGGTCCTGGTGATGGAACTGCGCACCAATTGCAGATTTGATCTTAAAGTGAAACCTGGCCTTTGCAGGGATCATTTAACATGCTGACAGTAGTTGGAATCTCATTTCGAGTCTCACCTCAGCTTCTCTTCAAACGTATTGATTCATTACGATGGTGTTATGTGGTAGAAGAAACACCTTGTGTGTGTGAGCCTCCAGTTGGGTCAGAGTAGATCACCGCCTGACATCGGTTAACATCGTACAAATAATGGCTCATACTAACTGGCAGGTCATTATTCATTTGAGTGAGTTGGGAAAAACATTTTTAGACATGTTAACAAAGATAATGGTTTCTCAAAATATTACACAATTTCAGTTTAAGTGTGTCTTAAGTTATCATTTGATTGAAAGATGGACAGTTTTCTTATAACTGATGTAGAAAATGGCTTATACAGTAGGCCCTTGTTGGTAAGTGAGACAAACAGTGCTTCTTTTATAATCTACCGCTTTAGTGTGAGCTATTTAAAAGTTTTTGTCATCTACACTGGTGGTACATAACGGGAGTGAGACGAGGCTAAACTTGGACAGCTAAAAGTAAGTCAAAAGAAGCACCTCTATATCAGCGTGACCATTTAAATGTGTTATCCAGTACTGTATTACACTAATCTAACATGCTCCTGCCTACTGTAATACATTTTCATCTTTATACTGTGGGATTTTATTTTCAATTTGTGTGAAGAACTCTTAGAGATCACAGTAGAAGCACAAATGAATGTGGATCAAATTGCAGCCACATAGCACATTATATGATTTTGCTAAATACAAGGTCATTTGATACTGACCACCAAACAGGACACTTTATAAATAATCATTTATATGCTGTTATTGTTGTAATAGATACAAAGAATCCTCTTTAGAGAACTTAATTTCACGAATGGGTGAATGTGGCTTTTTAAAATACTGGAGTACCTTTAATTAGATTCACTAATTTGAATATTTAATAACATGGAGCTGAGTTTAACAGGTTTGTGAGCGTCACTTCTGAATGGATTGACGTCAGTGATGCCACACCGGACCCCTCTGCTGTATGGCTCTCAGGGAGATGACTTTTATGTCGTCTGAAACATGACTGATGGAGTGATGTCCATGAGTGACATAAAAGACTGTGACTCAACCGAAGTCAGTCAGCCAGCCGTGATGGGAGTTAAATCTCCAAACATCAATGGTTCAAGCTTTTTGTGGAAAACATTAGTTACTTTAGAGAAAGAGTATCAAATGTTGTTTTAGTGTTTGTTCTTTCAGTATGATTTGCCATATTTTCAGCCGTTTAACTACAGCATTGCTTATTCTGCTCCTCTCAGTATTACAATAATTCCTGCAAGTTCTCCAAAGCTTGTCTTATTTGCAATTATAAACCTCCTGGGGTTGAATTTAAAGTGAAACCTCAGCTTTTAGAAAACATACTTAAGTATCGCATATCAGCAAACAAATAAAGTTTTTTACTGTAGTGTTGAATTGGATTGAAATTTCACCTTACAAGGACAATTGCGCTTGAAACTGCGGGTTTGGATGAAATTAATTTCAAACAAATACCATATTAAAGCATAATTTCTATTTTTTTTTTTTTTTACTGTCTTCTATAGTGATTTTCAAGTTTTCCAACTTATCAATATTTTTCGATTAGAAAAGTCATTGCTTTCTGTGTAGCTTGGACAGAAAAGACTCCTGTATGTGTGCTCTTTGGATCAAAAATGAGTATGTAATCCTTCCATTTAGTTTTACTGTCACCACATTGTCAGTGTTGAGCTCGCCGGGTTGTGGTGAAGAAACATGTGACTGCAGATTGTGCAAGACAGCAAAGATGAATAAATCAAAAGTAAAATTTTGATCATTATAATTCACAATTTTCTACTCATCATGGTAAGATAATTGTATCCATTTATAACACTCAGTCTTTGCCCTTTTTTCTAAATCTCTATCAAAGACATCTTTGTGTACCGAGAGGGAAAACCAAGTCGTAATTGTTGCCCAGCACTGTGTACATCTGGGAGAACATCACATGAAAATCACTTCTGTTCCCATCAGATGAATAAAATAGAGGAGCTGTCTTCCAATATGTGGGGCCAAACAGACAGTGCCTCTTTATTTCCAGACCACACTGACCCATATTTCACTGACAGCATTTCAAAAAGCTAATTTATAATCTGGCAGTCATGGGACGCTCTGATATTTGCCTGGAAAGTCAAATTTAACTCCGTTTCATAACGTGTGTGACTGCATGTAGTGCCGGCACTGATTTATGTGAACAGACTGTAGTTCGGTGCTCAGAGTACTTATGAGGGACTTCTTTCATGTGGGTCAAACGGGTCTGGCTTTAAATGCGACTTCAGCAGAGTGGATCTATTTGTAGTTTCGGAGTATACTGGTGACGGTAACGTTACTGGTGGTCAACCCTACAAACTGCTGGCAGATCGCTGACACTCGCGCTGCACCATCACACACGTGGTGTGAGGCCTGAGCCAGATGTACTGTACATGAGTTTTCCATTTGTAATGACAGTAGATTTCATTGGATTAACAGGATACCATTATCCGCTGTGCAGATTAGCCTTCTAACATTTTCAACTTCCTAGAAGACGTGTTAGATAACGGGTGTCGGATACAGAGATATAAAGGTGTAATAATACGTGCTGGTCACAAAGTACTAAGCTGTGTGTGGCTAGACGTCTATATATAGCTGTGGGGCCTTATTTAACTCTATTATTTATTTTGTTTCTGTGAATCTTCATGATCTGACTTTTATTTTGAAACGTAATATGTGTTGTGAGTATCTCACAGAGTCCTTGGTAGAGGTGTGTGTCCATGCTGACAGTGCTCAGGGCAGCATATGTGTGCACCATATGTTTACACGGGGATGGTTGGTATGCAGTTGGTTAATCGGCTCTTCAACACACAAACAACACACAAGCAGTTCCAGGGAACCCATTAGGGCAAGTCAATGCCTTAATCCTTTCCTTGTCCATCAAGCTCCACCTGACCTCCTCAGTTCTCCACCATGTGGTCACGTTTAAAGTAGATCTGAACGGTCCCCATCGCTCACCGCCACAGTTTTCCAGCACTTTCTCTTTGCGAGACAGAATCGAGTTTCCATCCAAGTTTGGCTCCAGTGGCCGAGATGGAATTTATCTGCTCATTTCCTGTTTGAAGTTTATGTATGTTTTTCTCTCATCACTAATCCCATCACAAAACTGCTTCAAACTGTTCTTAAATTTATTGGAAAAGATGCTTTAAAAGGTGACGTGAGGAGTAAAGCAACGATGACAATGGATTGATTTCTAAAGATTTGTCCAATAAGACCAGACTCTAGCCTGGATTTATGGTGTTTTAAACATTGAGTACAGTAAATGCAGATAGGACTGACATTTTAAACCACTCCCACCTGATATTTTTTTCCATAGAAACATAGCTTCACTGTGGTTTTCTAGCGGATGTCACCTATTTTTGTGAATTCTTATTTGTCTTCAGTGTCCTGAGTATGCCACTGCTTTTCCTTTTAAAGGTTAACGCTTACATTTTGCTAACTGGTGATCCGGCCTTTGTTTGTATGTCTGTCATCCTCATCCTGTCTGTGACCAGAGGTGACATTTGGCCTGAGCAGGATTAGAAATCTTGATCCCTTGAAAGGGTAGCTGCGCTGAGAAATAAACATGTAACAAGGACATCTAGGTTAGGTTAGGTTAGGTAGTTACTTTATTAATCCCCGAGGGGACATTTTTTCGCTACAGCAGCATACAGGAAGCAATAAGATAATAATAGAATATCTGTCAGTTTATTACCGCTCTACCCTTAAAATAATGTTTGGTCAAGTTGTAAGAATAATAGTTTCTCTTAATTAGCTAGCTTTACTGCCATAAACGGTCATGATATTGTTCCAGTCAGTCTGGTCTGTCTGAAGTAACTCTGATTTGTGCCATGAGGAAAATGACACGGCTCGCTATCGTCCCGAAATACTATGAATTAATACGACAAGTCTTTTACTTCAAGCAACACTACCTTGTCACAGTTGTACCATAAAAATGAAAAATTCCTTGAGAATCTCTAAAAACAAAGCCACACAAAGCGATGTAATACATCAATGCTATACATACACACATGTACATACATATTTGAAAACACAATATTACACGCCGGCATGTGCGTGCTCAGTGACTTCACCTTAGGCGGCCTTCTTTGTGATCACTCTGCTATCTAGGATTAGGCTCAAAGCTTTGTGCTCAGACAGATACACGCCATTACCATCAGAGACATGTCCAAGCTCAGTATCACGTTAAGATCCACCGTTAGAGCCAATAGTAACTGCGTTTCCTGTCGTAACCTGTATGAACTTGGAAATCTGGCCAACATTGGGGATGAGGTTAATCAAGGCTAACTTTCAGAAGAATCCCGGCGCCAGAGACATGCGGGAGCAGCGAAGTCTCTACGAGGCGGACGACACAAGCTCTCTTAAAGCTCTTTTTCTTTTCGTCACTCTGGATTTTATGTGATTTCAAGGCAATCCAAAAAAAACTGCTTGGTTGAAATGAAAGCTGGGGTTTGATCTCGTCAAGAAGTATGGGAATAGGCAGCTCCTTTGCACCGAGATCTGATCAAATCTTTACCATAAGGTACGTCTGGCTTTGAGGATGTGACTGTCCCACCTGTCTTTTGAATTATTGGTCGCAGTTGATCAGTACGACAACAAACTGTTGGTTACCTCAGTGGGTTTTGGAGTTTAGATGTTCACAGTCCCTCAAAGTCTTTGACACAAAAGGACAGTTTTAGGTTCGATATCTTGCTAATTTTTAAACACTTTGTGAATAATCACACCAGAATGGATGAAACTCAGGATTTATGGTTTGATATGAAAGTAGATGTGTTCAAGGATTTAAAGAATTTTAAATGGCGTAGTGTCAGTAGCTGGGATCAGTGGATCAATATCCGTGGGTCATATATACATATAATTATATAGAAATATTGGAGCCTGGCTGGTACTAAATCTTTGGGGCCGATACAACTACTGATATCAGGAAGTAAAACAAATTCCTATATCCATATATCTATTACAGTTAAACAAATTTTGCAGTGCAGCTTCACTGGAAATGTAATAATTTGAAATGACTATATATTTTCAAAAACCAAAAACAAGTACAGCAATTTCTAAATTACTCCAAACATCTTTTTCTACATTATTTTCTTTGAAAAGAGTTTTCATATCAGACAAGATATACGCTGATATTCATATGTTAGACAATGACAGGATAATATCATCCGACAAACTGAGCCAAATGATAAATTGGTCGAAGAGAAAAAGAAAGCGATGCGAAAGCCAAACATTCAAATGTTTTCATGAATATTGTTGTAAATGTATTTGTTAAAAAATCTTGTGATTTTCTTTGTTTATGCACATCTGTCCGCTTCGGTTTCTACAGATTCAAAGCTGTTGCGTAATGTTGGGACCTTTTTTTGTGCTATATTGCTTCTGTGATGTAGGCAGGGGTTTTAATATGCATACACAGAGCAGGTCTCGTGTTAAGTAATGCATAGTGCATCTTATGATCTGTGGAGCCGTTTGCTCATCTGCGTCTTCGTGCTCTTATCACAGAGTGAGCTTGGCACCGAGGCAGAACCTCCCGCGGATCATCCTCAAAGGAATCTTCCAGGGGGTTAAAGTGGTTCGTGGACCAGACTGGGATTGGGGCAACCAAGACGGTGAGTGGTGTGCGTGTGAGCTTGGGTGGGTGGGTATGTGGGGACTGTTCATACCACTAACCTGACACTGCTAACTCAGCAAGCCCCCCTGCCTCCTTGAGCGCGGAGGCGTACCTCTTCAAAGTGTTTTCATCATCCACAAGCCATAACACTCTAACCTCATGTCTCATTAACCTGCGAAGTGTTGTGTTAGTATGTGTCTGCGTGCACTTATATTGTCAGTGACTCATCTGAGTCTGTCCCACAGATGTGCCTGCCTGTTTGTGTCTGTCTTTATTGAGTCCTTTTTTCTTTTTTTTTTTGTAACAACTATGTTGCGTGCATTTCTTTTTCCATCCCTGCGTAGCGGCAGAAACTGAGAAACATCTTTACTTAAAAGTCTGTGCTGCGAGTTTCGAGAAAGTGGAGAACATTTCTCGCAGTGAATTATGTCTTTATGGCCTCCATGATTGTCTGCAGTTGTACAATATGTGACCACTGCTTTGATAAATCTTCTTTCTTTCAGATACAAACAGTCTGCACTGGTTGATGTTTGAAACGGTCTTAATTGAAAACAATCTTCCCCACCAGTGGGTTAAATGAAAGCCTGTGAATGTGCCCTTTAGAGAGAGAAGGAATGGTAATGTGCCTTTATATTTGCTGTTTTGGGCTAACTGTTGTCAGAGTAGCAATGCTCCCTTTTCCTTACGAGCGAATGAGTCAAAATGTCCTTTTGGTGTCTTTGAAATCAACGCCCTGGGGTTTGGGCTAAGTCACTCATCAGCCTTAAATGGTATATGTGGTAAGTGCATAAAGGACACTCTGAGCATGCTCAGAATCCCCGCAGCCCACCATATCGTCTTACGGGTCACTGGTTTAATTGGTGTGGTTAGGCGCTGAAGCAGCTTGATGATTTGAATGCCTTTACAAGGGTTTCCTTACATCAGATGAGCTGATGTATAGATGTGAAACTGTGATAATGTGGCTTGGAAATGTTCATTGTTTAATTCCTATTTTGCATTTTGATGTTACGTGAATCAAGAAGGGGAAGTCGTGTTGCGTCAGGTGCTGTAGAAAATATAAGTGAATGACTCTGACATTTGGCAGCTTATGTCCCTACAGGGAAAACATTTCTCTCACACCTCTGTCTGTCACCTTATTTGTTACATCGGTACTCTGATTTTCACACATTTTTCTGCTCTTAAAAACACCACAATTCTCTCTGTCTAATGACCTCTCCTCCTTTAATGACCTGTCCTCCTTTAATTGCCTTTGACTCCCCCTTTCTCCCACAAACTGATGCATTGTTGTTTCTTGCACATGTTGTGTGTGTGTGTGTGCGTGTGTGTGTGCGTGTGTGTGTCTGTGTGTGTGTGCGCGCGCGCGTGTTTGTTTGTTTGTGTGCATTTCTGTGTGTGTAGGTGGGGAGGGTAAGGTTGGGAAGGTAGTGGACATTCGCGGCTGGGACACAGAGTCTGGTCGCAGCGTGGCTAGTGTCACCTGGTCTAATGGCACCACCAATGTCTACCGAATGGGCCACAAGGGCAAAGTAGACCTCAAATATGTGTCAGATGGCCAAGGAGGCTTCTATTACAAAGATCACCTACCAAAGCTCGGTAAGACAGATTTATTACTCTTTTAAAGCATGCATTTCTAACACTCAAAGTTATTCATTTAATGGATCACAAAAGTGCAAACTTAAGCAGTATGTATAAATCATTGGAGTCTCGACATGACATTTGTAGACATTCAGAATCGGGTGTAGTGCTGTTTAGTGCCGGAGCGCAACTGTGAAGCGTGTGAACCCATGGTTAAGTGGTGGCTTTGTTTCTAAGGTTGTGTAACGACTGTTTCTACAGTGGCATGTTTACTCAGAATAGTCAATAATATTGTATGATTACAGTCACAACACATTCCTGTTAATGTTTCAGAATAAAAGCTTTGTTAAAATAAAAGTTTCATTCTACTGAAAAGCAATAGGACTTTTAATTTGAGATGAACACAGGAAGTGTTGAGTTTGTATTAACATTGTAATGCAGTTAGCTTGGCTGCATCGACTGTCGATCACAGCTTTTCTTTGCTGTGAATACAGTCTGGTAACCCGGCTCGTATTAGCATACGCTCAGCCACTCTGAAGGGCGGACCAATCAGCGGCGAGTGTCACTGCCCCTCCTTCACTGTGATTGGGCGGCTCTCTGTGACCGGAAAATAAAACGCTGCATGTTCAGCGCTCAGCGCAGAATAAACGCTCAGCGCCTCGTCGAGCTGCTGGTGTTTATTTAAATAATGTCCAAAAAATGCTATCCTCAGGAAAAAGCGCTTTAGTGGACAAGGGCCTTAGGTAGTTGTAGCGATAGCGGCCGGTTATGGCACATGCTGATTGGTCCAAATTAACCCGAGGTCTACACCCAGTAGGATGAAACGACTGCAAACGACTCCCTGTGGAGTGCGGCCGGTCCCACATATTCCCGCATTGAAATTGGGTCTGGTTCGCACCAGTCTATAATGCAATTGCTTTAATAGGACGGACGGGAGCAGATCAAAAGAACTGTGAAAATGTTATTTCCTTACGTGGAGAAAAAAAAGCATCAAAGCATGGTTACGTTGCGGCAGCACTACACCTATGATTAGAATTTTGAAAATGTGATTATCAGCGGGAGATATAGACATACTGGCTTTAAACTATTGTCATTAATAACTGGTGCTCATCTGTTGATGCTGACACCTGTCCATCCAGGAGAACATGCAGAGCTGCAGCGCCAGGAGAGTGCTGATGGCCACTCCTTCCAGCAGGGCGACAAGGTCAAATGTCTCCTGGAAGTGGACATCCTGCGACAGATGCAGGAAGGCCACGGAGGGTGGAACCCCAAAATGGCAGAGGTATTCAAAGCTTCCCTTCTGCCAGTGCGATGAATAACACAATACAAGTTAACAATAGACAGCCTCATGCCACTCTCCGTTGAGTCCTTCTAAAATGTAGAAGTACAAAGTGTACTTCCTGCGTTTTTCCAGCAAGTCGCAATGACTTTTGTACACATTCTTTATGTTTTAGACAAACATGAGAGTCAGAACACGTGTGCCTCTTGAGCCTGGCATACCGAATATTTATATAAGTGGCTCAGATGGATGTTACAACAGAGTGAAATGAAACAGAGCATCCAACTCTCAAATCACAGCTGCTAAAGGCAACATTAAGGTCACAGGCATGCAGAGGTGAAACAGCCTATTTGTGTTTGCAGTACATTTGCCGGATCGGGACTGTTCATAGAATCACTGACCGAGGAGATGTCAGAGTCCAGTACAGCAACAACATCCGCTGGACTTTCCATCCAGGGGCACTCACCAAGGTATTGAGATACAGACACGTTTCTGTCAGACGGTCGTACGTTCAGTTTTGATTTCAACATGATAGCTTTATGACTTTGTTACAAATGTCCACCCGTCCTTCCTTTAGGTGAACACTTTTGGAGTTGGTGAACTTGTCAGAGTGCTGGAGGACATGGAGAGCGTGAAGAGACTGCAGGCTGGCCATGGAGAGTGGACAGACAGCATGACTCCTGTATGCTCATTTATTAAGAAGTGGTAGCCTGATAATGCTAGTATACGAATATAGTATACCTGGTATTTTAGCATTAGTTACTAAGCTGACTTTATGTGGTGGTCTAGCACAGGTGGGGACTTAAATCACATGACTTGGACGGGAATCTTTAATCTAAAGTTGCGATAACTTTGTCACTCAACTTTGACCTTCGGCCTTTTGAATTAGAATAACCAACAAATGATTTACTATTTAATATATATGCTAACTATCCGAACAGACTTTACTTGTGATTTGGTGGTCTCCACTGTGGACTTGCATGTCTGACTGATTTCATAACTAGTACCTGAAACGTACTTATGGCTTGAAACCTTTTTCTGTCTCGGTATTCTGGCCGTCTCAGAGTCCTTTCCTGTCTGTGGGCGCAATGTTAACTGTGCCACTTGCTAAAGTAAAGCCTTTTTTCTGATCCGTCTGAATTAAGACTGACCTACTTCATTTGGGTGTACACCAGGACCTTAGCAAGTTTAGAGACGTTTCCTAGAGTTTGACCTGGTTATTTACCTGAAATTAAAGAGAGACGGAAACTGTTCCTGTAAAATCCCTGACTGGATCCGGTTTAATTAATTAATTTGTCCTTGTCAACCCTTTTTTCACATACCCACACCGCATCCACCTTACTTACTGTTTTTTTTTCGTAGGTGCTTGGCCAGATCGGGAAGGTTTTGAAAGTATATGCTGATGGTGACCTGCGGGTGGCATTTGGAGGCCAGACATGGACGTTTAATCCCGCGTGCCTCTCGGCCCAGACCGTGGAGGTGGATGCCAACCTCATGACAGCCGAGAACCCCAACGAATCTGGAAGTAAGGCCTCTACCGGGACGATGGGCTCATCTGTAACGCTCCGGCTCCAGCTTTACCTCCTGCGTTCTTCCAGTCATCCTCCCCTGTCCTCATTTATGTCCTCAGCTATGTCTCTGCTACGCATGCTTTCTCATACAGGCATCAATTACTTGTCTTTTTGCGGCAGTGTGTTGGACAGGGTGTCCATTTCTCAAAGTGTTCTTCTCTGTAGCATGTCACCATCCTGCATGTTGTCAGCGAGAGGCTTTGGTGGCACAGCAGACATTTGTCATTGTGTCAGAAGTTCTCAGCAGTCTCTTAATCATGAAAACATCTACTCTGTGTTCGTGGTCACCTCTGAGGATGGGAGGCTGGCAACAGAGTGGTGTGTGTGTGTGCGTGTGAGAATGTGTGTGTGTTTGTGAATGTGTTTGTGTGTTTGTGAATGTGTGTGGTCAGATTTCACTGCATGGAGGGACATTTTGACTCATTCCTGTGGTTTCTCTTCAGTTTTGACAAATTCATTAACCAGTGTGACTTTTAGGTGCTTTTTTTTTTTTTTTTTTTTTTTTTTTTTGTCCCTCTGCAAGGCTAACATGGTGTTGGACAGAAAAAGCTAATTCAATTCTTTATCTTCTCCTGCCCTTCCCCTTTTCACAACCTACTCCTCTTCCTCCTTCTCCTCCTCCTCCTCTTCCATCCGGCTGTGTCTGTGTTCAGGTACTGTCATCTCGGTGCTGGAGAAGCTGCTCTCTCAGTCTACAGAGCAGGACAATCCCAGCCGGCTCGTCATTGAGGCAGCACACGGCAGTGCCAGCAAAGTGCGGGAGCTGGTGCAGAAGTATCCTGACAAGGTTAGTGCAGCACTCCTTCTCTCTGCTGCAGTCCACTGCCTGTTCCAAGAGCTCCTTCCACCGGGGCACCCAGACGGGAGGGGGGGGGGGGGGATTTTAAGAGCCAGATTGGTTTACACAGCCAGATGAGGCAACACTA
Source organism: Brachyistius frenatus (assembly GCF_029030835.1). NCBI lineage: Eukaryota > Metazoa > Chordata > Actinopteri > Embiotocidae > Brachyistius > Brachyistius frenatus. The sequence continues at coordinate 3,482,601 of NW_027210615.1, forward strand.
TATAGTCTGGTATTTACCAGTCTGTCTGATGGAGTTATCAAATCAATGATATTATGCCACAACACAGCATAAAACACAAGGTAGTTTGTTATATTGGATTAATTAATTTAGTAAGGTTTGAAGTACATGAAATATATTTCCAGACAACATATTGATCTTCTAGTTCTTGGGTACTTCAGGCACTCCCATGTTAGGATATTAGCACACGCAAAAAAGTAAACAACTTCTGTCATATTTGGTTGTTAATTTATCATATTTACACATATAATAAACATACAGAAATGAGATGAATAGTCAACACTACCTATGATAAGGGTGACTGAATGTTCTTTAATAAATAATGAAGTTATTTCTCAGAATTTCATTGGCATGTTTGGTCGAGACACCCAAAGACCTGTTATTAGAAAACATGGACATGTTTGGACATGGTGCTTTCCAAAGATGTGAAAAATTTAAAATGACTTCCAAACCTTTGTTAAAAATGAGCATCAACAAAATGTTCCACAAGATGAAACATTGCTGTTCACATCAAAGATAAGTTATCTTATCTGAGACTTCAGGCAGATGGAGGATCTTGGAGGGAAACTTTGAGTCTGTTCTTTGGATTTTTAGCCTGGATGGCTCAGGATGCTTTTAAAGGTGTCTCTTAATATACTTCAGCAAAAAAAAAAAAAGAGAAGCGTGTTGTCAGATGTTTGTTCACACACTAACATTTTTCATTTTCATGAATAAAGATAGGGAAGCAGGTTATTTGCACTACATCCTGTTCTGGGTTCCTCTTCGTGTTCCTTAAATTCATTGGCTATTGTCTCTATTACGTTTTCAGCAGGCGATGAGGACATCAGAATTACAAGATATTTGTTACAGTTATTACTGTTTCTCATTTGTAATCATCTGCACTCCAAATTGATGTTGAGAATTTACATAAAAGCTTCAACACACCAATAACATAGAAATGAATAAGTGATCAGATGTAGAATCCAACAAAAGTCACCAGTTGTATAACACAAGCTGACATTGTATGTAGAAGACAAATGTGTATGTTTAGTTTGTGTTGTTTATTTGTCAGTCACTTAGACTGCACACCTGCGATCCCTCTGGGTAATTAGATTAGTGGTGAGGGTTGTTCACCTGTTCACTGCAGAGACACAGTTACACAGTGAATGAGTTTTAGGCTCCGATATCTTCTGTTGACTGTTGTTGCTACATTAAATCACATATATTGTTTGTCAGTCTTTTTGTGCTCATTAGTAAAACCCATATGGACAGACACCATAAGACATGAGTCTAAGTCTTGATTGTTTACAAGGAAACCTGTACACCTGGCTGTGCAGTCATAAACCACTTTTCTTCACCATGTGTTGAACATTCAGTCATTCAACACTTGTGGATGACTGTGTGGTCAATGTAATACTTGTGTTCCCCAGTCTACCAGATATTTTGCTATTTTCTAGTCTTCCTTTGCACACCTGCTTTTTAAAATTTGCCCACATGGTAATTTTGGCAAACCAGCAATTGTTGATATGTCTCTGAAAGGAATCGTTATCTTCTTTGGTGTTCTTTTAAATGGTAACTCTTAGTGAACTCTCAGCCACATGTGAGCTCCTCTGAGCATGAACCAACTCTAAAATGACACAGCAGCCAAAACCGTGGCCAACTGCCCAAATACTTTTGAATCCTTGCAATTTAAGCTTTGTATTTAACATGATCTTTCACTGCATGTGACTGTCTTAAACTATTCAAATTGAAATAAACAAAAGTATGTATAAGTGTGTATTTCTTTTAATCGGAGAAAAAAAAAATGCCTTGTCACGATGAAATTGGAGCACAATACACGTGTTTATTTGTTTGTGTTCAGGAGACTGCAGTTCCACTCTGTGATGACTTCACTACTTAATGAGATTACGTGTACCGAGTGTAGGACAACCGTGGTTGCTTCTTATGCGCAGATTATTTCCGGCCAGACTTTCCTCAGCTCTGTTAGCGTCCAGGTCACTTCCACCTCTGATGAATCTTCACTGATGTCTGTACTCCTGGCAGGTGGATATCAAGAACCAGGGCAAGACTGCGCTGCAGGTCGGTGCTCACCAAGGCCACATGGAGGTGGTGAAGGCCCTGCTGCAGGCCAACAGCTCCATCGAAGTCAAGGATGAGGATGGAGACGCAGCTTTGCACTACACTGCCTTCGGGTAAGGAGTAGCACACGCACACGCACACGCACACACACACACACACACACACACACACACACACACACACACACACACACACACACACACACACACACACACACACACACACACACACACACACACACACACACACACACACACGTTTAGGGATTTTAGCATACACAAAGGAGAAATGGATAAGACACACAGTGCTGGAGTCCGCTACATGAGCGGCTTTGCCGGGTGGAAAAATCTTGTGACTGACAGGTGTACAGAAGAGCTCTGGCTTGTCTCTTTCCTTGTAATGTGATAATCTGTTCACAGAAGTGGCTGCATTAACGTAATAAGTCCACCACATCTTCTCAGGCTCAGCATGTTGGCATTTCATCAAATCTATTCCGAGATTAAAAAAAAAAAAATCAGTTTTACTCCTGCTTGTAGCATGTATTCAATATGTAAACAAAATGGCAAGGTTTAAGAAGGATATTTGTCTAAGTTGGGCAACAACCAATGAGTTTTGTGTAACCCCTGGAATTAATTCAGTTTAAAAAAAAAATATATTTCTTTAAATAGATATAATTCACAGCATGCTTTGGACAGTTTTAATCAACAAAAATTAAGCAAATTGAGGATTAATGTGCTTGTGTCTATTTTTCTGGTTTAGAAATCAGGCAGAGATCGCACGGCTGCTGTTGAGCAAGGGGGCAAATGTTAACCTCCTGAACAACTCCATGTGCACGGCGCTCCACATCGCTGTCAACAAGGGCTTCACTGACGTGGTGCGGGTGCTGACCGAACATTCGGCTGATGTCAACCTGCAGGTGAGAGGGTGGAGAGGGCTTAATGAATAAGCCTGTGATATTGTTGTTGTTGTTTTGATCATTTTCCACTCAATATTTCATTTTAATATCAACTGGACGAGTTCATTCTTAACTGTGAAAAAACAAGTCAAGTCCAAAATCCACAGAAACTATACTTCTTGAACTGCTTGTGCAACATAATTCACAACAATCAGTCACGTTACTGTTTTCTCCCAAGAATGTCTTTTTAAAAGCAATTGAGTGAATGGCTTTAAAATTCATATCATGCCCCTCTGGGTTCATCATCATCAGGAGAGTACACAGACTGAGCTCATTAAGCGACTGACCAATGAAAGTTGGTCAACCACTGAGTGAGTGCCTGGGTAGCCAATAAGTAAGCTTCTCTGGCTGTCAGTCATTTCCATACACACGTCATAAGCAAGTCCCACATTGCCCTTTCAAGCAGTTGTGACACAAATTCAAACAATTATGGTATTTGGCTGTGACCCTGCTCCGTCTCAGCCCTCAGCCTCATTAAGGGAATTTAGTGCTTCTTTTAGGGGATTTTTCAGATGGTCTAACACGCCTGCAACCATGCCCACAACTCACTAACTAACTCATTGGTTTCTGCTTGAATAGTGTGGCTACTCAGCTACAAACATGCCAGTCCAGAATTTGCTTGTTTATTTTAATATAAAGAGGCAAATGGATTGAGACCAAGTTACAATACTGTAAATTCTAGTAAACAAAATCCTGTTAGGTTTCCAGATCACCAGAGCATCTTCTATATTTAGTGGTTAATGCTGCTGTTTTGAGAACAAAGTTGCATTTCCTGCCCACCTCTATTACGTCACTATGATTTTTCCATCAGTATTTTACATTTTGTGGGCCATGTCTCAAACCTGTAGTACCAGTTTTACTTGTATTGCATGCAACAGCTTCACTCACCGGGTTACATGTCTGTCCCCCCCCACACCATCACCAGGATTCATACGGAGACACGCCGCTCCACGACGCCATCGCTAAAGATTTCCGCAATATCATCGAGATCCTGGTTTTGGTGCCCAACATCGACTTTACCCAGCAGAACCACAGAGGCTTCAACCTGCTACATCATGCTGCCCTTAAAGGAAACAAACTGTGAGTAAACATTAGTTTGGAGTCTTGATATAGGTAGGTTTGATTATTAGGACACTGTGAAGTGACCCAGGTATAGCCATAGTTTCCAGATGTGCAGTCTCTGAATGTGCACCAAATTATTCCACCTGCAGAACAATATCATGTGTCATTTCCATTCCTTACAGTCTGCTCAGTGTCTTGGTAGTTTAAATGCTTGCATCTGATGTGAACATTGGAAATGATGGTTGTGTGTGTGTGTGTGTGTGTGTGTGTGTGTGTGTGTGTGTGTGTGTGTGTGTGTGTGTGTGTGTGTGTGTGTGTGTGTGTGTGTGTGTGTGTGTGTGTGTGTGTGTGTGTGCGCAGGAACCTCTCCTGTGGGTTCAGTTGAGTATTCAAAGGTCAACTCTCAACGCTATCCGTTACAGATAGAGAGCTCATCTCCCACACAGCTTCTGCTGCTGTCAGCAGGCTGACAGTCAGTATCAGGCAAAAAAATAAAATAAAAAATGCATCAACATTTACTTTTGCATCGTGTCTCTCATCCTCCAAATTTTTTCCAGACTACATTCGCTGTCGTCATTTTTCAGCAATGCAGATTCGGGATTCATGAGTGGGCAAAAATTCCTAAAATCCAAACAAATGCTAAACAGTGTGGCAGACATTTTTGTTTCCTGGGAAAGACTTGCTTATATCAGCAATTACAAAAGCCTTCATTACCCGACTGTTGTGTCACTGCTGTTTAACTGCACTTATTTTTATGAAAATATCATAACTTTTGACCTAGTTCTTCCAGAAAAGGCTCTGAGTTGTTTTTTATCCTTCACTGGAACTAAGTGTCTAAAAGTGACACCAATAAGAAACTGGTGAAAGATCAACTCAGCCGTTTTACTCTCACCGAGGTGCTTGAGGCCAAACATCAAAGATGCCTCACTGACATCTGTCACAAAGGCTCCATTGTCTTCTGTCTGTGTTGGTTCTCAGCTGCTTGACACTGAAGGTTCTTAATCACAAGCAGAGCCTCGACGTGGCGGCGAGCAGGCAGGCAGAAAACGCAGCAGATAACCGAGTGTTCCCACAACGATAAGGTTTCAGCCAGGCATAACACAACTGTTATGGCGCGCTCCTTTTTGGTGAGCCTGTGTCCTCCTCTGTCCATGTTGCATCACATCGGCTCCCACACACTTCGAATAGCCTGGAAATATAGAGAGAGTGTGCCAAAAGTGAACGGTCATGGTTCTCCTCTTAAGAGTTTATCACAGTTTTCAGGAGTTCTCTGCCTGTTTTAAATCATTTAACTGCTGAATTTAAAGTCTCAATCTAATGTATAATAATTATAGGATTTATACTTTTATAATGTCTTTAAAGCAATTGTGCACTTTCTCCATAGATTAGATATTCAAAGGCTACTTACATGGTGCAACATCAGATCCTTTGCTCAGACTAAATTTAATGCATGCATTGCTGCAGCTAACCAGAGTTGTTGTGATCTGTAATATCATTTTTTTTTTGCATTATTTTTTATTAGATCAATTGATTCATTACTGTAAAATGCTTCAAAAACACCTTTAACAGGTGATTTATCACATCATATTTAAATAAATCCTTTTTTAGTCAAGTGAAAATCTGAACTGAGATGTTTCCGGTTCAGTCAGTCACTTTAAACAAGTCAGAGGGAGGTGGATCGAGATCAAGAACATAGGAGTAGAAGATGAGCAGGATTGTATGTCTCTTTAGTGACTTCTGAAGAGTTGATGTTTCCCTCAGTTCACCCAGTCTGCCCGACCACGTTGAGCTTCCTGCCTCTTCGCTCTGGGCCTTTTACGACCTCTCATGAACTTTCCCTCCCAAATTATAACACAACCATGTAATGGAAAATTGTCCCTGGCGCTTTTTAAAGAGGTGCCACAAAAGACAGGAAGTAAGAATTAAAAACATCAGCATCACTATAAATTTCCTCCCTGAAGCAATGCAACTTCATTCAAGGTTTCAATTAGAGACTTCAAAAGTGTTTTTTATGTAATTTGATGGAAAATATACTGGAAATGTATATTCCAAAGACTGGTAGCCCTGTTATTGTCATCAGAAAAAAACATTACCGTATTTCCCCTCAGAATCTCCACCACCTTTTTTTTTTTTTTGCAAGTCTGTTAAGTAGGAAACAAATCAAAGAAAAGCCTTAAAGTACCAAATTCTGACCTCCAAACTTCACCTCCCAGTGACCCACATTCCCAACAAGCAGGCCCCTGCTGATCATACAAAAAAATGTCATCTCAGAACAGCCCTGTACATGAGTGCAATTTGTGAACAAACGTCGACTGAGCAGTGGGAAAGAAAGAAAGAAAGAAAGAAAAAAGACAGTTGGCAGGCAATAACTGCAGGCGAGAGAGGAAAAGGAGCAGAGGCCGCGGTGGACAGTCATTTAATAAATGTCTGATCTGTTCTGGCAAGTGTCATATGTGCAGTTCTGGGAGTTTAGGCTGCGCTCCCCAGCATTCATTTAACCTGACATCAGCAGCTGCACCAAAAGTAGAGACGCAGTATTTACAGCGTTCAGGATCAACTCGGCTCACCATATATCATCAGCAGGCCAAAGGCACATTGATACATTCCAATCACTGTGTTTTTTCTATGTAGCTCCAGTTTGTTGTAGCTGAAGTGGGAGTTGTAATACCAAGGTTAAAGGTACTCAGGCATTGGATTGAAGCTTTAAACTCTGTGGAGTAAATTAAAGATAAATTCTGTTTTCTTTTTTTAAATGTTTATTTCCTCACTATGTTTTGCTGAGAATCCCCAATTTGATTTACCATGACCATAAACTGTTTCACTGTCTTTATCTTCAAAAGTAAAGAGCATCCATGATGAGATCCTGAGAGCAGCTGTGGCCCTGTTCTTTGTGACAGAAAGACAAGAATGTTTTGTTTATTAGAGTATTTATTTATTGTGAGGAAATGGAAAAAGGGGGCTAGAGGCCAAGTTCACAAACAGTCCTGGGAAAGAAAAGAAACAAGGCATGTAGCCAGATTTCTTCTGGTGCTTTTAGTTTGACAGAAGAGGCGAGTCAATGTACAGGATGGCTAATGTGGTTAATTTATTTACTCCAAAAAGAAAGATGACGTGGCTGGATTTCTTCCTCTTTTCCTGCAATTTTAGCTCCTCGTAGCATCATTGTTTTCTCCTCACTGTCACCAGATCCCTTTTGTTCCTCAACAGTTCCTCCTTGTCTCGTTTTTCTTCAAACCCCCTTCTTCCAGTGTGCAGTGTAGACTGGCTGAGACAGCTGGATTACGCTGCATACTCACTCTCATAGCTAAATAATACATGAAATCAAAATCTTTTATTTTAATTAAGAGTCCAACAGCTTATTCTTGCACATTGTGCATTTCCTTCTGCTTTTATCAAGCGTTGATCAAGAAGCAAGTTACAAACAAGAGTGATGCAAACTCCCGAAAATAACTAACTGATGACTTCTGTCCCCTGGAAAGTCATTACGAGTGTGCCAGAGATGCCCTCCGGCTGTTCCGTGTGCAGGCATGTTTGTACAAAACTGCCTGAAAACGCCAGCTCAGGTCTGAATATTCATGAACACACAGGAGTAACGATTATGGAATTAATGCAGAGAGTTGTGGGGCACGGCGGGTACGAAGGTGACACGCAACGAACACGGCTGTTATTCAGTCTGAGAGGCTGCTTCAGAAGTGAGAGGACGAGGTGGTCTGGAGCCGACTCGAAAGCATGCAGGCCCTTCTCTCAGTACCTCAGCCACAGACATGCAGACACACAGCTGCATTGCAGGTACCAATGACCTCTAACACAGCGTCCCCCGAACAGCCTTCATCCTTTAAAACACAGAGGCGATCCCAGTCATACGTGACTGCACATGCAACAAAACCGCCTGTCAAGACCTAAGTGATGCCTTTAAAATGTATCTACAGTGTGCTGCTAATTAGCCTGTCAATGCCGTAATATGTTTTCATAATTAAAACCGTCCCCGTTACCCTGATGCAAAAATAGCTGCAGGTCAGCCACCAGTATGTTACAACAACGTCCCGGGTAAAGAAAGCAGGACAGTCATCTGTGTTGGAATGTTTTTATTTAAAGTAGGACGATTTTTTTTGTGTGTTTTTTTTTTTGGTATATTTTGCAACTAAAAATAAAAGGTAGACAATATATTGCGGTCTAGTAGTTTGTGCAAATGCTTTGCAGCAAGAATATAAATCACTACGTGCAGACACGCAGGCATGCCAGTTGCAATAAACAATGTAATTGTTATTTTTTAAGATTTTATTTTTGGTCATTTTTGCCTATATTTCATAGTGACTGTGTGAGAGAGACTGGAAATAATGATGAAGAGAGAAGGGTAATAACATGCAGCAAAGGTCTGCCTGGCCTGGGACACCAGAACCAGAACCAGGGACGTCGGTACTCACATAGTATGCACTCTGATCACTCGGTTATCGGGTCAGCCATTATAAAGAAATTATTAAGAAAAAAGTCTGGAAAAAAAGGTTTTTAGTTGCTGTAAGGAGAGATTCAAATCAATGCGATGTACGTTCTTGGTAGAGAGATTTTTACATACAGTCTAAGTAAGAATTTTGTCAAGTCGCAATTGTTATCTGTATCTGTTAATGTGTTCTTGCTCATATTAACCGCTTCTTTACTGGCTGTGTTTTGTTATATAGTATCTGGCTTTTTGTTGCTGGATTGTTTATGAATTATTGAATCTAGTTGTATTTGTATAACGGTACGAATCCCTTGTGTGCTGTCCATCAGTGTGCTTCATTTTGATGGTTTTCTGTAGAAAAAAAAAAAAGACCAACATGTTCAACAGCACCAGAGTTTCCGCCCAGCAGAGCTTACATGAAAATGAACCGAACATCCAGAGAAAGTTTGGTTCACGTCACATCCGAGCCTCGGCGGTGACATGCCAGCTTCCTGGGCGCCTGGCGAAGGCTGTCAGCTTCAATTTCACACATCATAAAGCAGACTCGGCTCCGGAGCAGAGGGACAAGTCGAGCAGTGCAGCGCAGCGCAGCCTCGCACTGCAGCATCCGCCCGCTGCACGAAGCACGACAACAAGTTCTAATAGTCACACTTCACTGCAACTCAACTTCTTCTTCCTCGTTAACCCTCACACTCAAAATAACACGCTGTCATCTGACAAAATGGACGCCGATGAGGACGGTTTAAACCTGCGACCTTGAAAGAATGGAGCATCAGTTGTGTTGCGTGTTGAGCTGCGAGGAGCTGATTGTGATGTTTGTGATGTTCTGTCCATGTGGTTGAATGGTTGAATACTGAACGTGGTGGCGAGCTTTGCTGTCAGATGCTTTTTTAACGGCTCCGTCCGAGCTCACGTCAAATCCACAGGAGACACAGGATAATACGAGCCTTCTCTTCTGTGGGCCTCGTGCTTTGTGCATGTTATAGTCGGCAGTCTGTAGTAGTTGGTCAGGTTCATGTCAGGAAAAATATGTAATTTTGCCAGTAAACTTAAAAACTATCATACGCAATCACAAAATATTGTTTGGCACTTCCAAAAAAAAAAAAAAATGCTTATTGAGACATTGAAGGTCTGAAAGGGTATGTTTTTCCCCTCTGATTTAAGCGTTTGATTGGGTAAAAAGCTTGGGCGCAACTGTTGCAGATATAACTGTCCTTAATTTGAGCCATGAGCCATGAGGAGTGTTGTGGCTGATTGAGTCTCGTGTTGTTTGTCCTGGCTGCAGGGCCACCGAGAAGATCCTGGCCAGAGCGCGGCAGCTGGTGGACGTTAAGAAGGACGACGGCTTCTCAGCGCTGCATCTGGCTGCTCTCAACAACCACAGGGATGTCGCCGAGATCCTCGTCAAGGAGGTGAGAGCAGGAGCAAATCCTCCACGTCTTTCCTTTACTACTGCGACACAACCAGCGGTTTTTACAGTTTTGCTTCTCCCGCCTCTTCCGCAGGGTCGCTGCGACATCAACATCCGCAACAACCGCAACCAGACGCCGCTGCAGCTGGCCGTGACGCAGGGCCACACCGAGCTGGTGCAGCTGCTGGTGGCCGAGGGCGCAGACGTCAACATGGAGGACGAGGACGGCGACACGGCCATGCACGTGGCCCTCCTCCGCCCGCAGCTGGCCAACGTCGTGCTCAGCCCCACCGTAGGAACCAGCAGCACCGAGGAGAGCAGCGAGGGGTGCCCCGCCACGTCGCTCTACTGCCGGGTGAGAACTGAAGGGGGGGTTGCAAAGTGATGAACTTACTTGCTTGTCAGTTTAAAGAATTATTGAAAGACCTATTAGACCATTAACATCACAACAAAATGGGAAGACAGGATGACATTATGGCTAAATAGAAACTGGCAGGAGGGTAAATATAGAGAAAAGAGATGGTTTCTAAAGGAAGAGTACACAGAAAGATTAGAAGGGGAGTAAATATAGACTGGTTAAGGTGGTAAATTAATACCCATGGTAAATGTACTCTGATGTCTGGAAGACGGATTAATGTGGTCTTAAGGAGGTAAATACGTGTCGTAGTGAGGTAAATAAAGACTGACGAAGGAGGGCAAAGGACAGGATGGTAAACACAGCCTGAGGCAATGAATGTTTCCTGTGCGTTAATTGAAGATAAAGGAGTTAGTTGGCTTTACCAGGTAAACTTTGGCTGAAAGGGAAGAGGAGGGAAAGGAAGTCAGATGACACGGCTTTAAAGTGAGTCTTAACTGAGGACAAAGGACTCTGGTTTATTGTGTAAACAAGGCGAGAGAGAGAGGGGTTAGCTGAGGAGAAAGTAATAAGGTAGAAGTGCGACTGTATATAAATTAAAGCAGTGTGTGGCTTCTTTGGACAAAAGCAGAGAACTTGAAAAATGTATTTTAGAGCCGAAGAGCTACATGAATTTGAGCAATTCAGCCTCAGAATTTAGGACATTTATTTTCAAAGATATAAAGATTTCCTTGCTTTTGAATTCAATCTCATCACAAAATACTGGCGAGAGACTGAATTTGATGGTGTAATAAAGGGAGCGAATAAGTGTTGAAGGGTTGAGAAGTGAAGAGGGTCCACTTTCTGAAGCGAGATATAGATTTGGCAAAGATTGAGTTCTGCTTAAGATGTCCGTGATAAATATACGGTGTAAAAACACCACGTCATTTTCGCCCCAGAGGACGTCTTAATCATGATGTCAAAGACTTGGAGAGGACTGCACTCATTTATCTGAGAAATCTTAAAGAAGTCGTGCGGCTTTATTCATCCTCAGAAGCACAGATGTTATTGGAAGGAAAGGAGCGCTACTGTTAGCAGAGACAGGAACTCATGAGGTTGTTGTATAAAGCTGGAATCTGCACGTCACTATTTACTGCAGTTTAGTCATATTAAACTGATTTTTTTTTTTTCATCTCTTGGGAGCACAGCACTGACATTGCACCTTATAAAGTCATTAGTGAGTTTTGTTTTAAGCAACCTGGTACAAAAGTCTTAAGAGTCCCTCTTGTTTTAATTCTGTATTTGGTCTCCTCCTCCTGCTATCTGCTCCACTATGTAACCGGGTCATCTTAAAGTCATCTGTACATGTAGTGTTGGTTTATCAGAGATTTTTTTTTTTTTTTTGCTGAAAAGATTTGCCTGCTGCTTCTGAACAATGCTAAAGATCTCAGCAAGACTGAATCAAAATAGTACAGCTATTTAGCGTCTTTCAGCTCATTGTTTCGGTAAATCCAAAACAACGAGCCAAAAGATGCAAAATTCTGAGAAATGCCGAGACGGGTGATAATTCTCAGTGGATTCATGATTAGTAACACCTTTCACATGATACATAGTCATATGACTCATTATTAATCAATGAAGATATTGATTAAAGACGCTTTAAATGCCCGCTGAAGGATTTGTTCAGCAGGTGTTAATGTTGTAATTGTACCCACCGGGTGATGAATTTCAGAATACTGAAGTCACAGCGTGTCATTTAATCTCCTGCATGCGTTCAGGGAGCCATTAACTCACAGGAACAAGTTTAATATTACTCATTAAGAGGCCTCTGCTCTTCCGTTTAAGCAGCACTTTCTATACGAGCACTTCAGATATCGTTCCCTCCGCCGGTGTCGGTATCATTGTTCCAATGGCGAATGTCCTTTCTGGTGTACATGACTGCAAACACTGCAGCTCCACTCAGCGTCATGGCCTCCTGCCAAGCCAACACATGCACATGCACACGCACACAGCCATGAAGGTAGCTAGATCTGAGTGCTTGTGGCTGCTTTGGCCACTGTCAGCAGAGGAGTTATTGGAGGAGTTGTTCTGTGCTGATTAGATGAGGGTTTATGTGTCAGCCTGAACTGGATTGTGCTCGTTTTTACCTCAGTTACCTTCTGTTGCGCTCAAATTCACACGTGTCCTCAACCAAGTCTTTAAATTATACTCAACTTCCACCATTTACGCGGAGATCGGGCCTCGGCTTTATCGAGAGTACGCTTGTAGAACAGGGTCTGTAAAATAATTGTTTTAAACTTTGATTTCTTCTCCCTTGTCTTCTGCATCCTCTCTTCATCATCATCATCATCGTGGATCCACAGCTGAACTCTTCGGGTCTTCTGGGGACCACCGAGCTGAGTGTTGGCACAGCTATCGCCTGTTTTCTAGCGCAGGAAGGTGCCGACATCAACTACGCCAACCACAAGGGCAAGAGTCCTCTGGACCTGGTGGCAGACAGCACCATGCTGCAGCTCATCAAGAGCTTTTCAGAGAAGCACAGGTAGTTGTTTGCACAGGGAGGGTTGAAATTCATAAAGCCGTTGGATGGTATTGTTTCACAACATAGAGAAGATTTCTAAGGCCATGTTTACAGTTTCTGTTTGAAAGTGGCTTTTTATATGCAAATGAACTGGGAGTTTAAAGATGAGCTGAAGTCAGTTGCTAAGGAATAAGTAATGGTGTGTGGGAGTCACTTTGTATATATATATATATATATATATATATATAAAAAAAGGACTTGGTTTTGTGTGTTGTTAAAGCTGTGTGTTGTCCGTCAGGTTGCAGCGTCTGCAGGCCATCACATGTGGGCAGGGCTTGAGCAGCGCCAGCCTGCGGCGGGTCCACACGACCCCCAACACCATGACCAACCTGGTTCTTCCCACACCGCCCGGGCCCAGTGAATGCCTCATCTGCTCCGAGCTGGCTCTCCTGGTTCTCTTCTGCCCCTGCCAGCACAGCGTGGCCTGTGAAGGTGGGTGGAGAGGAGATGGGGGGGGGGGGGGGGGCAAAAACAGACATGTAGCCCAGTGAGGGAAGCTGTTGCATGCAATAAAACTAAAACTGGTACTACAGATTTGAGACATGGCCCACAAAATGTAAAATACTGATGGAAAAATCAGTGATGTAATAGAGGTGGGCAGGAGACGCAACTTTGTTCTCAAAACAGCAGCATTAACCACTAAATATAGAAGATGCTCTGGTGATCTGGAAACCTAACAGGATTTTGTGTGTGACAGTGTGTGTGTGTGTGTGTGTGGGGGGGGGGGCAGACTCCACTGTTAGGAGCTTATAATTGGTCTGTAAGAAAACCAAACAATTTAACATTTTAAAAATCTTTTACAAACTCTTCTCTACGGTTTGCTTCACTTTGTGTTGGGTTGCTAAATAAGATGGTACATTTTGTTGTTGTTGTTTTGTTGTTGTTTTGCCTTTGTAAATCTCGGCTGACCTGATCTTTGTCTAAACAGAATGTGCTCATCGCATGAAGAAATGCATCAAATGCCAGGTCACAATCACCAAGAAAATTAGACAAGGTAAGACAAATCATTTTATTCTTATTTTCTGCAAACAGGATACAGTGGAAAGGTTTCAGATAAAACAATATTTATTTCATGGATTTATTATAATATATTATAATTATTATATGTCTAACTTTTGATGGGCAGATTAGCGATTTAACAGCTTTTAATTCAGTTGTTGTTTTTTTAAATAGAGGAAACATATTTGTATCTTGTATTCAATTTTGTGCATGTGCTGTCTAAATGTTTTACTGTATACATCCTTTTTAAACCATTTTTGAGTTGAGCTTTTAGTGTTGCGACTGACTGTCGCCCTGAAGTTGAGTGATTAAGTCTTGAGGTGTCAGTGAAACATGGTTTTGAAGGATAAATCAAAGCTCCTGTTTGCTGTGGCCCATCCATACTTCCATACTATATCCCTGCTCGGTTGCTATAGTGTCTAACCTTGCTATCAGTGGAACAGCGGTACGGTCTCATTTTGCACAAGGCTGCACAGTTTGCATAAAAAAAAAATGACTTGACGTGACTAAAATTGACTCTCTGCGATGACCTCCTCCCTCCGCAGACCAAACGGAGGTGGACTGCAGCCCTGGCACCGAGAACTCGGAGCAGCACAACCTGCTGGAGCAGCTGCAGTCTCGCTACCGGCAGATGGAGGAGCGGATCACCTGCCCCATCTGCATCGACAACCACATCAAGCTGGTCTTCCAGTGCGGACACGCCTCCTGCATCGACTGCAGCGCCGCGCTCAAGACCTGCCCCATCTGCCGGCAGACCATCCGCGAGCGGATCCAGCTATTCGTCTGAGCTTCTCTCTCCTCAGCGCGTAACGATCCAAAGAGGATACTGGAGGGGGGCTGGACAAAAGTGAGGGTGGGGACGGGAGGGAGGGCAGCTGTTACCTTTGATGACCCCGATGACCCATATCTGCCTGTCGCACCCCCCTGCACCCACCCAGCGCGATCGAATCCGCACTCAGCCCATCGGTTGCTTTAGTCTAAGACGCTGTGATACGCCGCTGACAGTCTACTGTTTCTTACATTTTGAGTAGTTTCCCTCTCGAGCAGCGCAGGCAGGAACACGTCGATCGCTTTAATTTCAGTAGAGGAACTGATGTTCAGCTGAGCCCGACAGGAATCAGACGAGGTCGTGAGGCGATGCTGCCATTTTGAATACTCTGATCGGTAAAGCTGGGGGAGGGAGGGGGGGGGGGATGGTCCCCCGCCTCTTAGTTTCCTCACTCCCAACCCAGCCTCCACCTCTTGTCATCTGTCCTATCTTTGCTGCTTTCAGTGGATGTCTGTTACCCATCATTCTCTCTGGCTTTCTGGCCTCTTCTGTTTACAAGGCTGCACAGAAATCAGTTCTCGTCTTCTTGCTCCTCAGCTTGTCCTGTGAATTGTTTGCTCTCATTTGTATCAATCTCTTAATAATCAGTGTTAGTCTCTGCAGAGGGAGTTGGTATAACTAAAGGCTCTCTATATAGTCCCCAACCACTTGTCTGTATGCAAGGGGAAATACACACTATATATGCATGAATATATGCATATTGTAAAGCTGAAAATGACTGTGTCGTCATGGGTGATTTGTCGTCGTTGTTTTCTTTCTCTCTGGTTACATTTGTGGTTTTTAATGTACCGATGAGTACAGATTTTTATTTATGTGTGAGAGGTGGTATTACTTAGTAATGTCCTTTTTTCAGTTGGTGTTTGCTTGGCAAAAATGTTTTTGTTTCTACTGAAGTTCACCCCAAGCCTATGTCCTCTACTCAGGGTATCAAATCATTGAAAGCACTTGGGATATCCATACAGGGTTAAAGAAGGCCTGCTACACACACACACACACACACACACACACACACACACACACACACACACACACACACACACACACACACACACACACACACACACACACACACACACACACACCATTATAGTGGATGAGATCATTTTAGTGGAGGGTCACTCAAAGAAACGGTTATCAGTAACCAGTCATGAAGTTGTGTATCGACTTAGAAATGCAGTAGAAACTCAAATTTCCATTCTCATTAGTGAAATGAATGTTTGCGGATGAAATGCTGCAACAAAACCGACATTTTCCTCCAAAATCTACAAACAAACGTCCTCAAAGCTTCCCGGAAGCACCAGTCAGCTTTATTTCTGTGTTTGATTTGGGACAGAAAGCATCGTGTTGGTCTGCCTGTTAGCGTCTGAAGACCACAGTCTGTCTGTCATCTGACTGGTGTAAAAAGCCCAGAGTGCAGCGGGTTCACACTTTAAAGGAGGATATTCATGTTTTGTTTCCTACCCACCAGATGTATTGTAAGATATAGAAACAGAAGGGCAAAAACATGAACTTGTCGTGTTGCATCTGTAGTTCCACGTCTACCTTTTGTAGTCCAGTCATTTCAGAAGAAGCCCTCCCTCTCTCCACTGGAGTTCTGGATTGTACATCATCTTCATCCTTTCTAATGTTTCGGTGTGTTTTATTGAAGGGCTTATGAGGAGAAAAAAAATCGTATCTATTTTAATCTTAATTTAATTTTTATTTTCTATGATAAACTTCCAGAGACAGGAGGTTTTTTTTTTGTTGTCTTCATTAGATCCCAAATTTTGGGAGAGCCAATGTTAAAGATGTACATTTGAATGTTGGGGAAAAAAAAAAAAAAAAATGTATCCTGTGTCACTCTGCCTTTTTTTAAACGTGTAAAGAAAAAAGATGTAAGAGGGGGAGCTGGAGAACGCGAGATGTACCACGAGGTTTACGTTGGAGAAAGAACTTTTACATCAGTGCCAAATCGCATGAGGATGTGCATGGGCATGCACGCCCGAAATTAACCCAGACGCACTATGCTAAACCCCTCCAAGCTCAAGCGAGGGTTCAATTATTCCAGCAGTGTGAAGTAAACTCAAAGCAGACTTCGTATTTTGTTTAGAATCAGACGTGTTCTCTCGGCACACTCGGTTACTGGTGTTAGCAGTTGAGCTAATGGTGTTAGCCTTCTAACTAGTAGTAGTAGTGCTCTGAACCTCCTCGTGTTCTCAATGAAAGGTGACGCTACGCTCACTTCCAAAATATTCAGCCCCTTATGGTTTGGAGCTTTTTACAAGTATATATATTTATATTTTGTGAGACATTATCAATCAAGGGACAAGTTTCTTACAGAAGTTTCAGCATTTTAAGGATTGTCCATTGGTGTTCTAAGTTGATGGGTTTACAGGCAAAGGCAATAATGTTTTCGATAAATGGGGAAGATGTTTGAATTTTTTTTTCTTTTTTTTTTTCTCCCCGTTAAGGAGGTCGCTGTGAGGGCGGGAAACAATTTATGTATAAAAAAAAAAATACTATTAAAGCAGCAAATATTACTATTGGTGTTTGTACAGTTCAGCTCTTGGAGTTCTGATGTTGGCCTTACTGTCCATTCCTCCTCTGTTGATGTTTTTTCAGTTGTATTCTGTACAAAAATATTTTGCAATAAATATGGAACTGTTTTCTAAGGAAATAGTGGAGTTTTGTTTGGCTTTATTGAGTTTTTTTGTTTTTTAATTTTATGTTTTGAAGCCATTTGGAATTTCTTTTTACGTCAGGAAATTTCAATTTCAACCGAGAAATGTTTTTTGGCTCGCTTTGTTGGCCTTGAACAGATTCTCCAGCGTTGAAAAATGACCGGTCGGTGAACTCGACCTTATTGTCGGTGACAATAGATCGAGCTGAAGTTTGCCAACGTTAGTTTACGTTGGCTAAAATGAGCCACCAAAGGCTGCGGGTGGGAAAACCCAGAGTGTATGGCAGGTTATTGCTGCCGCCACAAAATATTTCCTCAACAATTTCTTTGCTGCATTTTCTTGTTACTACAAGCTACCGATTTAGTGCATTAAAATCACTTCATCTTACATCACAAATGGTATTATTTCACAAAATACCTCATTGGAACCAACGTTTCTGGTTTTAAAGTGTTCGCGTTACATTTGTTTTGTGATTTAACTGTCAGTTACAGCCGGCTAAAGTTTGCTACCTAACTGATAATTCGTTGAAATATCTTCACAGCAGCATCAAAATGATTGAGAAGTGTTTAAAAAGACTCACAGCGTGTTCACATTCACAAGTCGCATCCCCCACTCGAGCTTCTCCTCGTGGAGGCAAACAGCAGGTGAGCAGGTTGTGTTCACTGTAACCCACTTAGGCTGACTGGTATGTGAGCAGCATTTCTAGTTAAACGCTTCCGTGTGCTCTTCGTCGTTAATTGTCTTACGGTTCAGATGGCTTTGGCATATGACTCAGCGCTTTAGCAGTGACGTCCTCTCTGAGGACGGGATGACAACTTGAACACGGGGACCAACCATGAAGCCATAACAGTCACATTTCTTTTCTTTCTTTTTTTTTTTTTTTTGCTGATTGTCACAAAGATACAATGCTTAAAAAAGAAGCTACAAAAAAAAAAAAAGTCATCTGTGTTTCAGTGTAACACTGGTGGGCTGCGCTGCAGTGTGCAGTATGTGTGAATGCAGTTTGGTAAAACATACAAACTTTCACTGGTGTAACTGCACATATTTTAACAGTAAAAGTATAAGCCTATATTTCCGCTATATCCCCCAAAAAATATACCTACAAATTCTAATAGAGTTACATGATGTGGTTTAATGATTCAATTAATTTCAATTTAATTAAAAACAAAGCTAATGCTTCTCTTGTTCCGTAAAATGAAATTGAAAGCCTGCTGCCACAAACACGGGCTAATGTTGGTGGGAAGGGAAGTGTTGGTGAAATAGAAATGCAGCAAGGTTGTCCTATTCATTCACATAAATTCAACCGGGAGCTAAAGCATTAAGGTGTGAGCCTTTAAAGTCAGATAAAGTAGTTGAACACACTTTAATTCTCTAAATATATACTTGAAGATGACAAATTCTGGTGGAAAATGTCACGGCAACTATGAAAAATGATATTTCAGACATGAAATGACATCTCTCTTCACACTGGATTATTGCTTGGAATAAAGTTGTTCCGTAAAATCTGTCTTTTTTGGTTTGTTATTTTTATCTGGCCTGATGAATATACAGTACTCGTCTTATTTTTTTGACAAATTAAATTTAAAAATAGTTATTTATTCTACTGTCATTACAAAAATATGTTCTACCTATTTCTATTCGTTTTTACATATTCAGAGTGTAATATAGAATTTGCTGTCTTTTTCTGTCTTTGATTTGAACTCTTAACGCCTGTATTGTTTATCTCCGTTATAAAATGTGTGTACTCTGACCGTAGATCATTGCTACAGATGGACATCAAAATGCACTCTGAAAAGAAAACCCAGTACTTTCTAAGCTTTTATTAAAGCTGTGTTTGCAGGTAAACGTTTCCTATTATTTCAGAGCAGCAGAGCTCGTGTGATCATGATGGGGGGAGCGCGCCATCTAGTGGCAAGTGGAAAATCCCACTAAGAAAAGCTGCTTCCTGTTACGCAACAAGCCACATTGTCAGCTTGCAGGAATATTTATGGAAAACAACGCATTTAATGAGTTTGACCTTATAAAAAATGTTGGGTGCATTTCTGTCGAGTTTATTTCTGACATTTGATCCATTTTTGGACCTGCTTGCCTGATTACTTTCACCACACAGATGCACACATTGTGATTTATCTCCATTCAATTTCCTTCAGTGGACTGCATTGTGAAGCAGGAAGTCACATTTAACTGGTAAAGCGAGCTTACTGCCTCATGTCTCCTACAGGGGGCGCACTTGCTCACAAAACTGCCCCCGGATCTCAGGTGAGTTCATGGATGTACAGTGTGAAGGAGATCTCAGCCTGCCTCTCACCCTGGAAATGAAAAAAAAGAAAAAAAAAGAAAGAAGCAGATAAGGTTGTACTCGGTGAAGATGATTCTGAGATCAGATAGACATTACCAGAATATTTAGGTTACACTGTGGGTCACACTGACTTTCTTCTTTGCACTTCTTAAACTAACAAGTGCAAGTGGAACAGGGCTTGCTCCAAACCTCTGCGATATAAGGCTGTGCAGCAGTTTATATGAAACGCCAGAGGGCTTTTATTTTGAAACTTGTGCTTTTATTTTCACCGGATAGAGGACGTCACCATTCAGCCGCCCATGTGACCTTGATCCCTCAGTCACAGAAATATCAGGTTACAGGAGCGGCCTCTGTTGCTGCTTAGCCAAAAAAGCTGGACTTCAGTCAGGTGAGGAAAGTCTTCCACCTTCAGGTAAATTGGTTTATTTACTTCACGAGATACAACTGGCATGTTTGAAAAACGAAGCTCGGAGCTACCGCTGGCAGCCGTTAGCTTAGAGCCAGGCCAGCTGTCTCCCGGTGTTCACCTGCATGTAAGTATTTTACAACTCTATTTAATTCTATTTTTCATTTTGTATTAAATTGTCTTTGTATTTACTTTTACTGACCGCCGTGTGTGCGTGAAATCACTCCTCGCGCCAATGGTTTAGCTTGCTGTTGGCTTTACTTTGTAAGCAGGCAACGGTTAGGTTAGTGTGAAATAAAGTTAACTTGTTCACAACCTCCTGTTTGTGCACCGCCAGTTTAACTGCTAGTTGTTTTTATTGTGAATTAAATATGTCAGATATCAGACTGCCATGTGCACTCAGTTAAAAAGTAGGTTTCCTCTTTGGTTCTGAATTAGTGCAGCGTGCAGCATTAAACAGGAAACCATTGGTTCAATGAGGAGGAAATGACTTCTTCACAGGATATTGACTGTGGAAATATATTACAGATTGGAGTCAAACTTTTTTTGGGGGATGTTAATTGCCTGCCGGTATTTGGTCACGTTCCTGTGACACCAAGACGAGTTGAAATCATGAAAATGAGTGAAGAACTAATTCTTCACTGTCAGCACAGACCCAGCTTCTTTTCTCCAGCTGGGTTTACGCATAAATCTGTTTCCAAATGGTCGGAGGCCTGCTCTACTTTCTGTTGAATACATTACACGTACCTCCTCCTGATACTCCGGTCCTCGGCTTCATTACATCTGACCAGGTTTCTGAAACAAGTGGTCCAAGTCCGTTGTTTGTCTTCACTCTTGTTCGGTTTCTGAATATTTGAGTCGGTCGAGGATTCAGTCGATGATCGCACGCTTTTTGTCTCCCTCACATTTGAATCGAGGCCGGTAGGTGGTGAGGTGTTAAAAGCTGCTGACTGCATCATATTAATTGACAGGACAAAGCGGTGGGTTGGTGTCACTGATTTTATCGTGTAAAGGAAGTTTTGCCACTTTTTGTGTGGGACGTCCACTCGGTGTTGATGGTAAACGTTTTCCATTGAAGCGAGCAGAGCGGTGCCTACATGTACCAAGATGCGCTGTGTGCGGACCTCTGATGTAAAACGCCTCAATCCTTTGGCTCCCTTTGCCAAAGTCCCTCCTCTTGTCGCACCCTCTCAACAAAGGAACCATCAGCAGCCGGACCATATTGTTTGCAGAAAGCAAATAACAGGAAAGGAGGTGGTTATTCATCAAGCACTGATCATTTAGGATAATTTGAGCCATGGCAGCCGAATGGTCCCCCACCCGGCCACATCCTCATGCATGACTAATGCAGCCGCAGCCTCGACCTTTCACCACTGCATTTCATTGGCCGTATACTCTGGCTGGAATACATCTGAATACTCACTGTAAAATGTGTCCTTGTCCAATGACGTACTCCTTGACCGCAGCATCCTCTGCGTTTTGGGAGTAGTAGATTCAATACGAACAAATAGGAAAAGGTTTTGCGTTTGAGTGGCTTGTAGAGAGCCCCATGGCGCCCCAGGCAGTTGAGTCAGCCTGTAGTTTCTTTTCTACATGTCAAATGACGGTGGTGGTGCTGTAAGAACAACAGATTTTGCAGCTGCTTCCCAGAGACAACTGTTGTTGTTCTTCACATTATATCCCTACCTCGGATAGATAGAAATGAGGTTTGAAACTCTATGAATTGGTCCTTTAATGGTTTCTCAACATCTCCAACAGGACTTGGTTTTCGCATCAAACAAGCTCTTCCTGTAATGATCACACGCCATTATCAATACTTACAGGGTCATTTTGGTGATGTCGTATATTTCTTTTGTTGTCAGCAAAACCAATGAAAGGAGGTTCTTTAATTGACCTCAGCAGGGAGGCCGACCCAAAGTAAAAGCACAGAACGACGATGGTAGAGATTCAGCCACGAGGTAGCCTGAAGCAGGACCCGCCGGCTGACTCGTCTCATGCTGCCCCAGATTCCAGTTTTAGGTTGTTGGCAGGTTTTTCAGGTTGGCTCACACTCACTATGTTTACTGTACATGTGCCTGGTTACCGTGAAAAAACAAAACAGGTTAAGCTGCTAGCTGCTGTAAGTTTGCGCGTGAACATCCTTGTTGACCTCTGGAACACATTTCTGATCAAACAAGGCCTGAGTAACGCTGTGGGATCTGGTTGGAAGATCCAGTAAGTGAACCGGCTTGAAGTAATAATCTCAAAGGCTTTTATTTTGATGAATATCTGTTAAGACACCATTTATCACTGAATGAGGAAACACGGGTGTCGCAACCCGACTCAAGGCTGGACAGCAAATGGGAGACTCCACACACAAATCCGAAAAGAAAAGAGTGGTTTTTAAAGTAAACTAAGCAACTCGCAAGCAATCACGGACGTTTTATACTCCTCGGCCCCTCCCAAGCAACCAACGGGACGGACCTCCTACAGCTGCCACGCCTACAAAACACACAGCGAAAGAGAGACACCCACAGGCAGCGGGATAGAGGGGCGTCACAGGCTGGTGGCCGTCGAGTGACGGCCTTCGCTTCACAGTGTTACGAAATGAACGGCGTGTCTGTGGTGACATTACCGGGAAAAGCCACGTGCTTTCCATCGCCCAGCATTTGCTCTGCCAGAGAGGGTAGGCGGAGCTTGTCAACTGCCAACTGTCACAGTCAAAATGAGTTGACTAATGCAAGTTCAAAAACATAGCTGCAATTACTGCTTATCACCGTAGGTGCCGCCAAAGAGAAGGAAACAAAGCTTGTAATTTAAAAGAAGTTCTATTGATGTTTGTTGCCTCGTTTATTGTAACCAGATAGCACAAATAATCTTTCATTTGATCAAAATAAGTAAATGATAAATAGTAGCTTTGGAGATAATTATTCGGCCTCTTTTTCCCGTTCATTTCAAAGGCAGAATTGTCTTTATCTGTTTGATACATGTAGATCAGGCACAAAGCTGGAACCAGATCCTCAGTCCACGAAGAGTCAGCTGTTTGTCACAAGCAGGATGAGGAAGTTTATCATGAAGGTGTAAAACAAACACCAAATCTTTTTTTAAAAACATCAAAATGCTTCCTCTGGGCTCTCTGCATGTTCACCTCTTTAATCTCTGAAGTCTGTACGGTAATCAGGTTTGGATGTTTTGGTGGAAAGCAGGTGGGAGTTTAGCGACGCGACTCCCCCGCCGCAGGAGGAAACCAGCAATACGAGGTGGCTTTGTTTACACTGTCACTAAACACCTGTTGTCCCATCAACAAGTTGCACTGCACCGGTTGCTTCTCATTTCACATACAAACAAGAAACAGCGGCAGCTGAACAGTCGCTGAGGATCTGCTGATGCGGTTTGTGTCATTAAAGAGGCTTGTTTTGGTCAGAGGGAGCTGCTGTTGTCTCGTGAATGCAGAATCGGAGCGATCCCCACGGGAACCCCGAGCTTCATCTCACGCGACATCTGGGGGGAAAAGAGCAGGTGCTGAACAGGAGATGGAGGTTCCTTCTGTTTTGGGGCCTGATTTTAAAAAGTCAGATGTGCCAGATCACACAGTTTATTTCACTAAAATAAGACGATCAGGGAGCTGAATAAGAGAAGGAAGATGTGAAAGATGGCTCCCTTCTCACCCTCTAAATATCCCGGAGACACAATTAACAGCTTCAAGCTCATTTTTCAGTCCTTTTAATCTTTCTGACACATTTTTTTCAAACTCATTATTATCCATTACGCAGGCGATCACAAAACTTTCTTCGGTTCAACTCGGATAAAGCAACACTATCATCACAGGATGAGTCTCTCTTGGCTTCTCCGTCCTCCTGCATTAAACCCCATAAAATAGAATCAAAGTGATATCTCTGATAACGTGCGTAATTCAGACTTTCATGCGAGGTCT
The DNA here is from genome assembly GCF_029030835.1 of Brachyistius frenatus. Lineage (NCBI taxonomy): Eukaryota > Metazoa > Chordata > Actinopteri > Embiotocidae > Brachyistius > Brachyistius frenatus. The sequence continues at coordinate 3,506,564 of NW_027210615.1, forward strand.
GAGGTCTCTCTTCTAACATTTCAGAGTTTTTTTTTTTTTTTATCTGCTAAGAACATGGAAACTATCCTTCCTGCTTATTACGTTGTGAATAGGTTAGTACGACCTCTCCAAGATTCATGGGCCCAGAATGCAGCAGCATCACATCTTGCCTGATCCAACCAAAAGCATGCTGATAACCCCCTTCACATCGCTACATTGGTTTGCCTGTATGTGTCAGAATAAACCCGTAAGGTATGTGGTTGGCTCCTGTAATCATCTACTGTAGCTCTGTCCTATTAAACCCGTTCAGCCTGAATGCAGCCCGAGATCCTCTGGTAGAGGTTGAGGCGATAAAACAAAGGAGATCCAATGAATAGATAAATATCTTTTAGACACACTTTATTATGCAATTGCAATCCTTTGAATCAAATCCATTTTTTTAATCTCTAAATTCTGTGTGTTGCTGCACATATTTTTTTTAATCTGGTTGTTGCCATAGTGTTTATCAACTTTTATGGAATTTTTTTCCCCCAATTTCATCTGATAATTCACGTCTTTGCAAAGAATTTGTAGTTTTTTTTTGTCCAGCACTTTGTAAATAATTATCACAATAGCTTTTGTCTTTTCAGTTGATTTGAGGAAAAGTTAAAAAAAAATAATTCTGTTTATACTTACAACACTTCACTATATCAATAAACAACTTAAAATCACCAAATTATATCCTAAAAGATACGACTTCCCTGCTGCTTAATTGTCAAGTAGGACAATATACGTCCCCTGTGTTCATAAACCCTTTCAGTTCTCGTGTTGCAGCTGCAGAGCGGCTCTTCACAGTTAACTGTGCCGCCCAGTGTTTGACATGTGCAGCTTTAAAGGGGCACTCCAACTATTTTACAACTTCACCTCCATAAAGTTTGGAGAATTGCGAGAGACAAAAAGAGAAGTTCAAACCAAAGCAGCAAAAGTCAAGATATCCTGACTTCTAGGATTTCTGTCTGGGGTCAAACTCGCGTTGCATCCTACATTTCCCAGGATTCAAAGTCAGCTTCTTTCATTGCCAAATGAAAACCCACATATTTTAAACTCCTTTTTTAACGCGTGCAGTTTGTATTACAGATCCCAGCCTTGAGACAATTCATGAGGTGCTGCAGAGCTACAGAGGACATTTTATAGTATAACTGTCTTCGCAGGCTGTTTAGCTCTCCTTATGGTTATTAAATTAATGAGGGTTCATTTAACTGACATGTTGGATGATGTACCAAACCGAACCAGGTTAAATCTTTTTCTGAGTTTTGGTGGAGTAGATCTCAAATAACTCTGACCTCTGCTTTTTACATTTCCTTGAAGTCTCAATACATTGCCTCAGTAACAGTAATTGATGAATAATACAAGAAACAATTTCTTTCAGCCGACCGTGTAACTTTGATCCCTCAGTCACTTAATATTTAGGCCTTGATTTCTTGCCCAATGATACTTTAATACTGCATTAGATTTAAACCACTAACCCCTTAATTGATAGCCAACTTACCAGACCCACTGAGCTGCAGTCACACCTGAGACAGCTCTGTCTTCATCTGCTTTTTTCATTTCAAACAGTCATTGTTTTATCTTCAAGGTTATTACGTCTCACATAATGATTGTCTGAGGATGTGGGTTAGAAAGTTTGCCATTACAGCATCAACATCAACCAAAGGGGCTGGCGGTCAATTCTTCATTGGTGTTAATGATTGATGACACTCAGGTTTAGTATGTTGTTCTACTTTGTTGTACTCCGATCAGAGTGCTGATAATATTACAGAAACTAGATGTACAACAGATATGAATAGTAGTTCAGGTTTCTGTTCCCTCCATCCTCCCAGGCTGACTGCAGGCACCCGGTTGCTACGATGGGATTCACACTGATGCAACATCAGCCAAGCTTGGCTCAACTCTCAGGGTACGTGAGCCTCGTCTAATTCTGGTCTGAAGTGTTTTTGCTCACGATACACCAGCAGGTCTGAAACAACTGAGACATCATCTTGTTTCTGTGTGTATGTGTTTTCTAGCTACAGCCGATCATTTCTACGTGATTCTACAACTGTCATAAAGTACATATCACAGTTTTCTTTAATTTAAACGGCTCCATTGTGATAATAGGTCACCTGAACAGCCGTGTTTCAGTGCACAGCCTTCTTTTTAGTCCCCGCAGACCAGCCACACCTTTGTGTTCCTGCTTAACACTTCAATAGACCACCCATCCCACAACCTGCGAGCCCCCCCTTCCTCCCACTCTGCCCTCATTGTAGTCAACCTGCTGTTGCTTTGGCCCAAAGTGCCCCTTTTTACAGCAGATTTGTTAAGAAGGTGGTCATTACATTTCCTATAGGATAATACAGCCCATATGTAGAGGGACCCCCTCAGCAGATGGGTAAACTAGATGGGAAAGCAGGTCACTTACGGCCTGATGAGACCCTGATGACATGTGTTGCCCTTTCATAGGAGATGACCTTAACTATATGGAAATATACAGGGAGGTTTTAATGTCTAAACATTTTTTGGAGACCATATATAATGTAAAATCTTATCACATCAGGATTTTCTTTGCAAGGCAGCGTAAAGATATTTGAACGAATCCCATTTTTTCATACATTTCTTCAACCTTTTTCCTCATGAGTTCAGTTGAGCGTCGCTGCCGGCCGTCTCTCGTCAGTTTCCTTCGACAAACTGTCGTAGACAAAAAGCGGTTACCTTAGTGATTCTCTGTTGCTGCAGCCAGTTTTGCATCTCGGTTTGATTTGAACAAAAGAGGTCAGGAAGAGAGACGAGCATGACAGAGCAGCCTTGTCTCCTGCAGCCAGTACTGCAGCCCATCAGTGGATGCAAAGTTATTTGCATAGGAAAATGCCAGTGCTTGAGAGCAGACTCCCCTGCGTGAGTGTTAGTGTGAGTGACCGATCACTGCATGGTTCAGTATGAATAGTGCACATAGTAAATTGTATTACATATTACTGGGCCTTTATCCATGCTTGTCGTTAAAGTCCCTTTTTATAGCTTATTAAATACAAGTCATTATATGGAAATAGATTATACTACTACTTATACTTATTATACTATTAGTGCTGAAGTAAACAACAAATAAAGAATAAATAGGTTCAAAAAGACTTCCACATGCTCCGTCTACCAAACATATGGCTCGTATGTTCTGCTCAGTTGCTGCAGCTCTGCCGGTGGAGCTAGTTTCTCTCCCTCAGCGAGTCCGACTGATTTGCCTCTGATGCAAATATCAACTGAAGACGTGCTGCAGAGATGACGCAGCTCAGGCGGCTGACAAAAAGTTGCTTCAGGCAAATAGAGATTTTACTTTCTGCGTCAGACTGGGATCTTTTTTATGCACCTGGTGAAACTGAAAGTTTCAACATGAAGGTCTTGTTATTCCATGTTCAGTTTTCAACCTTTGCTCACAGTTTTCTGCCTAGAAATAGACGAAAAGATTGATATCGGCCTGATCTGTGTGCATCACGTTTAGTTCGCACAAAAGAGCAGCAATGCTCAGAGAAATAAAATACAAATTTAATAATGAACCAATGTGTTTGCTTTATGTTTACATTTATGCGAGCTATAAAACTTGTGGATTGAAAGGCTAAAATCAGGGAGGAAAATGAATGATTACATCAAAGATTGTAACATGAATGATTTGTAATTCATACCCGTGCTGTTTAAATAAGTAAACCATAAATCCCCTGCTCAGAATTTGGTACCACTGTATATGGATATGGTTTTTAGAAGTAGTTTCACATTTCGAAGCCAAGTTCAGTCCAGCAGGGTTGCTGTGAACAAAGCTCCAACACAGTTTGCAGCTAGTAAGATTGTTTTTGTGGGTTGTTTTTTTTGCATTAATAAGGCAAGTGGTGATGACACACAGTCAGGGTGTCTGGTTTGAGGGACAGATCCATACGTTTGTTCAAACACAGGTGCTCGCCTCACCTACAGTTTGCCCACCGAGCCTCACCAGCTGCTGCATGTTAAAGGCGTCAGTATGCTTCAGACTAAGTGGTCGTGGTCTCGGTGAACAGCGTTTGAAACCCTCAAATCCCCCCTGATGTTGGGATTGCTGGAAGGCTGTCTGTTTCCAAGAAGTTTTTGATTCCGATCCGACAATCGGACCACTTTATGCAGTGACTGGTCCAATATTAGCTTCTTTTTCATTCTTCTACACAAGTGAACTTCTTCCGTAGCTTTTATTGTGTACAAACAAGAGCAACAACAGGAGGACATTTGAGGAAAGGCTGTCCAAAGGTGTAGTTATGATCATAGGTTTCACGTCCTGCCTTCAAGTGTTGCCATTCAGAAAAGGAATAAATCATTCTGCCTGCATGAGTGGGCCGACGTCACTGGTTCGATGCCATACAATGAAGCCATGGTTTGCCAACAGATACTGGACAAATAAAGGGCTGTTTATCGAGAAATACTGTAGTTCTGACTGCGTAACACCTTCTAAAAACAATATATCTCATTTCTATGTGTTTATTTAATTATACTGACAAGCTATGTCATGTAATGAAGTCAGTAATTCATCTTTGTGCAAAGCGAGGCTAACATGCTCACTGGACACAAAGAGACGACAGTAAAATGTTACCAGACAACAAACAAGGGAATTTCCGGAAATGTTGGATGCTTCCTTTAAAGTGCAGGACCTGTTTGGGTGCTGGAAGTAACTTAAAACAGCTCGCAGTACATTCGTGTGACAGAGAACAAGTCCTGTGTGGTGTTACAAAGCTAAATAACACATAAATGACGTTAAGATTATGTGAACAGATTTGCTGTTATTAATACTTGAATCCAGTGTGAATCTGTTGGGAGAAGTGCTGAGTTAGATGCACACTCGCGCGCACACACACACACCTTCCTTTGAAGTGTGTGTGTGTGTGTATGTTGGCGTGGTCTCTGTCTGCCCCCCGCCCCCCAACACACACAAACACCCCCCCCCCCCCCCCGCCCAATGAATAGAGCCGGGCCTTGTGCAGTCGACAGCTGTCTCCTTTGAACGGCCAAAGACAAAAAGCCTTAAATCCAGCGACCTCCCTCTTTCATGTGTTCATCTGATACCACTCTTCCTCACCTTACTGTCACTCCATTCAGCTCCGCGGCCCGAGGCTGCAGCTTGTTACCGCACTGCGTTCAACCTCTAGAGGCCACGGAGGCATTGGCTCCCTCCGAATGTGTCCGAGAGAGAGGAAAAAGCTTTTAGAAAGTTGCAGGCTGACTAGGAAATGAGTAGGAGTGCTGCATCAGGATGCTTCTTTGTTGCTGAATGAAATGTTTTTCGATTCAATACTTACAGACTACTATTTTGAGAATTTGACTGTTGAGCGGCAGTAGCGTTTGTAATTGTTTCAGTACATTCAAAGGTTTTCAAGCACATATGTTAGCGATCATGGTTCCTGCGAGTATTTTTTACAGAAAACTCTAGATTTTGACAAGAATTTCCAGGAAACACATCTGATCTCAACACTTGTTGAATTCAGGAGTGTGATCAAGGCTGGATTAACAGTTGGGTAAAGTTGGCAATTAGTAGCCCCAGACCATCAGGTTTACTGTGTGTGAAGGTTTTTTTTCAGTAAACTAGTTCATTTAAAATGTATTCAGAAATTTGCATCACTAATCACTAATCACTTATTCCTGTGACGCTGTAAGTGTTGCTTTTACTAAATAGTGACCACAAATGAGTTAAAGACAGAAAACCGAGGACTGATGAGCTCCTCTGTGAAGGAGAAACAACAGGCAGTAAATGCTTTTGCACCTAAGCGGAAATAATAATAATTGTAATAAACTTTATTTGTATAGCACCTTTCATATAAGAAATGCAGCTCAAAGTGGTTTACAGCAAGAAAATGACATACAGTGTTTCATATAAAAACAGATATAAAGGAACATTTAAAAATCTAGAAAAGAAATGAGATGCATAAGAACAGATCAAATGCATAAAATTAAACACAAATAGAGTTCAAATATAAAATAAGCAATATGCATTTTAAAGGTGCGGTAGTTCAAGTGCAGGCAAGTGCAAGAGAGCTTCAAGAGTAGCCAGTTAAAGGCTGATGTAAAGAGATATGTTTTGAGCTTTCTTCTAACAGTATCAACTGAGCAGCTTCCCTGATATCTGCAGGTAGTTTGTTCCACAGCTTTGGAGCGTAGCTGACAAAAGCTGAATCCCCAATTTCCTTTCGGCTGTTGCTGGGAACCTCCAATAAACCAGCAGCAGATCATCTCCGTGTTCTTGAAGGCACATAGTTAACCAGAGAGTTAGAGATGTAACATGGTCAGAGCCCATTAAGAGCTTTGTATGTGAGGAGGAGGACCTTAACCCTCGTGTTGTCCTTGGGTCAAAATGACCCGCAGCTGTGTTCAACCAAGTTCTATTTTATTTCTATATTTTCATATTTTTTGGGATCATTGGTGACAAGGATGCTGTGAGAGTTTCTTTAAACCCCAAAAAAATCCCCAAAAATATAAAAATATAGAAAGAAAATAGAACTTGGTTGAACACAGCTGTGGGTCATTTTGACCTGAGGACAACAGGAGGGTTAAAGTCAATCCTGTGTGTTACAGGCAGCTGGTGCAGAGCAGCCAGAACTGGACTGATGTTCTCTCCTCTTGGTTCTGGTTAATACTCGAGCTGCTGTGTTGTTTTCTTTGGTAGGCCAGTAAAAAGTGCATTACAGTAGTCCAGTCGGCACCTTGGAGATGTTTCTAAGGTGGAAAAAATAAGTTTTAGTCACCTTGGTAATGTGGGCCTTGAAACTTAGATCTGAGTCTAAGATTACACCAAAACGTGTTACCGCTGATCTTATCCACGGAGTTAGTTGCCCCAGATAATTTTCTACGATTTCTCTTTTTGTTTTGGGGCCGACGAGGAGGATTTCTGTTTTATCCTCGTTTAATTTTAGGAAATGATTGCTCATCCATTTATTTATTGCTGAAAGACATTTGGTGATGGAGCGCATAGCTGCATCATCATTTGGTTCCGCATAACATCTGCATAACTATGAAAACAAACATTGTGCTCTCTAATGATGTTCCCCAGTGGCAGCATGTAGAGTGAGAACAGAAAAGGACCGAGGCAGCTTCTTTGTGGAGCCCCAAAGCAGCTGTCATGTTTCTCTGACACTTGATTTCCAATGCTGACATAAAACTTCATCTCTCTGATGTATGTTTTGAATCAGTTTAAGAAACTGTCGGACAGACCAACCAACTTCTCAAGAAGATTGATCAGGATATCACGGTCAATCGTATCAAAGGCTGCGCTCAGGTCTACGAGGATCAGAATTCAGACCTTATTTCCATCAGAGTTTAGTCGGAGGTCTCTGATTATTTTAGTAAGTGCTGTTTCAGTGCTGTGATGTGCTCTAAAGCCTGAAACTCCTCCAGATGTTGTTTTCTTTAAGAAAGGAGTTTATTTGCACTGAAACTATCTTTTCAAGGATCTTACTAATGAATGGAAGGTTGGATATTTGGCCTGTAGCTGGTCAATGCATTGACATTGAGGGTGGGTTTCTTTAGTAACGGTTTTACAACAGCTCTTATGAAGGCATCTGGGAAAATGCCTGTTTGAAGAGATGTGTTTATAATTTTAAGGACATGACTTGCAATAATAATAATAATAATAATAAATGCTGTTGAATACCTGCTTAAGAAACGCTGTTGGTTTGGGTCAATACAGGAAGTGGAGGAGTTACACCCACTGACATTCTTACAGAGCTCAGTTAATGTGATGGATGGGAATTTTTTGATGGTTGCATGTCAAAAACACATCTTTTTGAGCACTAATATCTGATTAACGACAAATTATTTTCAGATAGACTGCCTGAAAATTAAGGAGGGACTTTGGCTACCAACACCATGATAACTTATAGAATTTTTTTTATTTACTCTGTATTTCATTAAAGTGTATGAAGCCATAGCATTTTTGAAGCTAGCCCCTAGTGGCCCTTGGTGGTATTGCAGCTGAAGGCATTTCCTCATTGGCCTCATTTTCAGACCCGGAAGCTACGTCCACTCTTATATATACAGTCTACGGTTTCACCTAAACACATCTTCTAACGATGCCGCCCATACACCTCATGACCACTCGGCTATAGATGAAAGCTAAAAATAGTCCTGTATACTCTGAAGAAGAAAGAGGAGTCTTGGGTGTGTGTGTGTGTGTGATAACCGAGGCAGTCGGCTCTCTGTGTGTCCGACTGCCTCCCATTCACTGAGGGTAATTAGAAAGTCCTGAGGGCAGGATCTGCTTGGCTCTGTGTGTGTGTGTGTGTGTGTGTGTGTGTGTGTGTGTGTGTGTGTGTGTGTGTGTGTGTGTGTGTGTGTGTGTGTGTGTGTGTGTGTGTGTGTGTGTGTGTGTGTGTGTGTGTGTGTGTACCAGCATGCTGTTGAATGTGTGTTTAGCCTGTGCTTGAGGAGGCTGAGGCCCAATACTGTACCAGGCAAAGGTTTCCACCGAGTCGCTCTTGCATAACTCAGTGAGTGATAACACCGGTGCATTCCTCCCAACACACATCACAGCTGCCAGCATCTTTTCCTTGTTTTTTTTCCCAGTTCACATTTACATAGAGTCTGTCTTACAGGGCTGGATGAGCTGGAGGGTTTCCTGTTCTGAGGCGGTCAAGAGGAGATAGGAGTTAAGACGACGTGTTTGAAGATTCCCTCTCTGCCTACTTTGTCTTGAAGAGATGGAGAGGTTGGATGATCTTCCAGGCCAGAGGTGACGCTCACCAAGAGGTAGGTCAGCTGGGGTTAAAGCTGCAGGTGGTCCCACATCTATTGAGTGTTTTTACCCTCCAACCAACAGACTGAGGAAACAGAGAAGAGAGATTTGTCTCATGGGAAATGCACAGACAGAATCAGATAGTTACTTTTATTGCTGTGCATTTGCATTTGTTTTTATGCAGTCTGCTGCTTAACTAAATGTCAGGATGTTGGTTCAGAGCCTCTTTAATGAACGATCACAGATTACACTCTATAAACACACAGCTATGTGCAGTATACTGGCCATAAAACACCAGCATCGTACCAGATCAGTGTACACACTCTGCTCACCAACATACAAGTGTCACCTGCAGTCCAAACACTTCCTGACCCAACACCCTGAGAACAGCTGGTCTCCATGGCGCCCGCTCTCCCACAGGCTCTCACGAGAGCGTATCGCACCTAGCTGCATCTTTTTGATTGGCTGTAAGGACTATGTATATGAACCTACTAGCTTAGCGTCTGGAAACGGCAATGTTGACAGAGCGGCACCCGAATCCAAAGGGTGTGCTTGGAGGGTTGTAAAACGCTGGCTGAAAGAGCCAGTGTGTTGAATGTGTTAATGTGTAGCTCTCTGACTGCGGCAGGTTTGTGCATCACGGACGCTGAGATAATGTTTAGGCCTGTGGACTTTGATACTCATTTCTTCCTGATTCATGTGAAATAATAAAATGTGACGATCATTTACTTGCATAGTGAGTTGTATTAAGGACACAGTGATGAGTCACTCCGGGTCAAAGCTATCGTGGGTTTTTTCCAGACCGAGACACCTGTAGCTATTTAGGAGTTTTCAGTTTCAATCTACTTCCTACTTCCTATAAACCAAATATTTTTCTGTGGTTAATTACTACTGCCAATATACTGACGATGTTCAGCTGAAGTTGAATTTACTACGGAGGACTAGCTCATTATACAAGCACCGCCAGCATGTAGTCCAACACAAATGCCTTTTATGCTCCATGACATGATATGAGATGAACCTGGTGTACTTATATGCTAATTATTGTTACTGATATATTGTACAATAAATAAATGCACAATAGAGTCTAATCAGTGCGGTAAAAAAAAAAAATCTGTTATCTTTAAAATATCTCCTTAACAGCCCTTTTCATGATTTACAGAAGAGGAAGCTAAACACTGTCTGCATGAGGAACAAAAGCTACAACTGGAACCAAAGTCATTTGGTTTACCTGCATTCATTTTAGCCACATAGCGAAGCGCTACTTACTGGAAGCTGCTTTACTTTTAGAATAACCTGTCTGCACATCTGCTCAGGCTTTGTGACAATAGATATTAATCTTTAATAATGAACCGAATGAATCAGTAAGAACCTGCTTTTTATGGCTTCTTCTCCTCCTGTTAGTTCATTGAGTTGGATGATTGAATGTCTTTGTATCGCCGTACCCCCCCCCCCCCACCCCTCCTCACTGCCGAGGTCAGATGTATGTTTTGTCAGGGGCCATCAGGATTTACAAAGAACAACCATATTTCTCTGAGCTATAAATCTCACTTAATTGGATATTTTTTTTACATTACTCAGCAATAATTTACTGGCAACAGACAGTGATGAGAAACCATGTTTTTCTGATGTTTTATATCATGAGGTCATGCAGAAACATTGCACATGTAACAAATCAAAAAGTAGTTTGCAGTAAATTGTGTTGTATGTTCAATGTTCAGACACAAATAGAAGTTTTTTTGCTGCCAGATTTAGAGGAATCTTCCTGTGATTATTGCACAAAATAGCAACAATAAATGACATTTCAGCCAATTACATTTTTGCCAAGTCTATACAGCCCAGAGAATATGGAAACATCAAGCAAATACTGCTTTACATGGAGTTAATGTCAGCTGCTCTGTATGAACAGGCAGCGTTCAGCCGGATGCAGCAGCTGCAGCATCTCAACAGGCTGATGATTTTCTCGGTGTGAACTACTGGATTATGTTTGTCCATTTTGTAGAAATGATTGGTTGTTTTTGAAACTGCCATCACTTCTATATTATACAATATATGTTGGTTGTAATGGTTAATCCCCTTGTGGTGAATTTAGAAGGAAAGTATAAGCCTCTTGATTGAGCCTTGTTCATGAAAATAGGTTTTCTGACATAGTACTATTATATTATATACATACATTTAGACTTTCATCAATGAGTTTGACAGCTTCTGCCAGCTTTTTTATCAGTTTTTATTTTATTGGATGTGCAGGGACATCTGTATTTTTGTCAACGGATAAAACAAATACCAACTTTTTTTTTATTATGAAAAGTCGCTGGAATATCTGTTCTGTCATAATGACTATTTTATTTAAAGCAAATTACTTCTGGGGGGAATTCTGGGTCATGTGGTCATGCTGTCATTACACCAAGGTAGATATTCTGACTTTAAAAGCCTACTTGTGTGTTTCTACTAGTTTAATTTCAGCGACTGACTTCAGATTCTTTTCAGTCACTTCATGATATCTGCTGAAGTGTGAGATTTTGTTTTGGTCGTAGCCCTCATGCAGAGGAAGTGCAGAGGTTCAGTACGTGTGAGGATGTTGGGTGGAGGAGGTCTGTGTGGCTTGGTAACTGGTCCCAGTGGGCAGCTTCCTGACGGTGTCTTCACCTGAACCCTGCCTCCCCAGAGAGCCTCCACATCACAAACACGTCTTGCATCATTAGCCCGACCTGCTGTTACCCTGCAACCAAACCCCATGATACAGTCTGTGGGAGAAATCAGCTCAGCACAGTGAATGGACTGTACAAGTCAAAGTTTTAGATCAATAGTATGACTGAAACATGTAGATTTACAAAGGTTATAAAGAAGATCTATTAATAATAGAAACAGTAATAAATGCTTCGACTGAGGTCAAACTTTCACTTATTTCCATCAGTAAATGTCTTCATCAAAGCAATTTCTACCAAGAAATGGACAGTATTAGATCATTAACGTGTCTTAAATGCACATTACTGTGTGTGAATATTACGACTAAAGACAAGTAACACAACTGCAAACAAAAGTTAACATTAATTTCCTTTTTTGAATCTTCTGACCTACAGTTTCTATGGATAAAAAAAAAAAACTGCTAAAATTATGAAGTTAGCGTTCAGTCAGCCAAAAAGATAGATACTTCAAGTTTTAAAATTGGATTACTACATTATCAAAAGAGTCATTTATATGGTCAGAGTCAAGTGAAGGCCATGATTTAGTTTAACATTTAGTTTCCTCAGAAGTAGTGTTAAAAAGAGTACGTCTAGTGCAGGAACTTTTTTATGACTTCACGGACTGATAATTTTAAACTTAGGTCTTCATTTTTTTCTTTTTCCATTTTCCCTGGTCCCTTAATTGTCCCTGCATTACAGGTTGTACTTTCTGACGGAGCAGCAACTCTCAGGATGCAGCCTCCTGTACTGAGCATCCCTTATTGTTCCAACACACCTTTTGAAGCTTCTACAACAACAGCAGCATTCATTGAAAGTAAGACGTTTAAATACTGCCTACCAGTAGCATCAATATAAGGACGAGGGGAGGACATTTCATGGGATGTTTGCTGACAGTCAAAACTAAAAGCAACTTCCTGTCAGTTGTGTGACTTTCAGACATGGGACAGTGACTCCAGGTTCTTGTTCCATCGTGCACTGAAACCGAGTCTCAAAATAAGTTTTCGTTTTCTAATTTGTCACAGACATGTGTTGTTCTGATGCGGTGGAAAAGCAAACAGGATTGCACAAGGAACACTTATTTCCTGGTTTAGGTCCGGGTGATATTTGGTTCCTGGTACCCTCTGGTTGAAAGGGGCTACTGAATAGACACAAATCGAAAGCAGTGGTTAACTTCGGCTGCTGGAAAACACCTGTGGTTTTTTTTTTTTACATTTCTGGTGATCTTACCAAAGCTTGCACCAAATGTTTTGACATTAAAACCCTTTGCTTGATTGACCTGGAGTTATTCCTAAACGTAATTGCAGCTAAAACTACTAAGCTAATACGAAAACCCTCTTCACAACATTGTGGCAGGTCAAAGGAGCAGTTGCAGCAGTCGGCTCATCTCGCTGTGCTGCTGGACTGAAAGGTTTAGAACTTTTTTTTACCCACAGCCATCAGGCTTTACGACCCCTCAGCCAGAGCTGTGGCTCATGACCTGGACAGTTGCTCGTCCCCTGTCCTCTGCTGTCTCTGCTCTCTCTTTACATTCCTTTGGACTGTGTATTAGTTGTGTCAGGACTTCCAAGTCCTTTAAGGACTTTAAGGAACTATTTACTCTGTGTAATAATAATCAGCGTGACGCTGGCCTCATTGGCACTTTTTATTTATCTTTATTTATTGATGGTTTGATTTGAGTAATCTCTCTGTTCTTACCCATGTTTTTAACCCACTTGTTTATTTTATTGTCCCGTCTTTTAAACTTAGATTTTTTTTTTATGTGTGAGCAACCTGAATTTCCCAGTGTATGAATAAAGTATCTGTCTATCTATGTATCTATTGAGACAAACACGAATCGGCTGTATGCCCTGCCTCTGAACACGATCCTCCTTCCAGAATAATCCTGGCCCGAACATCTTAAAGGCTGCTGGAACAGGCCCTCCCCTTCTGCTGGTGCAATTCACAGTTTTTCATACCTGGATGAATTCAGCATGCATATAAACTAAAGCTTATCGCTCTTCCTCTGAAAATCATTGTCATTGCCTCATGCTAATGCCTCAGTAAACACATTACACAGCGGGCTAATTACATGAGTCCAAATAGAAAGTCTTTTGGAGGAAACAGGCAGGTGTGTTTGGAGATGGTGCGCCAAACACAGCACCTCATAATGCCCTTGAACTGAGCACACACAAACTCTTTAAAGCTTCACAATACAACATTTGGCCGTGAGGAAGGCGAGGCCGACACGCTATTTAAAACGGGGCACAATGAACGACGACCTTCAGGTCAGCATCTACGCTCATTTCCTAAACAAACTGCAACGTCTCCACTGTGAATGATTGAAACTTGACCCCTGCGGAGCGCAGGTGTGTTTGACTGGCAAAACTTCAGTACCTGTGTGTGTGTGTGTGTGTGTGTGTGTGTGTGTGTGTGTGTGTGTGTGTGTGTGTGTGTGTGTGTGTGTGTGTGTGTGTGTGTGTATGCACATGAAGGCCTAGGAAAGACAGCCAATACTATTAGAAGATTTGCTTCACACGTACACGCGCTGTGACAGTGACCGAGCACTTAATCTACAGCCCCTTTGATGCATCACGCAATTCCCCACTGAACTTTATCGCTCTGTTTAAAATGATAAAGAACATCGACTTGTTTGGCATAGTTCTCTTGTGAGAATCATTACAACCTATGTACTTGATAAAAAATGATACTACAGTGCAAAATAAAAGCAAGGAATTAATATAGGTGTCAATGACCATCAGCTCTTGTGTGTTGAAGTAATTTAAAAGGCATTTAAAGAACTTATTTTTTACTAAAGATGTAGTTTGTAAAGCTAAATCACTTTTATGACTTTATGATCCTTTCCTAACTTTGAGCAGTGATTCTTAAAGCTGAAAAATAAAAAGACCAAAAAGATTTACAGCTTTCTGTGATGTGCAGTATGCTTATCATTACAGGAAGTGATTACATATGATATATGACTCAGTAAAAAAAAAAAAAAAAAAAAAAAAAGAAGAAATTCCTGGAATTTTTGCCAAATTCATGTAAAAGAATCACGTAAAAATCAAATCAAGCATTTTTGGTCGATTCAATAATAAAAACAAAAACTCAAAACACATGGATTTCCTTTCATATGGGCATGATGTTCTTTGTTCTGGAGTATTATTGGATACATTACTTTTTAAAGCTGTGCTCACATGAACATCTTCAAGTAAATGACATCAAATAGAAATGTTCAGTGTCATGTTGAGAGCAGAGTGTGGAGGTCAGGAGTTATCAATGCTGACAGTTTTCTTGTTGAACCATAATCAGCCTCTTTCCCAGACAGTAAAGTGACTTTAGTTTCTGAACGTGCACTTAGCTTGATTATAACTAATTTACAGTGCAACATAACCAACCGGGAAATGTTAAAAGTGCATGTTAACATAGAAAAACATAGCTTTTCCTCAAAAATGAAGTAGAATCATATTTGTAGTTCTTAGAGTATTTTATACATTTACATATAACAATATGGGTCCATTTATTTGATTGTGTTTGGATTTTGGATGGGCCTTCATTTATCATTGTGCATGTCACTGATAGATCACAGCAGCAGTTTGGAACCAGCAGATGAGCCAAACAGGTGTGTCATAAATAAGATGTAGTAATAATTGTTATGCCTCGCTCGGCTTCCCTATAGCAACATGGCCCATTGGAGATTATGGGATACGGCCGCACCATCCACACACACCAGCCCGCCCTAAATCCTTCGGGGCCAATTACCCGCTGCTGGTGGCGGGCGGCAAGTCGGAGCACGGCTGTGGCTGCTAGACCGCTCGTATGCACGCTGCTCCCTTGGTGATTCTCTGGCTTTGTGAAGAAAGAAACGAGATGTGTTTCTCAGCACAACCAGGCAAAGACAAAAAGTTTGATATCCCATTTAAGATATTGTACGGTATAAAAAGGTCAAGCAGAACATAAAAAAGATGTATTCCTTGTTGTTGTTTTTTTACGTACTGGAAGGTGGTGAGGGGCTTGTGCTGCTCTGGTAGACAAAGAGCTAATTGGCGAGAGACTTGGTAGAAATCAGTGGTTGAGTGCTGATCAGTGTAATGAGGGGCCCTTTAAACATCACACCTGGTCTAAGTCCTCCAATTTCCTCTAAGACAATGTAAATCTCTGTAATTATCCCGTAGTCACCTGACCAGAAGGGCAGCACAAGGAGACAGGTGGATGAAACAACAGAAAGGACCGAACAGACAGATGCTGCATATTCAGTGATAAGGTCTCTAATTTGGGAAACCCGCGAGAACAGCAGCCATCGATGGCTTTGCATTGTGGCCGTGACTTTTTTAGAGACCATGGAAAGATTGTTATTCATTATTCATCATTGATGAATATGTTATAAGACACATCATACTGTATTGTTCAAGATCAGTGTCATGGGCTGTCTGGTTTACAGTAGGAGGTGTCTATTTACTACAAAACAAGCAGCGCAAAGCATCAGCATACAGCTTTATTCATGTTTGTTATTCATTCTTTAATAATTGTGATCTATTTGAGTCCAGCAGCATACTCACAGTAATCTGACAGACAGTTGTCATGCTGGTAGAGTTGTTTTAGTGCACAGTCTCAGATTATGTGTTGTGTAATAACCTCAGTGTGTATAAGAAGGCCCAAAATCTTGTACAAAGTTGTACGGTACAGTTTATAAACCACCTGCTTCAGATTAACCTTAATCTTTAGATGTTATTTTATTATGTCTAACTCGCCTCTGTCTTGTGACTCTGATTTGATGTTGCTGTCACTAGCACTGTTCTGCAGTGTCATTAAAAAGTGCAGGTTATGCTTATTTTCCACAGTGTGTCTTTAAACTATAGCGCAGGACTTTTCTATGTACGGTAAATTAACATGCAACATGTAGACAAACTTCCTGTTTCCTTCACATTTCAATATAAATAATCGTTTTAAAAATGTTCCATAATTTCTATGAAAATATATCAATACAGTAGGACAAAGTTCAGGTATCCGAAGCATTCTGATTTCTCTTTGTAGTCCATTTGTCCGAGTGTTACTGAACGTTCACTTTTGAGCGTGCTGCATACAGGGTGCATGCAGGTACGAGTGGCTGCAGGTAATTGGCTGAACGGCAGTATTGACTGACGACAGTTTAGCTTCTTATTAGCTTTGTTGTTGTGGGTTTAAACTGTTAACTGACTTTAGTCTGACATCTAAAGCTGCTAATCAGACTGTAAGCTGTGACCAGTGCACAGAAGAGGAACTATTGGCCTGAATCTCCGCTGGCTAAACTGGACCCCACAAATATTGGCCGTTGTTCGTCATCAGACTGATAGCTGAGGTTGTTCCACTCTGTCAGTCCATTAAATGACAGGCTTCTGGTTCTCTGGCCATCATCAGGACAAAACAAATTACTGGATGAAGGTGTGAGGACTTAAATGTTTTTAATGGATAAAGCACAAGAAATTGTGTGGTAATATTATTACAATGAAGTAATGCGTTTAAAAAAACAAAACAGACTGATTTAAACATTCATGTGTAACTTTGTCAGGTGTCATTGGGTAATAGGTGATGACGTAACATCCAGTATTATGTCAAGTGAAAATATTAATTCATAATTGTTGATATATTTTGGGAGCAAACAGGTTTTCTTCAACCGTCTTGTGCTTTGAAGCACTAAGTGTGACTCAAAGGTCACCTCTGAGTGCATTGTGATTTTCAGTTGGCGAGGAACAATAAAAGCAACATCAGGGCTTATGTTAGAGGCCTGGGGGAGACACATGTCCGGCTTTACGAGTCACCTTGGATACTGAATGCGGATTAGTCAATGGGGTACATGGAAATGTTCTGCAACTGTACGTGGGTAAAAAAAAAAACACGAGTCATTGTTTTCCTTTTCTCAGATGACAAGCAGTGGCACAGATCCAGGCTGCGATCCACACGTCTGCTGTCATAAAGGCAAACACACCAATACCAGATATAATCCCTTCTGTCCAGTGGATTGTTAACGCGGTTAAAGACATAAACACTTTTGTAATGTGCAACATTTGATTTGTTATTTTTTGGGGGGGTTTCTTTGCTTGTATGTTATATGTCATCGCAATAAATAATAATAAGTATAATAATACAATACAATAATAAGTATACTACACATTACAGAAATATCTGGAAATATTTTAGTTATCATCCACTTTTTTATTTTCTGAACCTAAAGTACCCTGGGCTCAAAGATACAAACACATTCCTGAGTCAAAGAAGTGTTGTATGTTTACAAAACAGACTGTAACTGTAACTGCATTATGTGATACATAGACTACATCTTCTGTAAGAATAACTGCTTCCAATGATTTTAGTAATAATGAAGAACATACTGTATGCACAAAAACAAAGTGCAGTTTCTTCCATCTGTAAGGTGTATAAAACTCATGTCCTTTAACTGAATGATTAGATTGACACAGTGTGATGATTAGGAGCCCAATTCTCATGACGAAACCACATTTCCCATAAAACCTGTCACTCCCGGCTTTGCAGGTCATGAGGTTTGTTTTGATGATGAGAGGAGAGGTTGAAGAGTTTTGTACACAGTAAATGAGTTATGAGTTATTTTGGTAGATAAAACAGGGTTTGTTTGAAAGGCTGTGCATTTAATAGAGGTTTAATTAGTAGCTTTAATGTGAGGAGATAGCAGAAATTTTGCAAAATTGCAAACTCCCGCAAATATAACGGAGAGTGGTTGACTTGCATGATTATGAATTCCTACAGGGACTGCCTTATAAAACAAACACATAAAATAAAATATACACACCCATATCTATTTTGTATGAAGGCCAGCAGGATGAAGGAAAAACAACTGTTGCACACATGACTTTATTGTTGCTCTTAATTTATTATCACATGTTGCAGCAAAAGCATTTTGTGTGCCGCGTTCAGACAGGGGAAAGTTTAAAGACATTCAGGAGAAGTTAAGCCGTGGATCACCTTTTTAGTGTCAAAGTTTCATCAAACACTCCTGTAAAACACATTCAAAAGGTCACGAAGATAAAACCTGAAGTATACCTTCCAGTATATAAAAAAAAAAAAAAGTATTCATTTTCGGGGGGTTGTTTCCTGATTGTTTCTTATGGCCTTGGATCAGCATTGTGTTTGCAGTTTTAGTGTGCGAGCATGTGTATACAAGCAGACGTATTTGCCTGTGTGTGTTTGTTGTGCATCTGGCTCAGTGCTGCTGATGGATGTCCTTACATCCTGTCTTGCGTGACTGGCCGGCCAGATAGCCATCAGTACCCAAATAAGTTCAGGTCAGGCCCCTGTGCTGCTCTCCAAACCTCATTTGGGATGCAAATTAAAAGCCCAAACAAAGCAAACCTTTCAGAGCAGAGCAATTTGCTAACTGCTGCCTTTGAAGAGACTCAAGTCTGATGGTGTGAAAGACAAAAAAGCGAATAGATTATTTTTAATACCTTAAGGCCGGACTTTGTCTCATCTAGTGGTCTGGGAAAATAGTAAATAACAGCAAACCATTAACTAAAGTCTAATAATTCTGCAAGAGGTGTTCTTTTGATTGTGTAGGCCTAAATATAATTTCTTCTGATTCTGATTACTATTTTTGGTTAAAGCTGGTTCCTCAGACTCTCGACACTGCGGCCACCTTAATGTTGTTTACCCACAAACAATGCTTTTGCTTCTTTGTTGCATTTTCAGATTTTATAGGACAAGGTGCTGCAGTCTGAACGAGGGTTTCTGTCAAGGAAAGAGAACCACTCAACCTCAGTGAGTTCAATATCCTCCGCACAGTTAACTAAGGCTTGTTTTATCGTTATAAATATCTCCGAATTTAAAGGTAAAACTGACTGACTGGTGGATAATGGATGCTTTTTATTGTAGTTTGGATCACAGATGTCTGTTTGCTTCACAGCCTACACATTCAAACAATCGCCTTCTTCCATCTTTGCCGATGTAGTTCTGCAGCAACCTGCGCCACGCCCCTGCTGAAACAGAATACGGCTCTGGCATTGTGTTCATTGTTGAGAGACTAATCCTGACAATTACACCTCAAGACCGAAAGTGGCTGCCATGCCCAGCACCCAGCCAAGCCCCGGCCCGGGCTTCGGATTAGGCCCCCTGCTTGGCCTTAGGGCCCGAGAGCCCCATCAGGCTCCCTGTCGCTGCTCCCCCCACCTCCCACTACTCAAACTGACCTAAAACTGACGGTGTGTCTTTCTCAGGTTTTACTCACCTGCACTTTGTTCACCTGTCGCTCCCGCTGTAACTCAACCGGGTTATTGTTTGGACGGAAAAAAAAAAGAAGGTGTGTGGACACAAAGACAGGCAGAGGGAAGTCGTGAGAGCAAAGTGCAGGTATTTCAGGTTGTAGCAGGCTTATTCAGCTGAGAAGTAGGTAAAGGTTTATGCAGGTGATAATACCTTACACATACTGTATATGTTTTTTGGAATACTTGGCCTCCATAGTGCCTCGGACCTCTGAATTTATTTTCTGTATTTGGAGAGGATGGGTGTTTTGGGCAGTTGAGGATGATGGTGGTTTAGCTGTTGTCTGTGTTGTAATAGGAACAGAGGAGGTCGTTCCCACAGAAGCTCGAGCTGACATCATAAAAACACACAACAAGGTACCTGGGGGCCGACGGGGAGGGCGCAGGTGAACTAACCAGTGAGGTGGGAGCGGTGGGGTGGGAAGGGTTGTGGGGGGGGTTTCGTCTCAACACCCATTGGCTAAAGACGGCGCGGATGACACACCTGTGAGCGCCAGAGGCTAAGGAGATTGGCTATGACCTGAAAATTACACCTGTGGGGGAAAAGAGGAGGAGGAGGAGGAGGTGTGTGTGTGTGTGTGTGTGTGTGTGTGTGTGTGGGGTGGGGTGGGGTGGGGGGGTCAGGCTACATGTAAACCAAGCCCTTTACAAATTCAGCCTCTGTCTTCTCGAGGAGCTTAACTGCCCAACACCAACCGACCGAGAGCTCGTGGAAAAAAACAAGTTTTCGCTCCGGCAGCGGGAAGATAAAGTGACGCGCTTCAAACTGGTCGGGTTTGTTCCGGGGTGTTTGGCTCTTCCTCCGACTCTACGGCTGCATCCACCTGAGGGGACGGCTTTTTAGTTTTTTTTTTTTTTTTAGTTTTCTTCATAATCGCCACTCCAGAGGTCGACCGTCCTTCAGCAGGCGCAGGAAAAGAGGAAGACTCGCCAGCCGGGCGTCAAGAGCCCTCATACAATGATGCCTCTTGTCTTGGCTTTCTGGCTCGGTGACCGCACCTGGGACGGACCGGGTAAATTCACAACCGCGATCCCTTCTTTGTCTTCACTCTCCATCTTTAAGACCTGAGCTGTCGTCATAACCTGTCGCTCGGCGACGGCACGGTTAAAACTTTTAAGGATATTCGGTAATCGGCTAAGAGCAGGAAAACGTGCGGTGACCGAATTAGGTCATCGCACGAAGCCCTCTGCGAATGCGTGTTGATATAGGAGGGTCCGGGTAGTTTCGATGGGAAGCAAAAATAACGTGTATCAAATTGCGGCTCCATTTAAACCAGAGAGAAAGAAGAGGAAACAATAGAGGCCAACGCTCATTCCTAAACTGGATAGACCAGTTGGGGCAGGTAAAGGCAAACTGCCAGACTTGTCAGAGGATATGAAGACAGAGGCTGTCTGCTGCTTTTAGAGCGTTAAAACCGGGAGAAATCCACGACATCACGGTATGAAACTGCTTCACAAATTAATACAGCTACAGCTGATTAATTTAACAACAATATGTGGTAATTCCTTTGAGTCTGGAACTCGTACGGTAACTTTTTTTTTTCTACAACTTGTTGAACTGTAAAGTCTTCATCTTGTACAGATATAACTTAACCTGGTACCGATTTCCTCTTTGGGCGTTTCAACGTCGAGATCTGATTGTTACGAAGTTGATGCGAGTCGGGACGCAAAATGTCTGCTCATCCATTTTTCTTGCCTCTGAGGTTTTGGCTGCAAGTTGAGACAGAGAGAAGCTTTGGACTGAACAGAGCGAGAGAATTCCCACCAGACAGAAGGGATTTAAGTTGTCTATGCCGATGTTAAGAGTGAGTTTTTTTTTGAGCAGCTGAGGGCTGCGGAAGTCTGGGAAGAAGAAGAAAATGGAGGGAAAAATGTCGACCGCATACTGTACGGCGACAACGGCAGAGCGAGGTGGAGGACTCTGATTGGCGGAAAGAGGAACATTTGTTCATTTCTTTTCATACACCTGAATAGCTGCGAGTCACATGAGTTGCGAGTGGCCCTGCCAGTGTGTGGCAGCAGGGCGGGAAGTGCAGAATAGGATTTCAACAGGGTGACATTTAATCATCGGGAGAAGCAGAAGAAGTGGTGGACTTGTTGAGTCGCAGGTTTGAACTCAAAGGGAAGTGCGGCTCTTGTCGCCTCATGAGGTGAGAGGTTAGGTTATGATTCAGCTGATAAGGCGAATGACGCTGCATTATGGGCCCGGGGGATTTTCAAAAAGTTAATGCTGTGCTAACATGTTGTAGCATGGAGTTTACTTTTTTTCTTTGATGAGGTAATATAATTAAAAATACAAAATTCAAATATTTTTTGGGCAGTTTTTGGCATCACTCTGCAGTCTCCAGGGAGATGACAACATGCTAATTGTGAAGCTATTCATAGCAGTATAAATAATAAGTTTAATTTTTTTTTTTTTTTACTGTATTTGTAATATTCAGAACACAAAGGCCAAAGGAAGCTGCTGGTCAGGGGAAGAGGTCGTATGTAGGAAAGCTTGAAAGGAAAAGTTGACATCCCGTTTGATAGTCAAATTTGGTGAATATTTTATTCCTTTGTTGGAAATATTCAAAACGCAGAGGTCAAATGAGACTGAGCCAGAGATGGGAGGAGTCTAACGCATGTAAACCTGCTTTACTGAGAATACATTTACAAACCAAGCAGCTTGAGTGACACACGGACGATAAGCGGCACCGTGGCCCAGATATCGCGGTTACCACGCTGCTCCTCGGCAGTCTGAAGGCCCAATTAGGCGGCGCTGAGATAAGGTCTGGAGTTAAATAAGGTTTTGGGTTTCCCCCCCGCCATTGTTTTCTCACAAAGGCAGCAACTATTGATTAAGGGCCAGGCCGGTTTACCTATCGGGTTGTTCACTTCACAGCAGAGTCACATTCCAGGAGAGAGGGCAGAGTTACCTGATCACGCCTCACTTCCAACAGGCAAAAAGCGTGGGTAGCCTCAGCGCCTGCGACTCCCACTGCACCGAGCGCTACGTGCAACAATGGGAAGAAACTGTGCGCAGGCTATACCCATGGCTAGGAGCAGCAGAGGAAGTGTTTGGACAAATGGAGGACAAACTAAGAGGACGTAGTGGTTGGCTAGATACTCGTAAAGTGACACACGACATGCTCTACTTTGATCAGGTACTGTTTGTTTCTACCAGCACAAATTTTCTGGGCTAATCTTTTTTCCACTCATTCTTTCTTTCTATCCTTCTCTCTTTCTTTCTTTCTTTCTTTCTTTCTTTCTTTCTTTCTTTCTTTCTTTCTTTCTTTCCTTCTTTCCTTCTTTCTTTCTTTCTTTCTTTCTTTCTTTCTTTCTTTCTTTCTTTCTTTCTTTCTTTCTCTCTCTCTTCCTCTTGTCTTCCTCAGAGGGCCTACAGCACTGGTTTATAATGCTGATGATTAACTAAATAGAGTCTGGGAGAGCAGGTCTGCTTGGCTTTCTCATTTCATGGGGCCTGCCTGACCGGGAGGAAGACGGAGCGTTCTCAGGCAGCGGGCTGGAAATTCAAGATCTTTTTTCTCTTTCTTTTTTCAGCCCCCTCCCTCCAACTTTACTCACTTTATGTTGGTTTTGTTACATTCTTTCCTTGGGGTACCTTTCATGACGGTAAGGTTACAGGTGCATTCTCTATTTCCTTCTCCACCTTCTTTCTCCCGAACTTTTCCCTCCCTTGTACTCTCTTTCCCTTCTCCCTCCCCCTCTCTCTCTCGCCTGGGCTCTACTTTTTCATAGCTTGCAGGATGACTGGAAACTTGTTCTTTCTTACTGAGAACAATAATGTTGTCACTTTAGTCGAGATTTAACTCGGAGAGGGTTCATTTTATTTAGGAAAAGAGCAAAAATCGAGATTTCGTCGATTCTTTGTCAAAGAAAAAGGGGAACTCTCCACTACTCTGTAATGGCTAAAATATCTAATAACAATGTACATTAAGGTGTCAGTATGGGGTGTGAGGACTTGACGCGCTGTACCTGCGAACGATCCACGTTATTCAGTAAACGAGGGCTGTTTCAGTGACCTTCTGCGTACACAGCGTTGGCTGAGGTCGAGCTGAGCAGCATTCCATCAGCCTTTCATCACTCGGCAAACACAAAGACAACGGCTTGAGAGGTCCACCAACGGAAAACAGGAACAAAAATGGGCTCTTCCTTTCTGCGATTCCATAAAAACATCTGCTGAAACCCGACTTGGCAACAGCGCTTTATTAGAGGCAGAGCAGCAGGTTGTAACTTTTAAACACAGTGCTGTGCCGCAGTGAGATGTGGGGACAGAAGCGGCTCCCCCTTGGGTGACGTGCGTCACACTTTGTGGCACTTTTTGAGCGGATGTGCGGCGTTTGAAATCGGTATCAGCCAGCCGTGTGTGAAAAGCAGCCCTCCCAGCCTTGCCGTGCCATAGATTTAGACTAGTCAGAACAGGTTTTGGCAATCATTAACAACCACTGTGGCCCAGTCTTCTGTGACAGCGAGTTTAAGATGAAAAGCCCAAACACAACAAGGGCTCAGTCGTTACACAAAGGAGACGTGGTCTCGGATATGGACCTCCCCACGCCTATTTACGATGCTATTTTTGGGCAGTTTTAGCTTCAACTTTACCATCACAAAACTATAGATTAACTAGAGTCGTGGGAAGAAAAAGTTGCATCATTTTGCAGATTCAGTTTGTGTCAAATCCTAATTTATTTCTCACTTAACTTTTAAAGCCGAGTTCCCCTTTTTCTCTTAGGCAAAGGTCTTAAAAGGTATGATATATAATACCTGATATCACCGCCTTTGTACCAGCGCGTGTTGTTCGGAGTGTAGTAATGAGATTTTTCCGTGTTTAGGTGAGTATCTCCATCTTACGAGGCAGCATTGGATATCATCACTTTCTCTAATACTGCCTGGTAATGATGATGATAGTCATCTGCAGACTGCAACCAGACACACCACTTTAGCAGCGCTAGCAGCAACGTGCTGCCCACCCCGGGCCCCTGGATCGACTCAGAAATGGCTCCCAGGATCCATCTTACCCGACAGTGCTGGATTGTACAACTGTTGTTCTAACACTGTCTGGTAACGATGTTTTCTGGGTGACTCGATGGACTCCTGTGTGACCGTTTCTCTTTAAATTTCAACATGTTTACGAGGGTAAATTCAGCAAGCAGAGTTGGATCAGAGTTGTGAGTAAATATTCAAGTGTCTCGCATTTTACCTTTTGAGTTAATTTCCAGGAAATGTTCACTGCCTTTTGTTTACAATACACCTGCATTATAGATGCCCAGGCTGCACTGTACTGCCGATCTGTCAAACTTAAAAAGGGAAGCGCGGCACAGATGCAGTGTTGACAGACAAGGCATCAGTTTGTGTAAAAATACATGAACTTTTGTCCTTTTCTTTTTCATGAGACCGATTCCTTTGAGCAAGAGCAGATCTTTTATGCAGATATAGCCCTAAAGGTCAGCTTTTATGTTTTTTTTTTCTTTTACTTCTTTCCTCACCTCCCTGTCCTGTTTCTTTTTTTTTAATTTTTTTTTTTTATGGCAACCCCACCACACCCAAGTTAAAGAATAGCAGTTGGTTGACGGTTCCACCGGTCCAGCAGGGCCTTGTTTCCTTGTTCCCTCCCCTAAACAGCGTTGGTCTTTGTGTTGTGTGGCAGTGATTGGTCCACCTGGCCTTACCTGCGTGGCACATCCTGAAACTGACACATGACCTGATCTCAGAGTGCTTTACTGCTAAAAAAAAAAACTAAAAAAAATACAGAGGCTCTGTCCCCCCCCCCCCCCAACTTTCCAAAGAAAATCCCGTGATACCTATTTCATGTAGATATTAAATAGAGTTCTTACAACAAACTTAAGGCAGTGTGTTAGAATGTAAAACCTACACTGATATCTTTTGCTGTTAACTTAAACAAGTGGAGATTAATTTACGCAATGAACAATTATCATGATCTGGACACAGATGTGAATTTAAAGTATTCAAACAGACATCAGAAACAAAAGCGAATAATAGACATGGAGCGAGTTGAAGCCCAGTGTTTGTTAAAGGAGGGTGAATTACCCCACAAATATTGAGCCACGCCTTTATTTGCCCATGCAGCTCCATTATCCAAACCACAGAACATGAAATACCTTCTTTTTTCCCCCTCCAGTTATCTCTTTGCTTTGTGTTGTCACATATTTTGTATTCATTGAAAAATGTAGAAAGATTGGACCAGAAGTGTGTCGTTCAAGCTTACTTTGCTTGTTTTTCTTGGTCTGTGTTCTCGTGGGTTTTATTGTCTCTCTGTCTGCATGCTTGACCGGTTTAAATGTATGAATGAGAGGACATTATACTGCGTGCAGGATCTGCGATCGCAACGAAAGAGGAACTGCTCATTCCAGCCTGTTTCTGCTGCTCTGTTCTGTTTTTCCTCCAGCTCTCGTCTTCCTCTTTGCACAGGTGAAAGCTCAGAGGTCATCCTTCCAGCCTGTTGATAGGCGTCTTACCAGACATGGTTAGATGTAATAATTGGTGTCTAATACTGTCTGGTAATGCCGTCCATTGAATGGCATCACCTTCTGCTCTCTCCCTTCCCCTTCTCTCGCTCTCGTGCATCTGACATGCGGTGTATTGACAAAGGGCAGTCCAGGGAAGCACATCAACATATTAATAGTAGTGGCAGATGGTTCTGAGTGATGATGACTATGGAACTATGATCCTCGCACTGGAAGATGGATTGATTTCTTGTGGTTTCTTCCATGTGACTTGAGTCAGAGTTTCTCCACTGAGCAGCAGTCCAGGATACGTTTGCTCGACTCACAGAGGGCTTTTCAGATGAATGCTGCGCACCAAATTAGTTTCTGGCAGGAATGTTGATGTAAATGTAAAGTATTATAAAAAAGTTCTTTTATCTGCTGAAAGATCTGCTTTCTTCCTCTTACTGTAATAACTGAATTCCTGCTGGGGACTTGGCTTTTCTCCAGGTACAGAAGAACAATGCGCACCGTTTTTGAAACTTTGCTATCTATGATACACTCTGTACATAACATTATAACTGCATTCACTGTGATGTGATGTTATGTAATGGAAATGGAAATTCTAAATAAAGTAGGAAAACACTTGAAATGTCCCTCTTGTTGGTTTTCTCTTTCCGAGCACATTTGCAGAGTCTTTATTTTATTCACTCAGATAGCGCTGTTCCTTTGTGGCAGTCTCTACCTCTGAACTCTTCCCTCGGCCACACCGGAATGCCGAGCCCCAGTCAGGTGTGGATCAGGTTACCGCCGAACAGAGCTTCTTTTTAAATGCCTCAATTTACCCGTGAGGTCCCCCCCATCAGCTAAGCCCTCATTGTGTCCCGCTCTATGGCAGCACACAGTAGGCTAGCTTGATAAGAAGCGAAGCAGCACAAGGCGCGTTTTCACTTCCAGGTTCCTGGGCGACTTAACAGTAGGCTGCCTACAGAAATCCATAGTCTGTATAATCAGGGGTTCCACTTACAGACTCAGACGAGAAGGTGTATTTATTTTTAACACACACTCTGTCCCTGTCGCTCGCTCTCACAGCAACACACGCAGAGCCAATAGTATGGATGTGCTGTTTAATTAGGCCGGTGAGCCCGGGGCTTCAGTTGACTGGTTAAACACAGCTCTGATTTTATCAGTTGGAACACAAACACACAAAAAAAAACCATTTAGCCTCTTCACATAACGGACCTCAGGCCTCATTGATCTCCCATACTGAGGAGAGAGTTTGTGAGTCCCAGAAATGTTAAATCCCTTACAGCAATATCCCAGACTTAATGATTGTCACTCTTCATTTGATAAACACTTTACATGAAATACTGCTTACATGATGAGATCCAGCAGCATGTCCATCTGTATGTAACATTTAGCTGATTAGAAATGTTTCATGTTACAATGCCAGTTCCTAGTCATTGTCTCATTCCTAATATATTACTGATTTCGGTCCGGCATCACGAACAGGGTAAAAAAATAAACTACTTAACACAAATACAGAATCGAAGCTCAGGCTGACTTAATCATTAATCTCCATCCAGCACTCACAGTAGAGTCACATTTCACAGGTCTGTGATCACAAGACACAGTTAACAGTTTAGGAGGAACAACAAAGGAAAGCGTAGTCCTCTATAATGTACTCCAATGTCCCATATATGACTAGAGTGTCTGCTCATATACGGTACATTATAGAAAGCATATGCTCAAAGTTCAGTAATTTACTGCCTGAATGCTTAACAGGTCATTTTGTTCAACGATGGAATGTACAGGTATAGATTATAAAATGAATAATTAATTAGATTCATTGTTTTATTATTGGGTGTGACATTTGAATATAACAGAGCCATTGTTATGTTATTAGTAACACCTTATTCTACGTCCAAACGTCTGATGTGAAAAAGGCCTGTTGTGTTTGGTGCTCACTGAGACAGACACTGTTAATATGATTTGGTCAAAACAGTCAACTTTTTGGGAGAGCTATTTTAAATCGTACAGCTTACTAATTGCAGCATCAGCGGAAGAAAAGGATGCACTATATTATAGGGTTACAAACAACAGGTGGCAGCCATCTTGAATACATGTGATATCTAAATGTGTGAAGAAAATTAAGACATAATTTTGCCTAATGTGGACCAAAATACTAAAAGATAAAAGTGCAGGACAAACAGCTACTTTTTGAACTGATAGTGTGGAAAATTCGGCCTCGTACGCTTTTTTCTATGAAAAACACCGGAATATATTCTGACATTTCTATTCAATGTCAGACATTTTTATGTAAAATAAAGTTAATTGGGAAATAAATCCTCAAATAATCCAATAGAATATAAAGTAAAGTCAACCAACAGGAAGAGATAGATTATCAGATAAAGGTTCATGGATGGAATTTTGGTTATTTGACTTAAAAAGCACCGCTTTTTCTCGGTGTGGATCAACATGATGTCTTTAAATTATTATGAAAAGCCAACACTACAAATATTGTTTGTGATAAAAAAAAAAATAGAATAGGTTCAGAAACGTCTTCAATGTATAAATGATTTTTTTTCACCTTCCATAAATCATTTGTATCTCTCCAAAAACTGATCTCTTGACCACCTTTGGGCCTCAGTCGGTTCTCAGTGTATTTATGGTTCACCCTGCACTCACAAGTTAAAATGCACCAGTGAAATTAAAACTAATTGCTTCAAAGCAGTAATTGTAATGAGTTACTTTCTCCCTTGGTGACGTCACGTTCCTGGCTGGCAGAGAGCCGGTGGAGGATTCCTACACTGGTCTGTGCATGCTTGCTGCAGTCCGACCAGATTCCTGCTTGTTTCACTTAGCTGGGTTTGTCAGTGGGGTGGAACAAGAGCACCGCAGAGGCTAAACGGCTGTGACATACCTCTGTGTGCTGATGTGCAGTTAAAAACCTCGTGGGTAAAGGAGTCGAGCTGATAGGTTTATTACGTTTCTTAACTGTTTATAAGCAGAACTCCTGCTGCAGTACTAAAACGAATGCCTTCATCAAGGATTGGATTGAGAAAAACAGTTTCATAGCAGAGCCTTAACGAGAAAAATGCAATTCAAGAGTCTAGCAACGTTCGGATAAAGTCTCATATTCTTCTTTTACATTTACAAAGTAGAAAGCATACTCTGAAACCCGGTGCCCCGTGTAATGCAAAAAAACTGGTTTTGAACCCTCTTAATCTGAGGAACAGTTGTCACGCGGTATTACATGGGTGACTTATTTCAATTGAAACTCTCATTCAAAAGAAATAAGTCATTCATGAAGATTTCACTGCAATCTCAGCTGCTCGTCATATTCCCATTTTTTGTATCCCCTGTGCTCTGTTCTGACGTGTAAAAGGAATTAAAGGCATAATGACAACGGTTATAATGACTCAGTCTTTAACACAATCATTCATCTATTGACAGGTCTGTGTTTGAATAGAAGAATCTATCAAATAAAACCTGCAGATAAAGACATGAGATGTGAGAGATTTATCACACTGTGTGGTTGGCAGGCCTGTAACAGATAACTAAGTAACACAGGAAAGCTTTTACTTTTCTATGCACCCTCCTCCAGATGTTAGTCTGCATCTGCTTTTTGATTCGTCAGAGTTGTCTCTCCTTATATGTTTATTTTTTTTTTCTGTCATTAAAGGAAACAGTTTGCCATCATTATTGAGGAAATGTCAAGCTTCCAAGCAATAATTGTAATTGTTTCCTTCTGTTATTTCCTAAAATATTGTCCTATCATATCTCATATATCACCGTGTCCATAAATGATCTATTCAGACATGTGACCACCCATAATGCTTCATGCATTTGCTCTGAAACTCCGACTTGTCAAAAGGGAACAGTAGGGCTATTTTAGCATGCTAACATTTTTGTGGATATTTGAAAGCACAATATTGGATGTAGCAACAATAATTTACCAATAACTACTTTGTATGCTCTCAAGAAAGACATAAGAAGTAAAATAGTGTTCACATCCAACCCAACCTGGATACCGCTGCATTCAAAACAGTGAAAATGTAGTTGGCGTACGATTACGTAAAACGGATCAATATCAAGTCTATTCTTAAAACAAGATGCTTTTCATGTTAAAAACACATTTTAATGTTGTCAGAAGATATTTTCACGTTATCACAACATACAATTGTTTCATGTTATTACGCTAAACTCATAATAATATAACTATATCATATTTATCTTGGAATAACGTTTGATCTTATAATGTGATAAGTTGTTCCACATGATCAATGAGACTCTTTCTTACCTTCCTTGTCCTGTGCAGCTAACCCAGCAGCCACGAACACAATAAACAACAGCAGCAGGCCACATCCAAACACAAACAGGAGGAGAAACACAAACTCACAACGAGCAGCTGAGGAGAAGGATATCTGCCACGTGGACGACGCCAACCATGAGCCGACGTGAACGTCACAAAGCAGAGAAATGAAGTGCTGTTAGGTTGCAGGTTGCGTTGGCAGCTTTTGTGCTTGATTTTGACGTACTTCCTGCAACAAAGTGAACGAATTTGATCCAACTTCACCAAACTGGTCCTGTGATACAGTATGTAGCTCCCAGAGCTAACAGCTGGTTTACTTACAATGCAGTAAAATGCAACAGAAAAACCAACAGGCTCCACATCAGACCCGTCCCGTCGCATGTAACTTTGATTTCACCTTTCTGAGACTTAGTTTGTTAAGTTTGTGTTGCTGTTAAACACGAAGACTGACATGCTGAGATAATGTAGCTTAGCTCATGCACACAAGCAAACGCAGGAACATTAGATGGCAGGTCTCCCCCTGATGTTTTGTTTTTGAGCAGGCCTATCTGCATAGTTGGCTGCCATGTCATCATATCTGCAGGAAAATTTCCGTAGTGGCTGAACTCGGTCACCTCCGGTTACTTTTGTACACACAGAAGTGTCGATGCCTTCATCAAACAGGGGAAGACAGCGTGGATCATTTTTGGATTGTTTCCGGGGTTTCTCCCCCGTTATAACACAACGCTACAGCCACTACAGCCTCACTCCTAAGTTTTACCAATGTTTCTTGATTATTATTTTAATCCCAGAC
The DNA here is from genome assembly GCF_029030835.1 of Brachyistius frenatus. Lineage (NCBI taxonomy): Eukaryota > Metazoa > Chordata > Actinopteri > Embiotocidae > Brachyistius > Brachyistius frenatus. The sequence continues at coordinate 3,537,761 of NW_027210615.1, forward strand.
AGTGCACTTTTAGATAAATGATAATAGTTACAAAAATTATGGGGAAATGCATAATTCCAGAAACCTGGAAAATCCTGGGTTTTAGGGTAATTGGCTGGAATAATGTGTTTTTAGCAAGTGTTTGTGTTGTTGTTTTTTTTTTTGATAGATTGATATATTAGTTTTAGTTATATCCCATTAATGGAGGCATAAGACATTCACATACAAGCCCTGGTCCAGTAGCTGAGAGGTTTTACCTGACTGACCTGCCTCAGTCCTGAAGCACAGACCACAGATTGGAGGTCTCAGCACTCAGACTTCCTCTTTAGTTTCTGTATTTTAAGTCTGTTTTAAATCTGGAGCATCTCTCCATCTCTCTCTGATGCCAAAGGTTTTTGCTGTTATCGGTGACTCATTTCCAGCTGAAAATCAAATGTTATTCCTCCCGTGTCTTTTCATAGCTCTTGAAGGTGTAACCAACTGACGCTAATCCAGGGTTTCGCCATCAGTTCGCACCGTGTCCCAAAAACAAGCATCATGCATGTTAAAGTTAAAAGACACAGCAGGGAAGTTTGTGGAGGTTTCTGATAGAAAGAGTAGCACAGACTCTGTGTCTAGTCTGACTTAATAATGTATAAAAGATAACATGGAGTTTGACAAAACAACTGTTCGGACAAAAAACATGACATAATAGCTTGTAGATCGTGGTGAAATCTGACTATCTTTGTGTTTCCATCGTGCATTTATCACCAGTGGGAGTGAGTGCATAAAGACCCTGGGAACACGGCGTGGCCCCTCACTACAACAGCCCTTCTGCTTCACCGCTGTAATTCTGTAAGGAAATCATGAATAGCGGTAGAGAGAGAGACCCTATTGAGACAAGCTTTTCTTTACATCGTAACTTAACTCCATTTCTTCCACTATAACACCATGACAAGGAGAATCCTTCCAAATAATGGGTTGTGTAAGGACACCATTGCTGCAGGCTGCATCCCTGTAATTGCTCTGCACTTCCTGGTAGGAGGCAGTTGAAATGACATGAGAATGGGCGAGTCTCCAAAGACACACACACACACAACGTATAGTCTCACCGCCCCGAGACTGACAGACAGGCACAAACGCACACACCTACTTTTTATATAATTATATTTTATTTTCACGGGTTTAGTTTCCATATCACCGTCTTCACGTTTTGTTTCTTCTTTTTTTTTCTTTTCACATTTTCACTCCGTCATCAAAGGATTTTCCCAACGAAGTAACGTAGCGACGTATCCTCTCTGATGTGTTGGCTTTCTTTAGAGATCTAGGTTTTTAATGTGAGCAGTGGTGGCTGCCATGGATGAATATGTGAAGAGCGACACCTACAGAAGGTTAAACTCCAGTAATGTAAAGAAAAAGCAAGGAAAAGTAAAAAGTATCTCATTTAACAGATGGAGTTCAGATCAAAATGGGAACGTTATTAGTTCACATTTAAACTGTAAAATATGTAAAACAAAGAAAGGAACACAGAGTAGCAGAGTACACAATCATCTACATGTAAGCTCATATATTAATACACACACACTGAACCTCTTGGCAGATGGTGAACCATGAGGTCGACAGGGCTGTAAAACAAGCCTGTTCTCTTTGTCCACCTACGCAGCACTTTGTACAGTGTGTCTATCAGATGGCGGCTCTTTATCAAGGTGTGGCTGACAGTGGCTCCACACAAAGCTCTGTTAAACAGGAATATGGGAGGCCCGCGTCTAATGACTGGGGTGTCACATCATTACAGAGCAGCTCTGTCTTATCGCTGCCATTTTACATTTACAACTGAGAGAGTGTGTGTGTGTGTGTGTGTGTGTGTGTGTGTGTGTGTGTGTGTGTGTGTGTGTGTGTGTGTGTGTGTGTGTGTGTGTGTGTGTGTGTGTGTGTGTGTGTGTGTGTGTGTGTGTGTGTGTGTGTGTGTGTGCAAATGACTGAAGTGACCAGACTGTTTGGTGACAATTGTCTCCTTCTTGTAGATTTTATTTTGCAGGATAAGCAGCATTTCTCTATGTGTTTAGTACAAGTACAAGCAAACCAGCGCCGTTAGACTGAAGCCAGACAGCAGCTTGGTTACTGGAAGAAGTTGTGGCAGCCCGTCATCCCATCAGGTTACAGATGTTGGCAATGTGTCGGTCAAACCAAAGCTGACCCGACACATTGTGGACTTTGCTGTTTTTCTCTGGTCTTCATTCCAGTTAATGATATAACTTATAACAGACATTTTTTTTCTTACCCCCATAAAGCGTCGCATGTTTGGGTCTCCGCTGTAGCTCACTGACGATATAAAAACATATCACTTCAGTTCTTCATCTCTCTTTGTCTCTAAATATGTATTAAAAGCACTATACTTTTGGTTTGTACTTAAAGTACATTGGTGTATGTGTCGCTCATGGTTACCCTACTATATGTGTAATTATATGGTTGCATGGGTCTAAGAGTCACCTTCCCCTGTCAATTATCAGGCTGTTTGCAGGAAGGGAGATTATGCATAATTGCCAACCATAGCATGGCCTGGGTGTTTCCTCCCGAGTCACATCACTGAGACAGAAGGTAATTAGTGGATTTGCCATGCGAGCAGACAAATGCTATGTTGCTCAACTGCATACCTGCAGCTGGATCTGGCACTAGACTGTGTGATTAATGATATTGTCAGCAGGAGTCAGGAATGATTCAGCTGGATAAATCAATGTTAAAATACACTGATGTTTATGTCTGGCTCTGTTAGGTTTAATGGAGGTGTACTTACAACTCAAGTTATTTTGTATCTAAAAGAGATTTGAAGGTAGAATTCCTTATTATGTTTTGCACCAATAATCTTTTTATCTCCTTACTTTTCTTATAGAATGTAAAACTTATAACATGGATTTTCTAGTTTGATAATTAACCAATAAAACATTTTTAAGGACACTTTACAAAATAAATGTCAACAGACAAGACAATATTACTGTACCATTAGAGTCAGATAATAACAACCTGGAAACCGGGCAAATCCATTTTGATTGACACTTGGCTCTCGTGTTACCGTAGGGTTCACACAACAGAGGCTTACAGGTGATTAATATTGAATGAAGCTAAACGTGGAGGTGGGGTGGGTGTGGGATACATAATCTTCAGTTGTTGGTTTGTCTTCAGTCGCTGTTGTTGTAAGATTCATTCTAAAGGTAGCAACTGTTACTAAGGGTCCCATTACCCTAGTAACAGGCGCTTGTTTACATTGGTCTAATGGGTTTGCTTACTATCACTGTGGCACACGATGGCTAACTTCAGTGGGCTGAGCTGCAGACAGACCATGTGATTTCACCCCGTGTCCAGTCTGTCCTTCAGTCTGTGTTTTTTACGGTTTGTCTTGGCGCTGCAGTTGGACTGAAAGGTCGAGTGCACATTGAGGAAGAAGAATAGCTGTGGAGGTTTTTCACAGAGTCTTGCCTGTCCATGTGTGACGCTGCCGTTGCAGGTAAACCTCTTCACTTCTACATACAGCTACAGTATTTCAGCTCCTGTCTTTTAATGCAAAACACCACGTTCATTTTAAAGAGGTACCTTTTTTTTTTTTCCCCCACATTAATTCTTGTTTATAATTGTATGGGAAAGTATTTTAATATTTCAGCTATACAGACAAAAACAAGACTAAAAGTCTAAATAAGCCACTGGCAGATGCTTGTTAGCCTGGCTCTGCCAGACTATTGCTCACAACTTCAGTTTTCCTCACTGTGATCAGTCAGGAAATCCTGTTCCATCCATTAACGTTTGCTCAGCCGCTCTAAACGGCGGACCAATCAGTGACCAGTGTGTGCGGTTGAGCGCATATGGTGGTCAATGCTGATTGGTTAAAGGCTGGTCCAATAGTTTCAAAAATAAACCTGAGGCCTTCACCTCATAGGATGCAACGACAGGAAACAATTACTTATGTATGCCCAGACCCATTTATATTCACACAGTGAATTTGGGTCTGGAAACATCAGGCTAGGTGCTAGCTACCGCCAGAAGCTGAATTTTTTATTAACCCTTTAAGCCTTTAGGTTATTTTTTTTGAAATTTCCTCCAGAACACAACATCACCATATTTAGTCAGGAACAGATGCAAAACTCTAAGGCCAAACTTTGGCCTTATTTTTTGGTGACTTGGACTTTTTTTTTTTTTTTTTACTTCTGCCTCATCAAAACTGTACAAAGGAGAGTAAATTACAGCTTTAACAATGAGACAATAAACACAAATGTTATTGAACATTTTCAAAGAATCCTCTGCTGCAACTCTACTAAATATGATACCATAGGAATATAGCACAAGAAATGCTAAATTGTATTTTGATCATTTTGATAGCAGATACTGCCTGGTCCCAGTACTGGGCCTCCTTGGTGAAATGGGATTATACCTGAATACAAACGCACTGACATTAACACAGTCAGGAACATTAGATTGCGAAATGTTTTGCACACTCAGTTGACATCTCAGTCTGATCAGATGCTGTTGCTTCAGGAAACGAAACCCCACTCTGTGCTCTATAAATACCCACAACAAAGTTCATGGGAATCTATATCGAATCGAATGGACGATACTATTAATTAAGAGTAAACTGGGGCTTTTTGTTTTTTTGTCTCTTATGTTGTTGGTGTACTCTGATTCACTTGAAAAACATCTAATTTTTTTTCTCACTTTCTCTCAACAAGCTCACTGCACATCAAAAGACGGTCCTCCGTGTTGGAACAGTTATAAGTGAGGTTATGTGATGTGAGTGCTGGGTGGAGCTCTGCAGCGACGGATAGGCAGAGGAGAGCGGACAGGAGAAGCAACAAGGGGAAGAAACGGAAATGGAGGGAACTGAGGTTCCCCGTGGGGATAAGAAGCCTGCAGGAAGCCTGAAGCAGGAGGAGCCAGGAACAGATCAGCCTCCGTCACCCGACCATGTAGGCATACAGGTGGTGACATCAGAGAGTGGACTGGAGCAGGTCCAGAGGGAGGAGGCACTGACTCGTGACGAGAGTGGGAGGCTTTCCCACTTGACTGTCAACCAGCAGAGGCAAAATGGAGGTTCAGGTGTGTGAGGGGAAGAGCGGGAACAAAAGTGGCAGTTTCTGTCCATTCAGTGATTATTAGCTGCAACACAGCAAAATACAAATCTGCACATTTTGACACTTTAAAAAAATAAAGACAATTACTACTCATCAACACAAAAAAACATGTGCACGTGATAAAATCTTGCACGCTTGATTTTTATGTGTTTATGGATGTAAAAGCATCCGGTACATGCAAGGCGCAGCGACGCCTCCGGAGGTCCAAATCGAGGGTCTTTTCGAAGCGCTCCTACACAGACAGGGACAGGGAGGGGCAGACAGAGGAGCCCCGGAGGCTGGGGCCTTTCTACTTCTTTGGAGGAACCAATGGGGGTGAAATGTAAGTAGTCAGTATTCAAAAAATGGCCCTTTGTGAGTCTAAAGCTGGTTTTACATGTGACCCTTCACCTCTGGTCTGCAATGTGATTAAAGAACAAGTGTGTTTGATTTCCTCTGGGACTCTTCCTTCAGAGTGAGCAGTTACTGTGAGAGCAGAGGATGGACGAGGATTTACGACAAGCACAGGGAAGATTTCAAACTGAAGTGGTGTGAGACCAAATCAACTGCCAACTACTGCCACTTCAGAGAAGGTAGAGAGAAAGCACAAGATGTCCTCTGGATGCTGTATTTCACTTTATTTGCAGCCTCCTATGGTAAAAACATATCACAGTTTTACCAAGCAAGAAAGAAAATGACCGAAAATGATGTGTATCTCAAAAAACGTACTTATTTTTCTTGTTATGAGGTTTATTGTCTTCTAATCACAGAAAGAAAGCTTAAAATTGTCATTTCAGGCGAGCAGTTAGTGTTCCAGATCCCCAACAACAGCGTGCTCACCACGAAGATCGGCCTCCTCAGCAGTCTGCGAGAGTACGAGCGAGTCAGCAGCAAAGTCAACCACGGTCAAGAACTCAGGTGAACTGGACCTCTTTTCGGTTTCTGTCTCCTCTGATATTCATCTCTTATCCTGACCGGCTGTATTGATTATAAACACACAGATATATTTCCATTAAAGGATTTATAATTGAGTCACAAATTTCCCAGCAACCATCTGGACCATCATGGTGGCTCAGTAGAGGCCCGGCTCTGTAAATACTGATTAGAAGAAAATCTGTGATACTCGACAATAAGCACGGCAAAATTTTATCATAAAAAAAAAATCGGGCATTGACACTAAATCACACCTGCTTTTTATTTAGCATTTTATGTCTCGGTATTATAAACTACTTAAGTGGTTAATCATTCAAATAATAAACAGAGCGTTGTACGACCTGATTCTTTAAATGAATGCATGAAATGTCAAAGGAAGGAACGTATTACCTAAATATACACTCACACCTTTGACTAAATAAGAAGTGTAACTTTTTTAGGAAAACAGAAACAAAACAAAGTGAAGAGTCAACAGAACAGATACTGGGCAACCACATGCGAGTCTGACTCACTGGAAGTAGAACGTTGACTATTTCAGTCATTATCCTCCTCCTGCGTGTTACCCTTTTTAAAATCCTGTCGCAACAGGAAACAACAATGACTACATCAGAGCCAACAATCAACACGCCGAAAAGCATAACTGGCACGTCTCATCTCTACACGTGAAAGTGTTCCATCAGAACAAGTTCTACCCGACATTAATGAGTCAATCAAGATTGTGAGATTAGAAATACATCTGCACGTACGGTACATATAAACAGAACATAGGAACACTGATGTGGTCTTATAAATCCTTCATAATTTTGTGGTTTAAACATGACGTGTAACTTCTACCGAGAACAATTTTTTTCAGGCAGTTTTGATTTCTCCCCGATTTTGAGCTCCCCACCGACATCAGGACGGCGGAAACTCTGAACATTTTCCGCCGCAAACTAAAAACACACCTCTTCAGACTTTACTTTGAACGGCAGAACTTTAGTATCTTAAAATGACACTTACTGATCGCACTTTGTAGTTTGGCTTTCTGGAAGAAATTGTATTTCCTTGATTCCTGTTGTTCTGGTTTTGTACCCTCATGGTTGAAATGCACTTATTGTAAGTCGCTTTGGATAAAAGCGTCAGCTAAATGTAATGTAATGTCTTTAATTTATATGACACACTCATCAGATCCTTCATAAGAGTTCATGCTCAGCTGTTCATGTTCCTTCTTGCTGTATTTTACTTTGCAGGAGGCTGAAAATGGAGGACTTCATTCCCACTACCTACCGCATGGATGTGAGGGAAGAGAGGGAGGCTTTCTTTGCCCAACAGGAGGGTAAAGTGCTCGAACACATCTCACCTACGCTGACCTCTTACACACCGGTATCCTCATTCAACGATAAACAAAACTGGTTGAGCTGGATTCACCCTCGGGCTGCCGGCTTCAGTTTAACAGAAGATAAATCTAACTTGGCCGGTCATACATCAAACAATGAAAGGAAACAGAAAGGAACTGTGCTTGGTGTTAAGACAACAGTTACCTCGGTGAGTGTTTAATCAAAAGGTTGAGGACGTTGGACAATTATGCACTTCACCTCCCATAAGGCCCTGATAAAATCACCAGGGGAACATGCTGTCGCCGTGGAGACGAGTCAGCAGAGGGCGGGGCTGAGACACAAACAGGAGGAGATCGGCTCAGCAGGATCTGAGTGAGCTGCTGCTGCTGCTGCTGCTGCTGCAACACTGGACGAAACGGAGCCTAATAAAACACATTTAATATTAAACCCTGATGTTAGGGACTGGATATGAGGTGCTCCTCTGGGTTTTTATGTTGATTGTAGTAATACAAACACAACATTATGATACGTGGTGAACAGGTTTTGACAAACATGGTTATCACTAAGTAAACAGCAGAAAGACACAGACAGCTGGTTTAGATCTGTAGCTGATGGATGAATCAGTGGAAGATAAGACTGGAGAAAATGAAATAAACCAGAGAACCAAACCTTACAGAGTGGAACAGAAATATATATAAGAATTTAAAAAAAAAGAAAGACTGACATCGCTCCACAATTCACTGATCCACCGGCCTCTACAATTGAGAATAAGGTCTGAGTCTGTAAATTGAGACTTTGGGTATCCTCATTGTGTACCATCACTGAGATGTAGGTCACATAACAAAGTAGAAATACTTCAGTGTGAGAGTACGTTATTATAAGTAAGTGCAGTATTCACAATGTTCCTCTGGTACATATACAAAAGTAAAAGCTGCAAAATGACGTAATTGTAACTGATGCATCAAGATGTAAGCAGCATTTTAGTAATGTATCTAATTTCTTCTATTTTATATACTGTATGTAAGTTGAATGGGTTATTAAGAAGCTGATTGGTGTGTTTGTTTTCATATTAATCTATGAAATGTCAGTGGAGTAGAACAGCAAAGTATAAATATGATAACAGAAAGAAAAGCAAAGACATAAGTACACATTCTTTAAAGTTCAATCCAGTAGATAAACTTAGTTATGTTTAACTATTGCAGAATACTACACACATTTCAGGTGTGAGCGCTTGCTAAAGTGGTGCAGTGCAAATATAGCGCACTCAGGGGCAAACGGGAATTCATTTCACACACAGCACAAGTCTCATCCAAACACACAAAAAGGTAACAGAATAAAAATAACAGGAGCAAAGAGCTTATTTAAAAAAAAAAAAAAACAGTATAGAACGGGACACTATGGGGCCTTACTGTATATTACATACCTCTGCGTGCCGTATGTTTTTATAAGAGCTGTTATTATAGCACTTTACAAAAAAAAAAGCCTGTACAACATTGATCTGATGTCCCTTTGATACTCCTGCCAGGTGTGAACAACAACGAGATGTGGATCTGTAAGCCCACCGGTCTGAACCAGGGCCGAGGGATCTTCCTGCTGAAGAGCAGCGAGGACGTCGCTGCCCTCAGACTGAAGCTGCAGCACATTGAGGACAGCCGGGCAAACAAGAAGCTGCTTCACCGCCAGCCTCAGGCCCACGTCGTCCAACAGTGGGTGAACAATTAATATCAACTGATATTTGATGTCCTCATCAAGGCAACTTCCAAGAGGAATAGAAAATATATGCCGTTGATTTCTGCCTGATGAGCTTTGCTTTCAGAAGGGTTGGTGTATTTTTTTTAGATGCACCAACAGACTCAAAAAATGATTTTACCCTTCAGCTGGAGTTCTCAACTACACTTGTGAGGTTTTGCATCATTCTGCCTAATTTTTGAATAATAATAGCAATATAACTGACATGAAAACCATACCGTAACACTAAAAGTTGGTAACCTTTTGTGAATAGGCCGGCCCCATTTAGAGAAAAGAGTGACTAACAAATACTGCTCTCAGTAAGTTTGTACTCGTATGTGCTCGTATTCACAGAATTCAATGGGATTTTTTTTTTTTAGGCACTTTGCTTTCAAACATTTACATCTTCTAATTGGAAAAAAATGGAAAATGTAGCTTTTGAAGTTGTCTGGAAGGTAACCTCACATTTCGCCCTCAGTTATCTCCGGAGCCCGCTGCTCCTGAAAGGCAAAAAGTTTGACGTGCGCTCCTACCTTCTCATCGCCTGCACCGCGCCTTACATGGTCTTCTTTCGTCACGGATACGTGCGACTGACCTGCGACCTCTATGACCCGGGCTCCAACAACCTCTCTGCCCACCTGACCAACCAGGTAGACCCCGAACACCAGACATACTCTGTCAGAATATCAAAGGTTCCCTGGCTGGTCAGAAGAATTCCCACACTGGCTTTTGATTATCTGCTGTTTGGAAATCACACGGCTGTTAGAAACATCTCCGTGATACATTTCATCAAAGCAGGTTAAAAAATGGATCATTCCAGCGGTGCTTCGAAACAGCCTTGAATTCCTGGAATAATGAGTCCAATTAACTCCTTCCACTCTGTACCGACATCAAGCTGTATCTTTTCAAATGCCGTGATTTCCCGAAGGTTGCTGAATGTGGCAAATTCACAGAATAGTCTGCCTAATACTGTTATGACTAATTTGGATGTCGTATTGGTTGCACGTCCTTTTTTTCACATCATATCGCAGTTGAGAACTCTTACAACAGGTTTAATAACACAAGTGTCACTGACTCATTGTTATAAAGCTGTTATTTACTCTCTTATTTATAGTTTCCAGTCTGGTGATATGAATTAAGAGACTTTTAGTATTTCTACTATATATATATATAGAATATATGATATATATTCTATATATATATATAGTAGAAATACATGAAGACCAATACATTTATATATATAAATGTATTGGCCTTCATGCTACTGGCATGTCTCTGCTAAGCAAACATTCTAAACTTTCTTGATGTTGCTTTTTTAAAAATAATTTCCTGCACTGAAAGAATACGAAATCAACGCAGGTTGCTCATTCTGTTAAATACGTCTTTTAATCGCACATAGACATACCTCAGTGGTCTGTGGTTGAAAGGTTGTCAAATAGTGATATGCCCACACTCAGTAACAAGAAGAACCAGGAATGAACAAGCAGTGAATGGACATGTTTTGCTCTCTTCATAATATTTATAGGGAAATGCTGCTAAATGCTGCTGAAGGACCAGATGATTTCATGTCATATATCCAGCACTGCTGTTCTCTGCAACAATCCATTTTACTGAACCAGAGAGAAGCATGTAGAGGTCTTTAGATAACGAATGAAGGATTACTGTGACCACATGAAGTATATTTTAGATCAGGACTGACAACACTTTTCTGATGCTGACTTTCTTTCATTTCAACTTGGTACAACATCACAGATCAGTTTTGGTTCTACTTTCAGTGTAGAATCTTTTATGTGCATGTTAAATATTTAACCTGCTAAAGATACGGTTACTTGAAAGTAACAAGACGTAGTATGATATTAAAAAATACTGCTCATCCTTCTTTTCAGTACTTGTCTCTAAAGAGGTTAAATAGATGAGAGTTCAGTTGTTGCGTTAAACGTCTGCCTGCCTCTGCTGACTGCTCCGTGTGTCTCTGGTCCCCCTGCTGTCCACCTCCAGTACATGCAGAAGAAGAACCCTCTGTACAGCCTGCTGAAGGAGGACACTGTGTGGTCCATGGAGGACTTCAACACTTACGTCAACGACAGGTTTCAGGTTGCCAAGGCTCTGCCCAGGGACTGGGTGCTGGGCGCCTTTGCAGTGAGTGTCGTAGCTCTCAGGGACCAATTACCGTTTTAATGACGGCTGTTGGCACTCGCAGCTAATTGAGGTTATGGTTAAGTTTGGATGAGCTCCTTCCTGTCGAAGGATGCATCGTCTTATCACTCCAACGAAACATCACACGTGTTGTTTTTCTCCAGATTGCCATGTAGTTCAACAAATAGGGCAGTGCACCACATTTTGTTGTTGTTGTTGCATTTTTAGCTTCACCTGTCAGAATAATGCCTCAAACCCTGATTGTGACACACTCTGACGTACATACAGACATCCACAATGTGTCCGTATATACGCAACACCCTCTTATTCCCAATGCTTCAAATCCTGAAATTTTTTATTTAACGCTGTTCGCGTCTCATATGGATGCCTGATGTTTAGGCACCAAAATCAACTTTGTTATTGTTAGTAAAAGATAATGTTTGGGGTCACTTAAATGAAATTCACTTTGATTTGCTTTTTCATGGATTCAAACGCTGTTTTTCCCGGGTATATCCCTGGCTTTGCTTCATCTAACCACCCATGACCTCATCCCTACACACATTTTTCACACATTGTACTAAGTCACATGACCTTTTTCAACCCACCTCGTCACAGAGCATAAGACATAAAGTACCTTGTACGTATCTAACTGATCCCCCCTGTGACTAAACAGGAGTATTTGTCACCCTGGGAATGAGAGCAGTCTGATATGCTTAATAGAAACAGGCTGTTGTATTACAAATACAAATGTATCTGCAATTCCAAAGTTTTTGTATTTGTTATTTGATAATCACATAAGAAGTCTGAGCATCATGACTTCCGTGGCCGAACAAATCAATCAGTCCAGTCAGTCACGAGTAAAGAAATCATCAAATCATTCCTAAATAGCACTGAAATAAATCGTCTCCACTGCTTTTCAGATATAGATGCAGAATTATTGCACTTTAATGATTGACTTTGTTTTCTTTTTCATGCATCAGAAGCGCATGCAGCAGATTATGAACCAGTGTTTCCTGGCAGTCAAGTCCAAGTTGGTCTGCCGCCTGGGATTCTTTGACTTGATCGGCTGTGACTTCATGATCGACGAGGACTTCCAGGTGAATGAGGCGTCACTGAATATCTGACTGACAGCTGGTGTTCAACATGTGTATTAATCATGTGGTTGTAATAGGTGTGGTTGTTGGAGATGAACTGTAATCCAGCTCTACACACGAACTGTGAGGTGCTGAAGGAGGTGATACCCAGCACTGTTGTGGAGACACTGGGTGAGCTCACAACTCACATCATCATCATCTTCGTAGCACATTTCAGAGGCCAGAAGCTCAAGTTAATGTTCTTTTAAAGCCACTCAACCAACGATGTTCTCACATTATTTCACTGTTTGCAGGGTACAGCCACAGTTCTCTTTATTACATGTGTTATGTTATCAATGTACTTGCTCACCACTGCGTCGTTCTCTTCTTCAGATTTAACTCTGGAGATCTTCAACAAGTGTCGTCTCCGGCAGAGCATCCTTTCTTTGTCCAGTCAGAGAGAGTTTGTGCTGCTGTATAACGGTGTTGCAACTCCTGAATTTGTGCTGGCCAGCAGCAAGAGCAACGCAAACATCGAATTCAACCAGAAAACCACCAAAAAGATGCAAAAGACTGAACCCAGTAGGTGTAAGTCTGGATCAGAGGGCGAGACTGTTCCTTCAGCATCTCCTGGTAATTCTCTGTATGTTTCAGCCAGCGGTGATGAGGGGAGTAATTCAGAGTCTGGCCACCGTCCCGCCACCTCCACTTCCACCTCACCCCTTCATCAAACCACCTCATGGACCGTGAGGAGTAAGAACAGCAGGACTCGGGTCGAACTTAAGCCGAGCAAATGTACTTTGATTCATCATTCAAAGGCTGAAAATGACGCGACGCACCCTCAGCAGAAGGTGAGGCTGATCATGTCGCTGTCATCACTGGCTCTGAGAGAGCAGAGCTCTGTGTGTTACTCTCCAGAGGTGAATTTCCCTGAACGTGCTGGACTTCCTGCGTGTGTAGACGAACATGAAGAAGACGACACAAAGAGTCGAAAAGAGGAGCTGTGATGCCGAATATGCAAACTGCTGTGATCTAAAAAAAAAAAAAAAAAAAAAAAAGTTTTGCCTTAAATTGTTTGCACTTTGGACATCTGGTGCTGTCCAAAAAAAAAAATTTGAAAATGTAATGCAACAATAAAATACATATTTATCTCTGACAATTCAGTATCACCTGGTCTCATTTCATTTTATGTCCTCTTGTTTGGAGAAGAATTAGTCAGAAAGAGGGCCTTTAATTTGTGTAATTATAGCACACAACCTTCATTCTCAAATTAACAGCAAGTGTCTAATAGAAAAGACATCCGTCAGTCATTCTGCCCAACCAGGAAGATCAACACGAGACTCCACTCTACAGTTGTTGTAGCTTGTTTTGATGGCAGCTCTTCACCTCTCGTGTCATAACTCATAATTATCTCTCCTGTCTGTCCATATTCAAGCTCGCTGCGTGTAAACACAGGCAGGCATGGCCTCGTGTTTCCCAACAGGACAGCTTGCTTCATCCCCACGCCTCTCAACAAGTCGGGCATCGGAGAGCTCGTCTTATCAGCACGAAGAGCTTTTTTTTTTTTTTCTGCCTTCATTCGGTCAACTTGTCTTTCAGTGTCAACACAAGCAGGTGTTATCTGTCACGCTGAGGCGTCAGCAGTGTCCCAGTGTGAGTGTAAAATAACTCACACTATTTTAGTGTAAAATAACTAAAGTGCGAGGAAGCTGCTCAGTTCACTGCAGACAGGCAACCGACAGGAAGGAAGGAGCAACAACAACTCTGCTGAGACTTGACCGAAAACTTTTATCTTCAATCGCTCTTCAAAAACCTTTACCACCTTTCAGTCTGGGGGCTTTGTGGAAACGACACAGTGCATGCTGGCTGGAAGGGGGAACTAGAGCTTAGCAGAACACCCGCCCCTTCTCCAGTGCACAATATCCTCTTTTCAATCCAACCACCCCCACATTTTTATGTTACCTCTTCGGTTTTAATGTGGCACACGCAAACTGTCTGGCTGATTGCCCAGGCAGATGGTGCTCGGTGTGCGGACCAGAAGCTGAGACGAGGCTGAGCGGGTCAGACTCCTCGTACGTCATGGGATGCTGCAGTGTGACCCAGAGGCATACTGGAGTGGACGAGGTGGGCCCTGATGAGCTCGAGCTCCTGGAGCTCTCCGCAGACAATTTAGGGTAAGATAACACAAACACAAGTTTACTGTTCTAAAGCTGAAAGATGTTTAGAAATAGAAAGATACTGGAGGGGAATTTACACATTTATCACTCTGCTTTGGTGCTGGAATAAAATACTACAATGGAAATAAGAGCTGGATGGGACGCATCAATATCTCATCCAAAATGTCACTGTTTATAGAGATTGCACCTTTCAGTTCCGTTTAAACATTTGAATGTGGTTTTCTGGAGGAGGAAGTGGTAACGGTGTAAAGAAAGAAAGAGGCTTTCAGCAGCTTCTCTTTCAACCCTCTGTGGCTTTCTGTGGCATTTCATGTGTTTTGTAGGTGAAAATGTTCTTGTTCATCAGTCTTTGTTAGAGCTGCCATGTATTCATTGATACAATTTACGAGGATACAGTTTGTTTAACTTACAGGAACAGAATATGTTGTCAGACAGAAACACTTCCAGGTTGTGTTGTGAAGAAAAAGTTTTAACTTGAAATCCTTGAAGCATAAAAAGCATGATAACACCTTGATTACAGCAGATTGTCTTTTTACCCATCAGCAGCCAGAACAACAACAACAACAACAACAACACACAAGAACTAATTGGCTCCTATTTACTCACCATGAACTTGGGAACTCAGTGATGCTGCACTGATGTGATTAGCAGATTACTATAAGACAATGGCTGGAGCATGACGGGGTTTAATAGAGTAAGGGCGGGACAAATCCCCGCTCGCGCTGAGGCTGGGGGATTAGCAGAAACTAATCCCAACAGGAGCTACTGGTCCTTATGTGTGGCTGTTTAATAATCACTAATCATGGTTGTTTGTGTTTCATAACACAGACAGAGATCTGCAGTCTGACGATGCGCTGTCACACATACACACACACATACATACATATACTCAGTGAGGTCTGTGTAGTGTGTGCTGGGATGTTAATGTAGAGACAAAACCGATAGCTAAGTGTTATTTATGATCTATTGATTGCCATTCATGTAAATATACAAGAAAATAATCCCCTTGCACTTTGAGGAAAATATGCAATTTGTGCACAAGTGCAGGACTTTGACTGGGACTTCCAATTAAACTTTCCAAGAGAAGCAGAATCTATTTCTAGAGATGCACTACATCATGAATCTGTCTCACTGTCAGCAAGACTGTATAGTAAAATGCATCCAGAAGGAAATAAAACAAAGAACAAATGCATAAAACCAGCACCAGATCACTTAAAGCTACATGACAGACACCTGTTTAAAAAGCTGCTGCAGTGTTTCAGCTGGAGTTTAAATGATTCCAGCTATGATCCACTTTAAAATGTGTGTGTAAACAGTTTCACATATTGATCCCCAAACTCAAAAGGACGATTCACTATTCACAAAAGTTCCCTTCGCAGCCCGTAGACTCTGTAGACTCACCAACAGTTCCTGAGCCACAAACCCTGACAGGTACCACCACGTCATCGAGGAGGCTGATTATTAATAGATATAACATGAAATACTCATATTAAAATGATCAAAAGTTAACATGCAGTCTTTTCTACTTCCATTATGCATTACATTGTGGGAAATCAACATACTCAAATTTCAACCTTTTTTTTTCTTGTCTGCCAAACATTTATTTGTAGCATTAAACTGGGGCAAAAAATTATGTCATTAGCAGGCAATGGTTACAGAATACAGCGGGTGAGCAGGTGGGTCTGTGTCTGCTCTGACTGTTGTAATGTGATTATGTCTGCTGCTACTGCGTACCAGGGGGGCGAAGACATGTCATTCATATCGTGATATCTTCTATTGCTTTTCATTCAATCATTTCTTTACTAGCTCAGACTGATAGGGATTCCTACTCATAGTTTAGACAGACAGACATAATAGGACATAGGCTGTAGCATTCACACACTGCACAGCAAACACCAGGAACTGAGTCTGTGCCACAACGAGGTCACAAGGAAAACCACTGAGTCCACAGCACTGACTGCCGCTACCTCACCTCACACTGCTGTCTGATAAAATGTTCTAATCTCTGTGTGTGTGTGTGTGTGTGTGTGTGTGTGTGTGTGTGTGTGTGTGTGTGTGTGTGTGTGTGTGTGTGTGTGTGTGTGTGTGTGTGTGTGTGTGTGTGTGTGTGTGTGTGTGTGTGTGTGTGTTTTCAGGGTGTGGAGTCTGGGAGAAACCAGACTTCAGCTGTCAGTGAGGAGCAGCAGAGATGAGCAGCCGTCGCCGCCGCCACGCAAACCTTCAATACGACTCCTGGAACGAGAGGTCAGTATATGTGTGTGTGTGTGTGCTGTGTGTGTGTTTGTTGTGTAGGACAGTGACGGAGACACATTCGTACACTTTGCTCATTGCACTTTTCACAGTGAGAACACATCGTGTGGTTCAGTCTGGGCAAACACTTAACGTTCAGGCAGAGTGAGACGAGATGTGTCTCACATGAACACCAACAGTTTCCACTCTGGTATTTATGTCGACGCACAGACACACTCTGTACACACACTGTGGGAAGTTCCCACACAAAACTGAGACATTCTGCATCTTCTGTTTTTTGTGATTCAAACTTTACAGGAAACAAACGATGGAGGAAACACTGCCACAGAAACCTGGCACCTAAATTATAAAATTTTAAAGGCTTCAAATGTAAACTGCTGCAGAAGAACAGTCTTCCATTTATTCATCCATTATCTAAACCTGCTTTATCCTGCACAGGGTCACAGGGGAGGCTGGAGTCTATGAGAGGTGACGACTGGACTGATCATCAGTCAGCCAAAATGCAGACACTGGTTTCAAATGAAGATATCAAATTCTGTAGTTTGTGGTCAAAGGCAGTGACTCAAACTGTGAAACACACTTTTTTTGTTTTGCTGTGTAACGCATGAGTTGTCACTCTGTGGAACATGAGGCCATATTTAGACACTAATGGGGGCGGTGACATGAGGAGATGAAAAGGGGGGGGGAAATGCCTGCTTGACAGCCTTACATAGAATAATCCATCCAGGAGTGAATTTGGCAGTTTTAAGTCTTTTTGTCATAGAAAAATAAAGTGTAACAGATATGTGATGATCAACAAATGTGCGCTCATACATTTTTGTGTCTGCAGGTGGTGCTGTGGGGCCGGAGCAGAGACGAGCTCCACCACAGGATTTACTCCCAGCAGCCTGTCAGAGGTTGGGAGGGCCAACCTGCCCACATGTATGGAGAGATCATCCACTCCTCCCTGGTGTCTCTGTACAACAGCTACACACAGGTAACACAGCACCACACAAAGGAGGCCATGTTAAAGTTCCCACAGCGGCACAATAACTCACTCAGTTAATTATGTTTAATGGTTTGTGGATCGTAATAGTGATCCAGCAAAAAGAGCAAAACTTCAGTCTGCCATTTCATTGAAAAATAGTAAAACAGGTCAGTTTTATTGTTGTGAACATTAAAAAAATAGACAGAAGATGATGGATCCTCTGATTAAACAGTTTGAAAGCAACTGAACACTGAAATCATTTTCCTACTTGGTCAGTTCTTCATGATGTTTGTCTCCACAGGAAACCAGTGAACACTTCCTGGTGTTGTTCTCCTTTCACCTGCTCATCCTCTCTCTGGACCACTCTCGACAAGACTTAATTTATGAGGTATTCTTTTTACTTTTAAAAGATCTTTACAAGTTCAGAGAAAACCTGCACCACTTGAAATACTACTTTATTTTTGCATGGAAGTGGGAGGATTTGTCGGGTGTTGATAAAGTGCAGGACAAAGTTTCAGTGACTGGTTGCTGGAAATAAAGTAGTGGACTCCCAATTAATGAACCAACGATGTGCTATGTGCTCAGCAGCAAGTGGCACACAGACAAAGTTAGAGAGCCGCTTTGAATACAACAGCACATCTACAAGAGGATTTCTTCTCAGGAGATGGTGGAGACCTAAAACCAAACTACGCTGAAAAAAGTGAAAACTAGGCTGTACATCTTTTAATGCGTTGTTCCTCAAATCATTAGCTAAAAGGTGTACACATTTGGCAGGTAGACATAAACATACTGTATGTAAAGAAGGTGATTACATGTCAGTGTTGTGTTTACAGGTTTTCTTCCACCCCCTAGTGGCCAAAAGTCAATGAATGTTGCTTTAAGGTCTTTCACTAAATTAAGTGTTTAGTTACTTATTGAATATTTTGAAAAAAAATATAAGAAATTGGTACAAAACACATGATGAACAGCTCTCATAATCAAGAAACTGTTTGAAGCCAAACTGTTGACACAAAGCTCAGAATGACCTGCTTTAAAGGAGTCGTCCTGTCATTTAGTGTTTTTTGCTTCCACCTTTTCAGAAAAATGTGATCACATGTATTAACCACATTTACCACATGTTGCAACATATGATAACATGGGCTATTACATGGATTCAATCATTACACCATGAAAATGTTCCAAAACCACATGTTTCACATGCATCACGTGTATGTGGTCACATGTGAACACATACATTTTTTGCACGTGAAATGTACGCGGTAAGGGCTCAGAATGGGTTCAAGAGGCTGAAATATCCAGATTTTTATTTCCTACCAGTCGAACAATGAAACTGCTGGATCTCAAACTCCCATAATGCAACTCTTTAGATCCTCCCTGCCTGGCACTTGCTCATACCTCGCGAACACCCTTTCCAAGTTTGCAATGCAGGCTTGTACAGTTTACAAACTCAACAGGACATAATGGGCATTGTTTTCTGCAAATGTTGGAATACATTTAACAAGCAAGTCCATCGAAACATGACACAAAGATGTAGCAGGGACTAAAATTATGCTGTTTTTTTGTTTTGTTGGGGAAGTCCTGCACTATAATCTCAATGGAGGAAACTGAAGCACGCTGACAGACCTGATTTATTTCCTTAAATTTGTCTCCTCTCATCTTGCAGGGCATCCTTCCCCTTTCTGGACTTTCTTTCCAGGTCGTCGCCCTGGACCCCGACGCGTCACATTCACCGCACATGTTTGAGATCAGCGGTGAGTCAGTGGAACTTGTCCAGCTCAGCTGAGACGTGGCAACGCGGTGTAAAGTACCGAACGTGATTTATGATGTTCCTTCTTTCATCCAGGTCCAATGGTGGACTCCAAGGTGTTCATCTGTGCCAGTGCAGCTGAGTTCCAGAGATGGATGCAACACATTGAAGACAGGAGATACAAGTCCATGACGCAACCCATGAGCCCCTCCCACTGCGCTCTCTCCTATCTGGTAATGATTAAC
Organism: Brachyistius frenatus; assembly: GCF_029030835.1. NCBI lineage: Eukaryota > Metazoa > Chordata > Actinopteri > Embiotocidae > Brachyistius > Brachyistius frenatus. The sequence continues at coordinate 3,557,387 of NW_027210615.1, forward strand.
TGTTGCACATATGGCCACAGCTGCATGTAGATAACTGGTTGTAGTTAACACAGTGTTCTTATCTCTCTGTTATAGTTACCATGTGATGAACACTGGAAAAGAGAAGAGATGAAGAAATACCTCCTACAAGCGCCGATATGGCAGTGGGAGGGTTCGCCCATACAGCACATGGGTCAGCTGGGATACATGTCTATGGTTCACATCATCAACATACAGAGACAGGTAGCTGTCTGAAGCCTGATCGGAGGGTTTTGGTGTTTTGACATGTTGAAGTAAAGCAAATCAATTGTTGGCAGGTGCTCAGCTAGAGAAGACCTGATGTGACTGATTAATAAATGTATGTATGCTGTATGAAGGTGAGACCATGGAACAGGATACTGAACTGTTCAAGCTTGTTTTGTTAAAATAACAACATTTGTATTTTTTTAGTATGAGGCAAAAATGGAGGGATCAGATAAACAAAAAAAGAATTTAAAAAAAAAAGGCACAAATTAAGTAAGAAGGACCAGGATAAGAAAGATAAAGACTCTGACATATTTATTTACTGTATTTTTGTCCAAAATCAATTTACTACATCAACACGATGCTAAGATGATGATTGTCTTCAGTTAACAGGTGTCATTTAAAATCTTGATAGAAATGATGAATCAATGTTTAAAAAAAGAGTAGGGAACCCTTCCTGAAAAACCACATGAATTTCACATGTACAAAAACTCAGCACATGTGAAACATGTATTTCTCCATGGGAAACGTGGTTTTGGAAAATGTTCATATAATGTAATGTGTGAAGCCAGTGTAGATTCCCATGTGAAAACATTTTCCACATATTTTCTCATGTTAAGATATGTTGCAACATGTGGAAAACATGAGAAACTAATGTGTTTTTTCAGCATGAAAACAAAATTTGCTCATACAGATGGCCAAACACAAAACTAAATGCAAGAGATGTCTTTTTTTTTTTTGTCCCTTCAGAGTGATCACATGGTTTCAGATAAGCCGCCACTTAAAATAACTTTTATGTAAAATTAAGACACCAGCTGCCTGGTGTGCATCACCCTTCTGTTTCTAAGAAAAGGGTTTGCAAACTTTTACTCTTTCACCTTGTAGAGGCTGCTTCTGTTCTCAGTTCAGTCAGACACCTCACGTTTGGGATCTTTATTGCAGCAGCAGATCATAGTTAAGTTTGGTGTCTGGGCTTCGGCCTCATCACTCCCCATAAATATGATTAGTTAGAGATATTGGAGAGTGTTGAGCAAATATCTTCAACCTGCCTGCAGGTGGATGGAGGAGTCTGAAAGTAGAAGTGTCGTTGACAGACGAAGGGGAGAGATGGGACATTTTTGCAGCTTAAATAGACCACCAAAATTGGGAGGGTGTATGTTAGATGGTTATGGAGTATGTGGCATGTCCCATGATAAAGAGCAGAGCAGCTTGAGTTTACTGCCTGAAGTAGCTCGCAAGCATCGCTCCATCTATGGTCTCATTCAGTTAACAGAAACTGTATCAGCCTGTCAAATTAATATGCGAAATTAAGCTGTATTACAATTTTGATTTGATTTAGTCCTACTTTTGGTTTAGTGCTGATATATATTGCTTCACCAAAGTCCAATGTGGCAATGAAACAGGTTGTTTATGCAGATTATTGAAACCATTTTATTTGATGGTAAACCTGAAAGTGAGCGCAGCAGAGAAATGTTTGCAATACTCTCTCGCTGCACAGAACAACTGTGACTGTTCACCTTTGTGACCATCTGATGTCTTTTTAGTGACGTCTCCACATTAGCAACACACTTCATCAATTAACCAGGAGAGTGTGATGTTGTTGTTACCAACATAAATTGATTTCAGTATTTTGTCGGTGGGATACTAACACACAGTAAGAAACGTTGCTGGCTTTGTTCTTGCAGGGACTCCAGGAGAGACTGATGGTTCTCTTCCCACAAGACGTGCTGCTGCTGTCTGTTGACAACAAGCGGCTGAATATAAGATATGAGGTATTGTAAAATGACTCTATGGGAAAAATCCATAATAATACCTCCTCTACCACAGTGGCATTACTCCGTGTCCCAGTAATCATCACACAGTGTTTGTTCTTCTGACACATGACAGATAGCCTGGCTGGAACATGTTGTAACTTAAACCCGCTGCTGCCTGCATCATTAAATGGATTTCAATCAGCTCTGAGACAAAGTACTTACTGTAAGATAAATGTGGGATCATATTAAAGTAGAAATCTTCTGTCGTCTCTAACAGGGCAGGTTGGCCCGACACGGCATCATAGCAGTGGAGAGGTCTGCCCTGCCGGGACGGCTGGAGTTTGAGCTGAGAGGTACACCCACCCACCCACACACACACACACACACACACAGACAGACATGTGACATCAACACATTAATATTGGGTGGGCAGAACGAAGCGCAGTGATTAATTTCATCTAATCGCTGTCTGGTTTTAGGAGAGCTGTTGGAGCCCCTGCAGGTGTCGTGCACCTGCCTGGAGGATTATCAGAACTGGATCTTTCAATTACAACAGGTTCGACTGTCTTATCTTTATGACGGATTAGACATCATGTAGGTGCTGATGTGAAACGATGAGCTAAAAGAGGCTAAAAGGCTCAGTGGAGCTGACTGGAATAACACGACTGGTTATCATTTGTGGCTTCCTTACCTGACACCTTTTCTATTACTTTAAAGCCCCTTTAAGTAAAAAAAAAAAAAAAAGATAAATTAATGCTCTAAATTCAAATCAGTACAAAAATATCTGAAGCACAAAATAAAACTAGATTTACTTCCTTGCGGTTGTCTGCCTCCACCAACTAGTCAGGTTGTACTTTACATCCACATCTGTCCAGACTCATATAATATTTGTAGTGAAGACTTTGAAGGAATTTAATGCGTTTACATGCTTGGCCAGTAAAGATGATTGACAATATTGCAACTATTGATGCTGTTGCAAAAAATTTTTTAATGTCACAGTGAAACTGACCTTTGATCTTTTGGATGAAAAATGTCATCACTTTATCATTATATCCTCAAAGATGTTTGTGTGAAACTATCATAACTAGTATATGGATTGTTGAGTTATAGCCACAAATTGAATTTGTGAGGTCACAGTGACCTTTGACCCCCAGCAGTTAATCAGTTCATTCTTGAGTCCAAGTGAACGTTTGTGCCAAATTTGAAGAAATTCCCTTGAGGCCTTTCTGAAAGAATGGTGGTCGACGTGAGGTCACTATGGCTGTGACCTTTGACCCCTCAAAATCTATTTATTTCATCCTTGGGATTAAGTAAACGACTGTGATGAGACATTCACAAGAATAGGACAGACAACCCCAAACATTTTTACCTACACCGGCGCAAAGGTGTAAAAAAAGAAATAGTCATGTATTATGTTAGTGATGTCTACTGTATCGGCCAGCGGGAGGATGTGATGCAATATAATTAATGAAAGAATGAGACTGTGGTTTTTGCCCAAATAGTTTTTCTCTGAGCAATGAGCCCGTAGACATTCAGTACAATTATATAGTACAATATATTTCCTCCCTGAATCTATCTGTTGTTAGTTGTATACAAGAGTAATTACTAGAGGACAGGTTCAATTTCCAGCAACTGTGCATCGGTTTACATGCAGTTTCTTTTAGCCGCCACTTGTTTCCGTTTTAAATGAAAATCAATATGAACAAACTTGTTTGAAATCAAAACCATATCCTGATATATTTTTTAGTGTTTGTTCTGAAGTTGTTGCATAAAAATTCCGCCTGAAGCAAAGATTTTTAAACTCCTTGCATACATAAGCCCTTTAAAGTCAACCGTCTTTTTCTAGATTCAGATAAAAACAACTTGTCGAAGATATAAAGTTTGCAATAAATATTCATGTGCGAGAGTGATGGTTGATGCCCAAACTCTGAGGCAACTTTGCAGAAACAAGACTTTCTCTGTGATCCGCAGCCAGACAGAAGCGGCCACGTTGCTGTGAGTCACGCTCCACCTCCCATCCTGCCAAAGCTGCAGAGGAGCAGGAAGGAGTCCCGGGAACCGATGCTCGCAGCCGACCACTGTCACATCAACGGCCGCAGCTGACTCATCAGGAGGGAAAAGCTTCAAACTTTACTGTAACTGTACAACTAAAATAAAGTGTAGATAATATGTAAATATTACTCTGATGTGTGCCACAACAGAGACGCGGCAGTGAAAACATTTTCTCACCCTAATTCTGATATATTTGGGTGAATTCATCACTGTGACGGGACTGAAATGACTCTTATAGCTCTCCTTCATGTGAGGACAAACAGAAACAAGGCTACGATCCAGTTCAACTTGAACACGTTAGATGTAGACACGATAGCTCTGTAAGAAAAATAGACCTGCAGAACCTGTACATACCTGTACGTAGCGTTAACATCATGTTTTTCACAATAAAAGCTTTTAAAAAAAATCTAGAGTCATTAATTCCACACGGCAAAATGTATCTGTATATATTTCAGTGGTTAAACATTTACAGTAGTGTGCAGAAATCCAGTGTATTACAGTATTTTTGTGAAATTAGAAATGAAACCAGCTGCAAAGTTATGGAAAGCATTTGTCAAATCATATAAATTACAGTCAGAAAAGTAAAGGAACCATGTTCTACTCTTTATACATGAAGCCATCTACAGTAAAATACATTTACATCAGAATCTCCTTAGAGAACAACCAGCTAGAGGAGTATAAATACACACGCTGCACCAGCAACCATTTAAATTACAACTAACACGGCGGATGTAGAAAACAGCAGGTTATAAACATTTCATGTGCCACTGGAGGAGTTTACATCTGAATGTTGATTATAGTGGTCCATTAACAACAGGTCTCAGCTCAGTCATACTGCGCTATCGGCCAATTGACACTCAAGGGGAACAATGTGGAGGATGTAGACCTGAATGTAAGTTAGTGCTTAGTGTGTGACGGTGTTGTTTCATTCTGTATTTATTGATGTGATAACATAATGTCTAGATTTTATTCAACTGGTGCTAAACTGGAACAAAAGTTTGAAAGTTTGTGTATGTGAAGCTGAAGTGGCACATTTACCACTCAGGTGGTTCATGTAAACGCCTCCCAACGGGAATTTGGTACCTTCGTCCATTTCCTGGTCTTATCTTGTAATACCACTTAACACATTAGGGGGGCGATAGTGAGTCGGTGTAGCATCCAGGCAGTTTGGTCTCAGTTGTGTGTCACAGTTATCTGTGACCCATCAGATTCTGTTACCAACAGTGTTGGCTAGTTTTAGGCAGGAGGAGTGAGGGTGAGAATATGAGGGCAGACACTGCTGCGGCGATCCAATGGGATTTGTCCCCATATGGTGTATGGTCAGTACATTGCCTTCATCCCTGATGTTATACAGTTATCTGCTCTCATGACATGGGCATTAGCGTTAACAGTTAACTCAACAGTCTAGAAGAAATTCATCAAACTTCATTCCTTTGTCCGCCAACAGCTGTCTACCTTACCTCTTGTTCTGCTTTTATTTTGCCAAGAGTTTCAGCCGTCATCGAGTTTATCCTTTGATTTATTGTGAAAAGATGTTAGAATATTACCACAAGAGGTCTGAAGTGCTCACAAGTTCAAACTAGTGTGATGATGGTGCTCTTTGGCTGGCAGCACCGACTGTCGCTCGCAGCTGCAGTTTTTCTTCCCTGTTAATACAGTCTGGAACTCGGATCGTATTAACGTTTTCACAGCCACTCTGAAGGGCGGACCAATCAGTGAACAGTGTCTGGTTAACTGCCTTAGTCCCGCTCCTCCTTCATTGTGATTGGACAGCTGATGACAGTGTCGAGTACAACTCTCTGTGAACTGTCAGTGACCCGGGAAAAACTATGAACATTCAGCAATCAGCGCAAAATTAACGATCAGCACCTCGTCACGCTGCTGCCGTTTATTAACTTTTAAAATACGCTGTGCTCGGAAAAAAAACAACCTCTGGTGGACACGGTAGGTAGTTGCAGCGGTGGCAGAGTGGTGGTCGGTTATGGTGCGAGCTGATTGGTTCAAATTAACCTGAGGACCACGCCCAGTGGGATGAAAGGACGACACATAATTACTTATGGAGGGTTCCCAGACCCATATAATCCCGCAGTGAAATTGGGTCGGGTTCACACCAGGCCAGCTCTTCTGTAGGGAACACTAAAAGTTCAAGAAGAAGATGAGGTCCAAGGCAATATAAGAAAGATTGTATGCTGAGGGTTTCATCCCGAAGAAGGTTGTTTGTGCCGCTACATATTGGTTGTAACCCAATTCAGTTTTAACATGTTTGGGCATTCTCCTTGTTTTTACAATTTCACCATGAAATAACATCTGAATAAAGGTTTTTGACTTTTTGCAAGGGGAACTTCGATATTTTCTTCTTTGAAAGGTCACTGCAGTGTCTCACTATCACCTCTTGTTGTACTAAGTGATATTACAAGACAGGACATGCTGTTAGCATGTTGGATGTCTCTCTAACACAAAGATGTCGGTGTTAATTTTTGTTCCTTTTCCTAGTTTCATCTACAAATTTTACATATCACCCCTTTAAACATTACAAAGTGTTGTTTTTTCTTTACAGTCAACATAATCAAAAGACCAACGCCTAAAATATGCCATTCAATTTCTTAATTGTCCAATCTTCCTTGTCGGTGTATTTCAGCCTCGAGCACCATTTGTTCCTACCGAGGGGCGTCAACCTTTAAAAAAATAAAAATAAAAAAAGAACAGACAAGCACATAGTTTCATTTAAAAAAAAAAAAAGAAAAAAAGGCTCACACATTTTCTCCAAAGATTTACACTGCAGGTTGTTGTTTTTTAGCAAGTGTGACTCAACAGGAGTAAACAGTGCATTTGTTGGGGACTATTTTCAGCAGATTAACACATTTGGAGCTGGAGTCAATATTTACAGCAGGAGGACAGTGTGAGTGGGACTCAAAATAACCATGTCACAGGTAATGAAGGAACATGTCACTCTGTGCAACAGTGTGACTCCCTGACTTTAGATTTTAATAATAGATTCTGAACAAAAGGTTAGGTTGGTCTTTTCATGGAGTTTGTTGACAATAAAAATACATATTTAAAGTATGTTCAGACCAATTGTTTATTTAAACCCGGGCATTATGTGTCCCCTCAAATAAAGAGGCATGCATGTTGCACCAAACTCACTTCTCTGAACTTGTGGATAGAAAAACATGAAGCACAGTTTGACAAATTAAAACAAACAAAAAAATTCATATCAGTCGATCATTTCTTCTCATCACTGCTGCACATTTTTGTTGAATATCACATAAAGTAACAGGGAAACATGTCATCCGCCTGCGTGAAGTAAAGCCAGCCGGATCTGTTGATGCATCTCTGAAGCATCTTTCTATGTTTACAAGAATGAATGTGTTGAACCTCAGAGCTCAGTTTGACTGAGACGAATGAAACGTTTACTTTGAGCTGGCTGCATCCCTCTTCTCTGTAATGTACATTAGTACTGTTGGATGTATTTACATTGACTAACCTGTGCTGATAGATGTGCATGTATGTTTACCACATTAAAGATGCTTGGAAATGACTTTAAAGTGGAATTGAAATGCAGAAAGCATGCAGAAAGAAACTCCTACAAACTTCAGTGTGGCAGAATGTCCTGATGGGAACTTTTGTCAACAGATTCTTATCAAATAAAAGCCTTTTAAGCTTAAAAAAAAAGAAAAAGAAAAAAAAGAGCATTAAAAGCTTGGCACTCTCATTTGAAAACTACATTCAAAGCTGACATGCTAAAGGAAACTGTGATACAAAGAACGCTCGGCTTCTTTTAGCACCTGCACACTATATGTTGGCCCCACATCCATCTAAAATTAAAACAATCATCCAGAAGCTTAAAAACGTAACAACTGAAATGCACCTTTGACACACGAGTCAGTCGTTTCCCTTCAGTTTCTGCGTGACACATTTGATGCGGATATTTTCTCGGAGGTTTCGGAGGCGCGCGCTGCGACTTGTGATTTCCTCCACGTAGGTTTTGGGGAACCAGCCCCGCTCCCCGTCCGACAGTCTGATGCCTTCCACCCAGCCTGGTGACACACAGCATCCCTTAGACATCATACACAACAGCTTTCACAGTGTGGACACATGTAGGTTACGTTGGAGTATTTCTTACCATCACTTGTGATGGTCTTAGCATGAAGAATGTCGGCCTTCTCCAGCGTTAATTCGTCGTGCTCCTGGGCTTGATAGCTTTTGATGCACTGAACCTGGGATATATCTAAAAGTAAAAGACAAAAATAAAAGGATGACTTTGAAGATTCCAAAGGTCTACACTGATTTATGATGCACCTGAAAATCTCTACTGACCGTCATTTTCACTGGCCTGCTCGATGTCTTCTCGTGGATCAGATGGAAACATCGCTGTGATCCATCTCTGCTTCCCACTCCTTGGACGACAACAAAGCCAATTAAGGCGGTTAGAAACAACCTGAAGCATCAAAATGGCTGCTGACGAATGTTTTGGACAAAGTGACATTTACTCACTCAGTGTGAGATTTTAACAGGATCTGGTGTTTCAGCTGTTGGCCTTCACACAGCTGCAGGTGGAAGATGAAGCCGGAGATGTTCTGCAGCTTCTGACTGAGATCCTTCACTTTCAGCTCTCCTATCTTGGCATGCACGAACACCATGAACTTCCACGTACTGCAAACAAAAAGATGTCGTTTTACTGTCGAGATCATTAGCAAACTGTACACATTGAAATAATTCACAATCGTTACCAGATAGTAAATGTTTAAAGTCACTTATTCTGATGGAATAAGTTTGTGTTTGCAGACAAATGAGGGAATCTTGGTGAAACCTGGTGCAGTCTGTGTTGCTCTCTGCACAATTAATCTCAGTGGCTGGCTAAGGCTCATTCTTCTCATCTTACTTCTCTATTCTTTCAGTATAATACTCATGTTGTAAAGTTGTTGTTGAAAAGTTGTATTTTGTCAGGTTGAAATTTGTCCAGATCCGGCCTCATCATTCCAGGCAGAAGTGATTACACAGAGAAGTTGGGGAGTGACTGAGGAGTATCTTCAACCCCCCTAGAGCATGCGGGTAGATGCTGGGGTGGTTGTGGGACTGTCGGTACAGGCAGCGGTACTGACGCAGGGCAGGCAAAGAGGAGACATGGCACATTTTTGCTTCTTAAATTGACCACCAAATTGAGAATGTGTATGTTTAGATGATTATGAAGTCTGAGGCAAGTCACATGAGCGGAGCAGCTCGAGTCAACTGCCTGAACTAGCTTGCAAACGTCGCTGTAGCTTTTGTCAAATTTGTTGCGGAGTTTGGAGGGAACACTTCGCAGACAGCATGAAGAGAAATCATTACTGTGATTGAATTTGACTTTGGAAAACATGTTTAAAAAAAAAATCCTTTGTCATATGTCATGATATGTCAGCTCTTTGTTCATCTTTGTTTATCACTCACTCCTTCCTCCTGGACAGCAGCAGACAGTCATTGAACAGGTGGAGGTACACAGGCTTGGTGGGTAACTTGAGCTTTGATCCAGAAATACTCATCGTCTGAGTGTCCACCTCCAGGAGTTCACCGTGTTTCACCAGCCAGCGGGACTGAGAGATCAGAGGAAAGATCTGCAAAGGAACGAAGTCCGTTATGATGAAGACAAAAAGGAAAGTGAACCCTGTCACAAAAGAGTGAAAGACAATAAGAACATTTCACTCACTTTGCCCTCAAAGTTAATTTTCTTGTTGAGGTGGATGAGCTCCTCCATCCTCTTCATTGACTGCACACTGGAGTTACATTCTTTGATGATCTAAGATGATACAAACCAACGGTCATTACTGCTGTGCCTAACCGGTGATAATACTGGTCCTCATCCAAGTGCTTATTAGGAAAGATAACCACCTTTTTTAGCTCATTGAAAGCTTTCGTTGCGGTGTCCTCATCTCGAGAGCCTGGTGTCGTCCTCTTTAAGATATTCTGAAAAGCAAAGACAGTTTTGAAGACGCAGCAAAGAGTAAACAATACTTTTGTCACGTGGTGTTCGAGGGGGGAAAAAAAGGCAAATTGCTTAGCCAGTCCCAAAACTACTTCATTTACAGTTCTGTGTGATGAGGTTTCAAGTGTGAACATGAACTGTGCAGCGAGTGTTTGTACCTCCACCAGCATTTTAAGTCGTGTGATCCTCTGAAACGGGAGGATTAGAAAAGAGGTCAGAGGAAGTCTTTGGCAGACGGGGTCCTCCTCCAAGCGAGCCAGGATGCTTGGGAAACGAGGGTTTTCGTGCCTGACAGGACATTTAGAGAAACATTTTTATGACTTTTAGTGAAAGTACATGAAAATTCCAGCATGCCTATAGCCCCGAGAAAAAAAAAAAATGTTCAGCAAGTTCAGTCATGCAGGTGTCAAATAACACCTGAACACCCTCGGAGGAAATTATGGACATCCAGCACAAAACAATTGGGCCTTATCACCACAGTCATGAATGTCAGTTACTTTACATACATGCACACACGGACCTCCCACAGCTGAAATATTCTACATACAGTAAAAACTATTACTCACAGCAGACGCTGGTATGTCTGCTCCTGGTACGCCTGGTTGGTTACATAAGGTAAATAAACCCTTCGCAGAGCCGGGCAGTGATCCAGGACAATGTCGCACACATCAAAACGGAGAATGTCTTCCTCCAACCGATGCTCCAGATCCTGAAGAAACCTACGGACCACACGTGGAGAGAGAATCCACTCAGAGAGGGAGACATGACAGCTGAGATGTGGAAACACACACTTGAAGGCAACAGAGGTTCATCGTCTGCATGTTATTTCACCTCTCACTGACATCTTTGACTTCAGGCAGCTTGGAGAAGAGCCACTGCTTGTCCTGAGCGCCGAGACACTCTGCGAGCTCCTGAGACAGCATGAAGTGGTCCACCGCGATCGTCAAGCTACGGATGTACGAGGCCTCTGACGTCACCAGCTCAAACTTTGCCTGTTTGTTGAAAAAGATGCAGGATTTCAACTTCATGAAGAGCTGTAGCAGTAAACCAGAGAATCCACCAACATGCAGACACAAAGGCCCACCAGCGCATGTGTCTTCTGGGGAGGCTGAACGGTTTTAAGATCAGGCAGCACATTTTAACAGCAGTGTACTGTTCACTCATCAAATCAATCTTCACATTCAACACTGCATTCTGGTACAACTTCTTCACAGCAAAAAAGCGAAAATAAATCTCTGTGCGACCAAAATCTCCTGCATCATTTGATCTCTAACTTTGGCCTTCAAAGTCATGCAGTAAAAAGAAAGACTCCATCACTAAGTGCCCTTCACACCCCTTCAGCACTCCTTTAAGCTACTCTCATCAGGCAGCCCCTTCAAAGCACCTCTGGCCAAATAGAGAACTTACAAAAACTCTTTCATTCCCCCTGCAATATCTATTTTGAACTAGGCTAAATAGACTGTCACTACCTTTTAATGAAGCTTTCCACACATGCTCTTATTTAACTACGCAGTCGAGCCCCTAATCAATGGTATCAATATCAAAAGTACACGCATTTATGACCAGGGATGAAGAAGGAGAACATGTGATGAAGTACAAAAGTGCTGAGGCCTAAGCAGGTAGGTGGTCAGGATCTGGGTGGGTGGTTAGGTCAAACCCAGGACTTTGTATTGGTGTACAGGTGTATTACAACCGTTGGCGTGATACCAGGTTGGACAATTTTCTATTATTATTTGATAAATCTTGAAATGAAGAGTCAGTTCATATCTTGTTCACCTCCTGTAGTTTTCTTTCCTCGTTGCTGAAGTAGTCGAGCTGACCGCTGGTCCGAACGTCAGGTATGTCCTGCCACAGCGCAAAAGCAGAGCCTCGAGAGGAACGAAAGGAGCTGGATGGAGACAGATTGGATGGAGACGGGGTCCCATCTGACCCTTCATCCCGGAGCCCCTCCTCCTCTGGGCCCGGCTCTTTCCCCTGCTGCCTCTGGATCTCTCTGTTGATGGCCACGTCGCTGTACTCCTGGTACAGAATCGCTGCACAATCAAAATGTTAACAGTTATAAAGGCTGCTCCAGGAAAATACAAGGAAGACTTGATATAGAAGGTATAATAAATGAATGGTATAAATGGAAAAACTTACAACTTGGCAAAAACCTTGACAGTCGATTCGAACTGGGAACAGGTGGAAGTGTTCCCAAGTCCTCCTCCACGGATTTCTTTCGCATTCTGTGAAAAAAGTTTGAAATTACATCAGTAAAATGTCGATCAATATTTACAGGTTCTGTGTAGAGATATTTTCTGTACGACCAGTTACAGCTTACCCGAGTTTTGTGCTCCACCGATGCAAATGCATCCCATTGTCGCTGCTGGGCAGTGGAGGCGCCGGTCCTACCGGACTCTGGGGGGCGCTGTCACTAGAGCCTCCTGAGCTGCGGTGCCTGGAGTTGGACTTATCTAAAGAGAATAAAAAGCAGACGGTGCATATGTCAGGTCAAGTAATCTCATGTGTTTAAGATTCATGAGGAGATACTCTCAGTTTGAACTTATCTGGATGTTTTGGGGTCGTAGAGTGTCTCTGAAATGTAAAAGTAATGTGGAAGTGCCTTAAAGTGCAATACCTCTGAGGGCCACTAGGGGCTGGCTCCAAAAACCTCTGGCTCCAATAGACTACCATTCAAAAACAGTTCACATCTCTCATGATATCTATACATTTTTTCCAATAGTCAAAGTGTCCTTTGCTAAATTCACTCCTTCTGATCAGTTAGTCCGTTTGAAAGTAACTCCATGATTAATCAGATATTAGGTGTCAAATAGAGGTATGTTCAGGGGCGTGCCTGGTTTGAGCTTGCTGATATAGGTGGGCAGGGCATAGGGTCCTCAGGTTCTCACTCTTCGTCCTACCTAGCTCGTCTAAATATGGTCACTTCTGGTTTCAAAGAAACCCAAGATGGCAACGGCCTTCATGCCAGAGTGGAGGCTTCAAAAGGGCAGTTCATAAACCAATGAGTGATGTCACAGTGTTTGATGTGCTCGAGTCAGCCTCAGCTGTGAGGCTCTTCGATGACAGTTAAACTGTTTGTGCATCAATCTACCAAACATATAAATTATTGTGTGAAGAGCTGCAGATAACTATTACTTACTTTTTATTGCTCGAGCATTTTTTCACAACAGCAAATGTTTATCTTATTTCTCAATTAGTCGATTCACGAAAATGTTTTTCATACATTTTCTGTCATTCTACTAATAGAATAATTATTTCAGCACCATATTAAAGCATTATGATCTCACATATTGACAGCAGTGACCACAACAAGGTCATCGCTCGTTCTCTTATCCAACCCACAGATTAGTGACAAATTAAAGGAATAAAGTGCTTGAATTAATAAATAAAGACAGCAGGACTGGCTCAGATGACCTTGAACTATCCTGTAGTTATGCTGTTACAGGCTGCTGGGGAACCTCATCTGATGCACTGAGCTCCTTTCCTTTCTCTCTTTCACTCTCTATGCATATGGTACCAAAACATCGAATCAACGTCATGCTTTCTCTCACCAATAGTTTTTTCTTATTGTTTGTTGCCTCTCTATACAGTTCATGTCTTGGATCTCTATGCTGTCCTTTTCTCTCTCTGCTCTCTACCTCATCCGTACCCGTCGAGGCAGATGGCCGTCCACCTCTGAGCCCGGTTCTGCCGGAGATTTTTCTTCCTGTTAAAAGGGAGTTTTTTTTCCTCCCAGTCACTTCGGTGGGGATTATTGGGTTCCTCTGTAAAATTTAAAGTTCTGTTGTAAAGACTTCACTGTGTTAAGTGCTCTGAAATAACCTGTTGTGTTGTGATTTGGTGCTATATAGATAAAATTGAATTAAACTGAAGTGAAATACAGATGCTTCGGTACAAGATATGAGGGGTCACTGAGTGGTTTGATGAGTATGAAAATAAAGTGAATCATATCCTAAGGCCTTCACAGGAGACAGATCTCACCTGACTGAACACCTGTCCAGTTTGATATCATTATTAACACAACAAACAAGGAAATATCTTTTGGAAGAATGATGTTTCCTTCCTCTAGTAAGTCACCTTCACCTGTTATTACCCACCGGGCTGTTTTGGTCTACCTTACAATGAGGTGCTGCCTCTGTGGTCTACTCACAGTCGGGGTTGGAGCTGAGGCCGCTGGAGCTCTGTCTGTCCCTGGAGGCGACCCGAGCGGACAGCGACTTCCCCAGCTTCAGGGTGAAGGAGTTCTTCCTCTGAGACAGCTGCAGCCTCGATATCAGCTCCGAGGCCGAGAAGCGCCGCCGTTCTTGGTCCCCTTGTCGGCCCCGGGACAAAAAGCTCCCTCCTGTGGTGCTGGACGTCTCTACACTCCCGCTTTCCTCCCCCACTGTAGGTATCAGGTCCTCTACTATCTGCAGAGGTTCTGCTGGTAGATTGAAAATATCATCCTGACTGAGGTTTGGCAGATCTGCAGCTACATCTGTGGATGAAGGAGTTGAAACGGCCTCCAGGGAAGATAATCCGCTCAGGTCCTCCTCAAGGAAAGAGGCAAAGGGTCCAGGAAAGATGTAGTCTGGGTCCAGGATCGGGCTGCTGAGGGATTCATCACTCAGGCTGTCAGGGGAGTAAACCTGCATTTTTCGCCCTGTAGGACAAGAAAATAACTTGATTAGATGAAGAAGCTTTGTCAACTTTGTGAGCAGTGAAAAAAAAGCTGCAGACTCACGGATGGACTTCTCTTTCAGCGAACCCTGGGATGTTCTCCTCTGAGGCTGGCAGGAGTCTGGGCTCTGGAACCCGGGGCACTCAGGTGAGGATGGGGAACGAGTTAACTGAGGCTCCCAGGAGTCTCTGTTTGTGTATAGGGAGCACAGCGGTAACGACAGAGGGAGGCTGAGAGCTGCGTGGAGAGGACGGCACACTGTTGTGATGGTTCGGGGCTTCTCACTCTGCTCCTGAACAGAGGTCCGGATGACATTTTGGCATTCAAGCTCTCCGTCACTCTCCGCATGTGTTTGAGAGTTCAAATTCAGATTTATTTCGTGTTCACTGTCTGTCCTGTGGCAGCTGTTCTGCATGTCATTCAGTTCATTTAGTGTGTGTTTGTAGCCATTCAGTGGCTGAGTGTGTGTTGTGCAGTGTGCGTCTGTCGGCCTCTGAGAGCCAAAACCGTTCAGTTTAGGCGTCGCTGGAGGTTGCAGCTCAATAAAAGCCAAAGTCTCCTGCTGGCACACGGCGACGTGCTTGTGGTGGCAGGGATGGAGGAGAGGCCTGTCCTCCTGGGCCTCGCTCAGAGCCTGGGACTCTCCTGAGCCCGGGATCCACATGCTGGGACTCTCTCCTCGGTAGCGAAGGGCGTGAAGGTGGGGCTGGAAATCAGGGAAAGGTGAGAATCCATATCCAGGGAGCATGGCTGAGTGGGCACATGGGAGCTGCAGAAGCAGAGAGGAAACAGAATGCTTTATTAAGGCTTCATTCAAAAGGAAATGCTGGAAGTTAAGTTACACAGGCTTTGTTAAATGTTTCCATTTATTGTCTTATTAATATTTTTAAATCATAATGGACTGCATGGAAGTTATTGGTGAGGGGAAGATGGCTTCCACAAAAATCTTTACCTTAACCACAATATTTAATCATATTTTTCATTTTTAAATTCAGAAAAACACAGACAGACTGCAGGCTTCATAGTTCAGGGATATACACACATGTAAGCAGCTGGAGAAAATGATTTAAAATCATCTATTTAAGATTCACTCACTTAAACTACCTGTGGGAGTGAAATGAATGGACCGAAGTTATCAGTGCAGTATGCAATCAATGCAATCACCCAAGTGGATCAAACTTGGACGATTATCGATATTTTATCATATTGTGTTGTGAGACTTGACATCATCTTCAATTTTGGATATTGTAATATGGTGATATGGCATAATTGTTGTCTCTTCCTGGTTTTGAAGGCTGCATAACATTACAGTGATGTCATTTTACTGAACTTACCAGACTGTTGTAGTTGTTAAATTATTCGTCTTCACCCACTTAGTCATGATATCCATATTACTGATGATTATTAACAAAAACTGTAATCGTTTCAAACTTGATATCAAGGTATTGGTCAAAAATAAGGCGATAATTGATTTTGTCCACAAAACAAAGCCCTACGCTTTACTGCAATAATAATCTGTGAAAAATATATGGTGATATATAAAAATTACAGGTCCTTCACAATAGGTCAATTATTTTTAACTAATAACATAAATATGTTAAAATATTGGTTTTCTGTTTATCATTGACAAGAACTTAATTGCCATGTGGACAAAAATGGATTTCAGAACCGGTGATTTCTATGCAAATATCTAAAACAAACAAAAGAGTAAACATCCACTCCTCCTCCAATCAAACAGTCAGCTGGGTTTAAGTCGGGGTTTGCAGCCTGGCTGAGTGTCACCAGAGGATTCCAGCGACTCGATGGAGTGTTACAGCGTTCAGTTGTAATGAACGGCAGTCAGTGTCACGTATGTTTAATAAACTGCTTGTTAAAGTGGTGGAGGGAGCATCAACATGACTTTCTAAAACGGCTTCTGCACAGGTGCGGGATTTATGCAGCCCCCCCCACACACACACACACGACACACACACACACACACACACACACACACACACACACACACACACACACACACACACACACACACACACACACACACACACACACACACACACACACACACACACAGTTAAGTCTGGTCTAGTGTGTCTCCTGAGCTGTGTCTTCCTGCTCTAATTAAAGACCTCTCTACATGCAGCTTTCAGCCCCTGTACTTAGCATCTACACACACACACACACACACACACACACACACACACACACACACACACACACACACACACACACACACACACACACACACACACCACAAGAGAAGGACAGACGCAGGAAGAGAGCACATCCTCAGCACTCTCACCTTTCACCTGAGATCTGTGCTCATCGATCACCTGCCTGTTCTCTTTCTTCATCTACATTCACCAGCAGGCGTCTCCTCTGATTGAATCTTCTGTGTCTCAGCCCAGAAGTGGGTCATAAAGTTGGTCGTCCTGACAGGCTCTTTAAACACAGACCAGCGGAGCTCTGTCTCATCTCACCCTGCTGCTTCCTGAGCAGGTAATCCTCAACTTGTGGCTTTAAACACCTGGTAGAAGGAATGGGGCCGACACCGACATCCAACTCACACAGACTCATACACACTGCGGAAAATAGTTTTTTTTTCAATTCTTTTGTATTTAATCTCATCTCATGGTACTTTAATAATCAAATAGCTGTAGATAACAGCACCTCTATAATCAATGTTGTTATATTTTGGCAAAAAACAAGATAAAAGTAAACAACAAGCAGCCATAACTTCATTAGCTGTGCAGGCATGGCCACAACAAACCACTCTCAGAGCTGTTTTCCTGTGTGAATGTCGCTTGTTTTTTTTTAGTTACTGTTTCCCTGTGTAAATGTTTTTTTTATTATTATTATTATTTGTTCAGAAAGAAAGTGAAGAAACAAGCAAACACACTCATTCTGTGAAAAAGGTTAAATCAGCTGTTCCTTTTTAATCGAATTACTTGGTGATTGCTTGTGTTACAAAGTTACATCACAATAAGGCCTGTCAGCATTGTGGGATAACATTATCTACCAAAAATACACTTGGAAATGGTGTGTTTTTTGTCTGCACGTTGATATTTTTAAGCAAACTTCAGTTTGTCATTTTGCTACTGTAAACCACAACATACTCTTAAAACACTGAATTCCTAGTGTGCAATCTGAGGCACAGAGAAGGTTGAATGTTAATTGTTAACTTTTTATACCTCGTATTGTTTTACATGAACTCTCACACCAACACTCACTCACTCTCTCTCTCTCTCTCTCTCTCTCTCTCTCTCTCTCTCTCTCTCACACACACACACACACACACACACACACACACACACACACACACGTATTTTACTTTACAGTTCATAGTATTAAATTAGTGTCCTTTAAGAGGATAAAAGCACACATTAATGCTTCTCCTGAATGTATGACTTTGTTTTTGAAGCTGTTTGTTACAGAATCAGACTGGAAATCATAGTTTACTTCCTTTGTATTGAGCCACATGTGCTGCTCTCTGTGAATATGAGGCCGTTGAAAAGACACCTGGTCTTGCGGCAAAGGTGGGCAGGCCAGTCAATCCTATCTTTCCCTGTTTCTATCTTAAACACATATACACACACACATTTGCATGCATGCATGCACGCACACACACACACACACACACACACACACACACACACACACACACACACACACACACACACACACACACACACACACACACACACACACACACACACACACACACACACACACAGGGTAGTGCAGGCACAAATGGTTACCTGTTCCCGGCTGCAGACAAAGGCAGCCTTTATGTATGTGCCCGGGCCAGGCTGCCCTGAGCACAGGACACCTGAGAGGGTGTGGGAACTGCTTATACTGATCCACTCATATAGTGCAGCCACTGAGCCATATAAACACATCCAGACCACTGCTGCACGATGACACAAGCTTATTGGTGTTTGCATGTAATCCTGATGTATGTTCAGTATTATCTAAACTCACCTCTATCTACAGGCTCTCATGTGAGATCAAATATGAAGTATTTATGTCTAGACAAAAAAAAAAAAAACTATATCTCTCACCGTCCTAATGAATGAGTGTTCACATAATCCTCCACCAACAGCCAAGTCGTCATAAATCAACACACTCTTTGTAGAAAATGTGTTATCTGCTCATTTGATCAAAAACCTCAGATACCAAAAACTGACAGTGAGCCTCCCCACCACATTCATCACGACATGAAAGCATCCGATTCCACGTACGGTACATTCCTCACACTGATACAATTATATCACGCTATTAAAATTTCAATTCCTAAGACGTGTAATTTCCCTTGTCATAGCAGGGTGTTATTTGTGACTGTTAAGGACTTTGCTGCCAGTGTTTCCCCCTGTAATTTCACCAGGCTGCTCTAAGACGGCGTGTCTGCATACAGAAGGTAATGAATGGCACTCTGACGTGCCTCTAATGCCAGCAGCCACACGAGGAGCGTTTTCAATTGTCATATTTTTCATTCTGAAGATCTCAGAATAATCCTTTAATGGAGTGTATCGCATAAATATGAGCATGAATCCAGTGCTGATTCAGCTCTTCGAGGGAGCCGAGCGTTGTGTAATCGCGTAATTAAAGTTTGTTTGATGTTTGCCAGGGGGGAGATGAGGGTGTTAAAACAAATGGATTCATTGCTGGAGCTGTTTATGGTTTATGAAGGTGAAGACACATTTGTGTACCGTTTACTTTCCTAACGCTATCTGATGGTAACAGCAGTACACGAGGCACTTCACGTTTAATGGTGGGAGAATGATTTGTAGATCCATCAGTGTGTAGCTGACAGGGCTGATATGTAGGTGAGTGGCTTAGACATTCCTTCCAAGTTCATCAACATGTCATTCAAACATCAACATGAACCCCTCCAAGAAAAATTCACCACAAGTCTGACTGTTATTGATCTTTGTCAATAATTTAATTCTTAAACATGTCAGCTGCTCTGACTTCTTAAATCTCACCTAAACTACAGAATCAACCTAAAAAAAAAAAAAATCCCTAAATGCTCCAGTAGGGGAGTCTCGAATACATTTCTAACCTGCTCAGGTCATCAGGTTGTGTTTTGTGTGCAAAGACTCACACTAACAATGAACTAATTCAACCACAAACACAGAAACTGTCATTTATTTTAAGTCATTCCCACATTTGTGGTTGTAAATACTTACTGGGCAACCAAATGTGTGTTCACCCGCAGCCTCAAATAGTCCCTCTAGTCCTGGAATCAGTTTGGGACTTTGTCAGCGATTGTCAATGGATGTTTTCCAGGGTAAAACTCAGCCTGTGGTCTTTGCTTATACAGATATTTCCAGCTGTTAAAGGTCACTTGCCCTCTTCTTGTTTGATATGAGACAAAGTTTCCAGGGTCTCTTTCTTACATCTGACGCAAAGCGGCATCAAGTGAACACAAGTGTCTTTGTTCAGTTCAGTTGTCATTTTTCTGTCCAGCACCCACGTTGTTCAAATAGCAAATGTACTTGCGGCCATCTGACTGCTCAAGGGGTGTTGGTCTTAAAATGTGGCACGGTCAGGTGAATTCTTGGTGCATTGATATCTTGAGGCAACAGAAAGCGATTGCATAATGGACCAACAAAAAACAGGTCTTAAGTCAATGGTGCACTATTTTACTGTTATTTTAAGGGTGCAGAAACAGTATAATAATAATGATATAATATGAACCATAGGAAGGTGAACAACACACAGACACTCTGCTTACTTGACAGATTATTATTGTGTGCATCACTCTGTTTAATCTGCACATAAGTAGATCTGTTTCCTCTGCATAGAAGCTTTCTTTCTAACTACTTGGCAAATCCACCATTATAATAGCAATCCACAATGGGATTGCTCTTAACGGGAGCAGATGACACTGATTGGATCGCTTTATGTTACGCCTAAAACACACCTATGATTAATTAGGACACTAAGTACCACCCCTGTCGAAGCATGCATCTTACTTTGCACTCTGATTATCAGCTTTAAAGTCCATAAAGCCAACAAAGTGAACAAAAACACTAAATCAATCTTGCACTGGGCAACAAAATCCCAACTTCCACAAATTAAAATAGGTGCACATTTTATACCCGTTATGAATTTAAATGTTGATTTTAGACTTTTTCTGTCAGGCATGCTTTGACAGAACATATATTACTTAGGAATTAGAAATTAGGTGGTTGTTACTACTAAAATATGAACAAACTGATCTGATTTTTGCCTTTATTTGGCCATAGGGGCCAGTAATAGTCTGCCAAAATAGAGGGGTTCCACTTTCATTGATGCTACTTTTCCAAGTTCATGTGAGTATACTGGAACAAAAAAAAAACTGTGGAGGACAGAAAAATTACACAAAAATACACAATGGTTTTTTGGGTTTTTTTTTGTTGCATTGGAGAAAGTCTTTGTTCACCAGTATTAATTTAAATACTATCAAGGTCGTATACAGTATAAATAATCTGGGTCCGGACATTTGAAAAAATAGTCGTGGCTTTGTGTTTGCTGATGCTGCTGGTTGGAAAAACAACAGCCAGTCACAGATGATGGGATTAAAAGGGCGAGGTTGAGTCGTCTCGCGTCAGAGAAAGAGAAATAGCAACATCCATGAAAAATAGTGACAGAAATTATGGTAAGGATTAGTGAGCCTAAAAAAACCTCTTTGAGTAAACAACTCATATATTACATTTCATATCTTTAGCGCAACCTTTGTGTCACCTGACAATGCTGTCAGCTAAAGAAAACCCAGCCCCAAACAGAAATCAGCTGAAAATAATGTCAGGCTGGATGTACAAAACAAATTCAGTCTGATCATCAGGATCTAATACAAAATATTTGATACAGTTTCAGGACACTGTGCACTTGGTTTTGCTATGATGATGCAGTTTGTGCTGCTCACAGATGAAAGTCGATCAAAATCACAGACACACAGACAGACAGACAGACACACAGAGACACACACACACACACACACACACACACACACACACACACACACACACACACACACACACACACACACACACACACACACACACACACACACACACACACACACACACACACACACACACACACACTTACTTTCCCTCGTGAGCGTGAGTCTGGTGTGTTTGGTCAGACAGACTGGAGTGTCCTCACAGTGTGGTGTGAGCAGCTCGTGTGTGTGTGTGAGATCGCAGTTTAACTCGGTCACATCATACCACTAATTGCGGAGCAGGAGACTAAAGAGCCGAGACAAGACATGACATCACTCAACGTCACTCCTGGGAAAACCACCCGACTGGACTCTGTGTTTAGTCAAACTAGTTTCTGGAACATCAGCACTGGTCGACCTGAAGTCATAAAGCATCATAAAGTGTTTGTGCTCATTTTTAACACTACACTATATATAAATTAATATCCTGTTGGGATAATAACTGAATGATTAACAGTGATGTGCAGTTATAGTTGCTGATGAACTATAAAATATAAACATCAAATCTAAACTATGTCTTGTTTTAATGCAAATTATGATGTGTTGACATAAAAACAATTACAGGCAATTGGGAACTTGTTGATAAAATTCAGATATTGTGCATGTTTTGCCGTTAAATAATGTTGGTTTGGAATATTTGGAAATAGAAAAATGTATCATGTTTACTTGCATTCTTTGATATTAAAGTTTCTCCATTATTTCTTGAAATATACTCTCCGGTCCTTCTTGGTGATGTTTGACCTACTTCGATCAGCTGAATATTCTGTGCACCATTTCAAATGTGCACTGTAAAAACCTGCCTGGGAAACCAGGCGCTGCCTTCTTGGTATTTTAATGGGTTGCATCTTAATCTCTCAATCAAAACAAACTGCTGAGCGAGACTTGAATTCCAATCAGAGAAATCACACCAGATGTCCAGGTCACGTGCTGATGTGCTTTTTTTGGTTTTGTTTCTGGGAAAAGACGCCTCCGTCGTGTGAGAATGGCTGAGTGAGTTCAGGTCAGGGAGTTCCTTGGTGGTCGTTCCTCCTCCAACCTCCACCCACTGAGACAGGTGAGCACCCCGGAGGCTACGGAGGAGGGCGCCCCGAATGTTTACTCATGGTGTGGGTCCTCCTAATCCTTCTCTAAAGCCTCAGGCGACTTCCCCACGACCTTCCGGGACACGATGAAGACACATGCTGACAACCTGGCTTAGCACCGCACAAAGCTATGTGCGCACAAACCTGAGTGTGAGTCTGTGTGTGAGAAGCTATCAGCCTTTGATTGAAAGCGACAAGACGTGGAGAGGCCTGCTCTAACCGTGTCTCACCCGGAGGGATCCCCAGTAACCCAAACGGACAAACAGCAACCTCTGGCCTTAAAAGCCTGAAAAAATGGCGACCATCTCACGCGTAAACGCCAAGACTTCTGGACCTTTCACCTTTCGCCGCCCCCTCCCACCAAAACCACCACCATCACCCCACCATAACAACTGCAGGCAGATGAAGCTTGTGCACAAAGCCAGGACAGTGAAGACACAATGAGGCTATTGACAAGACGTATGGAAATAACCTGATCTAACTCCTGTGCTTTGTCATAACTCGCAAAAGCTGCCAAATAGATTTGAGAGCCGCAGATCCAACACGGAGTAAATCCACTAAATCTCATAATCAGCACCTTCTGACAGACAATGGTTATCAGTACGCCATCAGGTTCTCAGAAAAAAACTGCTGATTTAGGATGTTCAGGCAGGTTACATGAAGATATGGACAGTTAAAACTGATAGATTTAAGAATTCGTCTTAGTTAAATATAGTATAAACTGTATGGTAACACAACTTGTATATATTTTAGAAAATACACATCAAATGTCTCCCTGAGCTGACGGTGATGTCTTCAAATTCCCCTTTTGTCCGACCAACAGATCAAAACTCAAATATATTTACTGGGCTAGTTCACATTTTTTGAAGTGGGGTTTTATGAGGTACGTATCCATAGTTGTTGTTTAGTAGATAGTGGTCCCCAGTTTGGAGAAGAAAGCAGCTGTAGCATGGCAGCTAAGCAAGGTCAGCAGCAAAATGTATCTTCCCAAAAACAGGCCCACCTAAAAACATCCATATCAGTTTAAGTGTTTGCTTTGTTTAGAACAATATCACTGCTTTACCTCGCTGTCAGACAACACACTTGGCAGCACAGCGCACCACTGCGCAGGAATATGGAAGTGCTACGGTTGAGAAAATGTAGTGCCATCGAAAAGAGCTGACAACAAGGTGAAGCAGAGCAAATATTTGAAATATAGCATACTTTTAAACTGGTATTATTGTTTCCTTTTTTTTTTAGGTAGCTAAAATACATTTTGCTGCTGACTCCACTGCTCCGCTGCCATGCTGGTTCAGCTGCCTGCTTTCCCAATCTACTTAATGGTAGCCGTGGCCTGCAGGTTGAGAGGCATGCTGAGGGGTAGCCAGTTTTAATCCTTGTACCAGCCGAGGAAAAACATCCATGACCAAAGTTCCTTTAAGCAAGGCACTTAACCCCCAACTGCTCTTGGCACTGCAGTTTCCACTACTCTGTCTCTGTGTGTGTGTGTGTGTGTGTGTGTGTGTGTGTGTGTGTGTGTGTGTGTGTGTGTGTGTGTGTGTGTGTGTGTGTGTGTGTGTGTGTGTGTGTGTGTGTGTGTGTGTGTGTGTGTGTTCACTGCCTATGGATGGGTTAAATGCAGAGGTGAAAGTCCTGTGTGTTCCCTTACATACGTACCAAATGTAACGCTGGCAAACAAAATGATTATTCTACTCTGACTTTCTATAAGTACCTCATACATCTCCACCTAAAAAACCCAGAACACTCCCTTTAATTTATAGTGATATGAAGCAGATATAAAGCAGTCAATCCTCAAATTTAAAAAGCTGAAACAACTAAATATTTTGGAAATTTTGCCTGACCGAAACAATGTTCATCTTTCTTTTGGTCGATCAGTCCCATCAAAAAGCTGAATGAACTGATCCTAACAAGTTTTTTTGATGTATTCAACTCCGAACAAAACATATTCTGCTGCACCAAAGAGCTGAATTGTTTTCCAAAAAAGGATTAAAACACATCAGTGATCCTCACTGGGACACTGGCTGACATGTGTCTTCATTACCACAAACACGGGCCCTGTTTGAGCCGGTGCATCCACCAACAAATACGCAGCTGAAAATAGTCCCCAACAAATGCACTGTTTACTCTTTTATGATTACTGTTTGCTAAAAACTACAGAGACCATCTCACTGCTTTTTTTGATTGGAACCAATATAGGTTTGGTGCTGAGAGGCACAGAGACATAGGACAGTATCGCGAGACAGATTGACCCATTGTTGGATTTGGTTGTTTTTTATGGGTTTTGCCGACAGTAACACTAAATATGACCAACCATATCCTTTAAATGTTAAGACATTTATCAATCCAAAAATGTCGGACTTTATCCTTTAATCTGTTTTCAAATAATTTTCTTCAGCACAAGAAGCTTTCCAGTAAGTGAGGAACAGAAAAAGGAAGGTGTGCCATTCATGTATCTGCTGTGCTTTCATTTTATTTTGTTTTATTGTTCTGGTGTAAATATGCTGAGTAGGAGGAGGCGGGGTTTGTTGGACTCAAACTGTCTATCGGAGCGCTTTGATTCCGATCAGATCATTTGGCACTGAGGCTGACCTACTTTACATTGAACTGCTGATACATCTCCTGCATTCACCTGCTCTTGTGTTCACTCGCATTCTTTTCTTTGCTGTTTTCTTCCTCTCTGCTCAGCGGAGCACCCCCCGCCCCCACCCACACACCCACGCACACACACACACACACACACACACACACACACACACACACACACACACACACACACTTCCTCCTCCTCACCCCGCCTCTTGCTCTTATTATCTGGACAGGTATGGACAAGCCATACGTTGTTTTGAAACATGATCGGGGTAAAAGTGGAGCACACCTAACAAGATGACCATCCAGAAATGATTCCTCTTTAGCCAGGAGCCAAAACTATAAACTATTCAAAGCCAAACTGTGAATACCAGCAGGATTAGAGAGATAATTGGAGGGAGAGGTGAATGGCCTTTAATTCGGGGAAGAGCTGCTGCTGCTGCTGAACATGAGAACAACACCTGGTTTGTTTCTTCAGAAGAGCAAAGAGGGCCACAAAACTAAAATTTCAGCGAAGAAGCCTCCAAAGACAGAAACTTATTATCCTGCATGAGTACAAATGTGGAACGCAAACTGCATCGTGTTGGCCAAGTCTGGATAGGAAATGACCTGAGGGCTACAGTGGTAGACAGGTGTGCAGCAGCAGAGTCAAGGCAGTGCTCGGCACACATGGCCCCAGGCTCAGATTTCTAAATTCTGTCTGTTTTAACCCTCATGCAGGAGCCAAATATTCTCTGACACGCAGATTAACTAATAAATAAATGAGCTTGCACTGCGCTACCTAATAAGAGAAAAGTTTATCCTTTCAGGTGGTTCGAGCTGCCTGGTAGTCTCAGAAAATAAACTTTTCAACTTAAAAATCAAAGCCATCGCATTACTGTATTATTATTAACTGACTACACACACTTTTAACTCCGTAGGTGGTCTGTTTTACAGGCCAGGTTTGAAGACAAGCTCATGTCCACATATTGAGGCGCCCTACCCCCTGATGAGACCCTCTGACACACGGAGACACTTTTCCACATTCCCTGGATGACTCGGCACGCTCATTCCTCTGAAATTGACCACTAAGCCAAGGCAGGAGACAAACAAAGAAACTCAGCTGTACACGTGCAGGAGCAAGGGCTGCTATTATGGGCTATTACGGCTGCTGCTATTTAGGCCACGAGCCAGAAGGGTAAGAAAGTGACTGATTCTCTCGGAGATATCAGTGTCACTTATGTCTGAGTGGCGGGTGCTTTCAGTCGGTTTCAAGGAGGTCAGTGCAGAAAAACCCAGCAGAGGCAGTCATGTTAATGGTAGCGGCTGAACATGCGTGTGTCTGCGTGTGCACCTGAATGTAAACCTCATAAGGCAGAGAGGGAGCATTTGCATGTCAGGTTAGACGGAGCAGGTGAGGGAAGTAAGAGGTGGGATGAAGGTGAGGTGTGGCACCCCGGATCGCTTTTTCACATGCACGCACACACATGCTGAGATAGCCATAGTCTGAGTTGCAGGTGATGGGGCAGGTGCTCTCCAGACATACAGTAGTGGGGGAAGGAGGAAGTGGGAGGAGGGAGGGCTCCCGAGCTGAGTTATATTGAGTGTGATGTGAGCAGGCATGCAGAGTGAAATCAAATCTACACAAGTCTGCTTACAGGCAAGAAACTCAATCACACCTAAAGAAAGTTTGTCAATCAATTTGTTTTTCCCCTGATGTGAAGACTTAATTATTGTTGTAATTATCAGATGACTGCCATCACGCTGGAGATCTCCAGCCTGCAATAAAGTGTAGTAAAACAGTTCAAGGTCCTGATTTATACTCTGCGCTGCTACACATCTACCCCATGTAGCAGAATGAGTGAGTGCAGAGTGCAGATGGTGTGTTCAAGGCAGACATACCGTAGTAAATCAGATCATCCAGACAACACCCACAGCAATCTAATTGAGCTCCAGCCAAAATATGCACCTCCAGACTATCCATTCACTCACACAGCAGCAGCAGCAGTTGACTCACATGACAATACACGGAGTCATCAGGACAGCAGGCAGACAGGCAGCCATCACCTCAGCTCACCGTCTGTCTGATGGAAGGAGAATAAGCCTGCAGGGAGGTAATCTGCTTTGGATGTGGGTCACAATCGCCACACGGGTAAGAAGGAAGCAGCTTCCATAGTATTATAAATCATAACCTGCCTGTTGAGTGTCATCACAGAGCTGATGTTTACATCCCAAACGGAGCAGTGTCAACAGTTTGGCCAGCTGGAGGCTCACACACACACAGAGGCCTTAACTAATACAAGCATTCGCATGTTTAGAAAAACACACACACACACACACACACACACACACACACACACACACACACACACACACACACACACACACACACTGAAGCCACAGCCACGCAAGGCGTTTTGAGTCTTTATGCTCAAATATCCCATGGAGGCGAGCTGAGCGGAGTGTGTGAGCAGGGTGCCAAGTTTCAGCCATGTACAGTTTTTAACAACCCCTCATCCAACATATTCCAGACATGCACTTACCTGCCCCGCTCTGCAGCGACTCATTGCTGCACTGTAACCATCACATTTAAGGCTCAGCTCACTTTGCACTGCCTAGGGAGCTGCTGGAAACATTATTGATACAAGAAGCAACTTCTTCCAAGAGAATAAATGAATAGAGAGAGAGCTCATAATCTCACTGGCAGCATAGATGCATCTACTTGAGCTGGATATTTGGCTCTTTGCTGCCTCACAGGAAAGAGACAACATTGATAAAACTGTCAAATTTAACATTTAACAATACAAATGCACAGATTTATGACTTTATTTAAACTGCGGATTTTAGTAGAAATAACAGACCGTCCAAGCAAACCGACAACGAGTCTCATAACCCTGTTTTCTGCACCTGTACAGACACACTATCTACCTTTGTTTTCATGGTATATGCTGTCAGTTAAATGCGGTTGACAAGCAGCACAGCACTACTTTCCCCAAAGTGCAACAACACAAAGCACAGCTTGCACTCTCAGGCAAAACAGCACAGCTCAGCTTTCACTCCCATCAGCAGAATTCACCCAATAAACAGGTTATTGGAAAAAAGAAAACGGTGGAATGTGTGTGCAGGTTTGTTATTTGAGTTATTGTTTGCGTGTTTGTTTAGTACTTTACCTCACTGGCGTTAGCAGCCTAGTCTGTGTGCTGGATGGTGGCCAGCAGCAGTGTGTGAATCCAGGCCATCCCAGGGTCAGACTGAGCCACTCTGCTATCCATTGCTGCCTTGTGTTCCTCCCGGCTTCTCTCCTCCCGTTTCCTCTCTCAGCTTTTTTTTTTTTTTTTTTTTTTTAAACACAGCTCTGACTTTTCCAAAACTGTTCTCGTCTCCTCGATTCTTCTCCTTCTTCTCCTCCTCAGAAAAAAGACAAAACAAAAACAGGTTGAAAACACAGTCACCACTTGCTGCTCTCAGAGCTACTTACAATGCAGATCCCCTCTCTAAGCTCCTCTGCTCTCCCTTCCCTCTCGCTTCTTTTCCCTCCCTCTCTCCCTCCCTCCTCCCTCCCTCCCTGGCTCTCTCTCCTTCTCTCTCCCTCTCTGCTACTGTTGGGGAAATGCTCTCTTATTTTCTCTCATTCTCCTCCCCCTCTCTCTAATAGTTATTTAGTGTCTCATTTCAACACCTGCTTTGAGACAGAAAGGGACGAAGAGAGAAGAGGGAGACAGACCTGGAAAGGAAAATGTTGCTCCTCTTTTGGAAGTGTGTACATGTAAACATGCGTGATGATAGTGGAGTCTGCTTTTATCAGTAAAAGTGAAATGTGTGTGTGTTCATGTGCTGTTTGAGTGTGTGAGATGTTCATTGAAACACAGATTTAAAACGAGCACAAATCCTCGTGTGCAAAAGTGAACATTTGCTTGTAAAATCGTTGTAAATGTATCGGCAACACTGTGCGTGCAGCTCCGTCGCTAGAAAGGCCTCTGGCTGTGTGTGTTGTGTGTGTGTGTGTGTGTGTGTGTGTGTGTGTGTGTGTGTGTGTGAGCGCCTGCATGCAGCTTTCACCAAATGTCAGGCTGTGAGATGGTGACAGAAAGAAGCTGCTACGGCATGCTTGAAATCTCTCATCTCTTTCAGTGCTCCCGCTTGCTGCTGTATCAACTATGTTCACTAATCAAACATGAAAGGGACGGTGGTGGGTAGGTTACCTCAGGACAGAAGTTTATGCAGCAGTGGTGGACGTCTAATTGTCCTCATTTCTGTTGGAGAAAATAGGTCAATAAAGGCCTCGAAGTTGTCTGTGATTTCCCTCTTGTATCACTGTGAA
The DNA here is from genome assembly GCF_029030835.1 of Brachyistius frenatus. Taxonomy (NCBI): domain Eukaryota; kingdom Metazoa; phylum Chordata; class Actinopteri; family Embiotocidae; genus Brachyistius; species Brachyistius frenatus. Next base: position 3,586,987 of record NW_027210615.1, read on the forward strand.
ACTGGCAACACAATTCAGAAATTGTTGGTTGGATGTACGACAAAAATATGATTTTAAATAATAGTCAAATAAATATTACATAGATTTGAATGACTTGTCATTGGTAACCCTACAGATGGGATGATCAATATTTTAATATTAATAACATGGTGACAAACCCCCAGAAATGACATTTTAAATCAGTTTCTGGGTATTTTCTGTCAGGTGAACCCTCATCAAGTGCCATGTTGCCGTGTCTCGTTTGCTACATCGTTACCTTTGAGGCTGATTTGTAGCTGTCGTCTGCGGCTCGTGCACGCAAATGTCTCCTTCCTCGCTCCAGCAGTCGGTGAATGAGACAGCCGGTGTCCACAGTGCATACCTGTGCTCACTGACATGTACTAACTCACTCTTCCTGCAGGCCATGGCAGAGGAACGCACAGCAATCATAACAATCCCAAGATGAATGTGGCCAAGAGGGAGGGAGGGAGGGAGGGAAGGAGGGAGGGAGGGGAGGGAGGAAGAGAGCATGTATTAAAGAGAATAAGGGATGAAATAAGAGCGACGAGAGTGAGGAGCGCGTAGCAAAAAAAGGGTGAAGAAAGGGTGAACTGGAGGAGGAGGAGATGAGATAAAATAAAAGTCAGGAGTTGCCCAAGGCCACAGCCATTGGTAGAGTTTGTGAGGGGAGGAGGGAGAGGAAGACAGAAATCATTAACGAACACCTGTCTGTTTCTGACTCCTTATAAATCAACGTCTTCTTCATCTGTCGTTGCTGTTTGGAGAAGGTTAGTGAGGTTTCTGAGGGGGGCTGGATGGAGAGAAGAAAGTGGAGAAGGTTGATGGGTGGAATGCTTTATGAAAAAGTTCATCCCTACAGCACAGGGAATACAGTATCTCCCTGCAGAGACATAAGCAGTTCAGGATCCCACGCTGAGGAGGCCTTCATCAAACTAGATTTATTTTGATCTAAAAGGTCTAAAATGCAAAACAACTCGCACATAAAATATGTCCTACACTGAGGTACTATTTCACTCCCGTTTACAGTACTGTACAGCAAATACTCGCTGAAATATTCCATATGAATACTGTGCAGAGCATTCAAGTAGAAAAGACTGGCATGCTTAGCATTACTGACTGAAAACATTATAATCCACAGTAACAATACTGTCAGCTCACAATCACAGCCTTTTAAAAATTAACAGGAAAAGCAAAGACAAATTAATCTTACAGTATCAGCAAGTGGTAAAAGGAAAGTGAACATTGATCTAAAGTCAGAGGTCAACATGAAGAAATAGGGCAAAACAAGCACAATGTAAAATCCCATTAAAGAGGCACTCCACTGATTTTACACATCAAGGTCAATCCTGTTGCAATAAGTAGAGTTAATGAGCCTAATTAGCGGTTTCATGTCTTCTGTAGCTCTGGAGGAGCTCTGTCAAGTCTGAAAAAAAATGTTTTGGATTTAAAGCTGACAAATATTAGACAGAAATATTAAATTTCTATCTGAAGTGAAATCAGATTTTAATCTTCCAAACTATTTCTTCCCACTTTACGACTCTAAGAAAATTTTTGTTTGACCCACACTGCAAAGGGTCATGAATGTCATTAAAAGCATACAACATCACTTTAATATTTCAGGTTCTTGATTCGTGGGTGTGACGCACACTGCTGCAGGTCTCAGGTTTGATAGCATTAGCGATGCATGCTGCAACTTTAGATATCCAATTGAAAATGCAATTTTTGTGACATAGATGTGGCTTCACTGTTACTTTTTATGCTGTATATATTTATGTATTATTAATACATGCTATTGCTCCAACAGAGAAACATCAGACTCCATTAATGCTGAAATAACCGGGCAGTGGAGGATGGAAATGTATTGTCTAAATGAACAAGGTGGGTAAACTGAGGGGAGCCTCCATTACACACCTGCTTATCATAATGTCTGTGCCGCAGCGTATGCATGAACAAAAATGAAAAACAATCCCAGTGCAAAGACAGTATTCCAGTTGGGGAAAAACTTCATTCGTGTGATCCCGGATGCAAAGCAGCGTCTTTTATTCCTCCACTATTTCCTCCCACCTCTCCTTTTCCACCGTTGATTCCTAATTCATGTTTCCAAAGGATGCGTCGCTTGCTTCAGGGGAGGCAGTGCAGTTTGGTTTGGACATGGAAGGAATGGGGAAGGAGCAGAGAGATAGGAGAGAGTTAGTTCTGTCAGATGGACTACTGTTAGAGGTATGGAGGAGGAAACAAAAGCTGACATAGACAAACTTTCCTGCAATGTGAAAATGAATTACAGCTGGCTGCTGCTGCGATACCACTGTATAGTCTGTAGTATAAACTGATTAACTGACTGCTAGCCAATATTATATGGTGTACTTATCCTTTTATATAGAGTATATATATTTTTGTTTACCCTTTACCACCCCCTCACTTATTTTTTTTCCTGCTTTTCAGACATTAAAATCAACATGTCTTTCAGCTTCTGCCTTGCATTGCCCATCAGTCTTATCACAATTTTACATTCAAGACCAACACACCAAAACCAACATTACAAAAATGAGCAAACATCATAAAAAGTTATCTTTATAAAGGGAAAAGGTGTTACAGTCAGTCAACATCAAAACGTTTGCTCATTAAAAATGTATTGAATGTTCCCACCTACATCCTCCATTAACCTATCCCGTTGTCTAAGTTATGTTCCATTTTTTCCAGCTTCATTAATCCTGTGCTGAATGTATGGCCCACTGCATTCAACCTATTTGTTATAATTAGGATCTCCTAGGATGCACTTTTATCAAACTTCTCATCTAACTTTACATAGGGATAGTTCCTAAAATGTTGAACTATTCCTTTAACCTCTTACATAAAGGGAAGTGTAATATCACTGTGGTTTTCGGAGAGCTGCATGGCATAAATATTTATTAGTCAACAGCCAGACGCCGCACCCCAGGATCTTTGTTACTGAGGTTTTCAGGTGGTTGTACCTTTGACAATGTAGCTACAGAGACATTAGTGAAGTATTTGATAAAGTGTTGTTTATTAGAGAAAAGTAAAAGAATATGTTTCAACATAACTCCCCTTAGATTGACAAATTGTTTTTTTCTTCTGCTCTTGTCGACAAAAAGGTGTTTAGTAGCCGGTATTTTTGAGCTTTTTTTTTCATTTTACAGCTGAAAAGACAGATAAGCTGGTTAACACAGAAACACAAAGCTGAAATGTTTTTACCAGTAATTTCCAAGTAATATTGTAACAACAGCAACAATATCTCCTCAGCTTGCATTGAGTCACTTTACATGTACCCTCATCAACAAATACAACAACTCCAAAACAGACAGAGAGGGGGCGTCACTCGAAAGTTGAGAGCCAAATACAGCTCTTACAATCCCTGTAACTGTGCTGCTTCAAACCCGCTGAGATTAGATATTTTGCTGAAAATGTATAAAAACTGGTGATTTCTGTTTCCTTAAATTTTGCTAATCTAAATTTAATTTGGAAGTTGTCGGAGGATATGCAAATAGGTGTTACCGTACTCTAGTTCTGTATGTACTTTAGATTTTGAATGAATTAATCATGTCTTTAATCTGATTAATTATGCTTTAATTACTGAAATCATGACATCCTTCCTGAGAATGCCACTTACTTACTTGTGCTGTACTCACCTGTCCTTATTCAGCAATATTCACTACGAGACACATGACAAGAGCATGGGTCAGAACACAGGGACACACACACACACACACACACACACACACACACACACACACACACACACACACACACACACACACACACACACACACACACACACACACACACACACACACACACACACATAGGTGAGGATGAATATACACACTCAGGGGCTTTAATCTCCGTGAGAGTGTGAAGGTTCAGTCTATAACCTTCGTGGGCAGAGTGTGAAGTGTGATGCCAGTTGCATTAAAACTATTATTCTGTTTACTGTTTTTGAATGTATTGATTTTTCATTTTATTCCACCAAGTGAAACATTCACAGAAGTGTTGACAGAGGGAATAATAAATTATAACAATGGATATCAACTCGTAGGGTGTATTGATGTAATTATAATCATCTGACACAGATATATTTGGCCCTGATCCCACACAGATTACCTTAAATGATCATGTTGTGCACAGTGTGGTGGGTTTGTGACAGCTAATTGGGTCTCAAGTGTTTTTGAAATTCTCTGTGAGGGTGGGTGAGCTTTTAAAAGCTTTTAAATTGTGGAATTTATTTATAGGAATCAACAGTGTCAGTGGCAGGTTTAACACTACATAACCCGAGTGCATTCACACTGCTGAAATAATATGGTCATACACATCCCAAACCCCCTTTGACTGTGGTCTGAGCAGATCACATCTCAATGCATTCTCAATGTGTCCTGGGTGATTTCACATAAGCTTTCCACTTCACCCAGGATGCATCTTGCTGACAAATTTGAACAGGGCCTCAGGAGCACAAACACAATTCTGCTCACTACTATACTGAGGTGTTGGCTGATATAATGTTCTCAGATAGACTCATTGTTATCAAACAGGGTCTCTGTGAGTTTAATAGCCCAACAATTCTCTGACATATTTCCCTGATCTAGAAACCCTAGAAATTATAATTGGCTCTCGCCTTGAACATTCAATTCCTAGAGTGTCAGATTTTATGAATGATTGTGTGTTGCATGGCATTATGTGTGTGTGTGTGTGTGTGTGTCCCTTTTTCTTACTGACCTAGGCTGGAGGTGCCTGGAGTGGGAGGGGTGGCCCCTCGGCCTCGACTCGCCAGCAGGGCCTCCTGGTTTTCTGCCAGAGCTTGCTTAGCCAGGTAGCGCTCCCTCTTGATCTTCAGCTCCAGGGACTCGGGGACATCAGGTACGATCCAGTCAATGGCTCGCAGGACGAAGAACACCACATGCTGAAGGACGGGAACATGCAGACAGCAAGAAAACACATTTAAGAAGACTGTCACATTTCTAGTTTTTCACAAAATGTGTACTAATACTGAATAATTTCTCCTCTGTGCTCCCATCTTAGTCAACTAAATGCTGGAAAACAACAGTGTATACAACCAACAGGGTCCTCCCTGTTATCAGATGAAAGAGTGAGAAACGAAAGAAGAAAGAAAAAAAATGGAAGCAACTGGAGAAAAATTCAACTAAACAATACAATAGAAAACGGGTTAAAAGACCAGTAGTTAGAATATGCAGGAGGTACAAGAAGAGACATCGATGTGGGTGAAAGATAAAAAATAAACAAAATGTGGGCATTATAATCCCTGAAAAAAGCAAATGTATATAAATAGAAGCAAAGCAACTCGCTTCATACCTCAAATGCAATGATAAAACCAAGTCTGACAGCAAGGAGTTCCCAGTAGAACAGTGTGTGGTTTCCATTGCTGTCTCTGAATGCTTTATATCTGAAAATAAATAAAATACAGTTAGTGCAGAACATATTTTGTAATAGTTGGTGTGTGATATGCAGCAGCAGCAGGAGTTTTAACAACAGTAAGACTACCCTCTGTTGGTCAAGTCTATGATCTGAAGGCAACAAAATGAAACCTTGAAACTCTGAAACTTTAAAGATTTTGCTGAAAGTGAAACCAAATTAAAAAAAAAAGCTGAATATGAAATTTCAAATCAATCAGTGCACAGCATACCTGCACATGGGGTACTCGGAGTAGTTAAATGGGGCGTAAGCCAAGGTGAAGTTGACGTATCCATTAAGCTCATTATCAAACCTGTACTGGTAAAGCAGGCGAGGTAAAAAATCTGATGTGAAGGCAATTAGAAAGGCCTGAGAAAGGACAAATAACAATCTTGATTAATATGGATATTCTTCTTTGTAGTATCAGTATCCAGTCTGATAATAACATCATTGACAGACTCACGTTGGCGATGACAGACAGGTGAGACAAGGCCTCCAGTATGTTGAACCAGACTCCGATGTTTTGAGCGCGCTCAGCCACCGGCCGACGGTACTCGCACACAAACTTGTGGGCATCCAGACGGATCTCCACCCAGTTGTTGAGGAGGGCGAAGAGCGGAGCGAGGGGGAACGCTGCCACGAAGATGGTAGTGAAGCCAAACTGGAGCACTGCAGCACAAAGAGTCATTTTTAATTTGAGCCATAAAACATAGCTGTATGTATTATTGACATCTAATAGTTGATAGTGTCCAGTGGATGCTCACCCATCTCCAGGTATTCTTCAAAGAGGCCCTCACACTCCACCAGCTGGTAGTCCTCCTCCCACCGCCGAGGCTCATGGGGTGTCTTATCCCCCAGCACCTTGGCTAAAGTTCTCTTCTGGTGCCAGGCCTTCACTTTACTGTCAGAGAAGAGAAACAGTGACGGATATTTACCAACGTGAAATAAACCCCAAAACAGACATGGAAATAGTGTTTAGGTCCGAGGTTAGTCTCTTGTACAAAACGACTACTCTGGAGCTGGTAAAAATTCTCACGTTTCACCTGATTCTAATTTAATTTACAGCATATATTTTTTTGAATTTATCATTTTGTTTACATACTTTTTATTGTTTCTTTGTCTCTACTGTTGTCAGTTTGTACACCCTGAATACAAACAGAATTTTAATATTGTATTAAATAGATAGAATTAGCTAAATTTGTATTTCTTCAAGGCTGGATATATTTAGAGGAGTTGTCAGAGTAACACGTCTCTCAGGCTCAAACCTTCCAAACTAGTTGCAGATGTTCTTGTTGTGTCTTTGTAACTGGCATCATACCTCGTTTTTGCTCTGCTGTAACACAACTTTTATCTAATCAGCCGAACAGCATCTGCTCCTTAGGCCTCAATACTTGGGGGATTTATAAAATATATTACTTTGTTTTCTCCCTGCTAAACACATGTTCATCTAAAACAAGCGGTGTTCCAATATAAAATGTCACTCTCCATCAGTGGCTACCTGCTGTACAATGCAATCTGGGTGTTATCTGTATTAAACAACACAATAGTAGAAGAAAATCAGTGCACCTCCGCATCATCGCATCACACACACACACACACACACACACACACACACACACACACACACACACACACACACACACACACACACACACACACACACACACACACACACACACACACACACACACACACACTGTGCCAATGCAGCAGAGACACAGGGTGTAGGTTTCCTGCGCTGAACAGTTGTAATCAAGATGCAGAACAACCTGATGCAGCACTAGAAAACACAACATAGTACGCCAGGCTACTGAGAAAATAACAACTATAATTTGTATGCATCTATCTATGCCACATATAATATCACATACATTTTATGCAAACTAATTATTCTATTTGGTTTTGTTTGACAGTTCTTATATTTTTTTTGAAGGCTGCTGATGGCTGATTGCCATTGTCTTTACAATTTAATTTTCAAGTGACAATTCTACTTCCAAAAATGGTACACCTGTCTGCTTGGAGGAGCATTTTGAAGTGGCTTATGACGTATTTGAGGCCAAGTCATGCAGATTTTTAAAAGTCTGATACATTTGATGTTGCCAAGTTAAATAAGCTCTTACAAAAAGCAGAAAAAAAAAAATCCCAAAAAACACATTTGTATTAAAATCTTCAGTAAAAAAAAAACACCAATATCAGTTGAATATGGCAAAAGGTCATGCTGGTATATCAGTCAAACATGTAACAACGTACGGTATAATGAACTCCTGAATGTTGTTGATGAGTTGCTTTCCCACCATTATGATGAAGAGCTGCTCAGCCAGTTCAATGAGGCAACCACCAGGACCACACTGTAACATGAAGACACAAATATGAATCAGTGAAGCAACCTTTCTATATCCGTGGATAGATATAAAATAGGTGGGGTCTGCAGTATTCTATAATTTATTTAAATGTAGAAGAAGAGACTCACATCTTCATTTCTCATCCCAAACAAGGTTCCATAGTTAGAAGGGTAACCCACAAACCTACACATGAATGGCAGTTAAATGTGTTCTTTGTGACCCTGTGTTCATCATTTCATGATGGTTTCTGTTTGTTTGTCGTGACTCACGTCTCACCTTCCTTTAAAGAAAGCCACGTAGCAGGGAGACGAGTAGAAGTTGACAAACTGGAAGATGAACACCTTGAAGATGAAAGCATTGTCAAACTGAGTTTGTGTTCTGTGCATCTCTGAAAAACAGAAAACAAAGACACCGTGTTAAAGACATCAAGCAACTGGTTGTAATTTTGCTAACTGCTTTTGTTTTCTCTTCTTAGTAGGTTTGGATCAAATACATTTTTCATAGCAATGTCGCCACGCTCAGTGATCTCAGCAATCAACTTAGTAAATAACATGATTACAGTGAACATGTTAAATGTTAACTACAAAACACGAGAATGTTAACATTGCCATGATAAAAGATTAGTTAAGATTTCAACTAACTATTTTTTACATTTACTTCTCCATGACTGCTGAGGGTATAAAAAACAAATATATTGACCTGCTAGTTTGTAGAAGCTGGCTAAAAAAAACTAAATTCAACAGTTTGTAGAAGTAAATAGAGCTGCTGCTGTTTATGACTTCAGACTGAATCTTAATTTGGAAATATTATTATAGTTTTCTACATTAACCTGTAGCCTGTTTATAATTATTATATCATAGTATTTACAGTGGAGTTGACGACCATGATGCTGCCAAATGTGGCTACTACGTAATAAAGACTATGCAGAGAGACGACTTAGATCGGGATCAAATTGAAGACCTTCATCTGACTCCTTGAGAAGTCTCAGCTTTTAGTTAGTGGAGATCAAGTGAGCAGCTGATATCAATACAGAGCACTGAGGTGTTAGAGAGCAGCATTGATTCTTACCCCATTTCGTCAGCTGCTCAGCTAATGCAGTGTAGACGCGGCCCATCAACAGGATGAGGCCCAGATTTACGATACTGCTGAGGATGTTGGCTATGGTCCCTGCCTGGGGAGGAAGAAAAATATAGATTTTTATTGTTATTTATTGAAAATAGAACAAATTAAATCCACATCTTTGCTGTATCTGCTGCGCAGCTCTGTTATACCTCTGTACGCAGCACAGGGCTCCCAGCATGGAACATCATCACGCTGATGATACCACGACACATGACCACCGTCACCAGGAAGATCATCACCACACACAGCTGAGAGGACAAATGTCAGAACAGTGGGTTGAAAAAATCCTGGATTTGGTGGATTTCATTTTGAAGAAAAGTAAAGAAATAACACCTCAAGGAAGTAGTTATTCATGAAGTTTAGAAGGTCTACATCATTAGAGGATACAGACAATGTTATGCTGCACACAGCGAAGGGCAAATAGAACACAGTCATCATCTTCACATCAACACCACACCACTACTGTAGCTGTCTTACCGGTCCAGCCTCCTCATCTCCTGACTGACATTTTCATAGCATAAACTCAACGAGACATTTGCATACCTTTAGTGATGCTGTTTCAGTTTTACATCAATCTTGGCATTGCCAAGTAATAGTTGATCAGAGATTTGTATAAGAGCTCTGATCATTGGCTGATCTGATCTGATCTGATCTGATCTGATCAGCTATTATCATTCTCAATTCCATCATGTCTCTTTGTCTTCTGGATTTGTTGTGTTCTTTCCCTTTCCCGTACTGTGTGTAAAGGTGCCAGGGCAGCCTTTTCAATTTCCCACCACTGTGACTATTGTCAGAAGGACTCATGGGGGTAAACTGATCCTCAGGTCCCTGTCTATGAAGAAGTTAATCTTGGATACTGCACAGAGGGCATGGCTGAGATTATCAGATCATATCTAGACCTGTGGGCAAATGACCTGGATTTATTATTAGGGAAGGGTTCAGTTACCACTGCAGGGTTCAGAGGAATAGCATACAGGTGTGAACCCCACCTCTCTTTCTCTTCAGGATCACAAAAATAAAAGCTCAACAGACACTGAGCCTTTTCACTGAAATCAGTTATAATGAGATCCACTATGAGAATAAGAAAAGGGGAAGAAGAACAGCATATTGGAGCTGATCCTGAGGTTGCATTTAGTTCATATCATGATATGTGCAGTGATTACTTACAATAACAAGTTGCAAAGCATTGTATTCAGCAGATTAGAGGTCAGTGACTGACTGATTGATATTAAGTACATAATGGCTGATGTTCCCAGAATAGTACATTGATGTCTTCCTATAATAAGTCTGTCGGTTTAAAATGGATACAAGGAAAACATGTTCTGTTGCCACCAATACTGTATTGACAGTAATGCTAAATTATACAACTGAAATTCAAAAACAGTGCAACAATTTTAAAGTGACTTACCATTATGATGATTACCATGGAGCCGGTGAACATGCGAGACAGACGCATCTTTTCTGGAAAGTAGGGCTCTTTGACCCCTGTCACTGGATTTTGCTCAATAGTTGGAGCCATGGCTGCAAACTCGGGCCGAGGACGTTCCTGAAAGAACACAGTTATCAGCATTAATGGACACATTCTTTACTGGCTTTCTGAGAGAAATCCAGCTTTGGACTTAAGGTCCAGAGACTTCACATCTGTGAACCAATGGGCAAACTGCTGGTTAGTGAGATGAGATGTTTTACTTCCTTCTTTGTTTTGATGTTTACTCCTATTTACGTTGTATAGAAAGCAACAGTACAGAAATCTCTGTGTAAAAATTGTGAAATTGTAATTTTTTTTTTTTTTTTTTTTAAATCAGCACTGTTAGGAATTCTTGATGTAGATAAAATCAAATATCACGATATTTTTATACCTCAACATTGATACGGTAAAATATCGTCGGGATGACTGTTGGTGCATTCACAAAATATTTACATGTTGACATTTTTGATTATTAATTATCAGTAATGTGGATATAATGACTAAGTGGGTAAAGGCAACTAATATAACAGGTAGATCAGTCTGGTAAATTCAGAAAATGACATCACATTACTGTCATGCAGCCTTAAAAACTAGGAAAAACAAGTGTTGGACTGTGTTGGGTTTGCTCACTCAGTAATCATGACAAACCCGAGATCCATAACGAATATGGCGTATATGGTCATCCTCATACTGAAAGCAAACAAGCAAGAAAGAAATAATCTCAAGACCTCTTCTTCATGGAAGTTCATGCAGTCCCAGTGATGAGCCAGAGTGGCCATCTTTCTCTTCCAGTACTCCAGAAAGGTTACGGCCCAGAAGGACATGAACACACTGAAGAACACTGTACCTGGGTGGTCAAATAAGTAGCCCAGCTGCAAAGCAAAGACACAGAGCAAACATCAGCTCTAAGTCTGTCTGCACGGTTATTATAAACTGAGTTGTTTATCAATAATAAAAAAAGGCTTTACCTTGGCCATGGTGCAAATATCAGATATGTTCCAGGCCTTACATGTTTTACAGAGAGGACACATGAGATATTTGGCACCGCTGTTACAGATTTCCTTGCTGTTGACAGACACATAGACACAGATAAGTTAAAATAGGGAAAAAATATATAAAGGCAGGACTGTTTTTCAGGTTTAAATCAGGTGATTGGAAAATAGTTATTAGGCCCCACAGTCCCATTTTATTGTAATGGCTTAGTGGAAAAAGAAAATGCATGAAATGTGTTGAAATTAGTCAGAGAATAGATCTACTGCATTTTCCTTTTTTTTTTTTTTTTTTTTTTAAATGATTATTCACTGAGTTACTGCAATGAGATCTTATTTACAAAAAAAGCCTGAGAGACATCTATCTGCCTTATTTTTAGAAATGGGGAGATTATTCTGCACTAATTGTCCATTATCACATGAGATGGCTGCAGTTTCTTGTTGCCACAGACTACTCTCCATCCATTCTCTGCTAATCAATGGCTTTAATCTGCAGTGTGAATTAATGAATTTGAATCTGAGACAGTTAGCTGTTTCCTTTCCTGAGATATTGGCTTGTCTACCGTTCTCTACAACTTCCCTTGTTACATTATAGTGGGATGATATTTCTGTGAGTGAAACCATTAAGATGCCATAGAAATAGATTGGTAAAGGATTTTAAAGGCAATATTAGGGTACCCACACATTATGGTACTCTTATTCTGAGAAGAGAAGTGAATCCACAGTGAAATATTGGAACAATCTATTGTCTTGATAAATAATGTAAAATAAATATAGCACAGACATGACTCATGTGATTTGTATAATTATGAAGCATGTTTTTATGCAGAACAGACTGTCCTTTGATATATTTTCATCTGAAAGTGCGCTTGTTTAACGTAATTTGTGAGAAAATGTAAGTGAACTTTAATTTCCAGGAAGCACTGCTGTTATAATGGGCTTATTTGCTTTCTTTCTGAGAGTAAGATGAGCAGATCGATACTAATCTCATGTATTCTCGTTAAGTACAGAGCTGAACTTTGGCTTCGGTGCCGGACGCCAGATAAGGTCTGCCAACATAGGGTTTGGTTACATGACTCTGAACAGGCATGAAGGTACCAAATCTGGCAACCTGACTGTAATTACAACGCTCAAGGAAGTCGCCACACCCAGCGGTCGATTTCCTAAAAGTAGCTCTGTTTCTGTTTTTTTTCTGAAGCATGTGGATGATAAATTCAGCTCAATGATTAATATCAAAAATTATACAAAAACATGCAACTTATTAAAAAAATGACTGCAAGGACAAAGAGATAGCTCAAACATTTTCTCAAGAAATAACAGCACTTATTTATGAGTTCATGTCTGGACATCAGAGTACAATGTAATGACCTGCAGGGATCCACTGTTGATGTTCAGTTTTGAGCACATCACCAACTTACAGGAGTTGGTCTATCATGTGACGGCTTCTTATTTGTTTTGTTGACACCAGAAATTCAATATTTTAAGCCATAAAATATTTTTTATCTAATGTATATTTTATGCCTGTTTTAGAAAGCTGATGAGAGAAAGATGACAGGAAATGAAAGATGACATGCATCATGAATGACATGCAGCAAAGATCTCTTGCCTTAACCCCTCGGCCACACGGCGCCCTGTAAACTATTTATGTTTCAAATTGGTGGATGTGCCCTTCAAGATTTGAGCAAGATTTTCTACCTAACTTGTGCAATCGCATACGGTTAACTATGTTATGTGTGTTGCTTTGTGTAATAATACGTCGCTCCTTGTCAATTGTGTTATGCCACTGAGCGTGTGTTTTATGTATAGAGTGCAGACTCACGCTGGTGTGTTGGTGCCCATGGACATGACTCCAGACACAAAGATCAGGGTTCCAACCACTGCAGCGGGCAGCAGCCAGGCTGTGTAGAAACCTGCAGGGACAGAAGGCTCCATTAGAGCAGCAAACCTTGTGGAACTCCATAACTCACTTTTATGTGTTGAAGACTCATCTTTGACATGAACAAATAGAAATCTATCTTAACGATATGATTTGAACCAACAAAGAGCAGTTTCTATTTCTATATGTTCAATAATTTCGTTTAACAACCAAATATCTGAGAAACTGAGTTACTTTGTGCTACAAATCTGAGATGCCAGAAGAAGGCGGAGAAAACTTCTGTTCTGTGAAGTGTCAAAATGAACCAAATAAGAATATATATTTACCCAGCCAGGCAAAGTAGAGAGCAATCTTCTCTCCAAAGTACTCCCTGATATGGTCCAGGGGTTGATACTTGTACCATTTCCACCAGCGGGCCCAGTAGTGATAAAGAACCTGCCTCTGGTTCAGCTCGTCAGGACGGATCTCATACCTCGGAAGCTGAAAAGGGCCCTACGGGGAAAACAAACATGCTACTAATTAGAGAGGGAGAAGATAGCTATTCAGACTGCAGAACAGATAATAACATCTCACCTCATGCAGCGGGAAAACTGCTGTGTAGGCCCCTTCATTTACCAGTCTGTCCACACCAACCTCAGCCCTCTTCCTTTTACCGTACACCGTCCTGGAAAGAATCTCATGCACCTGAAATAAAACACAGACTCTCATTCCTCAGAGAAACTAAACACTGAATACATTCAGTCGACTGTTATATTCCTGGAATTGTGTTACTTACAACACGGTGTCTCTGTGTATTAGTGAAGTATGTTTCATGGTCTACACAGCCAAGAAATCTAAAGAAAGCCAAATACACCAAAATGTACAGTTGAAGTCAAAGTGACCTGTATCTTCTACTCACCAAACTTAACCAGAACTCACCTGCTCATCTTTGACTTGCGAAAGGCACATGTGTAATAGTCCAGCGGCCTGTTTGGTACTGACTCCGTCATTACGTTAGGTATGCATAGTCTCTTCAGCACATGAGCGGATGTGTTTAAGTCCAGATTTGGCTGCGCCTGGGAGCAAAACACAGTTATTCAGCATGAAGAATATCATATTTATCTTTCTTTCAAAAGTTATAATCCTGGAACTCATTTAACCTCGCCTCTCCCATGGTTCCTGGTGGTACTTTAGTGATTAACGGTGCTACAGGTTCATTGCATCCCATTGTTTTAATAAAAAAGACAATGTCAGCAACTTAAACCAGCATGTGCCTTGAGTGTGGGTACGCATTTGAACCCCGCTGCAAACTCCGCTAACAATAACATACAGCCATGCAGGTGTCTCTGCAAGGCTGTAACTGGGAACAGCTGAGCTAAATGCGAACATCAGTATGTGAAACTGATCACGGTGAGAATCCTAACATGCTGATGTTTAGCAGGTATACTATTTAAAATGTTCACCATCTTAGTTTTGTGTGTTAGCATGTCAACATTTCTTAATTATCTCTGAAGACGATGAGAAGCTGAGGCTCACGGGAATGATATTCGTTTTGCTGGTATTTGCTTTTAAACAAAAGTATCATGAAAATTTTAACTTTGCTGCGGTGATGGCAGAAGATGAAAAGTTAAGGAATCACCTATAACATGAAACATCTCACTCAAAATCAAAATGTCAAACTCATGGTGACGATACAGTAAAAGCAGCAGATCACACAAGTCATTATTAGTATACATTATGTAGGGACTATGAAAATCTGAACCAAATTTTATGCTAATCTATTTTGTATCTGCTGAGAAATTTCAGTGTGGATCAAGGTGGTGGACCAGGTGACACTGCCATCCCTAAACTTCTCCAGCTACAATTATTATCAAAAAAAAATCAGGATTAAGTTTTATGAAAATCTTAAGGATTGTAATTTAAAATTAGAGACTATTAAATATAAACATCACTGCTAACCTGCAGTGGAGCTCTGAGGCAAAGTTCCTCAGCATAACACACCAGCACGTCCCAGGGAGTGCTGATTTTAAGAAAGTGTATTGCTTTCTTTTCATTTGCCGTTTCCTCCTAAAGGGAAAAGAGGAGACAGAGAAGTGGGAGAAGATAAAAAAAAAAAAAAAAGAGCACATTTAGAACTTATCAATCATGATGATCACTCTTGAATCCGGCCTGCAGCACCTTTTCCATGAGCAGTCCAGCACCCTCCAGATTCTGGACAAACTTCTCCCTCCACTGTGCCAGTTGTGCTTTTCTTCGTTCAGACCTGCTGTTCTCCTCCGTGGGGACGGCTCCCCCGTCCCCGCCGGTCGCCTCGCTCTTCACCTTCCCTCGCCGCTTCCTGCGCGAGCGAACCTCCCACACCAGCACAAAGTCTAAACCCAGAATAAAGGGCCAAAAGGTTAAATGAAGGACCGACCGTGTCAGCCACCAGCGAGATTCTGACAAATGATGCAACACGAGCTGCCTACCAATTTTAGTTCTTCCATCCCTGAAGTAATTCCCCAGCTGTGGGACTGGCTGGTTACTTCTTGTGTTACAGTGAATATAAATGGGATCATCACCTGCCACATCTTCATCAGTGGCTGCGATGGCTGAAAGCTGAAAGCATGCGCACAATTTAACTATCACCATAATCTGTAAATATAAAAGAAGTGAGAGCTGCAGGAAAAAGACTGTAATCGGCTAATTGTTCAGCATGTTAACTCTTTGTTCTGTATATGGACGGTTAATTGCCTTTTGATGAGGTTTAACCATAAACTAGTGTGTCAACACACAGCGTCATAAAAAGCCTCCACTTTACAGTAATGAGTGCAGAAAGATGAGACAGAAAATGAACACTGAGCTTCTGACAGGATGATAGTCAAGTCTCACAACAAGATATGATTGATGCCCTGCACCTCATAGCGTATCATCTTCTGGAGATATTGCATGAGGGATAAAACCCTTTCCAGATCCACTGCCACATCTCTGAGAAGTCACTGAGGTGTGAAGGGACGAGGCAGAGTAATGAAACGCTGATGTGTGAATGTGCACTTCATTTCTAAATTTATGGGATATGAAGAGAGATCATACAGCAGCATTGTAGGAAAAATGTCAAACTGATTACGTATCGCGGCGGGATAAAGCCCCCGTTCAGACTCCCATAGCTGTCTGTGGTTTGTGCTTCACGCCCAGTGTCCAGGTCCAGGAGCACCTCTCTGTCTCCCCTCAGCAGCTCGGAGCCCTTCCTCAACATGATGAGGAGGATGAGAGAAGGTCCTGTGGTTGGACACATACAGTATACCGAGCATTCACATGAAACTGGAGCGCAGAAGAAATCTGTCCTCATCATTGAAGTAATTTACAGATGACAACTACAAACATGCTTTAAAGGAAGAGACAAAAAAAAAAAAAGAGAGAAAAAGGTTGATACTGTGCCTTTGCTGTGGTGAAAATTAGGCTGCTGCAGCAGAAGTCTGGATTTGCAGCAGTCTGTGCATCCCTTGTCCTCCTCTTTATCTCTGCATCCGTCAAGCTCCTCTGCTCCACTGCAATAGCAGTGAAATACCGTAATGGATGTAGTATGCGGGCAGCAGCGTGTGCAGTGCTTTGCTGCATCTCAGCAAGGGAACATGTACAACCCACATTTCCTCTTCATAAATTATGTAACAGGCAGTCGGGGGCAGAGCATGGGAGAATAAAGTCTGAGCTCTCACCAGTTATACCTGTATAATTATGTCGGACATAACACACGATGGGGGAATCTCCACTTAGATGGTAATATGTATTTCCTCAGCAACACAAGCTATTTTGTTCACGTTATTTAATTGATTTTGAAACCTACACACAATTAATATGAATTATTTACAGCACCAGCAGAGAAGCTCCACCCCACTTAGTTGTATTTCTTAAGACTAAACTTGTGCACGCCTTCAACTGTTCCTGGTGAATCCCCAAAGATCTTCCAGTTTTGACACCCTCCTCCTTTTCAGATGACATCAATGCTGCAGTCATTGCAGAGAAGAGACTGACGGGATTAGCAAAGACAAAAACACATTAATAATCACTTATGCTGCCAAATTAAAGGGACGCTCAACCTATTTCACATATAATAATGTCATCAGGGTTATTTAAGAGTAGACTTTTTATTGCAGTGTCTGCCTGTCTACTGGAAATACAGAGTTTGAATGATGTGAGCAGGGATTGTCTAATGAGAGTTGCATTATGGGAAATGTAGGACAATGATTTTGGAGCTTTACATAAGCTAGGAACAACTAATCCAGATATTTTGGCCTCTGCTGTGGTGATTTAGATCATGCTATTTAAAAACATCTGTTCTTCAAGAGTCCTAAAACTAAACTGCCAGAGTAGCTCTTTAATTCGTATATCAAATCCTCTACTATCTATTGCTTCTTCATGTTCAACATAACTCAGCTTGAACAATGTTAAATTTAGTGGGCGGGTGTGTTTTGGTTCAACTCTTCCAAAGGAGAACAAATGGCTTCCAGTGTTTTTCCTTTGTTAATGAGCAAAGCTGTAAAAAGAGCTGAATCATCAGCAAGCTGTTTATAAGAACATTTTTTTGTAGGCTTTGGCCAAAAAAATCTTAGTGAGCATTTGTCCTGGCTTCTGGTCACATGCTGATAACATCTTCAACTTCATTTTAAAAGGATGATTCTGCAGTTGTTTTTGTTTTTCTTAAATCAGTAAGGGCCTTTTGCCTTCCAGCACTCGTATCTACCCCTCCGTTCCTGTGGTGTCCATAAACTTCAGTGTATTTGTGAGTCCGCTTATGCTTTCTGCAGTGTTGTCTCCATTCCTGTATTGTTGTGTGCAGAAAAAAACAATATGGACTAAGAGGAGTTTTTAGCTTGATGAAACCATGGTAACAGCACAAGTACACCCAAAGTGACGTTATAATGTTACAAAAAAAATAACTGGTGATAACTTGTTCCCCTAGCAACAACAAAAAATAGCACGTGCTGTGAACACGTCCTCTGTTGTCTGTCTTCTTTTCACAGTGAACTCAGTACAGCTGGTACCACAAATCTTTTAAAAAGCTGTTAAAGGCAGTGGTTTCTGTTCTCCAACTTTCAACCTATGAAGCACTTCATAAATGTTACCAACTCAAAACGACACGATCAACTTCAGAAGGGAGAGCTGGGGAGACACATTTGCTTTTGCATTGCATTAAGTACTATTTTACATATTTCAAATTCTAAATGTGAATCATTAGGTTTAAAGCAAAATTTCAAAATCTCTTGACAATCCTTTAAGCAAGGCATTTACCTCTAAATGCTGTGGTGGAGCTTCTCATTGGTGAACAGCTGCAGAAGATGGAGGCTGAGCTGGATAGCTGCAAACGGGAAGGTGAGATATTAAAAGGCAAAACAGGGCGTTTCTGAAAAATAAACATACATAATTGCTTTCCAGGAGATTTTGGAACGTAGCTGTGGGGATTTTCCACTGATAGTGCCTTCATGGTTCATTCCTCAGTTTTTCGTGTGGCAATTGTTGAGTTTCTATGTATAATATTGTAAAGTTCTGCTGTAAGGACTTTAATGTGTTAAGTGTCATGAAATTACCTGTGTTGTGATTTGGCGCTAAATAAATAAAATTGAATTGAATTGAATTCCAAAGGTGTGGATGGAGTTGGCGCTGCACAAGCCACTGAAGTTCTTCCAAACTCAGCCAGTTCTGACAGGCCACTGTCGGAGTGAAAGAAGAAACTAAGATACAAAAGATGAAGACAGGGGTCACCACATTTTTGGTGATGTTAAAAAGGTTTGTGCGTTTCTTGCTGCCTAGAAGATTTCCAGACTGCAGTAGACATCTTGCATACCTTTAAACGGGTTACAAACTGTTTACATGACATCTACTGATGTGTAGGGAGAATTGCAACATCGACAAACCTTCCTTCCAACACACACAAAAAAAGCACAGCACCCTTGAGTAACAATGCTCATCTGTAAATACGTCAACGTGTCCCAGTCATCATAGCTTAATTATATTCCATAATAGCGATGGTGGATTATAAGTGTTTGGGTTTGAAAGCTTTGGTGCAGGGTTGAAAGAGGCCTTTCAAGTCAGGAATTCAAGCAGAGCATTACCAGGTCATGGACACCAATCAACAACAAATCAACTCCCACTGACAAACTATCATTTGAAAGGCTGGACACTAAGTATTTTAATACAA
Source organism: Brachyistius frenatus (assembly GCF_029030835.1). NCBI lineage: Eukaryota > Metazoa > Chordata > Actinopteri > Embiotocidae > Brachyistius > Brachyistius frenatus. Next base: position 3,606,359 of record NW_027210615.1, read on the forward strand.
TGTACCACACGCATCGAGGCTATATTTTTGTGTTGAACTGCAGTTTACCTGAGCTGCTCTCTCACCTGTGACTCCTCTTCTGTACCTGCTCTAACATGACTGCTCTTGCTGTATGTTTCCAACACACAGCAACTCATTTGTCTGACCTACAACAGAAATACGGTTATTACAAACACAAACAAGGCACATGAATTGTCACCACAGGAGTCAGTTTGATTTGCTGTCCATGTCACAAAGGTTTATTTGTACATTCATTGCCATTATGAACAGTATAAAACCTTCAGGATGTGTTTATGTGGGAATTCAAATACTGTTATTCTTGATTAGTGCTTTATTTACAGTTGAATAAAACTGCTAAACATAATACAAATATTACATGCAGTACACATTCTATCCACAAAATCGAATGGCGCTTTTTGTCTCCCATAATGCATCACCTAAGAGATGTCATCCATCATTGGCCAGCAATGTCCCACATTCAAAACACTGCTCAAAAAGACTAACCTTGACTTTCTCTTTATATACAGTTCATAGGTCACGACTCGAAGCACAGCACATTTGTAACTGATGATCCAACAAACATTTCAAGTAAGTCCAACTATTGCAGCGTCGCTCCCTCAGGTCAATATGTCCAGAAGTAATTCACTAGTGGAGGATTTCCACCTCACAACCAACCAATCTTATTTTGGAACTGAATGAATTACTAACCTTTTTTTTTTTTTTCTTTCATAAAATCTTTTCTGACAGCTGATATCTCTGCAGTCTCCTCTGTGTGTGCAAAATAACTTCATAATGCTTCTCTGAACACGACAGGGACCAAAAATGAAAAAAGGGCATTTTAAGAAAACTGTATCAGACCAAACAACTGATATAAAATTAAATCATAAGGTGAGCGTTAGGGTTCTGGATGTGAAGTACCTTTTTCCCCTGAGATTAGAAATCTTTGTAAAAAAAAGCCAAAGATGAGGGAGGCCAAGTGGCACTTAGAAGGGCTTAAAGCGCTGGTTAATGCTGACATGAGAGAAACACAGTGGCTGTCAAAGACTGATGTTTGTACAGACGGACACACTGTAAGTGACAGTTGTAAATGGACTGGGTAACATTTTCATTCAACATTCCAGTTTTGGCCCAAAAAAAAAACACCAAAATATTATCCTTTGCTTAAATATGCAACGTCTGATAGGGACTCCACAAGAATCGACACACAGGACTTATTTGGACTTGTCTCTCAAAAGAAACCAGAACTGACAAAAGCTTATATGATTGTTTAAAAGTTCCAATGCAGTCAGCCAAATTTACAGTGTAAGGCATCTACTGAGAGGAAACGTAGTGCTTCATTTAGCTCTAATGAATTGGCAAAATTATCCAGTTCAGTTCAAAAAGGCAACATTTTCTGTGCAAACGAAACCTCACACATACCTCAGACTTGCAATGAGAGCAGTTACACACTGACACAGGTAGTGGTATATAAATCAGGGCTAGTATCAAGGACAGATTGTAGCAAATGCATTATCATCATCTGACTAGAACTTGGAGGGACAGTAAAATGGCTTAGTTTAGGGAGTTGTAATTCTCATTCCTTTCCAGGTAAAGCTCTATCAGTGGATGATATGAGAGGCTATTAGCTGACAGGCTCTCGGCTGAATGACTATTTAAGGAATTAATAAACCCTAAAACTCTGTCCTACATCACTAAATGATGATAGGGCAGAAAGGGATGTTCTAATCTAGAGCAGTGGCCAGCTCCTACTGTACAGTGCAACGCCACCGACACCCGTGCAAAATCATAATGAGAAGCCAAAACAACTCGTAGCTCTCAGTCAGTGAAGGATTCTTCACACACATCTTAATTCTAATGTAAAAGTGGTTACCGAGGCGACGACGCCGCTCAACTGGATAATTTACTATCAACTGTTCCCACTTTGTCTAAAAAGGAAACAAAACAGTACAGGTCTAAAGCCACAACTGGTACATTACAAAAAAAAAAAAATGGCTTAGAGCAAAAACAATGTGCAAGTCAGCATGGAAACCCTCCACTCATCTACGCAAAGTGGAGAAAAAGGCAAGTCTGTTGCATTTCCTGAAAGAAGTTTTTATCTCGGTGATGACATTTAAATTGAAAAAGCGAGACCTCAGACAGACGCAACAGGCATGAGCACGTTATGTAACAGTGCATGTGTTAAATAATACAATATACTTCAGTCTTTAGAGATAATGTACAATGTGAATGTGAGAATAAGTCGGTGTAGAGGTACGTCCCCTCAGACAAAACAAAACTGAATATCAGACACGCATACTAATGTCAGTGATTACACAATGATTCTATACACAGCTGTACTTTTGCACAATCATAACACATTTTAAGTCAGGAGTGACTTTATCTTTTGTGTTTATGCACAACGTAAAGAGTGCGAACTTTTCTAAGCAACAATTTCTCCCTTCATATACGCCTTTCTTTCTCTCCTTCTTTCTTTTTATTTTATATGTATATATTTATTTACCTACAAACAATCCAGATTGATCTTTTAAAGAAACTTATAATTCTCACTGTGCAAGGTAGCTCCCGGTAACTGATCCTGATCTCAACCCCCTACTCAGCTTCCCCAATGTTCGATATAATGTAGTTGATCATTTCCATCTGTATCTCAGAAGTCCAAGTGTTCGAATGAAGTGACAAAAAAAACCTATTTGTGTGTGTTTGTTCTACTTTGCTGCTATTTTTTGAATAATTTTGAATGAAGGACTGATGATGTAGTTTTAGGATCAGATATTGTCGTTCATTCATTTCCTTGCAGTTACAATGTCTCACTGTTGTATCGTTGCAATATAATGTGCCACATGCTTTGCTACTTCAGCCGGAAGTTTCTCTGATAGAAACATGTCATGAGGTTCAGCTCAAGCCACAGCACATCTGATTACTTTATCTCCGTCTTTCATCTTAGAACTCCGGATGGTTTGCTGTAGCGCAGACTGTTGCTTCCACAGTCTGACGCTCTACCCTGGATCTATATGAGATTCTGTCTCGGGTTACACGCAGATAAATGGATACATGCAAGTGTGTGTCCGTCAGCACCAGGGTTCACGCTGGGCTCTGCCTCGAGCCAGACTGTCGGCTCTCTGCCAGGCGCTCTTCATCAGTTCGAGGGCCTCACCACAGCGCTTCTGCACCAGCAGATCAGACACGTCTCTGTGGGGGAGGTTAACCTGCGCACAGTGAGGACATGCACGAGGGTTCAACCAGGTGGACATCAAAGATTTGATATGCTTACATTCTGGGACAGTTAATATTGCGGTGGTTGTGATATTTACTGTATTTCTCCATAAACGTATTCTAATTTCAGTGTACATATCCTCTGACCTGGTAAATGGCTTTCCATGTGTTGTCTAACACCTGAAGCAGTCGATCTCTCTCTTCACACCCGCTGAAGTACAAGACCCACGGAGGGAGGAACTGGGCCCGGTCGGACGAAAACTCCTACCGACAAAACAGAGGATGAAAGTGGGAAAAGGTTTAGAGTGAAAGTTAACATTTAAAGGTCCAAAACAAAAGAATAATTCCTGTGTTATCGAGTTAGAGCACAAGAGACAGTTGACCCCATAAATTGAATACCACTGATACCTAAGGAAGTTTACAGTTTGCTTGGTATACACACAAACTACAGTATGATGTATGAATATTATGTTAATGTTAAAAGTGCATTTACATCAGGATAACATGGAGGAGCTGGAGCAGTCTCCTCTATGAGGATGTCATTACAAAATAATTCATTTGAAGTAATCTGACTTAGTATACATTTGATTGTAAAGAATTTGTATCTTTTAATATTTATATGTATTCTTACAGTGATTTACAGCATGCAGCCATTTTGTAGTTTACAGTTAGAATACAGTGTTCCTTGAAACCCACTTTTTCAGAACCTCTGTTAACTGCACAGTGAAGATTTTTGTCCCTTTCCTTCAGCCGTCTGAAGAAGGGCCTCCAAGGCAATGAGCCATCCTGGTAAAAAGCGCTGCCTTAATATCTGCTTGGATATTTGGCTTTAAACTTGCCGTTTACTATTGTCCACTTCTTAATAAGTGTATTTCTGGTAGCTGTCTCTCGTGCTGACAGTCTTTAGACATTGGTTAACATTGCCAGCGGTCATATCAGCGGTCACTAATGAACTTTAATTCTGTAACATTACTCTACAATTAGTGTGTTTTTGCAGTTCCGCTCCAGTACTATTGCTCAACTAATACGTCCACTCTAATTAAAAGATCTAGCAGGTCTATTATCAGATCAATAATTAAAACTGATCAACCTAAACGTTATGCATCAGTAACTGAAAAATGAGATGCAAAGGTTCGTAAACAACTGCAACACACATTTAATCAACAGATATATTCTGATAACCTTGTTGAGAAAAATCATTTCTTTGTTAGTACACTGAGCATTCTTGGCACAAAAATTGCTTTCAGAATGAGTTCTATCTTATATTATATCTAATCTGTAAAGTTATAGGTGCAGGTTTTTATTAAGGGATCAAAGTATATCCACCGCCACAGGTTCAATACCATAGTATAACATAGTATAACACACGGGTCAGACTGATCGCACGAGTATATATATTTTTTAATCCTGCTGACGAACAAACTGCACCAAAACATTCCCGCTATAAAAAGTCAAATATAAAGCCATATATCCAGCAGGTCTGACTGCAGGAGGAGGTCAACAGACGATCACTCACAATAACACAGTACTCCTTGTCAGTCTCCAGGCTGACACTGGTGACATCACAGATATCAGCGCAGCCCAGCGAACGGAAGAAGCTCGTCTGACAGTCCTGATGGCAAGTTAGCAGCTTCTTGTCCGTCACCACCAGGCAACACGGGATACACGGCGTGGGGGCCACACCCTGAGGGATGACCTGGAGATAAAGAGTTTGTGGTTTAATTAATCCTTGTCTATACGAACAGGGCTTACATCGAACCATATTTCAATCTTAATAAACATCAGCAACTGTTTTAATAAATTCCTTGAGCTTTTTCAGGGCTTACATCGAACCATATTTCAATCTTAATAAACATCAGCAACTGTTTTAATAAATTCCTTGAGCTTTTTCAGGGAGGAAAACAGCCTGTTCAGCCGGTCAAAGAGATTTCAAGCATTGTCACTTCTTGTCGAAAGCTTTAAGAAAAGTCAATTAACAAATATTTAGTATGTGCACGATGTACTCCTTACCCCTTTGGAGACAGACTGGCAGAGCAGCTGCATCCAGTCAGCCATGTCCTGCTCATTGTTGGCGCAGAGCACCAGTGGGGGGCGCTCTGTCAGGATGACTTGGAAGGCGAGTGGACGCTCTGTGCTGTTGGAGCGACGGCAGCCTCCGCAGTGCTCTCCTCTGTTGAGAAATGAGGGGGCACAAAGAAGCACGGAAAATATATCGGTGAACATGAATTTCTCTCTACAAGTGTTTCACTGCTTGCTTCATACAGTAAAAGCTTTAATAGGTTAATCATGTCCAGTATCAGTCAGCATCTTTCATTCAGCTGAAGCTTACCCCATTGTGACTGACATCAGAGGTGCTACATCTGTTTTTTCGGCATACAGGTACAGGATCCCCTTACTGTGTGAAAAGAGAACAAACAATAATGTTCATCGAAATCAGAAGACTGATTACATACACACATTGTCTTACATATATATCACCCGTGATGCTTGGCAGGGAAATTCTATTGCTAAGGCTTGCCATACTCTGAGACTCCTCTGAAGTGGGGTAAAGGTCCCGTGAGACATGAACTAGCTGTCCAAGATGAGTGTTGATTCTACTCACACTGGAGACGGCCTGGCTTACTCACTGTTGAGGAGAATCAACCCTCATGAGCATGTCGGGCCTAAACAATAAAATGTCCCTGACAATGCTAATGTCAGTAACACAATTGCTTCAAACCATTTTGGTGTGATTGGGACTCTAACTGGCTCCCAGCAGGACTTGTTGAGAAATAAACCATAAAGACAGTAATTTAAAGATGTTACTGTTATTATTGTATTGGGTTTGATGGAAATCTTAGCGATGTTTACTGACAGAACTTTGTCAAGGAGAGACAGAGACAACTGTAGGGGGTCTTCTACATTTTCAGATAAGGAGAGGCTCTGCCTCATCCTTGAAACTTGGTTAACTTTGGAACATGAGACTGCCTCCATCTATAGCCGTAACAGACCTGGCCTATGCCTATGTCAAGAGGACAGAGTGACCACGAGCTAGGGGAACCAGATAAGACAGAGAGACTGGACTAATGAGACAGACAGGAAGACTTAATAACAATGAATGAAAATTCCTTCAGATGAGGCAAAGCTATTGTCAAAAACCAGTCAGCCTCCAACCCTGTTTTACATTATACACCGTACACCTGTGGACAGACTGGAAGGAAATCTGCGCTGCTCGACACAAAAAGAAAGAACTCAAGCTTTCTGCATGTCTGGCAGCAGCAGATGGTGAGAGGAGGGGAAAGCCCAAGGAAATATCAACTCCAATATGTGTGGCATGTTTTTCAAGATGATAATATGTCAGTGTTAAATGTGATAAATATTATAAGGGGAAGCGATATAAATGCTTATCAGTGTGTTCGAGAATGAAGGAGACCTTCGTTAATACCTAATGTTGGAAGATGAATGTCAGATGTTAAAATGAACTCACTGATATCAGCTGAAGGGAGGACTGATGTGTATGCCCTGCCCATACCTGAGGATGAGGTAGCAGCTTTTCCATTGCTCTTTACCCAGGTATGTGATTCCAGCCCGGTACTGCAGAAGCCCTTCTTTTGTGCTGGAAAGGAATCTAGAATTCGGTGGGCCACTTTGGGGGGACAACGTCATGTCCATAGGATCCTCCCAGTGAACCAATGAATAGAGTTGAATGGACACTTCAGGTACCTGGAGAGAAACAGACAAACAGTTAACCACTGCTGCTTCAAAAGTCAGCCAAGTAACGTGTTAAAGCAGAGACTCTCAAACTTCTCTAATATTACAGAAACACTCCAGTATCAGGGCTGATACGTTATTTTAAAGTAAAGCTGTTACATTAATTAGTGTAAATAATGAAATTTAAAGTGTCGCTATCAATACACATTCTTGGTAAAGAAGAAAATAGATATCTTAAAAGGACCATATCAATCGTTTTTAGAGCTTTCAAATCAGGTCTATTTAACAGTAGTACTTATCACAACATCCAACTATGTACAATATTGAAAAACTAGAGGTAGGTACTTATGTGTGAGCAAAACAAAATGCTGTCAAGTGTTCAATGTTACAGTGTGAGATCAGTGAGTTGGGATGTCAAATAATTGTGCTGTTAATCTAAAAACAAAAAAGTTGCTATTCTTTTAATAGAATAATGGAAGGCTGAGATAACCTGAAGAGGTTAAAAAAAAACTCCTGGGTCTTGGTAAAGATCATCTAGTTTCGTGGATGTAACAAATGGTTAATTAGTATATTTTCGCTGTGTAATGAGAAGCTACTACAGTATGTGCGACATTGAACATTACTTTACCTCACAGTGAGACTCCTGGGCGACAAACTTTGTGAGAGCCAGTTTTTCCATGGTGGCGTCAGTCAGAACACACGGATAGGGAGGCTCACGACATCCTTTCACCATGGCTGATTTGAGAACAGACAGCAGCCAGCTATGAGTGAAGGAGAAAAACGGCTAGAGGTCAAGGGAGAGGTTCTATTAAGGTTCTATTAAGTCAGTATTCCCACACATAATTGGATAGGAATACCAATTTAACCATCTATTAGGGACGAGATGACTCAACAAAGGACTAAGTTCTCACTCCATAGCAGATCATTGGATTACTGACATATGACAATAGATGCAAACAGCAGTGGAGACTTTGTTTGCATGCTGCTTCTTTAGACAGGGATACAAAGACAGTGGGGCACAGACATATTACTGGCTGATGGAAATGAATCATGGATGGAGTTGAGGGAGTCGAGACAAAGATTTGCGGAAAACTCACAGAGTTAGTGAAACATCTGCTGTGTCCAACAGGAATTTCCTTCGTCTGTTAGTGCAGACCACCGTGACTGTCTGCTGGTCAAGGCCCACCTGAAGGAAAAACAACATTAGAACTATTACATTAGAAATAAAAGTAACATTGTGCTCCATCATCATATGCTCATCACATCGCATTAGTAGATTGAACCAAGATATGACAGTTGAAGCAATGGAGCACATTGATGCAAAAGCATACAGCGCCATTAATTCTAATGTGTTTTTAAAGTATCCGCTGACATTAAAAGAATACTTAGATAAGAGTAAAACACGAATGTATTTAAAACAATAGCCCCCAAACGCAGAAACAATAGACAATAGCAAGCTATTGTAGTGCCGGGAACTTACTGAAAGATAGTCCAGCTCATTATAGGAAACAGCATCTCTCACTGTGTAGGGCTTCTCTGCTGCACCTAGTGAGTAAAAGTAGAACAAAGACACACGGTGAGCACATGATAATATAATATATACTCTGCTCTTTCAGAGAATTGTGTCGATCTGTTGTGACTGATGAAGCACAATTATAATGAAACAAACTCAGATTTGCAGATATCTTTCAGACAGTACAGTTCACACAGTCAAACATTTATTCCCTAAATATAAGAAAGTAGGAGATCAAAGCTTGTTTTTAAAAATGAATTGTGACACCCAACCCCAAGACTTAAACTGTTCCACCTTCTATGATCAAACAAATCCATCTTTAGCCACTTTACCCTTTCGAAGCAGGTAGATGTAACAGTCAGTCAGCAGCAGATAAAGAGGCTGCAGGTCGCCCTCCATATGACCCGTACTCATCCTCACCATCTGAAAACACAAAGAGAAACTGGGTTCAGTGCTGGAAACCTCCATATTTATCCGTCTCACATTGTACTAGTCACTAGTCCTGAGTTTATGGCAGCTGGACAGCAGACTGTAGCATAGTGTTGCTACAAATGTCGCAGTTAGCAAGCTATATAGACAGTTTTTTTTTTTTTGTCAACATACAAAAGCAACTAGCATACTAGCAGCAACTTCCTGGTTGTTATTCCACAATGCTATGAAATAGACACCAGGGTTAAATATTTATATCAATATTTTCTTTGCACAGTTTGGTGTGAAGTGCGACAAAATGTGAATCGATTTTTTTTTTTTTTTACAAATTATAAAAAACAACTTACACTAACATACATTTCTACAGTCTGAAAAAAATCTATTAAAATGGACTAACTGTGCCTTGCAACATTTCCACTGAGCAACTGTCTCCAAACCACTTCTCTAAAGTCAAAACCAGTCTGAGTTAAAAAGAACCAACACCACCATCTCTCCTGGCTGATGTGGAGAGGAAAGGTACTTTTTTAAGATAAGTACAAGTATAGATAACTACACCCCCCCCCAAAAAAAAAAAAAAATACAAGCCTGTTAAACACCACGACTTCACTGTACTGACTTATTTCAATAAATAACATCATTCAAAAAATATTTATTCACACATTCATTTTCGCACAAGAATGTAACTTGTTTCAGAGAATGAAAAATAATGACGTCCTTTGTCTTTACCTTGAAGAGCTGTTCCTCGTTCTCTCTGAATACATGAATCATAAGAAGCAGCAGATGATTGTTGTCAACCCTGAAATATAAACAGCGAACAACATTAGACAGGTTTTAAACAAGATTTCAACAACAAACAACTCATTTTGTTTGAACTGCTTACTTAAACTCTGCAGGATGAGAACTTTCAGTGGGACTACGCTTCCCCTCTTGTTGTTGTTCCTCCTCTTCCTCAACTGTAGATGTAATTTTGTATATTTCCTCTCTTTGTACGTCCTCCTCCGTCTTCATGTCGAGTTCTTGTCCTGCTGGCGCTTTTGCCTCTCCATTATCTTCAGGGCGACCTGAAAGAGTCTGCGACTGGCGATGCTCTGGAGAGTCATCGTGGCCACCACCTGTGGGAGCAGAGTCTGGACTGTTGGTGGTAAAGCAGCATACCTCTGCAGATAGAGGAGAGGCCTGAAGGAAGTTGTTGCTTTGGGCCAGACGGGAGCCAGACGTCTCTCCGGGGACCCCCTTGTTGCCCCCTGGGTCATCTCGAAAGGGCTGTTGTGCATAAGGCTCGGGGTTCTGATCGCAGCTTTCACCGTTCTTCCCTCGCTCCTCTCCTGGGTGCTCCCAGGCCCCGTTGAGCCGGTCCATGACGTCACGGAGGGGTTGGCCCACGCTGTCCATGGAGGTGTCCGTCATCTGTGGAAGTCGTAGGAGGCCTTCGACCCCATCCTCACCTCCTTCCTCCACGATCTCTGATCCGACCCTGCTTCTCCTCAGCTCCCCTTCACTGTCCGGATGGACACTGGTGCCGTTCAATGAATCGACGTCTTCCAAGGTGAGGATGCTAGAGTCTGTTTCCATGTGCTCAGAGGAGATGGAGTTATGGATGCTGCTGCTGGAATCTGTGGAGCCCTTTCCACGTCGCTTCTTGGCTGGTTTTCTTCGTTTGGCCATCCTGGAAGGACAGAGGAGTTAGCTGTGGTTCAATAAACAATTGGATACAACATCCTTCGTGCCAGAAACTGAAGGAGCGGCGACTGTACCTGATGACCTCAAGCTCATTGCTGTTGATCTCTGTGTCATCTCCGGTGGCGGTGAAGGTATTGTAGCGGCTGGCCACATGAACGGGTGTGACGTCGGCTGAGGTGTTGGTGTCCGAGTCCTCGTTGAAGGGGTTGTGTCTGAATGTGGGACTGTGTGGAGAAAGATGTGTTGCTACCTTCCCCTTGACAGTGCTGGAAAGGACCACCGTGTCGCTGATGACCGTCTGGGGATCAGAGCCACAGGATCGCGGGCAGCTGGCCTGGTCGGTCAGGTCACCCTCTAACCAAGTGAAGGCCACACAAAGACACTGAGTTAATGCAAAACCACCACTTACCCACATTTACTTCTATAAAGCTTAAGAAATAAAAGAAATACACAGAATCTTTTGCACTGTCTTGCTGGTAGTTGAGTGGCAAACATGGACCTCGGACATAATTAAGGGAAGAGTTGTTTTTATTCATACATCTATTTTCATCAGCTTTACAGTGTTGACCAACAAAACAATGTCGGAAAGATTTTGTGTATTCCTTCGTCAACATAGCAAAACAAATGTTAAGGACTGCAGTGTTCTTTGGCGGGGTCAAAGAGGCACAAAACGCAATGAGTAAGACATCAAGTAGGTACACAGGCAGCAGCTGCAGAGGCACAGGCCGAGGTCAAGCACTACTACTGTAGCTTTTAGAGATGGGTTATATAACTTACAAGAATCTGTATTTTTGCATTTACTGGGATTCTTTATAAGAGAACTGAGCGATGTTGTTTCCACTAACTTCTTCTTTTGACTATTAAGTCTTCATCAAAGCTACAAAAACTGGACAAACTCAATTGAAGTCAAAAACAAACTGCAGCAGGGATGGCTCTGCCATAGTAGTGCTTGTTCATCTAAAAAGCTTCAAGCTAATTCCAAAAGCAAGGAAAATGGACTTGGACTATTTAGCAGTACAACGTCTGTGCATGACAGAAACCTACAATAACTCAGCAGTGATGCAAGCTGAGAGAATTACAGCGAATTTCAGTACAACAATTCTTTGACCTATAACATAAATTCCAGTTTAAATTTAGACCATGAAATGAATTGTGGACTACGAGAGAATAGACCTGTGTTTATTACAGCAGTTTACTGCAAACGCTGTAATGAAAAAAAGCAAGAAATATTCTCGACTGTTATCTCACACTACAGTTTAGGTGGACCTAGGCCAGTGCAACACATCAAACAGAAAGAAGACATTACAAAAACACAACACGCCAGACGGACAGATACACGGTGTACTGCAGACAGACTTGACGAGGTGAGTACCGGCAACTTCAGGCATTTTTCTGGCTGTGGTAAATAATAAGGCAGAGTGAGCGTTGGGATCATTCCCCGGATGAGTAACGCATGCAGATCATGACAGGTAACACACCACCCACCCAACAGTGAACTCCCCAGATAAACCAAACTTACCGGTCAACTTAATGTGTATGATGACACCTTGTATTATTTAAATTGACTTGTTTGCTAATTTAATGCCTATACTTATCATTATAAACAGCTTTACTAAAATGTATGTACACTGTCACATTATATTGCAAATGTGTAGTTAAATCGAAACCCTCATGTTTCATGGGTATAACTGAGAGAGGGAAGCTTTTCTTCTAATGTTCAACTTTGTATGAAAATAAATTAAGCTATTAGCTTCCTACTTCCAATTTAACTCAAGCTAATTTATATTACTGGCAATGTAAGTATGTAACTAAAACTATTCTTAAAGTTTGAGCACCTTTTATCTTTGATCGAGCTTGCTTATGTCTTCAGATACAGTATTTTGCAACAGCTAGCTGTTGTTACTGGCTTGAGTACCCAGCATGCAATAAATACAAACTGGCCATGCCAGATAGCAGGGAAGGAAGGAAGGAGGGAAGGAGGGAGGGAGGGAGGGAGGGATGGAAGGTCAGGTAGGGAGGGTTGACTAATGTCCCACCTTCCCAGTCTGCACTTGGCAATGACTGCAACACGGGGAAGATGTCACCAAAATCATAATCTAAAAAAAGGAGGGATAACATTAAACATTATAGAGAGGTGGGGTGGAGACAGGAGAGAGGAGAGAGGAGAGTGAGTCAATGGCACAGAAACAGTAAAACAACATGATATATGGAGTACGAAATAACAGAATCAATGAGGAAAAAAATAGAGAAGTGGGAACTAAAACAGGGGAACTGGCTCAGTACCTTGTGGGGAGTGATGGGCAAAGCACTGACTGCAATCACCCAAATGTCAACATTCTGTAACCGTTGGTCTCTGCACGCACTTTAGGATGCGAGTCGTAAACATCGGTGGAGGTACTGCTGCCGGAGCGCATTGGAATGACACTCCACCACTTTGTTTTCTCCACATGAGGAAATAACATGTTCACAGTTCTTTTGATCCAGTTAAAATTCAGGAACATCTTTTATGTGCTTAAAGCCTTTCCTCTGTTAAAGTTACTGTGTCAATACAAACTCAAAACTTCCTGTATCCATTTCAAAGTAAAAGCTTCCAAGTGTTTCAGTAAACAGAAATGATTTATTTCTTAACAAGGCTTTTATTGTGAAACCTTTTCAACAAAATGTTGTGAATAAAACCAGACCACAAAACTTTACATGAGTATTATAGAGCACTCATTGAAAATAACATGATTATATTACTGATTTTATTAAATGAAAGCAGTTTAAATTTCCAGACTACATTATTGATAACTGGATGTAAATTTGTCTCCACCGTGATTACGCAACTTTAGAAACAAACCACAACTTTATAGTGCATGTCACTGGTGCCCTACGACACTCCAACAAATAGCACGACACCGCTGGTCACAAGAGTCTGCAAGGATCAATTCAAGCTCTACTTCAACATGCCATTAGTTTGACATCACTGTATAAATTTGTGCCAAAGCATACGAGTGTGTATTTGAACTCCAGCAGGTCCTGACCACATCATCAACACAAAAATAAAGTCTGCCATTCCCTTCACATTCAATCAGCAGCAAAGTAGAATATAATAATAAGAGTCCAGATAAGAGCCATTTCAAGACCTAGCAGGACATAAAAATAACAGTTGATATTTGATGAGGCTACTTTTAAGGGGAATAACACTCACTGGCTAATAATGATTCAGAAATTTAAAAAAAAAAACAATAATGGCCAAATGATTGTCAAACCTGTTAGTCTGCATCTCTTTCCTAAAATGACTTCTTATAAAGGGAAGCAAGGGAAGAAATATAGAAAGAGTTAAGGATTAGACAGCTCGAAGAAAAAAAACGGTGTACCTTACCTTCACTGGACGGAGCTATGGCACTGTCATCCCACTCCAGGTTGGTGGAGGTGAGGGAGGTGAAGGAGTGCAGGGAGAGGCTGTCTGAGCTGGGCAGCCTCTCCTCAAAGTCCAGCAGGTTCTGGGGTTTGTAGTAATCTGGCATGTAGGGAGCCACATCCAGATAGGGCACATCCTGAACCAGCAGGACCCAACAAAAACGTTACAGACATGCTGCTAACATTTAGGAGCCGGGTTTCTATTGATATTGTAAACAAGTATATGCTAACCAGCTCCAGATTGAAGCGAATGAACTCCAGGCCAGACACCAGTGTGAGGAAGAGCGTGAGGTGATCATGACTGCAGACCAGGGCGTTCCTGTCAGAAGAGGAAAATGGTTGACTTGATGTGAGCGACAGTTACAACAAAATATGTAAACAGTATTTAAAAACTGCTAAAGCAAAATGTGGCACGATATCAATTCATTCCAAGAATGAAAACAACAAACTTTTTTTGTGAATTCACTGCTTCTCGCACAAACATTTCCTTTCCTTCAGACAATCAGAATCAAATGACTGGACGACTTACTTGAAGTAATACTTGTGCAACAATCCTTGGTTCTCCTGGAAGAGGCGCAGGTAGCTCTCTAAAGAGCTCTCACTCAATGCCAGGTATAACCAAGCGCGGCCTACGAAGAGCAGAGAAGAGTTCTTTCCTGCATATTACCCTTTGAATGTTGAATGATGCTTTATTCTCCAAGTACTCTACATGTGAGTGTGTTGAACTGTGTGAGCGAGATGTCTCACTTCGACCGAGGTTGGTTGCTATGTGTTGCAGCTCGTCAATCTGACGGACAGCCTCCCTCCTGGTGAAGTGAAGGACCAGGACCCAGTAGCCGGAGGAGATGTCCTGCAGCCTGCGATGTAGAAACACAACGATTATATCACAGGAGGCACAAGTTGGATGTTACGGTATGCGGGATGCCACAAGAACTCTATTTAACAGAAGATTAACAGTAATATCCTGTAAAGTATGATCTTCCGCGATAAGGTGTGATCTGAAAAGAACTAATAATTCCATTTGATAATGGCCATGAATATAGAAGTTTTGAGGGCCGAAAAGTGATGAGTTGTACCCAAAAAGCAAGCAGGTGGTTTATATTTACCCTCGCTCTGAGGTGAGACACACTGCCCTTCACCTGGTGGAGTACCGGCATGATATAATTGGAGCCTGCACTGAGTTTCTGCTCTGATTATACAGTACAAATGCGATCACAGGTCATTTCCCTGTATATTTTAGCAAGGAAACGTGCGGCAGTGTGGATGCTCTCATTCATTAACATGGACGCCGAAATGAAAATGAAAAATCAGCACACGCCACGCAGCCGGTGTGTTCCAGTTCTCACGGCAACATACTTTTATGAAGCATTTCTCCATTGTGTAAACCACAAAATAATGAGACCGGCTAAAACAGATAATAAAAACAAACGAACCCTCTCGGGTTCAGTTTGATCTTTCACATTATAACTTTTGAATAGATGCAAATTTAAGTGTTGATTTACATCATGTGTGAATAAACTTGTTTTACACTCTTATTCTGTCTTCACTGTTTATGAGCGCTGCCTCTCCCCAAGAGGGAGGTTCATTCAACTGTTATTCATGCTCTCATTGGTTCTGACACTTTCATCATGACGGGTGTAACGTTGCAAAGACACAAAACTAACAAAGTAGCAGATCCTATTTAAAGTCCCATTGATCCACATGTCAAAAAGAAAGAGAAAGTTGAGAACTCCTGCTGCAAAGCGTGATTACTTTCAAATTGTAATTACTTCCTGAGACTATGTCCATTTCTATATACAGCCTATGGTTGTGACAGTTAGCCTGGAGGGACACGAACCCGACACACACGCAAAAGTACAAAAATAACAGGGTTTATACAAAGGTTTTTTTTTTTCTACAACATATCTAAAATAATCAGATTGCAATTTGCACTTTTCCCCTTTCCTCGTTCCCATGTTTTCAGTAAATGTCTTACCCATACAGCAGAGCATGGTCCAGGTGTTCACAGAGACGTTGCAGGACCCGGTCGTGATTTCGGATAGCTGGAGTTTCATCCTCACAGGCTGCAAAGTAACTCTGCAGCTGTAGAAAGCGACATGGTTTCTAGGCTATTTGTTTTGCTGTTCAAACACTCTCTAAGACAGTAAGAGAACGTGCTGTAAAAAGCCCTGCAAATAAGCTAAGCAATGGAGTTATTAACTGAAATGACTTGAAAACTGATGAATTGCAGTCAGTTCATTACTTAAACTCTGTACAATAGCACATCGGATTTGAACTAGATGAGCGATTATGAGGTTAAAAAGTGGACATTTAGCATTAAGGGTGGATGTTAACGTCAAAGGTGGGTGAACATGGTCTAGGATAGTGCAGCAGAACAATAATCCCACATTACAACATACAGTCACAGTAACCAAAGGAATTTGGGGCAAAGCTGTGGAACGTTCTTGACCTTCGAGGAAGTCAGTGACCTGCCCTTAATCCAACAAAGCATGTGTTTCATGGATTAAAACCAAACTCAAGGCCAGAACCCCCATGATACAAGCAGTAAGGGAAGCTGGCTGCAGCACAGGCCTGGGCACAAGCATCACCAGGACAGATACTGTGTACCTGCTGATGTCTGTGGGTTGGAACCGCAAGCGTTTTTGGTTCCCTTAAAAAAGGTCACTCTGCACCTAAAAGAGTACAATTCCTCCGTTGTTCATGTTATTTGAATGTACTGTCATTCGTGATCAAAGCCGCCACTTGTATCCTTGTAGTGATTGATTTATTTTAAATCCTATGTCAAGGTTTTCCTTACACATTAGGATTTTGGGCACCACCAAAGCTTAATGAATGTAAAATCATTGTGGAGAGCATGAAAACTTGAACTCAATCCACATATATACACATATATACATATATATATATGCTGAAACTTGGAGGCATGAACAGCTCAAGTTTGGGGAAGCTTTAAGGATTGTGGCGCAGAGAAAGATCATTTGTATCCTGTGACTATCGTCACATGACTAAGTAATGTTTGGCGGAAGTAATCACTGTATACTTTCTTGGACGCTTGAGACACAACCGTAAGCACCTTCACGGTCCTCTACCGTCAGTACTATAAATGAGATGAATGACATCATCGGTCAAGAAACGAAGACAAAAGTGGAAATAAAAAGGAAAGACAGTCATGAGCTCGCTGCATTAACAGACTAAGATGGAGCTTTCTAATACAATTTCCTGATTATGGACCAGTAGACTGGGACATATTTTAGAGACAGATGACAACAGCCATGCAAAATAAAAAAAAAACTCAAATGTACATGGTTTCACAAACATGCAGGAAGAGAGAGGAGCAATGCTGTCTGTCAGGTTGTGACAGGAGGAGTTTCACAACAACAAATTCTGAAATAAGTCACGATTCAAATGGGAATCAGGAGCATTCATAAATCTACCGGGGAGCCCTTAATGTGTGTGAGAGGTATGGTCGCAGGTGTTGACGTCACACGCCGCAGTGAACAAACACAGCGGCTTGTTGTTCAGCACCGACAGACAAATAAAAACTACAACCCAACAACTGAACGCCAGAGCTTTAACACGTCCCGGTGAGTTGAGACGTGACATGTAATAGTTCCTACGTTGTCTCCCTCAGCTCCCTAAAGGACAAGGCCCTCCTGTGTCCTCCCGACTCGAGACATGTCCCCTTCAGCAGACACAAGACGACCCGACGTTAGCTGCGACCACCCGGAGCGCGTAAACAGTCGCGTCGCTGCATCGCGTGACTTTAATGAAACGTGCGTTTACCTTTTTGACAGACAGCGAGATGTTTTCCAAGATGCGATCCTTCACTTTGAGTTGATCCATCGCCGGTCTGTCGGTCAGCTGACCCACAAAGGCGAAGCTCCTGTTTTGCTAAAGCTAACGCCTCCCGCATTAGCTGGCTGACATGATCTTGTCCTCCCGTGTTTCAAATGGACGCTAGTTTTGTCTCAAGTTGTCCACGCTGCGTTTCCGGTCGTCCACGAACCATCACGGTAAAGCCCAGCACGCGGCGTGGACACTTCAACCTCTGTCCCGGTTAGCCCGGTGACGTCTGCTAATAGCTTCGCGTTAGCTTTAGTCACTTGACTTTTTTGTTGTTTTTTTTAACGCTGAACTCAGGCGTTTTATAATCCTACCACACATAACTTTGAGCGGGAATTTTGTTCACCATATACCACGTTTAATTTCTCTGCTCGCCTCTTTTGAACTACTTTAAGTTTCCTTCTGGCGTTAATTAAACGATGCAGCGGATGTTCAGGATACTTTTCGTGCCGCTGGAGTCAGCTGGCTGACTGAACCCCTGACGTCAGCGGGTTACGTCACCAGCAGCTGCAAGCGAGAGGGCGGGCTGAACCGCGTTCAAAAGTTTGGCAATTTTAAGTTTGCGTGCTCGGCGTTGTGCGAAAACACAAGACATCATAATGCTGTGGCTGAATTTGAATAATCAGAATTAGCTCCTGAATTCGGCCTGCCTGCCGGACTGCATGTTTGCGCTTAGTCGTAAAAAAAATTTAAATAAAAAAATCTTCTTTTTGAATTGGTTTACGTTGTCTCCTCATCCAGACTTTGGCGAATCATACGATGGGAGCTGAAGTGCCGTTTATAGAACTTAACACTTTCATTGACACTAAAAGGAGGTCAAGTCTCAAACTGACAACTTTCTCAAAAGTCTTGAAAGATTTTAATCAATTACATTCTCTCTTTTTTGTTTTGTTTTACTCATTTAGCTTTCCCCCCCCAAGCAGCATTAAATAAGTAAATTTAGTTTGCCATACAACTAGTTTCCAGGACAGTGTGTCACTGCAGGCAAACAGCTAAATTGGTCACAGGCTATAGCATTAGATCCAGGACACATATTTCAATGCATTATTGTAAATGAGGCATGATTATGTAAAGTCACAGGAATGTCTATCGAGTGGAATGTCAATATTTTATTGTTAAGATGACTCCAACCTTTTTGGAAACGCATCAAAGTCTTATCAAAAACAAAGGAACAGTTGGCAAATTCAGTGCATGTAGTTCTTATAATAACCTTTGATGATTGAGAAAATGTGGGTCAAACTTTAATTTAGATTCCTTTTCAAAAGGAAAATGCCCTACTTGAGAGATAGTTTTATCAAACGTAAAGCAACATTATACAAATGCTGACTGACTTTAGAACATATACAGGCCCTTGGGAGATTTCAAAGTAGAAAAAAAAACAAAAAAAAAAACCATTGTATTGCAGTCAGAACCACCTTTTGGCCTGCAGACCCCCATTAGTTGAGTTCCCAAATAACAGAACAGAAACAGGCAAAGTCCCTGTGTGAAGACTTAATCCATCAAGACATTCAATTTCAACTCTCGACACCACAAGTTCCATTCTGTATTCTTGTTTTCTCCTTTTCTCTCTTTCTCTGCATTAGTCTGACTTCTCCTTCTCTTTCATGTGCAGGAAGACGATGCTGAAGACAAAGAGTCCTGTCATCATGGAGAAGACACTGGCATAGTATGGGAAGGCTGAGGGGATAAAGCGCTCGTACTGAGTGTGCTGCAGGGGACGCACGGATACCTGTGGTGGAGAGACACAATTGTTGAAGTCAGCAATGACGGATGTTAAATGAACTGTAAATCATAGAACAGGTCAAGTTGTAGATAACTAAGATTTTTTTGTGTGTGCATAAAAGACAACCCTGAGGTTGAGGAAAAATAACCAACATACTCAATTGGAAAAATATTTTTCCATCTACTATTTTATTCATTTATTTAAGAGTAAAAAAAAAAATCGTCACGATTCCTTCTCTAGAAAGACCATACCAGTGTTGTGATTTGGCTGAGTCCAGGTGCAGTGAGCCTGAGAAACTTGCCTGAGTGGAAGAATAGAGATGTGTGTATCCCAGTCTGTTGTAGTCCACTTTGAACTGGAAGACTCCATACACATCAGGCAGCTTGAACTGGACGCTGTATTTACCTCCTAGTTGGAAGACAATGCAGCATTTATGGTGGATGCTATTTATAACAATGAGGTTACAGGCAACTCAACTCCCCAGATCATAAGGATGCAAGAGGCTGTAGACAAGAATTGAAAGTTCTATCAGCACAACAACACACCATTTTTCTTGAGATAAGTCCTGACGAAGGGATCGATCCTCACAAACTCGAGCTGAATGTCGTCACCATCGAAGGGGACCCAGCGGCCCTCGAACAGCATTTCGATGACAATGCTGTATTCCTGCGTGAGAAAAGTTTACACTGATTGAGAAACACAGAGTTGGGCTAAAGTCTTCAGGGCAATAAAACTTCACAAACTTTTTAAAAGTCCCTTATTGCATAAACTGATATCACCACTGCTTTCCTGAACATAAAGCAGATCTGGGTTCTAAATAAAGACAAAGTATCAAAACACTGGAGAAATGCACATAGTTTGTATTCAGAAACTGTGCTGTTGGATGAGTCACTTGGACTTCCCTGAATTTCTGATGTCACAAACTCATGCTCATGTCATCTGTCTGCCTTAAGCACAGCTCATTGTCCAAAGTTTTATGAGGACGACAACACAGAGCAGTCATTCCACTGCAGAGCTCGCTAGCTACAAAGACCAAGAAAAGCTGTGGTTTGCATAAACATGCGCCACTCAGAAATAAGTTAGCCAATCAGAAGAGAGGATCACTGATATCAATGAGCCTTAAAGATACAGACTCAAATCAGCTGTTCTTGGTGGAGCTCCAGAGAAATGCTTAAGAGAGGAGATGTAAAATTATATTGAGATGTTTTTTGGTACTTATAACACAAATAGCAAATAAAACATTAGAAAAAAGTGTCAAATATGGGATCTTCAAAACTCACCACAAGGTCTGTGATCGTATACGCTGCAGGGGGAGTGCGCTCTCCCACAGGATGATGGGTAACAGCTCCCACTCTGAGGACTCCGGCCTCCTTGAACACCCAGCGAGACAGAGCCTCGGCCAGCTCCATGTTCCCCGTCTGCTCGTGCCTAAACAAATCACACACAAAAATATAAGCCATCAGCTGCCCACATAGAAATATCGGAGGTGGTCTTACAAATTACAGGTTATATTATGAGACTTCGCTCGTTCTGATTAGCTTTAGCAGATAAATAGTTCTAAAATACACCAAACTGCAATGCAACATTTTGTAAGCACCTCCACACTTGTAGACATCTGCATTGAGCACAGCTGAGCAGTAACGTTCACATGGTACAAAAAACAAACCAGGATGTTTTGGGATTTTGTAAAAGAATAGTGATGAGCACCTCTGTGAACCCGGTGTGGCCTTCTGCACAGCAGAGTTGAAGAAGGCGTCGCTGAAGAACTCCAGGGAGCCGCTGAAAACCACTCTGGCGTTGTTTCTGGCCTGGAGGCCGGCGATCAGGAGGGTGTTCTTGCCAACAGCATGAGGGTACTGGAGAGGTAAAAAAAAAAAAAAAACACTGGTCACTAAATGGTCTTGGGCAGAAATAGATCTCAGATTTAGAAAGTAAATGAAAAGCTTAATAATCAAGCTGAGGACATTGAAGGATCAATACGAGTAGACTTTTAAACTTTATTATGATGATACAGTGTGTGAGTGATGTTACCTGAGAGATAGGTCGGTCAGGGAAAAAGGAGTAAGAGGTGGAAGAGCCGGTGAGGATGTCCAGGACAAGAGGGTTTTCTGGGTCTGCAACCATGCTAGAAGAGGGAGGTCCGTGGCACACGAGTTCAAATTCATTCTAATGCAATTGATCTTAGCACAGTCTAAAATCAAGACAAAACTATGATTATGATATTCATCAAACCAACTGAATATTGGACTTATTTATTCACACCAGCATTCTCTTACATTAAGCTCATACTCGGTGCATAAAAATAATTTAGGGCTTTTCATGTGGTACAAAGAAAATCTTGGTTGGTGACATTTAAATCCGGTTCTGTTTTGCTTACCCGACACCCTTGAATAAAATGGGTTTGTTGGTGGGTTTGCCGACGATGGTGGGAGCTTTCAGCAGGTTCTCAGGGTCAGCGACAATCATGGTGTGCTGCACACAAGAAAGATCACTATTTAATACCAACGTGGAGAGTCACTTCTGAAGACTGAACTTGTGAAACAAAGGAAATGTGCCCGATGTCTGAGGATCAAAGCGTTTACCTCTCCAGGATCAGACGCATCGTAGTTGTGATGGTCAATGACAGCAGTCTTCTCCTCATCAAACTCAATGCCGCACTCACTGCCCAGCTCCCTCAGAGGGTCACCTGGGTAACAAGATAAAACAAACAGTAATATAAAAAAAAACAATTCTGTTTGCCGCTGCCTTTCACTGAAGCAGATTTGAGGATGTCTTCAACTGCACTGTAACGTTTATCCTACTTTTACCTCGTTTTAATTAGTGTTTATTAATGTTTTAATCACTGTTCCTAATTTCTTTTGCGTTATGTTTTGATGTATTTAATGGTTTTGTGTGAAGCACTTTGAATTGCCTTGTTGTTGAAATGGGTTATACAAATAAACTTGCCTAATATTCCACAATTTGAAGTGATATAACATTGGAGCAAATACTGTTCGAAATCTACTGACCAATGTCTGAATTGGCAGCAACCAGGACGTTGCCTCCACCATCAATGAAGGAGGTGATAGTTTCCACGTTTATGTTTCCACCAAAGTCTGCAAGATGACCAAAAACAAAATACATTTTACAGATATTTTTCAACACAGCAAACACAAGGCATACCAATTTTCACCTGTTTTTGAATTAAGATTGTGAAATTTACCCTCCACTGATGGCGAAAAGATGATTAAATGGTCGTACAGGAACTGGCCATATTTGATCAGAGACAGGGAGGGATCATCAGCCGTCTTGAAGGTGATGTCGAAGCCGCGATCTGAGAAAGAAGAGAGGCGTTATCAGCAAAACATCGACACTATCGTGTGTAAACCTATGGAACAATGTTCCAAACGATTCGGGAACACTGGACAACAACAATATTAAAGGCTTGCGAGGACTGACGTCATAAATAATCATACCTCCTTGTCAGTGAGTATTATCACAAGAGACAAGTAAAAAAAAAAAAAAGTTATCTTTTCATAACAGCCTATTAGTTTTGATTTATGGGTCATTTGATAATAGTATTCCACACATTTACTTGCTGTATACAGTATTAACAGATTATCTGAAATGTAACCTGCTTTTTGTAAAACGTCAGAGGACAAACTGGTTTCATCGTTAACAATGGCTTGTATTTTAAAAAGTTGTGATATTGTGCATCGTTTCTAATCTACATCTGAAAAGTAACCAAAGCTGTCTGATCATTGTAGTGGACGCATGTTAACGTGCTCATAACCATGCACACCCTCATTTAATTGCTTTTAAAGTATTTCGGTCAGTTGCGTGTACTTGAATATTTGGGTGAGGTCTAAATGGAAATCGAAAATCTAAACATCGTATACTGGGATTAAATAGCTGAGACATATTGAACAGTCAGGGCCCTGGATTAAATCTGGGGAGACACCGACAACATAATAGAGATAAGATCATGCTGGCGGTCTTGTTGTGCTGCACGGAGTCGCAGTGCATCGACATTACGACCTGATGCAAGAGGGATCCACAAATAGTATTTAGGAAAGCGAGTGAGTTTGATAAAAGCACGGTTCTTGTACCGACCTGCCAGACTGCGGAAGAAGATTGAATGGGTGTCCCTGATGTTGAGGTTGTCCAGCAGCACCAGCGTCTTCCCGTCAGCCAGAGCACAGTGCAACACAGAGACTAACGAAAGGAGTAAAATTACATTGTTGTCTAAAAGTCTGAACCTCCTCAAAGCCATCGTTCCGGTTCGCTTCTTGGATGACGATGATAAAGAACCGGAACGGTCCGTCTGCACGACCGCTGTCAACGTCGTCGCCATTTTACTGCAGAAGTCGACGTCAGCGTTACCAGCAGTGGTGCTTAACTTTGACCCCGAGATCCAACCAATCACAGAGTGGAACGCGTCGCCTTGACCAATGGGATGAAAGCTTTGTGATACGACTGACCAAGACGGCAGACAAGCGACTGCAATGAAAATATGTGCCTGGCAGTCATAACCAAAACTAGTCTACGACTTCATAAATTAACTTAAAATGTCATTCCCCATGTTTTGTGTATGTTTATCTAAACTGATGCTGTCTGTCTGCCTGTATTTTGACTGAAAATAATCATTTGAATACAATAAATGTGTAATTAAATGTATTATCCTATATTCCTGTGTAGTGCACTTTTTTTTCCAAATGGAGTTTATACATTTGATTAATTTACATATCTGTAGTGCACCTTCCCAAACTTAAAGTGATGCACAGTATATTGTTTTTAGGATATATTGTCATGGTTCTCTATTATCCCATACCATACTGTATTACACTTCTGCTACACTACCTTGTCTGACTGCTTGTGTACACACCACTTTGTCATTTTGCATCTAAAGGGTATTTTTTTGTTGTGTTCCGTGTTGTTTATTGTTCCACATGAATCCCCCAGTTTCTATATTATATGTGTATATTTTCTGAGATCTATGCATAGAATTGTTGCTCTATTTTTTCAGTTCTCCTTTCTAAATTTGGATTTGTTCAACTATTGAAATTGGACATATGTTTGACACCTGAACCAACTGAAAGTCCTTGTACACATGCACATGGCAAATAAAAACAGTTCTAATAAAAAATAAACAGACAACACAAAGCGAGTCAGACTGCGATGATTCTTTATTGAGCTAAAGATAACTTCCAGTGAGGCTATGCAGGGGTACAGATATATAACACAGCATTATGCAGGTGTTAATATAAATAGAAGAAATAATGACACAAAATCACTGATGACAGGAAACTGTCCTAAACCAAGAAAAAAAGAGTTGTCTTGAATCTGAAAGTTGTTCATCAGTATGTCATCACCAAACGTATCCATTTTTATGTTCAATAAGAGGTATTAATACTTATTTTAAGGACACATAACAAATATACATTTACTATACAAAGAAGATTTACGTTTGTTAAAAACATGAAGAAATGAAACTTCAAAAGGTGTTATTTGCCCTTAACTTAAATCTTTATTACCCCAAATGTTCATATGGATAATCTTTGTATAACTTGCTTTGCATGAAAATACTTTAACTAAGTACAATAAAATATTTTAAGGAAAGTGTATCTTTCATCAGAGAAATGGAAAAATATGAGAGACAAGTCCCTCTTTAAGTTACATTAGATAAGACAGAACTGTGGTCTAGATCAGTGTTTTATGGGAAGGACAATGCAAAGTCCTACATTTCATTCTAAAAATAAACAAACTATACAAAGCTGTATAACTATATCTGCAAGAATTATCAACATTTAACAAAATTACAGCATCTCACCTTGTATAATGGAAAAAAAGAGAGCAAAAACATGATTTATGATCATAAATCTGCAGATAAAACTGTCTGAGAAAAGTGTATTTTATGAATCCAGTTTAGATGTATCTGTAATATTGTGTTACAGTGAAGCTCCGAGGTGTCATCACTCATTATTTCTTGAATTTCAGTCTGTATAAATTACATTTGTGTTACAAGCGATATTTCCAAATTCTTCACAAACTACCCCACTACGCGTGACTCTCACAGTCCATTTCCTCTTCTTTCTCCTTCTCTGCATCTTTTCCATCTGTTCGGAGCTCAGTGTGAGTTTCCATCTGTCCATCCTCCACCTGCTCCTCCTCATGAATCACCTCTCCTGACCCTTCTTCGTCTTGTGTCCGTCCCACTATCCCTCCTTCTGCTTCTCCCTCTCCGTCCTGGGCACGGAAGATGAGCTCTCCTTCTTGGATGACCTGTTCCGGCGTGGGTTGCCATGTTGTAGCAGAATCCCCCTCAGCGGTCGTGGCTGCGGTGTACTGATAGAAGTCAGAGTCTGCCTGGAACATGACCAGGGCCTGAGCTGTGTGGATGCGTACGTGCTGAGCCAAGGAAGTGGAGTCCAAGAATTTATCACCACATGAATCACAAGCGTACAAGATCTGGGTGTTGGGGTCTGGAAACAGAAGAACAGCAGACAAAGTAAGTCTTTCACATTCATATTTCTCATTCTGTTTCCCTAACTGTAAACCAATCTACTTGGAAGGCTTGAAAATATCTTTGTCTTTCCGGATGTGGCTTTTAATATGTTAAACACTACAGTACACAATACAATAATAACTCTTCCATGACAACAAGCCTCGTTGGTCTGTTTTTCATGTCCTGATGTGCTTGGTGCGGTCGATCTGTGACGAGCTGATGTCAGCACATTGTAAACTGAGAGGTCAGTTCAGTCTAAAGCTTGAGCTTCTTTTTTACATGTACAGTTTCTATTATTTGAAATTTTGGCCAAGTTTAATATGAACATCCAACACTATAACATTATATCAGTGACAGAAAAGAATAATAGGTCCCCTTTAAAGTTAAAAAAACACAAAACAAAAACAGACATCTGCAACTCCATGACAGGCGGGAAAACTACATCTGCTCAGATCATGAAATACATTATCTTTGAAAGGAACAAAAAAATAAATGATCATATTCTCAACATGATATTACTTCTTTTTTTATGAGACTTATCATCTTGTAATGCATACATGAACTCATATAAATGTTATTTAAGTTAGAAGATTATTAATAATACAAACCAATTCTACAAAACTTCACAGGTCTGTTTTAGTATTTATGATGGTTCCATTCGTACATGCACACGTTCCGTCAGTCTGTTATTGTAATGCTAATACCAGCAGGGTGGAAAATCAATTAAAAAGTGCCAGTCATTGACAGATAAATGGTCAAGTTTACAGCCACTCAATAGTAAACTATTATTTTGTGTCTGAACATCGCTGCTGATAATTTCTCACCTTAAATAACGAAATGACAGAAAATCCTGTATTGTCAAAATATATAAAAAATATTTTTGTCCTTAAGCTGCTTCTATTAAACGTGTTCATAATTGATGCTGAAAACCATAATATCCGCTATATACATTCCAGGACATTCTGTATGCGTCACATTAACTCAATTCCTGGTGATGGATCAGTATGGAATCATATTTTTTGTTTTTTCCACACCCGGGTCTGAAATCCTGTCATCTTCTAAACTGTGATTTCTTACTCAGTTGTTTGTATCGTTTTCTAATGACATGATACTATTCAAATGCGGATGACTGAGTTCAAACAAAGTACCAGTCTTACCTGCTTCTTGCACTTTCTCCACTGCCTTGTTGATTTCAGCTTTCAAAGCCTCGGTCTCATCTGCAGACACCGAAGTGGCAACCGGAACGACTGTTAACAGACACATGACAACCAATTAAACATTCTCAGTTTGATCACGTTTATCTTCATCCTTTCATCGTCTACAAAGGTGCAGGATGTTGTTTGTGGAATTGATAAAAGTCCTCGAATAGCAATTTGATATGTCCCCAAAATACACCACACCTGGCCTTAAAGACGCTGTCTGACCTGTAAGCTGAGCTACAGCAGTGGCTGCCAGGGCCTCTGTTGCCAGGGTGACGATGTCCTCTGTGGTGACGGTAACAATGTTGATCTCGCTGTCAGAGGTGGATCCCCCCGCGCACCCATCAGCCTCGTCCTCAGCGCTCCCCCCGGCTAACACCAGCCTCTTCATGCCAGCTTTGCCGTGGTGGACAGTCTTGACGTGGGAGCGCAGGTTGTCCACACGGTTGAACCCTCGACCGCATTTGTCACACAGGAAAGGTTTCTCCCCTGAGACAACAAGACAGAGAGAAGCAACCAGCTGAAGGCTTATTGGGGGATGGAGATGTGATCGTAACAGATGAAAGTCAGTGTCATTGTTTTCTCCACGACCTTGAAGCCTCATAATTATCAGACACAAACATTGTCCTTACCTGTGTGAATGATGATGTGCTTCGACAGGTCTCCCACATTGACGAACGCCTTGTTGCACATCTGACATTTGTGTGGCCGGACGTTGTCGTGGTGGCGAATGTGATTGGCCAGCTGACTGGACTGCACAAACCTGTCCAGAGAGAAATATTAGACAAGTTCCTCATCTGGCTCCCTGACACATTTTAAAGGGTCAGTTCAGTGAAGTTGACAAAAACAAAAAAACAGTTCTAAACAACTGGTCTCTAGGGGATGACATCTGTTGTAACATATTAGTAATCCTTGTTAAGATCAGTGCTAAGTGAAGGTCGTTGTCAGCGAGCTTCAACGTCCTTCACAAATGTGAAATATTTTTCCAGTTGGTCACACACATAGTCTGTGATTTCCATTATTCCTTAAGTAAAGCATAAACTTGAACCAATAGTTCATCCTTTCTGTCCTCTCTTCACATATTTTCAAAGGTTATGTCTCCCATGAACAGGTGAGTTTGAAACATGAGCCTATTATCGCAGCATTGATGCATCTGCTTGCCAAGCTGACCTTTTGCCGCAGCGATCGCAGACGTAGGGTTTCTCTCCCGTGTGCTGGCGGACGTGAGCGATGAGGGAGCTGGCCTGGGTGAAGGCCTTGCCACAGATAAGACACACGCACGGCTTCTCTCCTGTAACACAATAATTACTGTCTCACTAAACGGTGGGAAGTGTCTAATGTCCATGTGAGGATTCAGGCTACCAGGAGAGAATATGTTCAGTCCTTCTGTGGTCTGTCTGAATGTCATGGGAGTACCTGTGTGGATGCGTTCGTGTCGCTGCAGAGCTCCAGGGTCACTGAAAGCTCTCTGGCAGTGCACACAGACATATGGTTTCTCCCCGCTGTGAACCCGCAGGTGTCTCTTCAGATTTCCTAAAAAACGGGCACGATCACACAAAGGGTTACCAAATGTCTCAAAGCAAAGAAACAACTGCGTCAACTTTATTTAGCTAACAGCTAATAAACTAAAAGCAGCTTGTGCGACATAAAATGATCAAAAACTGAAGTCTTACTGTTGGACAACACAATTTACCTGAAGCCATTTTTGTAATGGTAACTATTATATTGGAATAAAAAGTCTGAGTTACAAAGTGATTATACAGCACATTATTTGCCATAAAAGGATTAAATGTTGCTGCCAAATGACTGCAGGCTACAGTTACAGTAGAACAAAGAATCCCCTTGTAGATTACTTCCCACCACAAAATCTCATGAGTCATGACTCAAATATATCAGGGATTTGGATGAACATTAACTGCAGCTCTGTGTAATCTGCTGAATGAATAAAGTCCAAAACCCAAAGTTATACAACTTACAAAAGAAAAAAACGTTAAATCTTCATATTTGAATACCAAGAACGTTTGACTTTTTTCAGAGTTTAATAGCTGAACTATAATAAATAATTCAATCATTAGTCAGTTTTCTGCGTATCTATTAATTGTTTCAGAACAAAATGATTGCAACAAACCAGACAATTGTACCCTACATGTTAAAGCAGGGGTCTCCAACCTTTCTTCTTCCGACAGCTACTTTGACAAAATGAAAGTGTCCGATAGCTTCTCATTTTTAGAAACATTTACATAGCTGAGCTCCATCCAACTAGCTGAATAGGCTTCTTTTATGTGAACAATAATAAATTGAACCTCAACAAACACAGATCCCTGCGTTAAAGGTTCCAAGATGGGCCACAAACATCATCATCCACATGCAAACGTTCCTGTTTTCCTTTTCTATCCAAAACCCCTCCCATCAGGGCGGAAATGTTTCACCACAGAATAACTTTGTATTAATTTCCAGTGATCACATGCCAGCAAAGTGCCCAAATGCACAACAAAGCCCCAGGATCCCCTTATTACAAAGGTCAAGGATTCAGGTTTGACCTATAATTCCTCACCAGTCTGTAGAATATGGCCAGACTGTGCATGAAAGGCTAGAGGGCTTTTAATTTGAAACAGATACAGGAAGTCACGGCTGACCAATGGTGTAACTTTATCGCTCAATCATCACTCAGTGACAGACTTTCGCCCTGCTATTGCGGTCCAGCCAAAAACTGTCCTCTTACCTGAAGTGGTAAACTGTTTGCCACATTCTCTACACTTCAGCGGCCCGTCTGCAATATGGATTTTCAAGTGAGCCTTCAAATTCCCCAGCTAAGGAACACAAAACAAAAATGTTCAGTGACATTTCACTCGCAGTTCATCAATATTTATATATGGCTAGCCACTTCAGATTCTCAATTGAGATTCTATAATATTTGTCTGGAATCGTATGTTTGTGTTTGAATATAATAAAACAGAATAGAATTATTTACGTAGCTGCTGCTCTTTTCTGAGCATGTCTTCACCTGGTTGAAGCGTTTGTCGCAGTGCGGACACTTGTTGCCCTTCTCTGTGTCATGCGTCTCCAGATGCCTCATCTTGGCGGTGGGGTCGGAGAAAGCCTTGTCACAGTAGTCGCAGTGGTACGGCTTCTCGCCGCTGTGCACCAGCTGGTGGCGCTTCAGGTTGCCCGAAGTGGTGAAGAGCTTGCCACACACTTCGCAGCTGTACCGGGCTTCGCCCGTGTGGCGTTTGCGGTGCAGGTTGAGCAGGCTGATCTGGCGGTAGCTCTTTCCACAAGTGGAGCAGCAGTATGGCTTCAGAGGGCTGGGAGGCAACGAGAGCTGAATTTATCACACAAATCTGACAGAGTTCAGTAGAAATGAGTAGAGGTCAACTGTATTCACCTGTGTGTTTTCTCATGTGCTTTACAAGCTGCAGGGTCAGAGAAGGCCTTGTTGCAGTCCCGGCAGCTGAATGGCTTCTCTCCTGTGTGAATGCGCATGTGTCTCTTGAAGTTACCTGTGTGGGTGAATTTCTTCCCACAGTCCTGTAAAGAGGAAAACGTACCATGAAGGGTGAGCTGACGAAACCTTTTAATACAAATATTTGCATGCAAATGTAATCAATATTTAAATAAAACTCCCTGCGTTACCAAGATTTGAATGAAAGCTTGCAGCCTCACCAACATTATCTGGTTCTACTGTGACAGTGATGCAGTGCTGTTTCTCAGCTTGCAGCAAACTGTTGACATGAACTTTT
Source organism: Brachyistius frenatus (assembly GCF_029030835.1). Lineage (NCBI taxonomy): Eukaryota > Metazoa > Chordata > Actinopteri > Embiotocidae > Brachyistius > Brachyistius frenatus. The sequence continues at coordinate 3,637,272 of NW_027210615.1, forward strand.
AAGCACAAGACAAAAAGGCTCTGACAAAATATAAACACGTCAAGCGATAGTGTGGGACTTTTATAAATAAATGATTGTCTGTTACATTCAAGTCTTTTCCAAAGAAGTTCAAGCTACTCATACTGATTAAACCTCTCACTGCCAGGTAAATCTCTGTATTTCACAGTATACAGGGTTTAAATCTGGTGTTTGGTTACACATTCCCGTGCTCATTGAATGAATGCATAGGGGCTCCTATACTAATTAAAATAAGGATAAAAAACATTCTAGACTTTGGAAATGTTTTTCAACTGAATGAATCAATATCTGATAGTAAGATGAGTCCTTTTGTGTTCGTCGTGATGCTCAAAATAATTGATCCCATGTTGAACAGTATTTTTTACTCTTAATGGCAGAAAGGGGAGACAAAAGGTCCACACTGCATCTTGAAGTAAAGAAGTTGCGGATTGCAAATGCATTCTGTTATGATACTCCTCCCGCTCGCCGCCACACTGACATTTCTCACCTCACATTTGTGTGTCACAGAGCTGTAAGGCTTTGATTCAGATCGGCTGCTCATGGACTGAGCTTGTCTCCCGTCTCTATCGCCGCATCCTCCCGCCTGCAGGCTAAACTCATCATCTTCCTCTTCAACATCGTCTTCTTCATCATCGGCCTCCCCATCTCCGGTCTCCACAGAGTCCTCGTCCTGTTCTTCGGCTACATGTACCGGCTCTGCCACCTGCTTCTCAGTTATTGTCCTTGATGATGGGCCTTCATCCTCTGAGTCATTGTCTGTGAGGACAACCACAGAAAAAACTTGAAGATGACAATTTGTCTGGAGCCTTGACTGGAAATAGCAATATAGCAAAATTTCAAGGCAGATTTTAGAAAGAGTTTTTTAAAAATCGTTACCACTTTATCTAGAACAGGATGAAAACGATTTTAAAAATAAATAAAACAAGAATCTTTTGAGCTCTAATCAGAAAGACTTTTTTAATTCCTTGTTAAGGAAAAGGTTCTGTCTGATACCACTGATAAGCAGAAGAAAATGGATGGATAGCTTGAGACTCAAAACAAATTCCCCAACCAGTGGGGAGCCTAAAAAAAAGGGGGTGTTGTTTGAATAACTCAGCGCAGACTGCTGCTCACCTGGTGGGAAGTTTCGTCGAGGAGGTTTTCTGATTCTTCTCCCTCGAGAGCTCATGTAGGAGGAGCTGCCGGCAGCTTTCAACTGGGATTCTGTAAATAAATTCAAATCATCTTTTATTTTTGAATAAAAAGGTTCAAGACTTGTTCCACACACAAAAAATGTTGTTGGTCTTTAAAACTTTAAAGCTTTATACACATTAGAGGACATTCACTGAATGGATAGTTAAGTTGAATATGTATTTACTGGGTGTGTAGTCGGCATCAGAGGGGTCATCGTGAAATACAGGTGCATCTTGCGCAGCACTTTTTTCCTCATTCTTTACAGATATCTTCTTTTGAGCAGAAAGGGGGTTGGTTTTGGAGGGTCGTCCACGGCCCTGGTGAGTTCTGGTGGGGTTGGGCTGAGAATCAGTTTCAGCAGAAATCACTTCCTTTAAACCGTCCTGACTTTGTGTGGGGTCGTTCTCTTCAGCGGGAGTGCTGGGCGGTTGCTCCTCTGCTTGTGATGCCACTTCTGCCAGGTCATTCTCAAGTTCATCTTTCTTTCCATCTTCACCTGTTTTTGGATCTGGTTTGTTAAATAAAAAATGGAGAGGCGGTTTAATTTAAATAGATTGTAGTAGCCAATGACTGGATTCATATTTCAGGCTTTGATTACACTCTCAGAACCTAACTGAAATGTTACAAATCAATCAGATTAAATCAAAAGACAGATTAGCACTCATCAATTCTACACAAAAGATGTAATTCATTAATAACTTTACCAGAATAAAATGAATAAAAACTATCATGAATGCCTGAACTTAAGTTTAAAAATGTAAAACTCCTTCTGTTTTCATGTATGAGATAATGACTGCGACCAACCATGCTCAGAGTGCATCTTTGTCATCATCCATACAAACATGGAGCACCATGATGTTAAACTTGCTAAATTGTTAAATTTAACCAAGAAAAGAAATGATTATTACCATTATTAAATGAATTACTGTGCAAGCGGTGAGATTTGATCTGTGCAGAGATTAATAATGTACATTGATTTAAAAGGGACAGTCAGATATGACTGAAATGGAAATAGGACTGATGCATAAATTACAAAAACTATTTCTTCCGAGTGTTGACTGTAGCTCTACACTGTCATAAAGAACACAAAGCGATATGAAGACTGATCTCACCAACGGCAAAATCCAGTGTTATGAGGGACGGAGTTGGATTTGACATCGACTGGTACGCTGAACATGCATTTATGATTTCTTGCATCTGTAGAAAGTGTGCAACAGACAGCACATCTTCTACATTCTGTTGACTTAAAGTCAGCTTGGCGGTGTACATAAATTCCAGGACCTGCCCCAAACCTGCAACGAGAACAAGGCTGGTTAGACAGCAGAGACAGTGGAGTGCATTTACTGCTACTGAAGGAAAGCATTGTGATGATATGCAACGTCAGAAGTACTGGAAGATGAAAATGAATGAACTAAAGGTACATATGGAGCCCACCAGATGCATTGCTAATGTCCAGATGCACTACATCCTTCTGGTCCAGGAAAAGGGTGCGGAAGTAGACGCTGCAGGCAGCCAGTACAGCTTTGTGGGCCTTGAAGTCCACCCCATCCACAACAAATGTGCAGTCACACAGCAAGCCCTGCCTGCGCTGCCGGTTAAGCTGCTCCAGAACCTTCCCACTGTGCCACGGGAACTCCATCGTGCTGAAGGCTTGAGGACGGTGCAGGAGGCTGGCAGGTACGAGCTCTGTGGAGAAAACATCCCATTAGCATTGTCATTCATTGCCGTTTATATGAAACACTACCATTCAGGCAGTGTTTTCCTCCTGCGTGACACTTTTTAACTTTATAGTTCAGACCACTGACAGAGTCAATCATACCAGTGCGAGAGGATATTAGAGGGCTGTGTGAAACTTTCAGTAAAAAGAAAAGCCGTATTGGCTTTCAAAATTGTTATACATAACTCCAGCATTCATAAATGGGTGTGTTTATATATATATTATTTATATGTCATGAACAGCTATATTTGGTAGCACAAAATGATCATAATTACATGTAACAATCCCAATGTGATTAGATTGAAAACTAACATGTGCACTTACTCTGTGAAACAACTGTTTAAAAGTCTGAAGAAAACAAGGCAGTTTCATTTTGCACTGAACTTCTATTCATTTGTAATGAACAAAGTTTAGTTTAATAAAGAATTATTATATGTAACAAAGGTCGTCTAAATTGGTTGTAACAATGCACTTTTTAATGACATCAATTATTAGGATATATTTTCACAGTTATCTTGTTATTTGTGCTACTACACATGTGTGTGTTTTTTGTTGTATTGTTGGTGAAGGTGGTGTTTTCTGGGTTCATGAGTGCAGTAATTCCTTCAGGACACCACCAGTGAACAGCCGTAACACAGACATGCTTCCTACTCACAACTGCTTTTTAACAACCATTCAAAATTACAGCTCACCAAAGTGGGCAATTCGTTGCAATAATAAATAGTATTATGAAATGTTCGCCAACTACAACTACAGCTGCAGCGCCGACATTAACTAACACCATAATGAAGCTTCAACATTTTGTCCTGGTGGCGATGCGCATGTTTGGTGACTAACTTTAGTTTCCTCTACAAGTTTTGACAGCTCGGTTTGACGGTGCAATACATCGATTACAATTCCTCCATCCTTGTAGCTTTGTTATCAGGGATTAATTTAGCGTGCCTACATGCATGTAATAGTGAAGGGACAAGATGGCGGCCCGTCTCGTCGGGCCTGCCTTCTCCCGTCGTTTTCACCACCAGCTCGCTCTTTCCGCCTGATAGAAACGCCATTTTAACGGACAACTAAGTCCTGAATTACCTCCTTGTTCTCGCTTCTTCGCTCCGGCTTCAGGCTGCTGGGCCGAGCGGTGCTACGGCGTGTTTAGCTCAGTTAGGCGAAACCAACCCAATCGAGTTGTTCGGTGATCGATCCTACCCCGCTCACTCCGTCCGCCGTCATCTTCCTCTCTCTGATCGATTGATAGGGACCGGCCGGATGTATCCGAGGAGCACGCGCAGTGCGAACACGTGCTGGGCTGATGGTGACCACGCGGTGGCGCAATAAGCCCGAGTTCCGTGGTTTTGGTAATAACCCCCCCCCCCCCCCCCCCCATGTAGCTGAAACTCACCACAACCACCACTAAAAACATATATTTTACACGGGCCTTGTTATTAAACTGATTTATAGCATATAACTGATTGTTAAATCCACCTAAAATATGTCGTGTCATCTTTCCGACTCATTTTGAAAGACAAATAGTGGTGCTTTAAAGTTTATGAACCCTTGGAATCCCTTTTTACATTTCTGCATAAATATAACCTCAAATATAATCAGATTTTCACACAACTCTTAAAATTAGATAAAGAAAACCCAATCAAACCAATTTTGTGCAAAAATATTATACTTAGTTGTTTATTGATTGAGGGGAGTGATCCAGTATAGCCATCTGTGAGTGGAAAAAGTGTCAACCTTTGGTTTCAGTATGTGCTGGGACCTCCTCGTGGTAGCTGTAACTAAAAGCTTCTGTTGGACGGCCCTGCACATCAAACCATTCCTCCAGAACAGCTTCAACTCAGGGATGTTGGTGGGTTTCCACACTTAAACTGCTTGCTAATTCAGAATTCATTGTTCCATCAATGATGGCAAGCTGTCCTGGGCCCAATGCAGCAAATCAGGCCCAAACCACTATACTACCACCACCATGTTCCACAGAAGTTCTTACGTTGGAATAAAGTGTTTTCCTTTTTCCAATATGTCTTTTTGGAGAGCGGTGACTTTCTCCTTTTAAGACTTTTAGTTAATCAGAAGTTACCCTGGCTTTCTTTGTGACCTTTGTGAGGTTTACATCTTTTTACCACTCACAGATATGTAATATGGGATTGGTTTCCTCGATAAATAAATGACCAAGTATTAATATTTTGGTGTCATTTGTATATTTTGATTTATTTACTGAAGGACTTGTGTAACTCTGCTGATGTTTTAGGTCATATTTATGTGAAATACAACCTATTAGACATTTCTGAAGGGTTCACAAACTTTCAAATCCCATTGTTTGTCTTTCAATATGAATCATAGTGTACTATACAGCGCGGAATAGGGTTGAACAAATGTGAAGTATGAGCTCTAAAAGTATACAGAATCACTTGCAAACCTCTTTTTGAGGGAACCTTAAAAACATACATCTCTTACACTACATTATACATGATTTTGCAGTATGTTTTAATGAAAAAAGCCACTGAATGGCTCGAATACAGTGATTATAGACACATAAGAAAGACCTTTTAATTATTTTTGCTTGGACAACTCCCTTGAAATGATTTCCCCATGAAAGACAGGATGCTTCATAAATGTCCTCTCACACAAAAGACTGAATAGAAGCACCATTGTACAGTCAATAAATGCTGCTCCATTCTGCATTGAACTTGAGAGGAGTTTACCTTATGGTACTCATGGTTTATCCACCTTTCTCTGGATATTACATCGTGAGGAAAACAGCAGTGATAGGCTAGTCATTCATACTCCAATGCACCTCTAACCACCCTCAGAAAATTTATATTTTACTAATCAAAAATTAAGGTCTAAATTGGCTAAAATAATAGTAAAGACTGGATTCACATTATTAAATGTGTTCTGTTTAAAAATGAATACAATTTTTTTGAAGAGATTGAAATTCATCTCTCCCTTTTTTCCAATAAATTTTTTTTATGACTGCTCTCAAATTAGCTGGTGTACCTCTACCTTTAATAATTACAGTTTGTCCAGTCATCATGTGTCGATCAAAATGGTCTCACAAAGCAGAATGTTTATTGTCAAAGCAGGATCAATTTATTCACACAAGTAATAATATACAATAAGTTATTATAAATGAGAAACCATCATTTTGAGAGGAGAGTGTTTTAGAATTGTGTTCGAAGACGGGGGTGAAGTCATGAACTGATCAGCATCTGTGTGTGTGTGTTTGTGCTTGTGCAAATGCAGCTCTATTTGCTGTCCCTGTGTCTCATTATGTTATGTGCTGGTATGATCTCTCTCTTCTGTGAGGGGTTGTTGCTGTTTTGTGGAGCACAGTTGGGACGCTCTGAGTGCCTGAAGTAGGATAATGACAGTGAGGACAGGAAATAGAGGAAGTAGCATGAAAAACCATCACATCCTCACACTGAAATGACTCAAGGTTGATTTCAACAGACTCTCAAAACAACATATGAGTGGTTTAAGCACCCTCTGTAGGACCAACACCTCCTCACACCTAAACAGTCAAATAGGTCATTTCACCATTGGAACATACCAGCGATCGGCGTACCGGATCTTCGTACGTTTTGGTCACAGTTTGGTTAGTTTAGGCACCAACACTACCTGGTTAGGTTTAGGAAAAGATCCTTGTCTAGGTTAAAATAATTGGGTTAGTTACGCAAGTTACATTATGTATCTGATGCAAGTTAAAAACATTCAATTCATTAAAATAAGTCAACTTTGATATTTGTTTTCACACGGGACACGAACAGTAGTTTTCTGTGATAAGTGAAAATCCTATGTTTGATCTATCAAGCCACCGTCAACCTACAGAGACTTTGTCACCGTTTATACTGCGTCACATGACCTCTTTCATCACACCGGTCATAATTATTATAACCACTTGAGGTCGCAGTATTGCCTGCATAAATGCAGTTAGTTTGAATAACTGTTAACAATCGACCAATGTTGTCATTTTTGGTATGAGAACGGGCTCTAAAAAACACAAGAGTGAGGGGTTTGTGGTGAGGAAGTTGGTCCCTCTCTAGATTTTGATCTCTGTGCGGAAGGTCTGTACGAGCTCGTGTTTAGCTGGTTGCCGTCTGGCCCGGACTGTCAGGGTCCCCTCGGCACCCAGTGATGATGTCACGGAGGTGGGGTCCACATCTTCAGGTAGTTGACACTTGTGGGTGAAAGTGTTCATCACGGTACCATCCGGGGCCAACTGCAAGAGAGAATATTAGAGACGATGGTGTATTGTGACTGAAAATAGATGACATGGTTCACGGTTTTTCTGCTCACATCAAAAGACCACAGATCCCTGTTTAATAATGTTTTGAAACCTCCACAGTATATCACCAACTGAAATTAAAAGGAAAGCTGCCCACCTTTTCCGCATGAACTTCTATCTGGTTGTTGGATGTGGTGACGATGACATCTTCAGGGGAGAAGTCTCGCACATCAACTGTGAACTGGTACGAATCATCAAGAGTCTTGATATTTCCAGCTCCACCTGAAAACACCACAAGATGAGAAAGGATATTAGACTACAGGAGGAAACAGGGTAATACAACTGTATATCTACATTTAATTTCCACAGAATTTTCATCTACTCTACTTGCTAATGAACTTAAACTTAGATGCTTCTGGCCTAGAAAATTGTGGATTACAGTACCTGAAGGTAGTGCCTCATTATGGATTGGTTACAAGCATCTCTCTTCTTTTAACAACACTCTGCAATCATTTGGGAACTGAGAAGACCAGTTGCTGGAGTTTTGAAAGTGAAATGTTGTCCCATCCTTCTCCTATTTAAAATTTTAGCTTCTCAACAGATTAGGGTCTCTTTTGTCGTATTTTTCATTTGATGATGTGACAAATGTTTTCAATGGGTGACATCTGGACTGCAAGCAGGCCAGTTTAGCACCCAGAATCGTACTGAGCCATGCTGCTGTAATACGTGCGGATTTACATTGTTTTGCTGAAATAAGCAAGGCCTTCCCTAAAAAAGACGTCATCTGGATGGCAGAATATGTTGCTCCAAAACCTGTAAATATCATTCAGCAATAATGGTGCCATGTAATGTGCACTAATGTGCCCTCATACCATAACAGATTCTGGCTTTTGAACTGTGCGCTAATAACAAGCTGGATGGTCCCTCTCCTCTTTAGCCTGGACTCAGGATGGGTCATCAAAGATTTCCAAAAATAATTTCAAATTTTAATTGGTACGACCACAGTTTTCCACTTTGCCTCAGTCCATCTTAAATGAGCTCAGGTCCAGAGAAACCAGCAGTATTTCTGGATCATGTTCATATATGGTTTCTTGTTTGCATGGTCGAGTTTTAATCTGCAGTTTTAGATGTAGCAACAAACTGTGTTGAGAAACATTATTCTTAGATTGTTGCACTATTTTCCTATGCAATCTTTTATAGAGTGGCGAACCCCTTCCCAACTTCACTGCTGAGAGACTGTGCCTCTCTGGGATGCTCTTTGTAAGTAATAATTAGTTCTGAGATGTTCAATCAGGTGTGTTTTTAAGCCTCACACAACTTTTCTGTCACAACTCTCTTTTGTTGCCCCGGTCCCAACGTTTAAATAATGATTTAAATAATAATGTGAATTTAAAATATGAATAATTTTTTTTATAAAACTAAAATAATTCTCAGTTTCAACATCTGATATGTTGTCTTTAGTCTATTTACAAATAAATCTGGGTTTACATGATTTGTAAATCATTGCATTTTGTTTTTATTTACATTTTACGCAGCGTCCCAATTTTTAACAGGGTTGTAGTAGCACCTGGGCTTTTTGTAGTTATAATAGACAATCGACACCACAGCCAACGGCATACAGCATGAGAGAGTTACTGTAAAGTCTCAGTTGTGCTTAAAGATGGTATGATTTCCATTCTTGGCATATTGCAAAGCAAACTACCAACAATTTCCCTTTCTATTTTTAACTAACATTTATGAAAACTTCATACTTCTTTTATTTCAGCATAATACTTTGTGCATTTTAAAGCTGCATACATTCTAGCTACTGGTGGCAGAGTAACTACGTAGTAACATTTGACATGTTATACTATCACCATATAACCTTGTTGTTGCCTAACAGTCGAATACACATGGAGAAACTTAGCATTAGTTAGGCGTTCTGTCTACCTGATGAACAGTCACTTTCCTTTTAGCTCTGGTTTAGTCTCCACCAACGCCTGAGAAAACAGCTGGCTGCTACAACTGGACACAAGGATGCTGAGGGCAGAGTTTGGAGGGCAGTAAAACCAAAACAAATTGGCTAAAAGAGGCTAGAAAAGAGCTGAGAGGAACGGCAGGCTCCTGTTAGCGGGTATTTCTGGTGAGAACCTTTAATTCATTATTTTTTTTAAATTGGCCTCCTGTATTTAAAAACAGTACAGCAGGAAACAGGTCTACACTAGAGAAAATTATTCTGTGATGCATTTTCTGGCCAGTAACGACTATTAAACCCAACTGACTCTGACATCAGTGACGGACTATGTACACATGACCCCACACACACGCCAACTGACTGGAAATTAGTGTGTGTGAGTGATATTAGCTCTGACTTCACATGCACAGGTTAGTTTGATTATGTGACATCATCCCAACTGTGCGTGTATCTGTGTGTAGACACTGGTCACCAGGCAACCATCTGGTCATTCCTTATACAGGCGTCATCTCAGATGCTCTGTGTGTGAAGTCACACTGCTGGCAGTTGGTCCAGCATTCCCTGGCTTGATGCATGTCTGTGTGTGTGTGTGTGTGTGTGTGTGTGTGTGTGTGTGTGTGTGTGTGTGTGTGTGTGTGTGTGTGTGTGTGTGTGTGTGTGTGTGTGTGTGTGTGTGTGTGTGTGTGTGTGTGTGTGTGTGTGTGTGTGTGTGTGTTGCTTTCCCTTTAGCAGCACAGACCCTGAAGCCTTTGTGCTGCACCTATTGAATACTGACCATGGTTCCAAAACAACACAGCGCTGCCCCTGACACACTGAGCACACAGACTTATGAGTCCATTCAAAGATCAGATGTCACACATTCACACGTCTGTGTGCACCAGCAATGAGCTGATACAGAGCTGTTCACACTAACTGCACACATTACTGAGCCAGGAGATGAACCAGGCACTGAAAGTGAAAAGTCTCATGACCCTATTGTGTATTTTTAACACATGAATGTTCCAAAAACCTGGAACAGAATTCAATGTCTCTCGAAATACAGGCCCAACATAGAGAGCGCTCTCTTGGGTATATCTGTTTTCTCTTCATCAACAGCACCATTTAGACTACAGTCTTACGGAGAAAAATATTTTTTTCCCCTCACATCAATCACACCAGAGTCCTTTTGCCTTTCAGACGAAGTCCTGCCTGTTGTCTTCTGCCTCCTAAGTGTCACTTCTCACATTTTATGGAGCCAAACACCACATTGTACACAAATCACTTCCAGGCAGAGACATAAATCTACTTTACAGTCAAAACTGTCTCTTCAACTTGCTTTTGCTGTTGTTTTTACACCCTTTTTTGTTTACAAAAGGAGTTCCAGAGACCTGAATTTGCTTCCAACTTACTGGAAAAACCCAAGGTGTCGCTCCCAGGCCTCATGAAGGAGCCAAAGTCCTCCGCGAACAGTCCCCGGCTCTTCTCCATGTATGGGTTACCAGAGGACGAAGTAGAGGATGAAGTCTGGTGGAAACTACGCTCCGATCGATAGGCAGAGGAGTTGGTCGCACTCATGGATAACTCCTGTAACTCCTGTAAATGCTGGGTAAGGCAGAGGGGGAGAGTGAAGGGAGAGAAGAGGGAGGCGGAGAGAGTTGAATCTTCTTGTGGCTGCTCTGGGAGTCCTCCAGAGGCTTAAATCTTAGAAATAAAACACAACTCTTCTGTCTTCCTATATTCTGTCTCTTTACCTTTTCCTCTTATATCTGTCAGGTGAGATTTCTCACTATAGTGCTCTCTTGCAGCCACTCACTCATGGCCTTTATATACTGTGCCGTCCCATGCATGGTTGGGAGGTGGCACGTGTATCACAGCTCATTGGGAAAACTTAACAGTGTTCTATATTTATCATGAGACCCACAGAAAGATGGAGAGAAGGATCTGTGGTTGGAAAAGTTCTGGGCATTGAAGGCCCCGAGGTTAAGAGGGAGAGAGAGAGAGGGGGGATTTGACAGAGAGAGGCAGAGCAAGAGCAACAGAGGTGACAACAGTTGTCATTCCAGACACACTGTCCCTGAAATAGCTTCCCCAGACTCACTTTAATTCCCCCTGTGCTCCAGTGCTCCATCTGTCTGTTTCTTCTACTTCTTCATATTCAGTGCCATGTCTTTGACCTGAAATTGAATCCCCACATGTTTCTGAGATTAAATGGCATACAGACCACTGTTTGCTCAGCATGGTTTCATCTCATTAGAGAAGGTTTCTGTTTTCTCGGACCACCATTTTCTACTAAAATTGCGACAAGTCGTCTATTCATTAATTTAATTCCTGATTTGTTAAACACACAACATGAAGACCGAAAATCTGCTGAAAAACAGTTTTCTTGCTGCTGCGCTGGATGAAGAGAAAAAAGTGAACTGAAAAGTGAAACAGGAGCCTCGTCTCTTATCTAAGAGGATAAGTTGAGAACAAAACAAAGACGGAAAGAATGTGCTTGAAAACAAAGCTATCAGTGGGGGCAGTGGACTTAGTAGTGACATTGCTTTGTGACTATTAATATCTGCATGGGGAGCACAACCCATCATGATTAGACAACACTCACTGCTCTTCTCTGACTGATTAGTGCTGCTGTCATCTAATCCATTAAAACCCATTTATGGACTCTGTGTAGGTGACTTGTGTGGGTTGCCTATAATTCACAGATTACATGTAAGACACAAACAACACGTCACTGGTTTATCAGTCATCTGGGAACTTCAGTCATTAACATCCATAATCTGCCATGTCCAGTGTTCTGGAGACATTAGTTACGTAATGTAATTATAGAATAAATGTAACTGTAATCAGTAACAGTTACTGAATAAAGGGGTTGCGTCTCAATATTTTCCTTTTGGTGAAAAGCTTATATGCAGGATATAACATTCATTCTGCTCCTTTGTGTCCTCTCACCGTGCAGGTATGACTTCTCTGTATGTCCAGACAAGCTTCATTTGGCAGTATATGCACTTTAATTTTAAGCCTTGATTTTGATTGGTTTTCTTGTTTGTTTGTGCCTCTCGTTTGACAATCAAATCTTTGTGCATTGCTCTAAGAAACAAAGTGGTCGGCCACATTGTCGAGCAAGAACACCTTTTACTGTTGGAAATTTGAGAATATTCTCATTCTGTAATCCTAAAAGGGCTTTAACATTACTGTACAGTGTAAAGTTTGTTTACCAATGAGGAAAATGCTGTCAACAACAAAATGCTCTATGTCAAACTTGAGCTAACATCTGTGTAGGTAAATTAATGTAACTGCAGTCACTCAAATGAAATAAAGTACCTCCTGCTCCAACATGTTATTTATTTATGTCTAAGACTTTAGAAAAGTAATCAAATGTAATAAGTTACATTACTTTGATGAAGTAATTACTTATTGCATAATTAACAGAGTAGTATTAATCTGTAGCCTATTACATATCAAAAGTAATCTTCCCAACATCGGCCGCTTCAATCATGCTGAGATTGAAATTGGAGTCAGTCTGGTGCACACCATGGTCATCTTTTATTTTGAAGTTGGAAAGGTTACCCAGCATTACAAATGACACAACACTGTGTTATTTGCTTGCAGTCTTATCAGTGTAGAGCTCAGAGCCCCCTGCTGAAGGTCTAAATACAGCCCAGCAACTCACCAGCTCCCCGTCAGGGAAAACATACAGTCTCCTCCTCTCCCCGGTAACAGCAGTAATACTGTTGGTTCACAGTGAACTTTTATTCAAAATAGATATCAACCAGTGTTTTTCACCTCAGCTGCTGGTTGTCAGATAATAGTGTGATATATGAAATGTCAGCAATGTTTTTCACTGTTTTGTTCTCATATTTTTTCTGCTGTACCATTATTATATTTACAGGTTTTTCCTTTTCTCTAATCTGTCCATTATTTGTGTGAAATACTAGGTAGTTTGACATCTTTGGGAATGTAAAAACTATTCAAAAGAACAAAAAAATAACATAATTTTGGTTGCAACTTGTAAGCATGAACTGTGACAATCTGATCAGACGAGATCCTCAAAATCAACCAACCTCTTACAATATTAAAATTACAAAGCTGGCGAGCAGGCTGCAATCGCAGAGAAACTATGAGAAGAGAGTGACAGAGCTTCGCTGGGAGATGAAAAGAGGTTGACAAAGATCAGAGGGTGTCAGAAGGAGTGGTGATAGGAGTAGAGATGAATAAAGAAAGATAGAAAACACAGCATGGAGGCAACAGAGGAAGAACAGCAGCTTATTTATAATGTGTTGCTCAAATTATACTGAATGGTTACTTTTCACTTATAAAATTCTGGAATTATTAATAATTAATAAAGTTAAATTCAATTTAAATTATGATTATTTAGTTTCAACAAATGCTTGAAAATATATACATATTTTGCTGTTTTTATAACCCCCTCTGCTCCATTTTGTAAAGAAAAAAGGGCAATTGGAAGGACCTTATTATGTGGATTTATGGACAGGTTGTCATGCGGTATCATAACAAAATAATAGAGAAGCAGGCTTGTGGTCAGAAAGTTGCCATAGTAGAATATAAGGTTCAGTGAAGCTCAGTAAGATCTGAGAGGCTGAACACATCATAACACCTTCACAACTTCAATCAAATGCATGGTCTTACACAGGCATCCAATATGATTGCCACTTCAAGGCATTCAGATATGTAGGTCAGGGTGAACGGAGATAAACACATAAACACTGCATGGCTTCTGAGGTTAGAGCAAAATAAATGATGTTTATTCTGCCATTAAGTTTAGCACTGCAGACAAATAAAAAAAATTTTAAAGAGAGAAGCATGAGAATCATCCCTGTAAATAAATAACAAAAGCAACAAAAAAAATACATAAAAAAAAATTATCATTGTCTCTGGGAGGAGGCCAGCAATTACAGGAATGACAAACAAAAACAACAAAATGACAACAAGAGAACAAATCTGATCCAGTTGTCAGTGATCCATGTTGTCCCACCACTGACATTGAGTGCCCTCTACAGTATATGTGTGTATTTGTGGGTGCATTCCTTTTGGCCCACGCACGGACACACACAAAGACACACACATATACACACACACACACACACACACCTCTGGTACTTGGGTTGTGTCTGTTTTAGCTGCTGGTTGTTTCATAATGTTGCAGGCAGAGGGAAAAATCCCACTGTGATAGGTTGGCTGAACTGAAAGGTTATCTCACGGCTGCTAACTTATTTTCATACATAGACGGCCAGCTTTTCATGCAAATGTAGCAGCACAGGTATTAATTAATAACGAGACATTAAGACTGGGACCACAATTCACTGACCTTCACACATCGTCCTCTGTATGAAGCTGCACTGTTATTCAGCTTTGAAATATTAACATAAACATTGTAACAATAAAAAAGTAAAGGTAAAAAAATAATTTAATTGAAGTAAAAAAAAGAGAAGAATAAAGCAAATAAACAAACTGATGACTAACGTCATTCAGTTTAATTTAGAATCTGATTGAAACTCAGAAGATATTTTTATCTCATGTTTGCATTCAGTCTTGTCAGTGAACCACTGTGTAAGAAAGAAAAAGACAAAATAAAAAGTTAAAGTCACTTCCTTTTTTTTAAGTGCTAAAACAAAACAAACAAAGCAGCAGTTGGCATCCAATGTATTGACACAGCAACATTAATATTAATTTGGAGTCACCTTTGTGCCCATTTGATGAATATAAGTGTTCAATATTCACCTTTCTTTAAGCTTTAAATGAGCGTCCACAAACTATAATTTAAGTAAGATAATTTGGTTGATAGCTTTATAGGCAATTAACTCTCGTTTAACTGCCTGGCTACAGTTTGGTGGGCTTAAAGCACACAATTAGTTTATCTGAAAGTCTCTGTAGCTCTAAGAGGACTCGCATAGTCAGGTGATAAACCTAAAACCCTAAAGATATAATTTAGTACATGGCAGGCATTCAATTCCATACTTGCAATGTCAAGTCAAATTTAGACTCCTAACAGTGATTGTCCTACAAATTACAACTTTTCCAGTCACTCTCAGCACTGCCAACATTACAGTATAGCCTAAATGTACAAACTATAAAATTCAAAGCTACATGTTTTATCAATACATTGTGTTACAACCTATTTTGGTTGATGTAGCTCTCAAATTGTCCCCTTTAGATTAATTGAAATATTACTGTGAAAAAAAATACTTTAAAATCTCAGCTTTTACAAATGTAGTTTCCACTTCTTTTTTTACTTGCAGACTTTATTTATTTATTGTGACATTTGACTTTTTAAATAAAATTGTGTCTTTACTTGTAATACAAATACACATTGATTTGAAAAGTGTGCTACATAATTTGATTTGCAAATTTGTTTTTATTTGCCAGAGGGGAAACCTTTAAGGTCATCAACAATGATCGCTCACATGTCTAAAGTAAAATCTCCTGTCGCCTCCTGTGCTGTTCCCATGGAAACAAATGTTTTACTGGGAAAAGCAGTTTTAATATGTATATGCATGTGTGTGTGTGTGCGCGCAAGGCAGTGTGACTGACGCTCAGAGCATGCAGATTTCAAATCTCTTTAATAACACGAGTGCTAATTGAAAGCATAAATGGGGGTATAACAAAAGAACAAAGAACAGTAACTAAGGGCTAATTTCAAGTGTGTGTGTGTGTGTGTGTGTGTGTGTGTGTGTGTGTGTGTGTGTGTGTGTGTGTGTGTGTGTGTGTGTGTGTGTGTGTGTGTGTGTGTGTGTGTGTGTGTGTGTACCAGGATCTGAACAATGATTACCTTGACTTTGAGCGGGCTGCTGGAGTTAAGCCTTGATTTCATAGTGTCAGACATGTGAGGATTCATGATGATTGTTTCTTTCTCTGTTTCTTATGGGCTTTTCATATGAGAGTCTTTAAAGCCAAAGACATAAGGAAGGTCACAACAATGATATGTTTATATCACACCGAGCACAGCGCTGATACTAATCGTACAGATAAAGCTTAACATTTAAAATTTCTAAAGCTTGTTTAATTATTTAACAACTGTGTAATTAGTTTTGCTTTGTTTAGAGCAACTGTGCCATGTGACTCGACTTGAAGGGACCCCGTGAAGTTTGACTGGGTTCCTGTTGTATCATGTTATTCCACTGATCAGCAGTTGGGGGCCGAGTGGAAGCAACTTAAGGAAGAAGGCTGCTAGCTCAAAAAAATTAACCCAAATAATGAAGTTTCAAATCATAAAACCACAATATGTTGAGCAGCTATAATCATTATTTTTACAATCTAGTAAAGAGCCGACAGAAAGTTTTTACTCACATCTGCAGCTCATTACAGCTTTACAGAGTTTCCTTACAAGTTTCAACTCATTGTTAAAGCTGTGTGACAGATAACTTTTTTTATGTGTTAGGAAAAGGTAGGGCGATTCAAATACAGACACACAAGCAGACAGAGCTGGTAGAAGATTTTACCAACAGATGGAAAAAGGTCCAAAACACCAGTGCTGGAAACTCAGGCAGAGTACAAGAACAGTATTGGATAGGTATGGGTTCAGGAAGGATGGCTGGAGTTCAGTGAAGCACTTCGGAAATACTAGTGACGGTATCATTTAGGAAAATCTGAGGACATTTGGTGATCAATATGCAGGGTTCTTCTAAATATATAGTGTTAAGCACTAGTCATATATTTCAACCAGGAGTGGAAACCATAAAGAGAATGATTACATGACTTGTACTGGAAAAACAAATCCACAGAAATGTACTGTATTTATCGGTGATTTTTCTGTTTTACTATTAAGTGTAAATGCCATAAAAATACAGTAAATTAATTTTCTACAAAGTATAAACCATGAAATAATGGATGTAATCTATAAATAGATATAATCTGAAATAAAAGTTTGCTTATTGTACTTCTTATTTGCCTTGAATGTGAAATTACTTTGAATTCAAAGTAAAAATTCCCCAAAACTGAACAATTGCTGAAAGTAAAATTCAAAGAACTTTCTATTCTTTTGAAGCAATTTTTTAAATTTAATTTAAAAATATGGTTTAAAAAAAAATCACAGCAATAACGATAGTGCTGAGTGTCTAAATGAACCACTATTTGCTTGCAAGGTTACCATATCAACTCAAAAGATGATGTCAATGTTGTGTTCGCAACTTGTGCTGCGCCCAAAGAAAAATAATGTCAATCTCAGGTTTAAATTCATGTCCAGTGGTTACTCACACCTTTTTGTTGTCATACAGTATTGTTTAGAAAATGTCCACTGATAAGATTATTTTCATGGGAATGACATGGTGCCAAGTATGATATTATGTTTAATATCTCTGCATTACCATAAATTTTATATTGATTTTCCATAGAGTTGGGTAGACGACAAAGTTCATTCAGTTAGAAGTTAGAAGAATTCAGTCACAGGTGGGACCGTGTGGTAAATGGTAATGCACTTTGTACATTATCATAGAAAACATAACATATTGAAGTGACCACGGAGTTAAAAAAAAGAGTGAGGACACATTCTTGTTGAGCAGTTTAAATAGCTCCTACATTCTCGGAAATGTTTGGGCCACTCAATCTCCACTTAAGATTCCAAATGGGAGAAGTCATATACATTATAAAGCAGAAATATTGTTTTGAAAAATGCTTTCATGGTGGGAGGAATGGTACGGTCCTCGTCTGAGGAAATGAGTGAGCGGCTCTCTGCAGGGTGAACAAATGTCAGTCTAGATGAGAAGAGCTGTAGAGAATAGGTGAAGACCTACATGATCACTTCAACCACACTTACTGTGGACAGTTAAGCTTGTAAAAAGGTTATGATTTTCCACCCAGACCATTTCAAACTAAAGCAATTTTGCCACTAAAATACTTTAAAGAGGATGTGCAGTGTTATTTGTACCAACTAGCTTATGAACACTAATAAACACTTTGCAGCTGGAGGAAGATTTCAGTCTGCATGCCGAAGACCATTATTTGTTAATACAACAATTATACAGCTCAAAGGTTCTGCTTTTCACACGCTGATTTGGTCTCTCATTTATGTCCTATTAAATATATTTTCTATGCTTTTCATATCTGTTTTTCATTCTTGTTTTCCTATTAGGTCTTCAAGTAGAAAACTATTACAGTGAAGGTAAATACTGACTGAATGTAATTATCTCCTTCTTGACCTCGGAAAGTGTAGTTTAACCATATATATCATTATGAGCATCACTCGTACCAGTTGTGAATCTTATGTTTACATTTAAGGGATTATACTACAGTGGAACAGGTATTATGAGATTAATTATGTTTTGACGGTGCTGCTGCTGATATCCCCAAAAATCTATTAAAAAAACTAAGAAGCATGAAAATGTTTTTCTTTCACACTGCGTCTCTGTAATCCAGACAAGTGAAGGCATCTAGCAACAGTCCTGCAAATAGTTAACATTAGCTACCCTTTCAACCATGACTGCTACACTACCTTTATGCTAATACCGTAACAGAGGTCAGTCACCAACCAGGTAACAACATCAAACCACATAAACAGTCAGGTATAACACTTCAAGAGCGACTAGAAGGTAAGTCTACCTGTTTTATACATGTATTTATTTTGTTTTCATAAGGGCTGTTTATTTGAGACTATTAATCACTCTAACACAAATATTTTTAGACAAGATGAAGAGCTCAGATGAGTCTCCAGGGAGTGATACAGATGGCGAGAGCAACAACCAGGAGCAAGAAAATCAATCGAAAGCATCCCATAATAAGAGTCCCCTCCTTTCCGATCCATGGAAACCATGCAGACGGCCTCGTGCAATCACCAAAGGTCAGAGCGAAGTGAAAGATCATTTAACTCTGATCAATACAGACCCAATCAATCCATCAGAAGGCAGGTAGTTGGGAGCCAATCGTCATTAAACGTGATATCACACGATAATTTGAGTTTTGTTTGACCTTAATCTGAGAAGTAGATTGTTGTTTAGTTCAAAAACAACCAGATCAATATGCAAGAAGACCTTAATGATAAGACAATATATCATGCTATTTAAATGTTCTGCATTAAGAGTTACTGGAAGACATGCACTGACTGCTTTCATCATTAAACTCAAGTCTAATCTGAAACTGCAAACTCTGCAGGTTCTCCACATACACTGGAATTTCAGCTTCATGTTATAGTTTCCCATACTGCTGTAATTTCAATTATAGATTGCTGTCAATTGCTTTCCATGTGATCAATGTTTTTTCTCATGTGTATCACATTGCTATCTGATCACATTTGAAATAGTTCCTTAAAGCCTTTTCCACTGCAGGAACAACCCTGCACAACATTGTAATGTACTAGTTTGCTTTTCTGTGTTCACTCTATTGTTACAAACCCAGACTCCAGAAATTCATCATAAAAAACAAAACATCAGAACCACTTATGTCAATTTCATGCACTAAGCATAAAGCAGTTGTGGGAAGGACAACAGTGGGGGAAGTGTGGCGCTCATGTTATTGTGAGATTCTCTCTGTTTTCGTGGTCACCAGGAAACTCTCTGGTACACTGTTTTGTCTCTGCTGAGTCCAGTTTCATATGAATTTAACACATTTAACCCATACCAAGGATCTGTTCCTAAACCTAGCCACATGGTAACTAGCTAAACCTTTCGGTTCACACCTAGGTGAGGCAAAATTTGACACCACCAAGGTTTCCTCTTGTGTATTACACGCCTTGGTGTTTTATCAACTTGAGAAGAATGGCTACATGTGATACTACGTTTCACAAAGCTTCTGCAATGAAAAGGTCTTTTCAGAGAGCCCGGCCTGTATTAGCAGCTGCCGTGTGCCTGTAAATCCCATTGAGAACTTGTAGAATATTTAACATTGAGCTCTGCAAATAAACCGTCGACTTGCGTTATCCCTCAGCCTTATCATCTTACTGTTACACTTCCATAATTAAGCATCCGTTCTTACCTGTAAGCAAGAAAAAACTCTTTTCTACCTTAACTGCATTTTACTTTAACACAAAAATGTACTGCCCTATAACATGTTTCTGAGAAGTTTTTACTCTGATATTCTTTCATGTATTTAGAGTGGCTGCTTAAACTGAGGTTTTGTCTGGGAGCAGTGTGTGGGATGGAGTGGTATGGTTACGCTGCTCTGGGCATTTTCACTGCCATCCTCAGTTTCCTCATGGACTTCAGTGTAAAAAAGCTGCTGACAGGTAGACACACACACACACACACACACACACACACACACACACACACACACACACACACACACACACACACACACACACACACACACACACACACACACACACACACACACACACACACACACACACACACACACACTTACAGCATGCAATCTGAGGAACAAAATGACACAAATGAAGACAAATGTTTCTCTCTCTCTTCTCACTTGTAGCTCACCAGTGGCTTTATATGAAGCTGGAGGGCAACATTTTGCTGCAGTTCCTCTGCTGGACTCTTTACCCAGCATGCCTCTGTGCTTTTGCTTCATCGTTCTCCCACAACATCTGTCCCTTCTCCACAGGTCTGTCCAGCAACAGTTGCACTCAAAATATTGACTGTTTAGTTCAAAAGTCCCTTTTCAAAGGTCCTGCTACTCTGAAAGGGTTCCCAGTGTTTCCAGTCTGTCCTAAAACAGTTTGTAGCCCATATCAGTATATTGAAACATATAAATTCAGCTTTTGTGTTTCTACAGGCAGAACTTCTCTAATCAGCTGCGGCAGAAAGATGGTGACAAAAAGACAATTCATATTGAAAAGGTTGGAACTTTGGAAGCCACTTAGTTTTTGTACCATTGAAGACAATTGAAGCCTCATATTACCTTCAAATAAAGTAAAGACAGCATTTCTGCTAAAAACAAGATGTCTGGATTTTGTCCCTACCACTTACATTAGAAGTTCAATAAAAGGGATATTATAATGGCCAGTGTGAAGAGCAGGAATGACTACAGCATGAAACTAGTTTTTCCGCCTGTACGCCTTCACCAACCAGTCAAATTTCAGTTTACATCCATTTCCGTCCATGAAGCCTTTGAAGGAATCCTCCCATATGTTCAGATGTGTGGCTGGTGAAGCTGATTGGCAGGAGACAATGCTTTAAATATAGATTCAAACACATCTTCAACCCAACAGCACAGAAGATCTAAACAATCACCCAAGTTTAGATTAGTTTCACCAATTCAGTGTCTGACATAAATGTCAAATATGGTCACAATCTCCTCTTCTGTTCCTCAGATGTGCCGTTGAATAATGACCAGAGAAGTGTTTTTGCAAAACATTTAGTTGACACAGTGAAGTTGACCTTTGATCTTTTGGATATATAAATTAATCTTTTTCTCCTTTTATCCTATTAGACATTGTTAGCGTGTGAATTATTGAGTTAAGGGCAAAAACGTGTTCTGTGAGGTTGGTGACCTTTGACCTTTTGCCACCAAAAACTAATAATTTTATCCTTGGGTCCAAATGAAAGTTTGTGCAAAATTTTCAGAAATTCCCTGAAGGAGTTTTTGAGATATTGTGTCCAAAAGACAAAGACAGACGAACAGACTTGAAAAATTGCTTTAAAGCACGTTATTTGGCTGCACTATCAGACTCATGTGAAAGTCAAGTATGATATTGTCAGTGTCACAGAAATATTTGAAAGTATAATGTATTTCCAGCAAACAGTGATCTGTGTGCTGTTGCTCAGGTGTTGCTGTGTGCTCATGATGCAGGAGAAAACATTTCTTCCCTCCTTTCATTCCTGAACATCCTGTCTGCTGCTGTCCATTCACACCGCCTGTTTATCTGTTCACCATTGCTTTGTAGCTGACTGATGAAACTGCTCTCTTATTGCCAAAGACAGAACAGAAAGAGACATTTCAGGTGAAGCCTAAAAGCAGAAATAAGTTTGATTTATGTAATCAGGTTTTCCAATGAAGCGTTCTCAATCCTGAAAACAGGATGCGTACCACAAACTGAAATATGCGTTATATTCAACTCAACTGTTTTGTACTGATTGTCCTTGGAATCCCCCAGAAGTCCTTGCTTTCCCTTTATCTTCCTTTTTGATTATCCAGAAATCAGTCCTGCATATTCACTAGGCGTTTTCTAACTCTCTGATTGCCTCTGGCCCTGGTTGTTTCAAAAATCTTGCCTGGTTTGTTTATTTCTTCTCAGGCTCAGGGATACCAGAGGTGAGAACTATGCTGGCTGGCATTCAAATGCCTCATTACTTGTCTCTCACCAATATGTTTACCAAGTTCTTGGGTCTTATCTGTACACTGGCAGCCGGTAGCACGGTTTTCCTGGGCAAAGTGGTGAGAGATGACTCAGCATACCTGTTTGTCACACAAAATACACAGCCATACAGAAACTATGTAGCGAAAGTGTTTTCAGCTTGGTCATGAGCTTTCTATGTTTGTCTCTTAACATCAGGGTCCATTTGTGCATCTTTCCACCATGCTGGGAGCCTATTTGAACAATCTGTGCTCTCTGTTACAAGCCAACGAGAAGGTAAACCACAGTGAAGTAACTTAAAAGTAGAAGACATTCTTTTTTTTTTTACTTTCTCCTTGATGAAGCTGTGCTAATCAATATTTTTTTGTGGTTTCACACAGACGACAGCCTTTAAAATGTTTTTGGGTTGTTTGTGTCCATCCTATTCATGAATGCGATACCTTGAGAACGCCGTGAGGGAATTTCTTCAAAGGCATGTGTTTGAAAATGTGAGCGAGGCATCCGTATTCTAGACATTGTAGCTTTTTTGCTGCAACATCCATATCTGCTGTCATGGCGACAGCTTTTTGTTCTATCTGAAATACAAAGATGAATGTTGGGGGGTGTGCCTCGTTTAATTGACAAGGCTCCAGTCAGATTTACGCTATAGGTGGAAATACTAGTGTCCTCAGGCTCACAATCAGATCCACGACTGGTTACTCCCCAGCTCGTCCAAATATGGTCACTTCTGGCACCAACCCCCCCCACCAAACAACAACAACAACAATAACAACAACAACCCCCTGACAAGATGGCCAAGAATCAAAAACTGGATACTTCAAAACAGTAGTTCACAAATCAGTGGGTGACATGATGGTGGATAGCCTTCTTATCAGTTGTATAAAGTTGTAGGAGAGGAAACAATGTGCAGATTAAAACTCTTATTGTTGAGATTTCTTCCATCAAAATGTTAATGTTGCTCCATGTTTGCTGGATGTGTAAATAAGCAACAGTTTGATACCCTTTGCACCATACCAACTTCATAAAATGATAATGTATGATATCAGATGTTGTGTTCTGCCCTCAAGTGGCCAACAAAT
This sequence comes from Brachyistius frenatus, assembly GCF_029030835.1. Lineage (NCBI taxonomy): Eukaryota > Metazoa > Chordata > Actinopteri > Embiotocidae > Brachyistius > Brachyistius frenatus. The sequence continues at coordinate 3,660,615 of NW_027210615.1, forward strand.
GGCAAAAAAAGGAAGAACTACAACAGTTTATTTAAGATTCATTCATTTTCTCATAAAACAACACACAGATTTTTAGTTAGAATAGAAGTCAAACAACTGGGGAAAGAGGCTTGTGAAAATTATAGTCTGGTACATTTTCTGTGTGGAATAAAATGAATCATAATGCATGCTGTCACTTTCGGTACAGCAGAAAGATCTGAAATGAGACAGCACATGACAGTATACGTGTCTCCTGTAGGAGAAAGCAGATGGAACAATGCTGGTCGTAGCTGCTGCAGTCGGGATAGCCAGCTGCTTCGGAGCGCCCGTTAGTGGTGAGAGAGACACTAAAGGTTCAGCATTACGAATCCATGAGTTTTATTTATCTGCTCACACACTGTCTGTCCTTCTCACACTTTTCTGCTTAAGGCATTTCCACCTTTGATTTCCCCCTTGCAAGCCTCACAAAGATGCTCTTTCCTTTTATCCTTCTTCACAACATGTTCTCTCTCACCTCGCCCTCCTTTGATCACCTCTCGAACTAATATTTCAGTCTCAGCTTATTTTTTTTCTTCATCCTTGCTGGGGGGTTTGGTGCTGCAGATTCAAACGCCGTTTGTACTCAGAAGTTACACTTAATATGTCACAATTTAAATAAAACATCAGTCTATCTATTAACACCTGAAATATATGCTAATTTATGTTGGTGCACATGCAAGAAACAAAACTAATCTAGTGTTATTTACCCTACTGTTGTTCTTTCCAAAATGATTCCTCTGTCTCTCCACCACTCTCCTACTGAAGGTGTGTTGTTCAGTGTGGAGGTGATGTGTTCCCACTTCGACCTGAGCCATTATTGCCCGTGCTTCTTCTCAGCTGCCTGCGGGGCATTGACCTTCCGCCTCTTCTCCGTGTGGAGTGGAGATGGAGGTAATGGAGGCCATGATCAGCACTCGCCCCCTTGTGGTCAACACGGAGAAGGTTTACTTTACGGTCATTGATGGTTTGACCTGAAAAAAGAGTGTTGATTTATGTGCCGTTTACATCATCTGTCCAAAAATATATGGACAAACTCTCCCACGATTAATGCTAGAACACTTAGTTCCAGCAACTGTATGAGAAACCTGAACGCTACAGAACAGGACATGTGTGTGCTTCTAACTTTGGGGAAATGTTTCAACATGACAGTTCCTTCAGAGAAAATGCCAGCTAAGTCTGTTAAGAAATGATTTGATTTTCTAGTAAATCGTCACATTACTAAATCTTGTTGAAAGTCTCCCAAATGCGTTGGAGCAGTTGTAGCAGCATATAAATGCCCCTGGTGTTTGTTTGAAATGCTCAACAATCACCTAGAGCAAAATATTTGGGTGTCCACATACTTTTGGCCATATATTGTGTGTGTGTGTGTGTGTGTGTGTGTGTGTGTGTGTGTGTGTGTGTGTGTGTGTGTGTGTGTGTGTGTGTGTGCGCCGAAATCAACAGACAACCTTAACAACATGTAAAAAGTCTTATGTCATATTTTATTCTGTATTTTTGTTTGCCAGTTAGCACGATCATATTAAAAAGCACATTTTTAAATTGAGTTTGGTTCTAGAACGACACATTCAAAGTTAACTGTTCTTTTATATATTAGTCAATGTAATGCTTTGATGATTTCACTTGTCAATAATCTAGTTAGCTGTGTAATCACCTGCCAGGACAAGAACTGGGAACATTAGCTTTGGTTGAATTAGCAGAAACATTAACGCTGGCACACTGTAAATTTCAATAAAGTCCAGATGCAATAATGTGAGGGATTATTAGATTTTGTTTTGTGTCCACAGAGACTCTTCAGGCATTGTTCAAAACTAATTTCCCCACCGCTTTACCGTTCTACCCGCTAGAGATTCTTCTGTTTGCTTTACTGGGGTAAGTTTATTTTCACAGCATTAAACAAGTTTTCTATTTATCTCTGCCCTTCAAATCAAAGGTGACATTTGATGTTAATGTCAGTCACAATGGAAATAAATTCTACTGTTTAGAAAAATAAAAAAATCTTTCTTATATTCTAAATATCAGTCAGAGTATTTTTTGTTCTCATACCAATCATTTCCGGCCTCTTTCTCCTCCTCCTCCTCCTTCTCCTCCTCCTCCTCCCCCTCCTCCCTCCTGTCGCTTCCCCAAGTCTAATGACTTCCGATAATCTATTGCTGCCTGGATTAAAATTATCCTGTGGTCTCTGGCTATGGATTGTGTTACTGTATGTAAACAGGCTGCTGTGTGGAGCCGTGAGCTGCTGCTACCTCTTCAGCCACCGGTGGATCCTCCATTGTACCAGAACAAACTCAGTCTTCATCAAGCTGCTGACGACAGAGTGAGAGCTCTTTACAACGTGAACGCCTGACTGTGATGAGTCACCTGCAGGGCTTTTTCAAGCTACAGTCAAATGTTCCCAGAATACCTGATGAGATACGATATAATCGTTTATTGGAAAATCTATTTCTCTATTTGACATCTCTCTATTTTCAAATAGAAGCACATTAAAGTGTAAACCTTTGAAAGCATACAGAAGAAATGAAAGACACCAAACCAGAGACATTTGATCTATAAATCCAGGTCTAGTGTTGAGGTTTATTCTGAGGACACACAGAGCAGCCAACTGATAAATATCTTTGTAAATTTCTGTTTGAATGATCTAAATGCCTGTATGTGTTCCCACCTCTCCACAGGAAGGGTCTGTACTCAGGCATGGTGGTTTTCTTCCTGGCGTCGCTGACGTTCCCCCATTCTGCTGGTCAATACATGGCTTCTAAGGTGGGAACCAGCAACATATAAAGGCCGACTCAGTAACTTTTTGTGGCTGTAAATATGTGATCAATGACTGGGCGTCATACTGGATAGAGTGCATTTTGTGTTTTTAAGCTGAACATAGTTTTGTTGGTGTTTCCATGAGCATTGTTGATGTGATGAGTCTTTAACAGCAACATCAAAACTTAAGTTACATTCAGTTGCTGTGTAATGTTGGTCAGTTTGTTAAATGACAAGCCATTAGAGCAAGAAAGCAGATTTTAATCGTGTGCTTTCAGTTTTGGTGCAGAGATTATAGGTTGTGTCTGAAGCTCATCTTTACTTTTCTTCATGAAAAGACCAAAGCCTAAACCTTGTCCTCTGTACCACAGAGCTCCATAATTGTCTAAAAAAAAACTATTAAGAACATTCTACTGATTGAAATGTTCCTTAATGATGGTAAAGCTGATTTTGATTCAGTCATACTCACTATGGCATCAAAATGTTTTATTATTACATCTGAAAATAGTCCAATAACTGCACTATTCACTCCAACATTCACTACCAGACTGATTAATCACTTTGCTTATAATAATTAGATAATTATATCTCATAAATATCTATTAATGTTTAACATTATACTTAACTACATAATATATTACTTAATCAAACATTTCGTTTTAACCGCCAATACTGTGTTAATTTTATGTTACCTTTGTTAGCTTGCTCTAACTAATCAGTAGTCAGAGATGGTACAGAGCAAAAGTTGTGGGGACTCATTTCTGCCATACAAGGATAATGCTTTTCATGTCAATCCAATAAATAAGTTGATTTAAGTGTCACCTTACAAGAGCATGCATATCTGTGTCCTTCTAATCTTATTGGTTTCAATTTTTGGCACAAAGTCTGGCACCACAAAATGAATACATGCTCACGCTTAATCCTTCAACGCTCTGATTTACTTGGGTCTGTTTTCAAATTAAAAAAAACTGAGCTAAAGCAAAGCTAAAATGTTGCACATGTTGCATCACTGTGTTTGCATTGTCAAAGCACTACTACAACTGAGTCTCACAGTCCCTCTAGCACGCTTATAGACATTCTTGTTTGAACATAAAACTTATATTTGTGAGATGTTCTTAAAGAGACATGTCTGCAGTAGGAACGAATGAATTTGGGGCTAATTGCAAGTAAGACGTTTTTTTTAGATATGAACTGTTAGTTTTGGTCTTTTCATGAGCTGCTTTCCCAATAAGAGCTGAATCACAGAATAACATCAGCCTCACACTTTCATGCTGTTTCATTCGATCTTTTCTTGTGTTCAGGCAGTAATCGAAATATCACAAATCTGTTAAACAGTTCACCATGAAGGAGCTCCTCACATCCCTACTGGATAGCAGGCAGTGGAGCTCTCAATCCCACAATGCATCTGTGCAGCTGGAGCCTCTGTTGGAGTGGAGCTCATCAGGGACTCCTGTCTGCCTCTCTTTGGCTTTCTTTCTGTTCATGAAGGTACAAACAATGCAAAGGTCCATTTTTCTGTCCACCTGCTCCTCTTATTCCCAATGACCCATAACTGACACAGTAATTAACATTTTCACAATAGGCCAGCTAAGGTTAAACTAACCTTTGAGGCTGAAATGTTTTGTGATACTTGATGCTCACTCATGGCAATGCTGGTGATGGAAGGAAGGATTTGGTGACTTTTAACAGCTACAAATGTCAGCAGCCAGCAAAATTTTGGCTGAATTATTGATCAAAAGCCTCATCAGCCATCCACAATTCTTATTCTCATTTGTGCTTCCTGGAAACACAAAAAAATTCAACTATGGCAAAAAAAACCAACCATTGTTTTGTATGAGACAAGTTTGTGACACCCACCATATAAAGAACCACTAATGCATCAACCTCTGTGAGAAACAGATTTTTCATTCCCTATTCAGTTTACTGGGAGTTTTTCTTCCATTACCACATTAATGTGAAATGTAAATGGACATGATTCAATGTTTATTTGTGCAATACCGAGAGCAGTGCAAACAGTTCCCTGCACACAGACTGGCACTGACTCATCTGCTGCTACAGGTGCCAGCAGAGCTGTTGAGATTTGACAGTCTGTCTCTGTTGTTGACTCTGAGATGTGGATGTTGGTCCTCGCCTGCACTCTGCCTCTGCCAGCTGGATACGTCATGCCCGTGTTTATCTGCGGTGAGTGAAGGGAAGCAACATGAACAAGCTTCTTTTATATAATACTGAATAGGCTTAAGTGTACATTTAAGAATGCCAAGACTGTCTCACTGCATTTTCTCTTTAAAGAAAACAGAGGTTTTTTTGTTATAGCAAACAGAAATATAAAGTTACAGAAACCTTCTCATTTGTTGTTTTGATGTGTATTTTGTAGGGGCAGCTCTTGGCCGTTTGGTGGGGGAAGGAACAGTTTATGTGTATTCTGCTGGAGTGACCTCAGGCCAGCAGTGGGCTTCGATAAATCCTGGAGGCTATGCACTCGCTGGTAGATATCATGATAGAGTGAATACATGCAGTTTTGCCTGTGTATCTGCAGTGTTATTGTCCCTCTGTTATGTATCTAAACCTTAATCTTGCATTAACTAGTGTACGTTTTTATACACTTCTTCCAATACCAAATCTGCTTAAAGCTATTTGACACAAATATTAATGAATCTGTAAATGTGATCATTTTTAGGTGACTTTATTCCAGGAATCTGTGAATCTGTTTCAAATCAGTAAAAACCTTATGAAACTGTATAAATGTAATTTTATGCTAAATTTGCTTAAATATGCAGGTAGGCTGTAGATCAAACTTTTTATCATATCTAAAAGAGTACAACAACTTGTAAGATTTATATGTATAATTTGTTTGATAGAATTTGATAATACATTGATAAACTGATATTGCTCAAAATACTGACATTAAGTAGGTCAGTTAATTTAAGGAATACTGTTTCAATGTCAGTCCGACTCAATCTGACTGGAAAATCTGCGATACTACATCGTGCCCACTGATAGCTGTAACCTGACTGCAGCACAGGCCTGTCAATCAAACAAACACGCCCCCAAAAACATGGCTTTTTGAGGCATATTTTCTCATTATTTTCAAATGGACCATCAGAAAACTATTAAGAAGGAGTGACTTTAGCTAACAAAAAAAAAACAGACAGAAGTTCAATCGGAGTCTATGAAGCTGGAGGCTTTCAAGAGCCAACCTCTAGCGGCACTTGGTGGTATTGCAGTTTAAGGCACTTTCGCATCTGCCTCATTTTTCAGACCCAGAAGCTACATCCACTTTTAGATATAGTCTATGATTTAACTCAAATCATGATCTTTTCCTAAACCTAGCCAGGTTTTTGTTGCCTAAACTTAAATCACATGACTTTTCTCTCCTAGTTGAGGCAAACCATGACACTGACATGATTTAATCTGGTGGACTGATGTGTTTATTGTATGCTTTGCTGAGATATTGTGTTGGGTTTTGCTCTGTAGGTGCAGCAGCTTTGTCCGGTGCTGTGACACACACACTGTCCCCAGTTCTCCTGGCTATAGAGTTAACCGGACAGTTCAGCCATGCTGTCCCCATCCTCCTATCCACACTGCTGGCCAATGCCGTAGCACGCTCTGGGCACCGGCCATCTTTCTATGATGCCCTTTCTAACAGCAAGAGGCTCCCCCACCTGCCCTCTCTGACGAAGGCATGTCGTCGGTAAGTAAAAATAATGAACCAGAGTGACTGAAGGAACACAACAAGTTTGTGGGAAACCTCCACTGACTGTGATCTTCCAGTGCAACTTAATCAGTGTGTGTGCCCAAAACACCTGAGCAGTATTTGTGATAAATGCCCATGAGCATTGAGTGTTTGTAAAAAATTAAACAGGTCTCTAAAAACTAAAAATATCATCCTTAAAATGTAAAGCCAGGTCTGGCTGCTTTTAGTCAGAAAATAAACATTGAAAGAGAAAAGGGATAAGAGTGAAATAAAAACTTAAATTAGAGTTCATGATATTTTGTATACGCTGATCACAGCTGATCCAACACTGGTCCAACACTGGTCCAGAGTGAAATATTTAAGCAGTTGATCAATGGATGCCATTAAATTTGTTAAGTATATAACGGCACACATCACTTAGGTGATCCCCTGACTTTTAAAACAGTGCCAAGAATTTCCACCAAAACAATTTTACTCATGACTCATAATGTTCGAATTCCTTTACATGGTTTGACCCACTAACTACTAACTGACTACAATAATTGACATTTTTGATACGTAAGCAAGATAAAGAGAAAGTTCAAATCTGTTTAGCTCATTCACAGCAACACTACAGGTGCACGGAAAGGTTTTATGAATATCAAATAATGGCTGTTCTCTGAGGGAGAAAATTGCAGGAAAAGAAAACAACTGATGTGGACAACAAGCTTAGAGGATGAAACTCTGTGAGAAAGATTCTTCTTCCATACAGTTAACCTGCAAAAAGAGCAACTTTGACATTGACTTTGACGTTGAACTGTGATCTGTTAATTTCCTCGCGTTCACTGAAATCTCTGACTAAAGATACAAATAAAGAGTTGATTCATTGATGCAGTGGTATTTTAATGAAGACAAGTTTAATTCACTTTCAAATCTATTTTATTAATATAGCACCAACTAACAGCATTAGTCAACTCAGGGCCACTTATATAGTATGTTTGAGACACTTTAACAATTCCTACACGACAGTTGAGAAGAAAAACTCCCTTTTAACAGGAAACAACGTCCGACAGACTGAGAGGTGGGCGTCCATCTGCCTCAAGGTGAGGGGAGAGAAAAGAGCAGCTGTAGAAACAAACAATAAACAATGGGCAGGTTCACTGGGCCCGTAACAGCCAATCAGAAACATACAGCTGGAGCCGGAGATATCTGCAGGAAGGAACAGAGAGGAAAAAGAACGAGAGGACACAAAGTTAATGACATGCAAAGGTGGCATATACATGCATAGAGAGTGGAAGTGAAAGAAGAGGAGACATACTCAGTGCATCATAGGAGGTCCCCCAGCAGCCAATAACAGTAAAACTAAGGGATTATTCAGGGTTACCTGCGTGCTCTAACTGTAAACTTTACCTGGGAGCTGGTTCTACAGGAAAGGGAAAGATGAAGGCTCCCCTTCTGCTTTTGGACACTCTAGGAACCACAAGTTGGGAAAAGAGGGTACTACGAAGTCTTTCAGATGAATCTCGGTAAAGTGTAAAAAAAAAAAAAAATGTCTGAGAATTGTAATCCAGATGTAAAAGCCAATTAAATGAACACATGCTTCAAAGAGATTAATTTCTCCATACTGCCTTGGCCCAGTTGATGTTTTTATCTGTTTCTCACCCACACAAGACTTCAGCAGTGAATTATACTTTCAGATTGAAATCAAGTCTTGTGGACAGCCCTCATAGAGGTATAAAAATTGAGGCACCTGATGGATCATCCTATTGTCTGAAAGACACCTTGAACTACTTGAACATGTTTTGGGGACAACAAAAAGTTTAATTTCTGGTTTCCCTTTGACAGCAGTTCTTAAGTGTCTGAGCCTCCACTCAGCATCATACAACACACAACCCGAGGATTTTGTTTTCTCGTGTTTTTCTCTTGGAACAAACAGCTTTTGTCACCATGAGCAAATCAAGGTGCTAATTTTGTGAATCCCTACAACCTGAGACTGTTTGAATTTGTATCTCCATCTCTATCTCTAGCTCCATCCTTCTTTCAAAATTTAATTAGGTGTTAAATAATTTTTTTCACCGCAAGGTATAATTTCATAGTTTATAATTTAATTTCACTCCAATTGCTTTTGTTCCAGGCGTGACATGATTCATCTCTGTTGCAGGCTTCCCTCCACACCAGTCGGTAAGGTTTTGGGAGTGAAATTAGTGCGACTTCAGACACCTGCTGGTGCTGGGCCAGAGGAGGTTCAGCAGGCCGTCAACACCTGCACTGAAACACAAATACCTGTGGTGGACTCACACGGTGAACAAATCTATTCAGAAATAATTCAGCCCAACCTTCTGTAACATCAATACTTTGTCTAAATCTAAAAAGAAAAAGAACACTGCACCACACAAAATTATGAAGGCCTTAAAGGCTGTAGCCTCACTGAGGAGCTGACAATTGTGAGAAAACAGTCAATTGGCCAGCTAGCCCTTTCAGCAGCAATCACATGCATGCATTTTTATGTTTGGAACAGAGGACTCGCAGCCACCAGAGAGCTGCACACTTTAAACTGCAGCACAAACTGTGGCAAAGAAAATTGATTTCCTCTCCTCTGTTCTGTTGAAGAGTCGCAGATTTTTCTGGGGTTTGTTCTCCGAGCAGAGCTGCTGATCTTCCTGCGTCACTGTAGGACCGAGGTAAAAATGCTGGTTGGAGATAGACAGGTAGCTGCAGAGTTGAGAGGGAGGCAGTTTGAAAAGCAGCTGTTTAAAAAGCAGGTCATGTCTTCACAATGTGTTTGACATTGACTGAATGCAAAACAGCTGCAAAAAAAGAGAACGGGAGCAGGATGTACAGACAGGACTGATGATGTAAAAGCTCCGCTCGCATCCATTTGAAAACATTATTCAGTCACAGAAAAATATTCGATGGAAAAAGAGCCGCTTTTCCAAAATGGATTTAAACAGATTTATGACATTGCAGCAATGGCCAAAGATAGACTATAGAAAGTATGAAATCAGTTTTTCAGGGGAACAGAAACAATAACTAATACTGACTGCTGTAGCATGACATGCCTGTGACAGATACTGCATACAAAATGAATAACTTGTGCTGTTCTGTTCAGAGTCTGGAGAAACGTCTGGATAACATCTGCTGCGTTCATCCAACCTCGACCCTGTTATCACCTCACAGCACTGTTCAGGAGGTAGGCAGACTGTGGGAAGTGTAATCAGCAGAGATGAATTTAAAGGAGTTGTTCAACACTATGGGAAATGCTGGTATTTTGTCATGAGACAGGCATGAAAAGATTAATACCAGGCTTAAGTCTGTGTTAAGACAGAAAGGCTGAAACTGGGAGGCGGTTAGCTTAGCTTAGCATTAAGACTGAAAACAGGGGGAAACAGCTCACCTGAAAGAATATTGCACATTTCATGACATGAGATTAGTAGTTATCTTCTTATCAAATAAAATTTAGAAAATGAATAATTTCCCAAAGTGGTAAACTTTTCGTTCTTTTCTTTGGTGTCCAACAGGCTCACAGTATACTCAGTCTACTTAGAGCCCAGACTTTGTTTGTCGCAGACAGAGGAAGGCTCGTTGGGTTCATCACATGGACAGAGGTAACGAGTGTTTGCATGTTATGTATGTATTCATACTTATACCCAAACTCACATCTTTAAAGTTGTCCCAGTACTTTCTTTGCACTGTTGTAATATATTCCTCTGTGGTAGTTTGTTACATCCAAATTCACTTTATTCTTTGCAAACAAGACCACGTCCCAGTATGGATTTCTTAAAATTATGCAGGGTGTAGGAAGCAAAATGGCTAGTTTTGGATTCAAGGCAGTCTCTTTCTTTCCTTTCCTTCCCCCATCTCCCTCTTTCTCTATTTCCTCCAGATGAAGAAAATATTAGAAGACTTGGCCCAAAAAATCTAAGCTGCATCAGGAAATCTCATAAGGAAATAAGTATCCACATTTGTCTGATTAGCCTGTAACAATAAATATATCTATTCTTCATTGTCCAAGTGTAACAATATTTGCAAACAAACCAAACTGTCAATTCATGGAGAAGACAATGGATAAACATTTATCAGAGATTATTGTCTGGCTTTTTTTCTAATTAGAAGGATCTCATCCTCTGAGCAGAAATCACCCAGTCTTATACACCACACACAAATTAATCCAGTAAATTCCTGCTGGTTTGTTTCTCTTCTCTTCTCTTCTCTTCTCTTCTCTTCTCTTCTCTTCTCTTCTCTTCTCTTCTCTTCTCTTCTCTTCTCTTCTCTTCTCTTCTCTTCTCTTCTCTTCTCTTCTCTTCTCTATATCTTCTCAATATGAAATAGTTTTCATATCTTAGTTTGGAAATGTAAACAAGAGGTGTAATGTTGGAATCAGTTGGTCTACAATTTGAGCTTCATTTTTAAAGTCAGTGTAAATTTCTGTTTCGGAAAATCTTTTAAATGTATGATAAATTGGAAATTAGAAACTCCTGTTTGCGGTATACCCATGAATGTACAAACAATTATGGGCTCACTAAAATCTCTCCTCTCAAGCCTGCCATTAGGTTCATAACAATCACTGGTTTCCATTTAAATATACTATGAAAATCATGTTAAAACTTCCTTTGGATAAGGAAACCATCCATGACACCTCTCCTCAGTTGTATCCGCATCTCAGTCAGATCCTTCAGTTTTCAGGCTCCTCTCCTGTGGAACCAGCTCCCAGTTTGTGTTTGAGGGGCAGAAACCTTCTCTAGCTTTAAGATTAGACTCAAAACATTCCTTTTTAATAAAGCTCATAGTTAGAGCTGCTCAGGTGAACATGAACCAACCCTTAGTTATGCTGTTACAGGCCGAGTCTGCTGGGGGACCTCGTTATACACTGAGCTTCTTACCTCTCACTCTTTCACTCTCTATAACTCATATCTCACCATCACATCTCATCAACTTCATGCTTTTTCTCTCCCATAGTTTCTTCTTATTGTCTGTTGACTCTCCATTTAGGTCCCTCGCTCGCGTAGTTTCTGTTCTTTCCTTTGCAGATGTCCCGTCACGGAGCTGCATGTCTCTGCTCTGTGATTTTCAGCCCCACCAACAGTTCATGTTTTGTACCTCTATGCTGTCCTTTTCTCTCTCTGCTCTCCTCTCACTCCAACCGGTCGAGGCAGATGGCTCCGCCTACCTCTGAGCCTGGTCCTGTCGGAGGTTTCTTCTTGTTAAGATGAAGTTTTTCTTCCCTCTGTTGGAGGTTTTTCTCCCTTAAAGAGGAGTTTTTTTTCCCTCCTAGCTTACGTGGGAATTGTTGAATTGTTGGGTTTCTTTGTATAATATTGTAAAGTTCTGCTGTAAGGACTTTAAATGTGTTAAGTGCCATGAAATAACCTGTGTTGTGATTTGGCGTTAAATAAATAAAATTGAATTGAATTGAATTGAATTGTAGTGGTGCATGTCGCTAGTGCCTCACTCAACTCCAATATTTTACTCTATGAATTCTCAGAAGAATGTATTTATGTATGTTACACCAATCATCTCCCACAGAGCCCCAATATAAAGCTGCTATGAGTTGAATGTGAAAATATCTGACTTTGATGGCCCCCAGTGATAGCAATAGAAAACATACTGTGGCATACATGTTTGTAACATTGTAATAACTATGTTAGTAATTATTGAGATCTTAAAATAAAGGCAAAAAATAATAAGCTTCCAATAAACTGGATATATCCTTCAAGGATATTTTTGAGGCAATAAATTACTCTTTCATTCAGGACCCCCTGTGGCCACAAGAAGTAATTACAGGTGGCTGGTGCATCAAAGTAGGTCTGGTGTTATCGCTCACAACTTCAGTTTTCTTTGCTGTCACTATAGTCTGGAAACCCTGTTTGCACAGCCACTGTGAAGGGCACACCAATCAGCAATTAGCGGACTGATGATGGTAAATTGGCTTGGGAAGAGTCAGTATTATAAATGCCTCTTCCCTTTGTATTATGAGAACTAGTGCCCAGTGTAGGAAGCGGTTTAATGAGACCTGTGAAACCTGTGTCTTATAGATCCCAAATACTGCCATTAATGAAATGCAGTTCAATATAGTGAAAGCAGGTGCTGGAATGATGTTGAGGAAAACAGCTGCAATGAGACCTGGTGGAGGCGTGAGGCACAATCCAGCACATCTTTACTGACTCACCCCCGTTGTGCCGTTCTGCCCATCTCACTATGATTGTTGATTGGTTCACTATGATCCACGAAAATTGCAACTCGCTACGTCTGCCCTGCAGTGGGTACAAAAATAGAGCCCAATGGTCTCACTCTAAAGGAAGGAAAACACACCAATTCCTAGCTTAAGATGATTACACACTAATGATAAAAACATAGTTATGAATTATATTTTCCATTTCTGCCAATAGATCCCCCTGAATTATACACACAAGTCCTTTAAATTCTGATGAAGGGTACTGTAAGTGGAGCCTTTCAGATGTTCATGCAACAAATACAAAATGATCATCTCAATTCAAGCACAATTTTGCTGCTCACCCATGTGAAGTCAGGTAATTTGAGTGATGGCTAATCTGATTAGTGTGGATGTAAACACCTGTACTCACAGCAAATGTGTGCTCAAAATGAAGTAGCTGGGAGGAAAATGTCTCAGACCGAGTCTGTTCGGAAACCCAGCTGTTGCTTCTTTCCATCTCGTTATTGTTAGACCGAGGGCTGTGGAGCTGTAAATTAAATCGAATCTGGCTTCTGAGAAGCAGTTTCAGTTCCTGTTTATTTGCTGCCTGCTGCTTTCAGACGCTTCGGAATATTGTTCATTTTAACACAGAATAACTATCCACTTTTATACTATTATCTTTCACTTTTGTGTCAGATTTTCTTCTTATAGGAAAGAAACTACAGGCCCTGTTGTTATAAATTGACTTCATGTTGGTTCATTGTTGTTCTCTTGAAGGCTTTAGATGATGGATGTGATTATACAAGCCTTCATTGCAGTCTTTTGTTGTGTTTCATTCACATTCTGAACACTATTCAGAGCAGCGCTGAATTCACTAAAGGGGAAACAAACACAACACACAGCTTCAATTTGTGTGAACACCATGACAGGTAGCATTAACACCTCTATTCTCCGACCATCTCTCACTCTCAAACGCACAGGCTTGCTGACATACATGTCTAAATGCACAGCAACCACATGCATGCTGAGCATGTGTCCTTCTCCCTCTCTGTTTTCCTACGCTGGTCTTTTCTCTCCTCGCTCCCCTGCACCTGTGTCTCTCAGACACAAAAGTGTGAATTAGAGCTAATCACAGTTGAGATGCAGCCAGATAATTGGATGTGCACTTTCTTCTTTCTTCTTCTCTCTAGATTCAGATGAGAAATCTTAAAGGAGACACAATTCAAATGTTTCGTTGATATCTTTTCTCAAGGTTTGACTTCATGTTTTTGTCCCTGAACCAAATTCTTCTTCGCATGTTAGGAAAAGGGATCCAAAACACAAGACAGCCGTATACAGCACATATAATAAAACCCATGTTTTATCACAAAATAGCTACACTAGTGTCATTTAACTCTGCACAGTTCAGTTCTACATATAATATGAAAGTATTTAATGTACATTGAATACAAAATGAAATGTAACAGTTGAACTATGTACATTCACAAAAGTATATGCCTCAACCAAAGAGAAAAGACTATCTGGAGTCTTTGTAGTTGAAGACCAGGCTCGTACATTTTTCCAGAGTTGCCCCTTAAGCTATCTCACAGATTGCTGGTGGTTAAGACTCGAGTCCTCTATTTTAGGCTTATTTCAAAGATTGCCATCAAGATTGGAGGCTTATTTTTTTTTTCTTTCCAAGCTTAGTTGTAGAAAACATCATCCTCGGAGAGCGAGCTGCTGTCGACGTGTCGGACGGTAGCTTCTGCAGTCACAATGTTTCTGCCCACAAACGGATGGTGTCTGTCCTGCTGAGGGTTGGGCGTCGGAGAGACTGAGTTGGCCAGAGGTGGAGGGACTGCGTTGGCTGCAGTACTGCTGCCATACGTCTGGGCGTGAATGCTGTACATGTGCTGAGGGACTCCGACACTTCCACCATCGAGCAGGAACTGAGACAGGAAGTGGCTGTGGGCTGCTGAGGAGGGAGGATAGTTTCACTCAAAACAATGAAAACATGATTTGAAATACAAATAGTGGCAGCTTGTCTCAAGTTGTAGTGATTTTAAAATGTCTAAACACTGGTTTATTAAACTGGAGATACACACACAGTGTTTGTGTTGAATCAAAAAAAGATGCCAGTGCTCTCAATGAGCTGCTGCACAGCATGTAGCAGCTGTTTTGGATTACATAGGACTGCAAATCACATGTGAAAGATATTTATTTTGAAAATACATATAAATTCATGAGGGCGTAGTGGAAGAAGCTTTATTCGATGGCAAACACTGAATTCCCCTTCAAAACTGGAGCTTCATTTGCATTACATGGCTGAAGAATACAAGATTTTATGCACAGTAGTTGTTTAGTCCACACAGATGTCAATTAGCAATCAGGCTTTATCAAAATTACATATAATAACTGTCCACTAGTAGTTAAAATAAAACTCATAATATCTCAGTATGTGACCATGAAGGGATCACACTACATTTGTGAAAGAGAGTAATAGTACTATGTAGCCTCGTGAGGATTTACACTGCAGAGAGCTACTAAAGTGAGCAACAAGAACAGTTGCAGTTGATTTCGATAAAAATCTTTTCTCAGTTTGTTAAGTTTCCTTTAAGAGAGATTATTTAGTCAGTTTCAGGTTTTTTTTTAATTTGTGACCTTTGAACTTTGGCCACCGAAATCGAATCAGTTCATGAGTCCAAGTAAAGATTTGTTGAAAATTTGACAATACATCTGTTAAGGCCTTCAGGAGATACTGCCTTTACTTAAATGATAAAAAATGAGGTCACAGTGACATTGACTTTTAACCTTTGACTTCCAAAATTGAATTAGTTCATCCTTGGGACGAAGTAAATGTTTATGCCAAATTTCCCCCTGCCATTTGTGAGACATCACGTTCACGAGTATGGGATGGACAGACATGATACACAAATATATCTCACAAACAACATCAGTAAATGCTCTTCAAACTTGGCACAGAGGCATACAAAATACATATAACAAAGTAAATAAAATTTTAAAAAGAGATAATCAAGGACTTAATACTGGTCAAGTTTTGTTTTGTATAAAGGACAAAACAAGGACAAAAAAAAACCGGACATTTTAAATCTATTTAAACTATTTCTATTTAATCTTCTGTTTACCTTTTTGGGCAGATAAGAAGTGTGGCTAGTCATGATGGCAGTAAATGGCAGTAGGCTATCACTGTATTTCAAGTAATGTGTGTACTGGATGGAAATAAAGAAATAAAAAATAATAGCCTTTGTGGTCCTGTAATTTCAATATATTGCTGCAAACCAGAAAACATAATTTTTGGATCAAAATGAAATGGAAAGAGAAATTTCCTATGCTTTATCACAAGTGGGGCAAAGAATATGAGGACCTGAGGAAATGATACGTTGGAATATCTCTTCTGTACGCAGCCCATTTCAGAGTTTCAAACTGAGCTGGTCTGGTTCAACTCCATGTTAAATTTACATCTGTCGAAGCTGCACTAGGCTTCAGCTGTACTTACTGTGCTGCGTTCACTTTATGTTTGATGAAGGGTGAACCATGGAAAAGGAAGGAATGAAAGGAAGGACTTGCAAGCTTTTTTTGTTGACTGGCTGTGTTAGCAATTGCAAGTGTCATTTACAGTACATGGAGTATGAATAAAGATGTGCATGTACCAAACTGGCATTAAATTTGGATTCTAGGGTTCAGTTACCTTGATTTTCAGACACATGTCACTACATCTGTTTTATTGAGCATAATAATAGCATGTTGGCTTACTAGCATTAATATGCTCTTATGCTTTGCTAGCATTAACCACTGAATTGACTCTTTTATTTGTTATGTCTCTTTTCTCTACATTTTTTTTTATCAACATAAAGGAAAAGTTTTCGAAGTAAAAAATGATTTTCAGATAACAATCAGCCGAACCCAGACAGACTGTTACAGAAGAAATGTCTTTTGTTTCTTTTATATTCAGATACATTGGATTGGCAAAGTTTGCAGTAAAGAAGATTTTAATGAAAATAAAGACTAAAAGTTCCAATGCTCACCAACCTTGTAAACTGGTGGATGGCTGCTCAGAGTTATCGTTCATGGACCATACATCCATGGCTGCCTCGGCCAGGGCAAACTGCTCTGCTACACCTGAAAGACAAAAGGCAAACACATTTTATGTTGCTCTTCTCAGGAATCGATTCCCCTGTTGTTTTCCACCAGGGTTACCAACAGGGAATCAAATAAGTGCGCTAGATTTGAGTCAGTCATGGAAAGTGCTGGGGATTATTGATTTTTGTAGGCGCTCCCTCTGAACAAGCCAATCACACAAAAAAACGTGTCAGAGGGATCAGAGCAGTGCTTCATCTCTACTGACCACAGCTTGTTTTTCTGAAACTGTCTCACCTGCAGCAAAGCGAGCTTCCTTGATCTCATCCGTCATTTGGGAGTAGAACTGTTCATCCTCGTGCAGCTCAGCCCCAATGCCCCCCCACCTACCACCTCCTTTACCCCAGGCCCCACCTCTCCCAGCTTCACCGCACCCACCCCAACCCTTCCACTCAATCAGGTGGGCGACCCGCCCTTGGGCCATGGCCGTCGGCTTGGTGATGTGCTCCTTTATAGTGGCCACCAGACCTAAAAAAAAAAAAGAGTAGAACGAGAAAAAAATGATAAAAATGGATTTGATAAAGGCTGAAATAAATTAGATTTACAGTATGTGTGGTAAAAGAGGTAAAAAGAGGGTAATTTCTGAAAGTTTAGTGCAGATAAAGTTGGAGTATAGTAGAGGAGATAGGAGGATATGGTGGTTGAAATCTAAAAGGACATAAGGGAAAGATAAACTATCATGAGATGGTTGTATTTGAGATTAAATTGTTGCATAACCATGAAAAGAAGCATTTCTACTGCTGCCTTCATAGAAGAGGATTTCTTTTTACAGAATTGCATATTCTTGTTTTTAATTTGCAGCTCTTTTACAGCACTGTGTGGAGCTCTATTCGCCAGACAACCACATGATATCAAGACAATTATATATATTATTATGATTAACTTCTTTTTTGACACTGCACATACATTAAGATATAGATTTTTAAGTGACACATTAATGCACAACAGAAAAAGTGGTCTTATTTAGTTGTTCAGCCTCTAGTTAAATATTGTTGCTGTTTTTAAGTGTCTGGTACGAAAATAGTCACAAGGAAATTATGTACAAGTCACATCAGGTCTCCAAATGTTGCCCTAAATGGACTTAAGCAGTATCTATGAGTCACACTGTTCTTGTATCTCTGCATTAATGTGTTATTCATTACCGGTGGACTCACTAGCCAAAACCACAAAGAAGCCCTCATTTCATTTAATCACAGGAGACAGGAACGTTGAGAGGTCTTTAAAAAGAAGTGAAATTGACAGTAGGTCATGTTGCAGGACAGGAAAATTAAATAGATGTAAAATGACCAAAAAAGGAAATGTTGAAAAGGTCAAAACAGAGACAGAGGATAAAAGGTTAAGGTAAGAAATTATGGGGAAAAAAAGTAGAAAAATGTCAGACAAAGGAAGGGTAGCAAGCGTAGGGATTAGAAAAACATGAAATAGAAATAGAAGGAGGAATAGTTCAAACAGAGGAATCGGTAGTGAGAAATAAAAGTGTGGTGCGTTCATTCCAACTGAGAAAAACATGACAATGATGTCATTTCTTTTAAACTCAGCACCCGGTGACTCTTTTTCTGTGTTGTTGTGACACCACGACTGTCTCACCCTGTGTTCACACTGTGACGACTCTGTTCTGGCTGACTGTTGGTGGTGAGAGGAAGCTATGTTTGGTTATGTGCACACAGCAGGAAAATCCCACTTGTTTTTCAAATGGGGTATTTTGTGCATATTGTCCGCACTGCATTGTGGAAAAGACCAAATCACTGGCTGACAAAGCTCCTTGCAGAACTATAATGTGTTTAATGTGTTTCAAGAACACAGTTGGTCACCATGTCTGTTAATTTATACAATGCAGTTAAGAAACAGCATTTCAGGTGCTGCCAGATCCTCAGGAGGTTGATACACACTGAGCTCCTGGCTGCTATGCATGTTTCTATGCAGGCCCAGCATTATATTTCAGCATAAAATACTTGAATCCAAAATGTCACATATGCATAGCCTATGTATGAACAAAACTAAAACATTTTCATGAGTTTGCATGATTAGATTTGTATAAAACTTAAACCTGCATGAACTTCAAGGGCTTTTTCTAAATCTTATTTTCTCCCTCACTTTTATTGTCATTATTTTTCTTTTCACAAAAGTATTTTTGAACATTGTTCCCTTACTTTGCAGTTGACACAGTCCCGATAAGACAAAAGTTGACAAAAATGTTGATATACTTGTCTGAGTCCGCTTTAGTTATTATTGTGCACTGAAGGATAGATAGATAGATAGATAGATAGATAGATAGATAGATAGATAGATAGATAGATAGATAGATAGATAGATAGATAGATAGATAGATAGATAGATAGATAGATAGATAGATAGATAGATAGATAGATAGATAGATAGATAGATAGATAGATAGATAGATAGATAGATAGATAGATAGATAGATAGATAGATAGATAGATAGATAGATAGATAGATAGATAGATAGATAGATAGATAGATAGATAGATAGATAGATAGATAGATAGATAGATAGATAGATAGTTAGATAGATAGATAGATAGATAGATAGATAGATAGATAGATAGATAGATAGATAGATAGATAGATAGATAGATAGATAGTTAGTTGATTTTAGAAAAGACACTAAAGTCAACTGTACAGCCTTTGTTAACTACTGATTTGGATATTAATTCTCCATTGGCTCACCACGATAAGCAAACCCGCTTTCACATTATTCATAGTAATTTGTTCCATACTGATTATATCAATCAAGAACAGCGTAAAATTAATCCTCCCCCAACTTACTCATGAAAATTAACCATTCAAACAAACTTTTTACAGTGCCCCACTGTGTAATGTCACAAATAAACATATATTAATGAACCCCAAGCAAGTGTTTTTTATAAGTGGGTGTGGAAGCAAATAACCAGTCATACCAAAATTTTAAAAAAAACAACTCTTAGTTTCAGGTTGTACCGTAATGAAAACATTATTATATATCCCATATCTGCCAAAAAAATTCCCCTAAATCCGACCCACTGAATCTTTAAAATAACTACTGTTATTAACTCAAAGAGAAACCAGATATGACAAGTTCAGCCATGACATTTCTAAGGCAACAAGTCTGTCAACACGTCATCTGAGCTTTCTTTTAAGAAATGGTATCTCAAACTTGTTTATCATGTTGCTATGATAAACAGGGGGTTACAACTTTCATAACCAGACTCAGTCAGGAGTAAGTCCCTTTATAAAAATAGACCTATATTTCAGTATGTGAAGCAGGACTCCCTGCTGTATGTTGGAGATTACAGAGCACATGAGCAAACACAAGCAGATGAACAGACAGGGAAGGTAATGAAACCTGCAGATGCATACCAGCCGACATGGGAATAATTCTCAAAAAAACATCTAGTCATAACAAGGAGATAAAACTGGTCATTTCTGTAATTTGCCAGTTACTGTTTATTTCAAGCAGTGGTAGACCAAACTAATAAACAGAACCACAGCAAATCAAATTTATGGTGGTGACAGTGATACCAAAAGAAAAAGCAACTTGGATTAAAACAATGTGGGATTTTGAAGTCTAATGATTGCAAATGGTATAGTTTGTTTTCCCAGAGTTAATTATCACCATGAAACCACAATTGAATAAGCTCTGCTCTCAGCCCTGTGAGCCTTCACAGCATATTAACATGCATATATGACTCATAGATCTGAACACCGTGAACCCGAGGACACTATGATTGCCTGACAGCCTGACTGCATCCCAGGCATGTAAATCAAACCAGACATGCCCCAAAACATACTTCTGTTTGAGGCCTAATATCTCAATAATTATGGACTCATTTTCAGAAGAACCACCCGAACACTCATCAAAAGGAGTGAATTTAGATAATGACACAAAAAAATGTCTGATATTTTCTGGTAATTTCTGATCAATACCCCAAGAAGAAACAGCAATAAAGAAATATGCAGCACGTTTCTTAATGAAAGTTTTCTTTAAACTAAAAAACTGAGGAGATTTTGGTTTGGGAAAAAAAATGCATGTTTAAAAGAAGCCTGTTAATTGAGGCTTCATTAGAAACTACTTCAATGAGCTGAGCGAACTCATCAAGTCAAAAGACTTCAGGTCAGAAGAACTCAAACATTTAAACTGTTTTAACTCGAAATTAGAAAATATTTGTTGGTTCCACAAAAAATTCCTGCATCTGTTAACTTTGTATGCAAGATAATTTGTTATATAAACAGGTATCGATAAAATAAACTCAGAACCTTCTTTCTCCAATAGTAATAAATAAAATGGATTTTAATGACCATCATTTTCAATAATACCCTCAGATATACTCTGCTGCATTTTTAGTTCCATTTTTCTGTATGAATAAAAAAAAACTTAATGTGTTTAAAAAAAAAACAACATACTTTTCAGTCCAACACTTCTGCAATTATGCAGCCAAATAAATGTTTTAATTTTTTTTAGGTCTGCTAACGGGGCTTTGTCCTTTTACTGATAACATTACTGAATAATATCTGCCTAATGCATCTATCAAAGAACATCACACAAGAGGAATAAAAACAGCCATGTCTGTATTATATTATTCCAAATATAATTACACTTGTAAAATAATATTTGAGCTTGCACAGTATGATCTGATTTGAGCAGTTAGGATGTCAGCTCCAAGTCTACTTAATTTGCATCGCCAATTTAGTTGATGATTGACATCTGATTAGGACAGAGTAAATGTTATAAAGCTTTTTTTTATTTTTTTTTATTAGATCAAATCTGTCACTCCCGGAGGAGGTGTCTGCCTCTCTGCCATCTGCCTGAATGTCTGTATTTGTTTAACATATTCATGAGGTTTTCATGGCTTTCATAATTATACTGTCAGCGTAATAAAGGAGCTTTCACTTGGAAAAGTTCAGCAAGGCATAACACATTAACTGAGATAATGAACCTCCAGCAGAGAGGGGGAAGCAGTCGACATGAGGCAGAGAGAGACAGGAGACAGAAAAGGGGATGAAAATGAGGAGGAGGCACCGACACGAGGAGAGCAGGAAGTTAAAGATGGAGAAGAAAATCAAATGGAAGAAGGACGTGTGTGTGTGTGTGTGTGTGTGTGTGTGTGTGTGTGTGTGTGTGTGTGTGTGTGTGTGTGTGTGTGTGTGTGTGTGTGTGTGTGTGTGTGTGTGTGTGTGTGTGTGTGTGTGTGTGTGTGTGTGTGTGTGTGTGTGTGTGTGTGTGTGTGTGTGTGTGTGTGTGTGTGCGCGCAACTGTCTATGTGAGGAACAGGCTTGTTTTAGACCATCGTAGTGAGGATGTGTTGACATAGTGATGACTTATTGGCTTGTCTTCACTTTTCACACCTTTTTAAGGGCAGTTTGAGGGTTAAAACTTAGTTTTAGTGTTAAGATTAGAATGAGATCTTGGTTAGGATTGGGGTCAGGCATTTAGGTGTAATGGTTAAGATTAGCGTAATTGCATTATCGAATTGAATGCCTCCACAAAGATGGCCGTACAACCGCCGACCTGTACAACCATCTTTGTGAGGACCTGTTCTAGTTTTCAACCATCGGAGTGGGGACATTGTGACAACGTGAAGACATTTTGGCCAGTCCTAATTTTGTCACAGTTCTTCAAAGGGCTGTTTGAGGGTTAAGACCATTGACTGTATATGAGTGGACGTAACTTCTGGGTCTGAAAAATGCAATGAGGCTGTAATACCACAGAGTGCCACTAGAGGTTGGCTCCAAAACCCCATCATTAATTAGAAAATAACCTTCAAAAAGCACTGTTTTTGGGGATGTGTCTGTTTGTTTGACAGGCCTGTGGTGCAGTCAGGTTATGGCTATCGGTGGGTGGGACGTAGTATCGGCAGGTTTCCAATCCGGTATCGCTGGTTATTCTAAAGATGGCGACGGTCAAAATCTGAACTCGAGGCTTCATAACAGTCATTCACAAACCAATGGGTGACATCACAGTTGGTTGCCGCTTGGTTAAGACTTGGTTTTAGAGTTATGATTAAAATTAGATTTAGATTATGGTTGGGGTCTGGGGCGAGGGAATGCATTATGTCAATGAATGTCCTCACATTACTCATCCCCATGGGACACAAACACAGTTTCCGAGGTTGTTTTTTTCCCCCCAGTCTCAAATGTTGGATTCATAATGAAACACACCGTGAACTAAACACAACATGAAGTAAACATGCTTGTTTCCATGTGAATGTGTGTCTCACCTATCAAAGAGGATGTGGCCAGCTCGCCGATGTCATAGCGGCTGGATTTATCTGCCACGCTGCCGTTGGAGGGATTCTGGCCATCCTGCAGTGTGACGCACAGGAGGAAGGATCTTTGTCATTCATGTGAGTTTATATTTCCAGTGTGAACAAAGAAAACAGCCACATTTTAGTTTGTCGCCAGCACATTTATGATGTTTCTTTTAGGTTTAAATGGATTTCCTCTGAAAGAGTGGCTGCTAACTCTTTATCTGAACCTTAAAAATCACCAGAATCAGAGTGATGAGGTTTCTGCACAAAAGAACAGCACACAATGTAGACACAAACACATACACGCACCAGGAGATTCACATACATCCTCCTCTAGCAATCATTTCCTATGCCTAATGACTCAACCCACACTTTTCCCACTTTTTTTTCTTCTTCAAGGAAAGAGGTGATAATAACAATATCAGCCAGAAATCCTGCAGCATTCACACCCAGTCTGAATGAGCTGCAAACAAAAGGGGATATTTTAAACCTGTCTGCTGTTTACACCCTCAAGTAGCTGCAATCAGTATGAAAAGAGAATAGACTTTTCAAATAGATCTCTCTTGGTTTTTTGATCTTAGAATAATGCCTTGACAGTGCAAACAAAATGGGATTAAAAGCATGAAACATGCTTATATGTTAGTTGGATGGTTCCAGTTCAAACAGTTGGAGATTAGTCCAGTTTAAGTTTTACAGATGATAAAAATGCACTCAAATGTATCAAACCCTTTATTCTTTAATAAAGTTTTACAGTTGTTACATAATCAGTATAATTAAATAATCGTTTAAGGACATTGTTTGGCAAAGTGATAATTTGTCTAATATGTAATGCTTTAAAAGGTATATACAAATACAAAATATAAAATGTCTGGCTGTAAATGTAACTTTAAATCTTTTCTCTACTTACTTTAAAATATTTACAAATGACAGTATGTGACAGTTTCAGTCCCAGTACTGATGGAGACACTGAAAAAGTGAAGGTTGTACTTGAGCTTGATGACATTACACTGTGGCAAAACAGAGTAGAAGTAAAGATGAAGTTAAAAAAAAAAAAAAGAAAGTAAAACAAATCCCCAAAGCAGCAGAACAAAATGTGCTGTGATATTTGAGAATTAGTAAAGTCGGATGTCATTCATGTCAATAGCAGATGTCGAGATTAACTATCCACAGATGCTGCCAGTTTGTTAATCTTCGTGGTTAAAGATTTCCACATGGACAAAGTGACAGATAGTTTTGTAGGAGCAGACCGAACATGTGTGAAAGTAAAGCTAAACATAAAAAGGAGCTGCTCTTAGTTGACAAACATATGATAGGCAGATAATCAACTAAACTAAAAACAAAATCTGATCGTAGTTTTTTCTGTTATAATAATTCCAGATAATCTTGAAGGGAAAGCCAGTAAAAGCCTTTATTAAAATAAATTCTTATTTTACTCTTATTTAATCAGCAGAACTGTGTGCCAGTAAACATTTAAGCAGCCCAGCGGCGCCTCTACTTCCTCCGCAAATTAAAGAGAGCAGGAGCCCCAGCACCCATCTTGTGCTCCTTCTACCGAGACACCGTGGAGAGCATCCTGACCAGCACTGTGTGGTTCGGGAGCTGCACAGCCTCCAACCGAAACACCCTGCAGCGCACAGTGAAGGCAGCTGGTAGGATCATTGGTTCCGCACTCCTCCCCATCCTGGACATCTCCGACACCCGGCCTTACCCTCAAAGCAGTCAGCATGGTGGGAGACTCAACCCATCCCTCACACAGCCTCTTCGGCCTCCTGCCTTCTGGGAAGGAGGTACCGCAGCCTTCGTGCAGCTCCTCCAGACTGAGGAGCAGCTTCATCCGTGAGGCTGTCAGGATGCTGAACTCTCTCCCCTCTCTCCCCCTCGCCCCATAAAGTCTGAACTTTTGCACTTTGGACCCGTATTTGCACTACATTGTATTTATATATACTGCAGTTAAGTGTCACTGTGGCTGTTGTCTGTTTTATTGTTTTTTTATTGTTACATATTTATACTTTTCTTGTTTTATCTTTTTATTTTGCACACCGTGGGACTGTGAGAAACAATATTTCGATCTCTGTATGTCTGTATGTCATACGGTGGATTGACATTAAAGTTGAAGTTGAAGTTAAAGTCCACCCAAATTTGAGAACAAATATTCATCCAGTATGTCCTGTATATGTAATATAAAAAGTATATTAAACAAAATGAAACACCATTGCCACCATTTGGCTGAAGATACTTCCAGTAAATGCTGTTTTCTCGCTAACCTTTAACCTAAAAGTCAACACATGTTGTTTTCAGACTACAAAAGGAAGGTCGATGCTGAAAAGGTCAAAATCAGGCCAGAAGGTAACATTGATGGTTTCTACTTGCCTTGACAGAGGACGGCTGACCCTCCTCAGTCTGCTGCAGAGTTGTTACGGGGAGGTGGAGCTCTGTGGGTAATCACACACAAACACTGCTGATTTACAGTGTATACATATATATGTCAGTATGTTTATGCGTTTATGGGATCATGGTCTTCCAAACCAGTTGGGTGTAACGGCCAGTGGTCAAGCGAGGCTCACAGATAATGGATGAGAGAGAGAGAGCATCGAATCCTATTAGAGTCATTTAACTGAAGCTGCTCTGCATATTTAGCTTTGGAGCGGGCCACAATCTGCCGATTTGCTTTATAATTGATGACGATGAGGCTCTTATGAATGACAAGAGGAAATGAAGAGCAGGTCAGAACAATAGAGAATTAACATCATTAGAAAGGTCAGTGGACACACACAAGCACACACGGGAATAGAAATATGCTCGGGGTTTCCTAAAGGAGGTGTCGTCAAGACAATTGGCTGTCGCTATGGAAACGCTACAGCAACAGGAGGCGAGTGATGCCCTTCGATTTACTTAAGTCCCGGTCGCCAGCGCACACCGGTGCCCCAGGGCTGTGTTTGATCTCCGGCCTCATCAGAAGCTATTAGCAGGTCAAGAAACCCTATCACGAGTCCTGGACCAGTCTGTTGTCCTTGTGGGGTTGAATCCCACCCTGACTCACTCTCTCATGCACACACACACACACACACACACACACACACACACACACACACACACACACACACACACACACACACACACACACACACACACACACACACACACACACACACTCTCTCCCACTGATCTCTTATCTGTTTGTCTGGCGCCTCACAGTTGCCTTCTCTCTTTCTTCCCAGCTTGAAAGTGCTGCTCTCAATACCTCCCACCTTCTTAAAAGGGGCCTTTCCTGAACAAAAGCAGACTTTGTCTCACAGAATATTTTCAGGCTGCACTGCACACTCAGGCTGAAAATACGGACTACGGCAGTAAATGTCATCTACTGACAAAACAACAAGTAGGTTGTTGTTTGGAGGAATCAAATCAAGTTCTTATCTTTTGTTTTGACAGCAGAAATGACTTGTGTTCTTCCTGAAAGAAGTCCCGTCATCCAGCTGAGGCAGTGTTGTTTTATCCAGACAGCTTTTCAGATGCAACACACACTAACTTATTTCCCACCACTGCAGTGACAGACAGCACATATGAGAGAGATTATTATGAGCCAAGTCACATCTTCAAGTCATGACAAGTTGGAGATGAGAATCAGATGAAGCCGTCACATCCTAAAGCCTCTGTTGTCCTCCACTGATCCGTACAATCTTCATCATCAACCTCCTGCCTCCGAGTCCAATTACTAAAGAAATCACCACAGATTCACAACAGCTTCGAGAGAGCAGATGAAAATAAGAAAGTTTTTTTGTAAGAATTAGCTTTGTACAACAGTTTCACACTAATTATTCCTATGATGGATTGACATCTAAAACAAAGGTGATTCAGGTGGTTTTACCCTCCATCTCTGCTGCTGATACCTCAGGGATATATCTGAGCCGTGCCTGTATACAACTGCAGGATGATATTATCAAGCATTTGCTATGATTTTCTGAGCTCTCACATACAGCTGTCTCTCAAACACATGATGTAATTTTCTGAAATGCTTCTGCTCCCCGACTGATTTTTGGCTGCTGTCAACAACCCTCAAACATGCACACAGATGTGGAAGCACAAACAGGTGGACTCGTGGCACTGACCTTTGTGACCTTTGCAGAGGCAGGAACCCATGGTCTAAGGACGGCCGGCCGGTTATCTGTTCACCATGGCGGATTGAGGATGAGGAGGATGAGGAGCGAGTGAAAGAGAGGAAGAGAAAAAAGGGGGGGTGAAGAAGAAAGGGAAGAAGAAGAAGAAGACGCAGCAGCAGTGGGAGAAGTATCAGCCAGCAGAGGAGCAGAGAGAAGTGAGAAACTGATGCGAAGAGGGGGAAAGTGAGAGCGAACCAGATGAGCTGTAATCTGATGCATTGGCTGAATTCTCTGTACAGGAGAGGAGAGGTGAGAGAGCGACATAGAAAAAGTGTGTGTGTGTGAGGAAGGGGGGGGGGGCAAAGAGAGAGAGGAAATGGGGAGAAAGCATGTATGCTGGTTTGCTGATGATTTTGAATCCCCTCCCCTCCATTTCTTCTATTCTCCTCCCACTCTATTCTTCCTCATCATCCCACTGTACACATCACACTCTCTCTGTGGATCTCGGAGGACTTACTGACAGAGCTTGTTGATGTTGGATGCTCATATGTGTTGGCGTGTATTTAAAACATATTCGAGTTAGAGCTGAGTAGATATATGATTCTACAGCGGGGCTTAGTATGATTTAAATTTGTATCTAATACAGTTTCCAATACAACACATGCTTTTAATATGGAATCCAAAATTAAACTGATTTTAATACCTGACATAAAAGAATTCAGAAATTCTTCAAAATAATTATGACATCAAATATTAATCTGTCCTGGCATTATTGCAACTTTCAGCTGAGATCTGTTTCAGTCAAGGCAAACAATACAACACCTTGCTTTATACACAATGATGTGCATTCACTGCTCACAATAAACAGTGTACTACTATTCACTATCACTGCACAGTTTATATTCAATACATATTAGAATATAGTCCTTGTTTTTAGGCCATTTGCCACTCTCCAACTTTATATATCTAGATCTTGCATTGAAAACATTGGACATCACTGGAAAAACAGGCTTTAAAAATGAGATTTTGAACAAAATATCAGAGTTCCTCAACTTGTTTGGCCTTTAATGGACTCGTTAGGACTTGTGAAGTAGTTCAAGGACTGTCATTAGAAGTCATCTGATGAAAGGCCAGAGCTGAAAAATTATCTGACTCTTCAAACATTGTGGTAACACTCGACAACCACGGATTGATGATTGATGATCTAAATATGAAGCTAATTGAAGCCTACAAAGCAGAGGAAGAATAATAATAGATACCAAAGAGCTTCCAGACTGCAATTACCAAAGTCTGGAATATCATTAAGAAATGAAGTTAAGGTGAAACGTGGAACTAAAAAAAATATCAGATTAAACTTCAATCTATATAGGGCTTAGTTTGTTGTTATTATTATCTCAATACAAGTTTATGATGAGAAAAAGACTCATTTGTCTCAATGTTTGGAAAAATCTGTTTTTCAGTTTAAAAACTATAAAAACTTTTACTGCATGGATCAGATAAAAAAGAAAATCTTATTTTCCACCCTCCCTCCCATCCATCCACACACTCACACACACAAACACACACACACACACACACACACACACACACACACACAAACACACACACTGAAGTGAAACGACACAGCGTTGCTTCCTCGTTGACTCCTACTGCTGGTGTAACGGGGGCTTTGCTAACGTCACCCGAGCCAAAAGTGCCGTTGCCTCCATTGTGGTGAAAATCCTGTTGCCATGGCAATGACATCACTCCATGCTTTTGAAGGTTTTTTTTTGCCACTAATTGGCCAGAGAAGGCAGGCAAAGAATCATTATTTGATGGACATGGGAGGATGGTGCTGATAAAGTTATCAAAACACCAGAGGCTGACCTTAACATTCAAAGAGAGCTCAGCTCAGTTAAAAGAGCTGTGATGTCTTTATTTTCCTTTCAAAGAACCAGCCTTCCTCTTTATTTACTCTGAGCTAAAAATTCACACAGAATTTTCATAATATTAATGAAAACCCTTCATTTAAGTATTTCTTAACTATTCCAGCCACTGTCACTGATGTGTTGCTAAGCACAACAGCCCTGGAAGCAACCATGGTACCAGATTTATACTTTGAACATTTCTCTCTTGTTGAGCTCCCAAAGCTAACTGCAATTATTTCCTCATCTGGATCATCTACCTGTCTCCTGGATAACATCCCAACTAAACTCCTCCAGGAAGTATTCCCTTTAATTAGAACTTCCATGTTAGAGCAGATCAACCTATCTATTGTAACCGGCTATGTACCACAGAGTTTTAAAGTGGCTGTAATTAAACCTTTACTTAAAAAGCTGACTCTTGATCGTTTTAGGAAACTACAGACCCATTTTCAACCTAACTTTTATCTGTAAAATGCTTGAAAAAGTTGTTGCAAATCAACTTTTTGATCATTTACAAAGGAATGGTCTGTTTGAAGATGTTCAGTCAGGCTTTAGAGTTCATCATAGCACAGAAACAGCACTGGTGAAAGTTACTAACGATCTTCTAATAGCCTCAGATAATGGACTTGTCTCTGCACTTGTTCTTTTGGACCTCAGTGCTGCTTTTGATGCAATTAATCACACGATTTTATTACAGAGATTAGAAGATGTTACGAGGATCAAAGGAACTGCATTCGACTGGTTCAAATGCTACTTATCAGATAGATTTCAGTTTGTTCATGTAAACAATGACTCTTCCAGACAAACAAGAGCTAGTTATGGCGTTCCACAAGGCTCAGTGTTAGGCCAAATACTTTTTACTTTGTACATGCTTCCTTTGGGAGATATCAGCAGGAAGCACTGCATCAACTTACATTGTTATGCAGATGACACTCGGCTATATCTTTCTATAAAACCAGACGAAACAAATCAGTGAGTAAAACTTGAAGCCTGTCTAAAAGACATAAAGGCCTGGATGACCAAAAATGTCCTGCTTCTAAATTCAGACAAAATGGAAGTTATTGTACTTGGTCCTAAACACCTCAGAAACTCTTTCTGTAATCACTTAATTACTCTAGATGACATTCTCTTGGCCTCCAGCACCACTGTGAGGAACCTTGGAGTCATCTTTGAAGAGGATTTGTCCTTTAGCCACCAGATAAAGCAAGTCTCCAGAACTGCCTTCTTTCATCTATGTAATATTAATAAAATCAGGAAAATCCTTTCTCAGCGTGATGCAGAAAAGCTAATTCATGCATTTGTTACATCGAGGCTGGATTATTGTAATTCCTTGTTGTTAGGACGTCCAAATTACTCGTTAAGAACCCTGCAGTTGATCCAAAATGCTGCAGCAAGAGTACTGATGGGATTTAACAAGAGAGATCATATTTCTCCTGTTTTATTTTCTCTTCATTGGCTTCCTGTTAAATCAAGAAGAGAATTTAAAATTATCTTGCTCAGTTACAAAGCTCTTCATGACCAGGCTCCATTTGATCTCAGAGATCTTATAGAACCACATCATCCTGACAGATCTTATAGAACCACATCGTCCTGACAGATCTTGTAGAACCACATCATCCTGACAGATCTTATAGATCCACATCATCCTGACAGATCTTGTAGATCCACATCATCCTGACAGATCTTATAGAACCACATCATCCTGACAGATCTTGTAGAACCACATCATCCTGACAGATCTTATAGAACCACATCATCCTGACAGATCTTAAAGAACCACATCATCCTGACAGATCTTATAGAACCACATCATCCTGACAGATCTTATAGAACAACATCATCCTGACAGATCTTAAAGAACCACATCATCCTGACAGATCTTGTAGAACCACATCATCCTGACAGATCTTGTAGAACCACATCATCCTGACAGATCTTATAGATCCACATCATCCTGACAGATCTTATAGAACCACATCATCCTGACAGATCTTAAAGAACCACATCATCCTGACAGATCTTATAGATCCACATCATCCTGACAGATCTTATAGAACCACATCATCCTGACAGCGATCTTCTCTCTCAGCCTGCTTGTGGTTCCCAGAGTTTCCAAAAGTAGAATAGGAGCAGATCCTTCAGTTTTCAGGCTCCTCTCCTGTGGAACCAGCTCCCAGTTTGTGTTTGAGGAGCAGAAACCTTCTCTAGCTTTAAGGTTAAACCCAAAACTTTCCTTTTTAATAAAGCTCATAGTTAGAGCTGCTCAGGTGAACATGAACCAACCCTTAGTTATGCTGTTACAGGCCAAGTCTGCTGGGGGACCTCGTTATACACTGAGCTTCTTACCTCTCACTCTTTCACTCTCTATAACTCATATCTCACCATCACATCTCATCAACTTCATGCTTTTTCTCTCCCATAGTTTCTTCTTATTGTCTGTTGACTCTCCATTCAGTTCCTTCGCTCGCGTAGTTTCTGTTCTTTCCTTTGCAGATGTCCCATCATGGAGCTGCATGTCTGCTCTGTGATTTTCAGCCCCACCAACAGTTCATGTTTTGTACCTCTATGCTGTCCTTTTCTCTCTCTGCTCTCCTCTCACTCCAACCGGTTGAGGCGGATGGCTCCGCCCACCTCTGAGCCTGGTAACCTCAGAGGTTTCTTCCTGTTAAGATGAAGTTTTTCTTCCCTCTGTTGGAGGTTTTTCTCCCTTAAAGAGGAGTTTTTTTCCCTCCTAGCTTATGTGGGAATTGTTGAATTGTTGGGTTTCTTTGTATAATATTGTAAAGTTCTGCTGTAAGGACTTTAAATGTGCTAAGTGCCATGAAATAACCTGTGTTGTGATTTGGCGCTAAATAAATAAAATTGTGTTAAATTATTACAGAAAACACTACAAATTCTTTGTCCTGGCGAAAATGTAATTACACAATTTTTGTTTTAAAGAACAAACAACAGGTCTGGCGAGACCTGAAAAATACACTTTTGCAAAAGAAAGGTTAGGGTGAAAAAAAGGATGTGAAAAAGAGAAAATGTAATCAGGATGATTCGGAATGCTTGTCACAGTACTAAGTAAGTACTAACTAAGAACTGATCTACACTCATCACACGGAAACCTGCTCGAGGAGATTTTTGTTGACAAAGACAAACCTAAAGTTGTATTAGCCTGGAACCACAGAAAAGACCAATAGTATGCTTTTTTGGTTTTCTGGTGGTCCCAAATGTCCGTGAGTTTCGGGAGTCACCTACGGGTATATAAATCTTTGAAATCATAAATAATTTGTGTTCCAGAAAAACTCAATGAACCTTAAAACTTTATCCACAAATATCTAAAACCCTTTAAATTAATTCTTAAAAACAGTGAACAGTCATAAAACCTTCATTCAGGAATACTAAAAATCTCTCATGTGTTTCTGCAACCTCCTAGGAACCCTAAAACACCTTCGAGAAAAAGGGGACCCTCATCGATACAATCGGCTTCCCTTTAAAAAGAGACCAAAAGGAAGAACCCACGAATCAAACCTGGGACTGCCTAACCTTGGAAAAGCCACAGGTGACCCTCTTTAAGCACCAGTGAAACAATCTCAGTGACTCCTGAAAGACGTTCAAAGATGTTTGGGATCCCAGTAGCCCCTCAAGATTTCTTGTTTTTAATAATCATTCTTTTTCCCAAGAGTCTCTTGGTTCCCTGAGTCATACTGAAATATCTTTAAGACAGGGGAGAGGGCAGGATTGGGAGCAGTCTGACCTCTTGTGGTAAAAAGGCAAAAGTGCAGGAGATCTATTATCATGTAATTTATGTAGGAGATCTTAGAAAGCCATGAAAGCCTTCCACATGTTGAGGAGAACTTTATATTTGCTCCTTGTGGATGTGTTGTTAAACCAAATAAGGCACATGGTCGAAGCATCGGGGCTCTGAGATTACGGTGAAAGTGCTTTGGAAAGTGTTCCATCAATAATTCAGCCCAGCAGGAGAAAGTGTTCACTAATCCCCCCTGGGTCACTTCCTGCCTCTCACCTTGCACGCTGCAGAAAAGTCGATTTCCGCAGCTGTTAGATGTTCACATCTCTACTTTACGCTGCCTCAACATGTCTCAGTGCTGGCAGTCATGTAAACCGTTTTGTCACCGTGTGCAGTTCTTAGATACTGCCTGTAAAACCGGCCTCCTCTCGGTCCTTCACTGTGACTGAATCTCTGGTCTGTTTCGATCTTCCATCAAGCAGCATGAATACTGAATTTAATTCGATGAGAATGTGGGTTTTCACCCAGTAGTTGAGAAGTGGGAGGAATGTTTAACATCCACATATATGTGTGATGCTCCTCAGTGGGAAGCCACAGTCATTCAGCAACAATCATTTCTGTGGCCCCTCGAGGCAACGAGAGAGTTGGCTGCCTTTCAGTACTGGATTATTCTGAAATATGGCAATCAATATGTAAGGTAGAAATGAAACAGTGTTTTTACTTTCTATTGTCACGTTATGATTAAATACAAACGTGATTACCTTGATTGTCTCGTTGCAAACAACTAATAATTCATCTTCTGTGGAAATTTAATCTGTTATGTTGCAGTCTGTCAATGTGGGAATTTCCCTCTTTGAAAAAAATTATGGAAAAAAACTTTCTTGGAGGTATATTTTTAAACTCTTAACAAGGTTAAGCTGAGAGACCACCATGCTTTTTATAGACCCAGCCTGCTTCACATTCACACAGATCCCCATTTCACACTTGGAGCTGCACAGTGCAGTCGTCCACTCTCAGTCAGCAGGAGTTGGGCCAAAATTCAGAGAGCAAGAGTGTAAAGTTTTCTATGAAACCTCAACATAGTTTGGCTGCATTGAAGTTGTAGCATCGAACACTTAATCAGGAACAAAATCAGCCCTGATGAGGCTGTGATGAAGGCTTGTTTGGTGAATGGCCCGAATAGAATAAAATGGGAAACTGAGGCCAGCTTTTGTTGCATTTGGCGTCCTCAGTATAAAACAAATAAAAGTTAAAATCGTGCAGTGAGTTTAATGTTTGCCAACAGCAGAATTTAACCATCATTACCACACAGAAAATTAAGTTGATTCTGATCTTAAAATGTAATCATGTAAAAATCTCACTACTTACATGTATGAATGAATTCTCAAATTCAAGCTAAAAAACAACAACAACTTAAACATTAAACACTTAAACATCAGATTATCAAAGAGAAATCTTCCTGTATTTTAGTCAGATTGAAGTTCAGTTGCTTGTACACCTTTTTTTGACATTTAATAGCAGAAAATAACTGAATAAAATACCATTAAAACAGCTCCATTTCATTTCAGTGAGCTGCTTTCAAGGCTTTGGTGTTGTGCATGCTGGCTTTGTGTCATTGATGGTGGAGAATTTGATGGAACTGATTCATAGTTAATAAAATATGTGTCACCTGTACTTTCCCCGTTTTTGTTAGGCTGCTTTTCTTTTATTTATTTATTTATTTATTGTTTTGGCCAATTCGAGGCAGCAGAAACAAAAGATGTATACGTTATACATCACCTTTTAGGCAACGTTCCGTATTTACACATCCAGCAGTTACAGAGCAAGATAATCATTTATTTGGAGTCGTGTCTTTTAGCTCTGTTTTTGTTCTCTACCAAGTCAGAAGGGAAATGTCTGTCTCTTTAGCTGCTAAATTGTCTCCAACTGAGCAGGTTATGCTGAAAAAAACCCACCTGCTAAGGAGCTGTAGATTCAGGTGATAATGAATTTTCTGCAAGTTCTTCCCTATTTGCAAACCCTTTCACGTTGTTTTCACATGTCACTATATTTACTCTATTATATTATGCAGCTTATGCGCAAATTTAATTTCCTCACTTTTCCTGCTGCTCTATTTTGTTTGTCACTTCCTCTCTCCCACTGTGTCAAACAACTCATTTATAATTTTTTTGAGCCAATCAGTTTCTTGTCCCCGTTCTTTAAATATTCTGTCATTCTGCCTTTCAGACCTCGTGGCGAACACACCCTCCTCCACCCTCATCCGTCTGGAAGTTCAACTGCAGTTTCCATCAGTCATCACTGCTTTCCCCTCACCGCAACTGGTCGAGGCAGATGACCACCCACCTCTGATATTGGTTCTGTCTGGAGGTTGCTTCCTGTTAAAAATGTTTCCTTCCAGCTGTCCCTCATATGGGAATTGTTGAGTTCCTGTGTTGAGTCCATTAAGATGTCTTATTTTGTGATTTGGCGCTACCTAAATAAAAATGTGAAATTACTCCACCATCTCCAGCATCCAGGTGTCCCGTCCTGTCTTCAACATCATTCAGACAAAAAAGTATTTCTCAAACTGTCATTACTTCAATAAATTGTTATTCACTCCTCATGAGATTACCTAATTGAACTATAAATTGATGTTAGCTGCTTTAAACAGGAGGAGGGGGAGGCTGTTAGCTTAGTTTAGCATGAGTGACAGCAAAGCAATGAACAACTAATTTACCTTCCTACTTCATCTGTGCAGTGTGTCCATCTAAAGTGTTAGTGAAATAAATGAACAGGAAACAACATGTCAGTGAGCTTCAGAGGTATTTGGTGCATTTTTAGACTGTTGTCAAGGTAGCTGCTTTCTCATGCTTTTATAAACGAATAACCTCCTGGCTCTACAGTTGAGGTGGGGAAAAAAGTTCCAAATTTTTCATAATGTCTCAGTTCGTATTTACTTATCATCCACATTTTCTGACATCTGCGGTTCCAGTGAATAAAACTCTATTAAAATATGACCGAAAGTGCTGTCTGAGCCCCATTTGGACCATATGTGCTCGTCATGATCGTATCTTCAAACTGCAGGACTTGATATGTGTTTCTTTGTGTGTTCTGGAGTCATAACAAGATCTACATTTCACTTTTACATGCCATTTATAAGGCAGCAGAGAAATCTCGTTCTGAAAGGTTCTTGTTCCTTGCTGGCTTTCACTTTTGCTCTCTTTGCAGAAGTTAGAAAAAAAAACGTGAGCCAAGCACAACATGAAGAATGCTGGGAAATTCCTTAACAGGGACAACGGAGGACAGTTTGCCGTCCCACATGATCCTCTGAGGAAGTGTGGGGGACTTTCTGTGGCTTGCCTGCATATGTGGAAGTCTCACTTCCATTTTTCTCAAAAACGAAATGATCCCAGTTGCATGTATTGTGTGTTACGGCCTCGTTGTGCCAGAACTCTCACTGTGTTGGGGCACAATGAAACCATAATATTAGCTCTGGAATCACATGATCAACTGAGCATGCTGAAAACCACTGTCTGCAGATTGACCACTCTTCCCTCCCTTTCCTGCCACTTCTGATCTCTTTCTGTGTTTTGCCGCAAAAGCACCAAAATAGCACTCCTCATAGCTTTGAGGAAAACATATTTTGATGACACCAACCTAAATCGTTGCTACGCCCTGCAAAAAAAAAAAAAAAAAAAAAAAAAAAAGATGTGTAAATGTGGAGGACGTTTGCTGGCTAATGGCTCTGGTGACTTGGCCTGCAGCAAAATTGGCAAGGTTTCTCAAGGCTACATCAACAGGAAATTGCATTAATCCCGAGCTGGGCTGAAGTAATTCACTCCCTTCTTTATTTAAGGCTTTGCCAGCATTTCAGAGGACCACCTCGGCTGTCCTGGTAGAGAAGAACAGGAGTGGGAGGCCTCAGGGCCCGACTGAAACCTCCCCCTCCATGTGCTCCCTAATTGGTTTAATGACTGTAATTATCTGCTGGGGTGCTTGTTGTGCAGGGGACGATTAATGGCCCCCAAAACATATGCAGACAGGCGGAAATTAAGAGAAGGGGGCACTGAGACAGAGAATAGCTGTGCAGAAGAAAAGAGCCGTAAAGCTGCAGAGGCAGATGTGTCCTGCTGGGCGAGAGAAACAATGACACAGCGCTTTACATTCTTTTTTTATTTATAGGATTTTTTTCGGGGGGATTAAAATCATACACTAACTTCTGGGCCTCGGTCCTTCTTTAGATATAAAAGAACCTTTAATGAGAGGAAATCTGAGGCACATATGGATGTATATACAGGACGTACCACCCACGTTGTTGTTTTTTTTAGTTAAAAGCTAAAAGTAAACTTTACAACTTTAATGATGTTCAAGAAAACTTCTGTAGAGCCACCTCGTGACGTGACTCAGGCTGCAGAACCTCTAATGTCCTGTTGGAGCTAGCTGACTGTTTGAACAATTTCCATTCAAAAATAATCTCAACTTTTCAGTTGAAACACAGAAGAAAAAAAATTCCTATAAATTTGGGTCACAGTAGTAAGTGTCAAACTCCAGGGCTGCACTGAATAATATATTTATTATAATCATAGCCATTCTGATTCATATTCTTTTTGTGTGGGTCTGTGAATTTTTTTTTTAAATGATTTCAAATGTCACATTTTGTTCAACCAACAGTTCAGATTTCTTTAATTCCCACATAGGACACAAAAAAGTCTCACAGTTGAGAGACTCAGGAATAGTTGGTGCATTTATGCTTCAAAAAATGTATTCAACAATTAAGTGATTATCAAAATATTCACATTGATTAATTGTTTCTGCACTTTTTCACTCTTTGTATGTCTTTGTGGTAATTTTGAGCATTGTTGTTTCATTGAGGAAGGTATGTACTCTGCATTAGTTTATAACAGCAGCAGTCAGACCACTGTTTATAGAGTATACAGCAACAATGTGGCCTGTATATACTGAGCGTCCGTTTTCCAGATGTTGTTGAAGACTATTTTCATACCTACGTCCCTGAACATAATAACTATATGTTTATGTCTCTTCTGGTTATCTGTACTTTGACCTTCCTGTACATTTGTTTTCAGTTCTGTGTATAAGAGTCACTGACAACCTGAGTCAAATTCCTTGTGCGTGTCAACATACTTGGCCAGCAGTCGACTCTCAGGTTTCTTTAAATGACAGGTGTCTCGGAGACGTTACCACTCAACCTACTCGACTGGTCTGCCATGCGTCCTCTCCTTTAATCAAATGTGTATGTTTCTGGCTCCAGTAAATTACTATAATATAATGCAGTGGGGATCCAGCCTAGAAAACATCCCTTCATGAACCTGTGGAAACTGTAAACAATTAACTAAATCATAAGAGATTATAAAATTTAAACTCTGCTTCTCATATTTTATGTGTCTGTGTTTGATCTGTCAATATATATACTTATATACTTATATATATATATACATACACAAAGTGCTGCACATTATCAAACTGAATTAAAACAGTCACATAGACTTGATCATAACAACAAATAAGCCACAAAAACAAAACAAAATAAAACAAAAAATTAAGAAAATTAAGATTAAGCCAACATGAAACACACAAGGATGGAGGAGCATTAAACGTTGAATTAAATGGTGGTTGATGGAGAAAAGCCAGTGCACATGAATAGTTTATTAAACACTGGTAAAGCCGCAGACGATTTGATATGGAGGGGGAGGTTGTTACAAACTTTATGAGCTGCGACAGGGAAGTCCCGGTCAGTCCAAGTATTTAGTTTAAATTTAGGAACAACTGAAACCTGCTGGTCAAAGACCTACATGAGCGAAAGGAGCATACGGCTGCAACAGGTCAGACAGATCTGTGATCCTCAATTCACTTCTGACAAGTTTTTGATATACTGTTGCTGTTGAGAAATAATTTATGTTCCTTTAATACATGGCGACTTGTTTATTAACCATAAGAGAGACTGCAATATAAACATGTGTGGTTTAAAAAAAAAAAATCTAACGATATAGACATAATTACTTGCATATCTAAGCAACTTTATTAATGAGAGATCGACGACATCTGGTTTGACTGGAAGTATATATTTAAATGTTACGTAGAAAATCTTGTTGTAAACTCAAGCTTGTCTTTTTGTACAGAATGACCTTCCCACCTCCAGAAAGCTTTCTAAAGCAGTCTTAGTTCTTGCGCTGCCCTACAGATCCTGTTTACTCTTCGGCTTTAACGTAGGTGCATTAACTGAAATAATTTCAAAACCTTCCTACAAACTACAGCAGCCAGAAGAAAAAAAAAAGCACCTTTGAAACAGCAGCACTAAGATGTTCATACAGGTTCTTGAAAAGACGGATCTGTGAGAATTTGTGTGTTGAGAGACATCAGCGGTGTGATTAGCAGAAATATGGAGCAAATTACAGGCCGGCATTTTAAAATATACAAGGAGTCTGCGGAGAGAGTGGGCTTATGTCAACAGCAGCATGTGTTTCTGCTCTGCGCTCCCCTTCGTGTCGCCTGTGCTGACATCAAACAGATCTTAGCAGCACGGTTTGGGAAATGCTTGATGCCGGTGATAATTATTTGCTGTTTTCTATCTTGTTAGATAGGTTCAGTAAAGCATTTAGTTCCAGCAGCTTAGTTTGTTTTTACGCGGATGAAACCTGGAGAGGAGCTTTGGCAGCGTTCACTGTGCAATCTTGGATCGGGACAAAATCTTTTAGTCGAGAGTGCAGTGAAAATAGGAAAATTGAGGGGCTCGGAGGAGATTTAGCTACAGCAGAATAATCTACTAAAGGGCTGCAGTGCTGGTGAGAGAAACGGCAGCAGAAAGAAGCAGGAAGACCAATATAGACAGAAATTGAAGGATGTGTTTTCTGGTCAGGAACCCATCGCTAAAATTAGCAAGGATGTAAATTCCTGAGCGTTGCCGGTTTTTAAATCCGCACATGACACTGAGGGTTGCCAGAAGAACATAAAACAAAACAACGGGGAAAAAAAGAATTGGAAGGGCAGCGGTATAAGGCGAGGTCATACATGTACAGTGCCATGGTAATGTTTTCCTTAGTATTTCGTTTTAAAGTGACCTTCACCCTGAGAACAAAGACATCTAACAGGCCACAAGAAGGAGGGGTACAGCTCTGAAAGGGAGAGCCGCGGCCCCCACACACAACAGTCCACAGAGGGAGGCTCGGGCCCTGGACGCCAAGCCTTCAACACAATCACCACACATGCTATTGTGGCCTGCAGTAAAGCTCTGGTACGGCTCAAATCTCCAGCTAACCCCCTCCACCCACACCCACACCACCAGGCCTCACTCCCCCCTTCTCTTTCTCTGTCTCTCTATGCATCCCTGTCATTTACAGTCCTAATGACAAGACACAAGCTTCCACACATTCAACCCCCGCAGAGCGAGGATAATCACATTACAGGCGAAGACAGGGACGTAAACCAAACTCAACGTGGATGCACTCAGACGTGGATTTGAATAAACCCAAACAGTACAATCAGCAGCTAAACGGTGTGGCTCCGCTCCTTATTTTCCATTGCGAATGCAAGACAGAGAGGAAAAAAAAAAAAAATCCACCACGCTGTGAAACACTGAGGAGGGATGGAGATGGAAAATAGTAGAAGACTCTCTCAGTTTACAGTCGCCACATAAAGCCAAGACTATTTCAGGACGTCCTATTGGTGCAACAGAGGCAGGAACACACAGCCAGCTGGAAGTCAAGGACAAAGACTCATGAGGGACTTGGTGGTAGATCCAAGTTCCCATGCTCTGTCTATGTCAAGCTTCTTCTTTTCTCTCTTGCTACATCTCTGTTGACCCGCAGATTAATTCAATAACTAAATATTGACATTCCTCCTTCTGCTCTGTGCTCTTATCTGACTCGTGCATTTAAAGCTTTGTCACTCGCATTAGTCTGCCAAGGCTGATAATTTTCTTAATGCTGTGAGCCGTGCAGGGACAGTGAGGAGATAAGGCAGAGTGGATCAGTTAATGTGAAGTGAGGAGTGCGGGGCATGTCTGGGCTTGCTGGATTCTTCGGCATGTAAAGTTAAATTTTATTGGCATTTCTTCCTCAGCAGGTGTGAGTCTCCAGATATGAAAACTAACTGACGCAACATCTGATACTAATATTTCCACACTCCCCAGCCTGCCTGCTGCCATGCTGCATTTCACGAAAACCAGACATTAGACAGTGCCAAATATGATTTGAGACCTCTGACCTTCATGTGTTTAAGTGGTTTTGGGAAAATAACGTGCATGCGAATTGCCGCTCATTGATTTTATTTACAAGGTTGTTGTGGTTGAGTTTAGGGATAATTATCATCATTTACCGTCAGAGTGTGGACTGACACGACACACACGCTGAGGCCTGACCTCAGTCCTGTGAAACACAATATAACCGCCTCATTTATTTGAATGGGACCAGTCCAACAGCACAGGAGTGCCAGCGCAAAGTCGTCCAGCTAAAAACTTGAATCTGGCTCAACCTGGCTGAAGGCGCTGCGTTGGGTCGATCACAGAAACACAAACACACATTCCTGGTGGATTAGTCTGAAAGTGAATGCCTTGTTTACCGATTGTCTGCCTTGTATTGGTTGCAACGAAAGCTCCATTAATTGTCTCACAGATGACACAGATTCGTAACATTCTGTCCTCCAGTGAGTAGATGTGTTGCTCACACTGAAACTCCTGGTTCATATTTCATGTCTCAACCTGCCTGCCTTCTTGTTTATATCCAGAGCTGACAAATAAATGACCAAAATCTAAATTTGGTCTTATTTACGTAGATTTGTCCATCATATCTGTTGGTTATGAAAATACTGCACTCACAAGAGTGCTTGCCGAGGTCTGAGAGTCCGGAGATGTTACAACAAAGTCTAATGAGATGGGAGACAGGAGGAGTCAGACAAGGAGAGATGTTGTTACTTATTGTACAAGAGCACTTTTTATGGGAAACAGGAACATCAAGCTTGACCAGAAAGTTGGTGAGTAAACTGTATTTGATAGTTACAAATGACATTTTAAGTTTTAAAAGATTCAATTTGTCTTCATTTTTTTTCAAAATTAGTTTGACTAAACTGCACATTTTTTATCTATCACCTGTCTGATGGTCTTACTGTTTGTGTCTTTTGTGCCATCAAACACTTTTTAAATGATTTCCCAGCTTTCCCAGATCTCAGCAACTAACTTAGTGAGTTTTTAACATTATTGCTGAATAGAAGTTTTTCACAGGAGACATTTTGACATGCACAGGTGTAGTAAAATACAGGAAAGTCACAGCTGTGCTTCTTCTTCCATGATGTCAAACTGTCAATTTTATGGTCAAACGTATGAAACTAAAGGCCAGGATGTAATAAACTGGAATTATCTTTGCCTGTAAAACACATCAAGTCTTTGTCTCACAGTCTCAGTGAGTTCCTGAAGTGCTTAAATGGCATTTATGCATCGATGTTTATAAGCAGGTGAAAAACTTGAATACTGTGTGAGACTATAATGAAAGATGTTTTTTAATTTCTTGTAATCTAAGATAGCTGTTCCACTCCATTAGGGAGACTGAGTTTGTGACTTTAAAAGCAACAGTAAAGTTCGTGGGAGAACAACGTGTCGTGTAGCACAGCGAGTCATTTCGCAAAGCCAGAGTAATTAAGTGGTGAACCAGAGTTTGATTTGTTTTTAAGAAATACAAACATCAGGGGTAAATCTGAGTTTACTTTTATCTCATGGTTTAATGGTTGGTTGATTTGATTAGAGAATATAAATCTAACAAAACAGTATCAAGACACTGACTGGACGTCTGGCCATGAATTTGAACCACCAGACAGCTTTATAAGGATATCCAGGTGGAAGTATAAACATCCTGCCATCATTTTAATAACAGATTCCTCTGCTCTGTTTTGTGTCAATCATACAACAGGCTTTGTCAAACTTAATTTAAGACTTTATTGCTGCACAAATGCATTGAAGGCAATTTCAGGTACGAAGAATTCAGGAATAAAAAGCAGGACATTAGAGCATTTCTTTATTATTGAGAATGAGAGAGCAACCTCCAATTATAAACCCAGCTCAGTGTTTATCAAGATAAATAAATAAAAGTTAAAAATAAATAGACTATTAAATACAGTATAAAACAACAGGCAAAAAGGAAGGAATTTGCACAGGAAGGAGTTTGCTCTTTGACGAAGGAACAAAATGGTTAGAAAGGCAGCAAAAGTAGGAGACTTTGGAAAGAGATGGGAACTTAGAAAAATAATCAGTTTGGCAATATGGTACATGGTGAAATCATAAAATTTTTTAACTGCAACCAATAAACCAGAGTAATAACAAAACAAAAAAATCCCTTTTCCAAAGATGGGTCTCTGCTACAACAGAATCATACATTTGAAAATACAGTCAAAATTCAAGTAAAGGAAGGTGTACATCAGTAACACAATGATTTGCAGTCATCAATTAAGAGCACTGGGGGACACTGTCCTCTATACACTAGTCACTACACTGGAGAGAAGCTTCATTTATACAGACAGAAGCCAGCTCTCCCTAATCTTCCACAAAGAGGCACTTTAAAATGTCTTTAAATGTCTGGAATGAGTCAGGCGCCATCAGAGCGTTAAGCTTCATCCCATCAACATGTTACTCAGACAAATGACAGGAATACGAATGAATATTTGGAAAGCTTTTACAAAACTAAATGAGACACTGAAATTGCAAACCCAACTGTTATCAAGCATGAAATCATCTCAACCACAACATTTTTTTTTTGTGTGTGTCTTTTTCTTTTTATGTGCATTTTCCCTCTTCATTGCCGGCACTCTACTAACACGTGAACTGCATTCTCATTTCATTTACACTATTTGTCACGTTGACACAATTTCATTTAAGTCAGGATTTTGAGTGTAATTGCCCTTTTTTTTCTCTTGCAATTCAGCGACAAACCAAGATCACCTTGTTCTTGATCCAAGTGCTACATTATAAAGTTATTTTTCCCAATGTTTTTGGTAACTGCCCAAACACACACAATATAAGAGAAAAATAAAAAGTGAATCTGTACACAAAGAGTACCTCATATATGTCCTCTCTTAGAAACATCACTTAGCTTAATTTTCTGCACAGAGCCATCAGGACGGCGGTAACAGCACCAGGTCCGTCAGCAGCACCGTCTCTTTAACGCTGGGCCAGCTCAAGCCTCTCCGCGCTCCGTCCTCATTGGTCGAACAGGAAATGGAGCAAAGTGCCAATTAAAGGGAGATTCGGTTAAATCAGTGCCGACCACAAACTGGACTCCACTGCTCCCATTTTATCACACTTAACTGTGCTTCCCTTGTTTGT
Organism: Brachyistius frenatus; assembly: GCF_029030835.1. NCBI lineage: Eukaryota > Metazoa > Chordata > Actinopteri > Embiotocidae > Brachyistius > Brachyistius frenatus. The sequence goes on from NW_027210615.1 coordinate 3,704,626, forward strand.
GCAATGCAACAAGCTCAGGGTGCTGTTTTGTAAAGCTGAAGCCACTCCCACAAGTTGATTGATTGTTATGAAGTCGGAATGGATAATGTAAAAATAAAAACTAAATGCATGAGCAATAAAATGTATCTGTACAGAAGACATGGATAATAAAAATAGATATTTGAATATACAGAGTCTACTCGTTACGTCTACTGTTGTGTATTTGCTCCATTCCCTGTGGATAAGGTGAAGAAATCGAAAATGTACAGTCGGCCCGACAGGATGGCACGGTTCTCTCGGTTCTGTTGATCCAAAGCCGTCCCTGCAGTGTTGCTCCAGCTCAGCTTAAAGTTCAAAGGGCCGCCTGCTGCAGCGCCCGATCTTAACTCCCTTCATTGTGAGGATCACACTGCAAACACACTCAGGGTGCTGGTCTGGTCCTTTAACCCCAAGATGCTGTAGGCGATTCTTTTCAAATGGCCTGGCAGCCTCACCCCGATGTTTTTAATGTCCCTGCAGAAGAGATAGATGACGGCATATAAGAAAAGCTGCGCATGGATTTACACTCTGGCCCCGTTCCAACACTGTTCACACACATCCTTCCTGCCGCTCAAGCCTTGAAATAATCATCAACTCATTCCAACGTGATGAAATACCAGCCTGGAGCTGAATCTATTCAAGTTGGATCAGTTCTGCTGTAGGTGGGGTGACATCCAAGTCCGTAATCTGCCAAGGTTTCAAATTATCTTCAACATTAAAGGGTACTGCTGGAGGCTCATGATGCAAACCTGCAAAAGCCCTGCAACACACCAGCCCCAAGTCAAAGCCTTAATCACAGCCTTAATTACTTAACGAGGATTGTCCCTGTTGACCATGAATCACTTGTCTGGCGAGCAGAGGGTGGCTCGTAAATAATTGCTGGCTTTCCAAGAGTGCTACCAGATGCCCCGCGATGGAAACATGGGGCCATGAAATCACACCATACTGTATGACAAACACTTCAAACGGGTTCGTTTCGGCTTTACAGTCTGCCCATCTTCCCAAGATCAAGACATACCGACAGACATGGTAGAAGGGGGCGGGGCTTCTTTCAAGCTGGTCATGTGGTTAGAAAATGCTGTGGCCCCCGTTATTGCCCCAGAGCAACCTTACATTATGTGCTTCACTAACCTTTTTTTTCCCAATAGGTTGAGTTCATTTCATTAAATTGCCCCTCCTCCACATCTGGGAAGATCTAATTGCCTTAATCTACCTTGTGATAGATTCAGGGGTGATCCGAGCACACCTCTTCAATCTTTGAAGAAGTACAAATGGGGCTTCAAATCACGCTCCTTTATCTTCTGCTCTACAAGCTATTCTCTCCTCCTTTTTTTCCCCTCCTTTAATGTCGAAGAAGCCACAAAAGGCATTTTTGCCCCAAAACAGGACAAAACTGGCAGTTTTCGGGGCTCAAGCAAAAGTGCTGCTCGGGGCAGCTCGAGTGTGTGGGTGCAGGGAGGGATGGCGGAAAGAAGAATAAGAACTGCAGCAACCACAAGCCACCACCGCCAGCCCACCACAAATGAGCCCACTCCTTCTCCTTCCCTTCATTATATTTTCCATCTCAAACATTTCTCAAGTTGTAACTGAGGTCAGAGATTATATTGTGCGCAAACTATTCAGCTGGCTGTTAAAAAGTCACATTTATAAGTAAACAAACACCAGAGGGAATCCATCACAGACTTCATCTCAGACAAAAAACATCCTACTGCAATATATGTTGTTTTAATTCACCACATAATTTGACAACAACATTTTCCTCTTCTTTCCCAACAACATGCAAGCAAATAAAAATAGATACAGTTTTAATGTGGTGTCACTGAAAGATGTCCCACTTACTCGTTCTTCATCTGCAGGACCTGGTCCATGGTGACGACCCCGGCGCAGGTGAAGTTCTCGCTGTATTGGCTCATCTTGATGGACTCCAGCCATTCGGACACCGACCTGAAGGGAGAGCCGTCAGAGCCACTGGTGCTGGGCAGGCGGATGGATATGCTAGCAGAGGAAAGTAGATCCAAATGATAACAATCAGCAGGCTTTCCCACAACATAGGCGGATGACGGAGGACTGTAATTACTGTGCAGGAAACCAATTGGTGATAAAAACCAGTCGGGGGAGTCGGAGCGAGAGACGATTTAGATACGAGCACCACAGCCTTTTGTCCTTTCTCACTGTTTCTGGCTTTAATGCTCACTAACAAAAGGGAAACTATGCATTCACGCAAATAATCATATACTAAAATAGCTTTAGTGCTCCTCTCTGACAGAAGTGCACAAACATTTCTTACATTAGCCCGGCAGGCATGGTGTCAGTGTGTCCTATAATGTTTTCAGTAGAACATCTTAAAGCTATTCCCCCTTTTTTTCTCCAGTCTAGTCCCTAAACATCCTGCGATTCCTAAAATTAAACTTAATGGCAAGCTGCTCCAGGAGCTGTTTAAGTGTTTTGAAGCCGGACCAATTTAAGTCTTTGGTCAGTTGGCCAAGTCCAAGTTGAATGTCAAGTCAAATGAGACTAGTTTCCCCTTGTTTCTCGTCTCTCTCTCTCTCTACTCTCAACTGTCTTAAAGAGACAAAAATAGTAAAAGCCTTCAGTCTAAAGACAAGCTTCAACCTATGGAGAGCAGGTCCTGAATTTCCAAAAGCAATCTCACTCATTTTCATGTTGGAGTTGTTCTTGGTGACCTTGTCGTATGCTGTTTGCTTTCCTGCATAATTTTTGCATGAAAAGACTTGAATGTTTAATCTGTAAAATTTTAAATCAAGTTTCTAGATCCTCATATGCAAGTCTCACAGCAGTCACGTTCATTGTGCGACTTAAGCCTGACTTGAATCTAAGACTACAGCTCTGGTTCTTTAAGAAGTTCCTCTTCTTAGAAATGACTTTGATTGCTTGTTATCACAGTTTCAGGCTTCATACAGGACGTAGATAACATCAACCACAAGGGAAACTGCAAGAGCCCAGGGGGAGCTAACAGAAGTGAGACTAAAAATAGAATTTATATTAGTTGTATTTCAAAGATTTGGGTTACAGTTTTGCTTCCAAGAACAGGCTGCCGATCGTGGCAGCCACTGTTAGCTCTAAGCTAGAAAAATACGCATATTAACAGCCCTTCGCCTGGTACGTAAATAAATCTTACCGTGGGTCAAAGTCTGCGATGGTCTTCAGGGAGTCTGGGCTCCGCAGCAGCTTGTCCAGCAGGCTGACGATGTCTCCGAAGCGTGGCCTCTTGGAGCGGTCCTGGAGCCAGCACTGCAGCATGAGCTGGTAAACGGCTGAAGGACAGTCCATCGGGGCCGGCAGCCTGAAAGCCTCGTTGATGGCCTTCATCACCTGCAAGTGGTTTATCAGAGGACTCATTAGATCTTTATTAATCAAACCTGTGGTGATTTCTAAATATATCTTTTAACGTGAGAATCTTACCTCGTGGTTACTCATGTCCCAGTAAGGCCTTTCTCCAAAAGCCATGACCTCCCACATGACGATGCCAAAACTCCACACATCACTCGCCGAAGTAAACTTCCTGTATGCTATCGCCTCTGGAGCTGTCCAGCGAATGGGAATCTTACCTCCCTGTAAAAACAGATCGAGACAGAGAGATGAATAGCAGTAAAGATCCACAGTGAAGCCTCGAAACACCCGGCTGCTCGTCGCTCTTGGTGTGACTGAGGTGAGTCTTGTTGCCTGAAGCTCTCAATAAGGCCCGTATCTACTCACACTTGTGGTGTACGTCCCCTCGGGGTCGTCCTCCAGCACTCGGGACAGGCCGAAATCCGACACTTTACACTCCAGGGTGTTGTTGACCAGGATGTTTCGGGCAGCCAGGTCGCGGTGGACGTAGCTCATGTCAGAGAGGTACTTCATGCCTGCAGCGATGCCACGCAGCATGCCAACCAGCTGGAAGGAGGAGAACTCACCATCGTGGTCCTGATGTGAGAAAAGAAGTGGAGATCTTTTTTTTAGTTTTGTGACCAAGTATTTAGTAAACTGTGATAAAATATACCACAGAATAATCAAACAAAAATTGACTTTTTAGGATTTTACTAAATGTTTTAAAGGATATCACCAAGCCCTATCAATTAGAGATCCACCAATTTATTGGTTGGCTGGTTTAGGGGCTGATATTGGCCGATCATATATATTGGCATTGGCATACATGTACAGAATATAATGCAGAAAAAGATGCTTAGGGTCATTTAGAAATTGTTCTATTTGTGTTTATATTATTTTTTTGTTATTTATAATTATTACATTCCCAGTGAAGTTCACTGTTTCAGTGCAGTGATGTCATATTGGACAATAAGGCTTATCATTTAACTGTAAAATATCCTGTCTCCATTGCATAATTTTGTCCAAAGTGTTTGATAGCCACATTTCAGTTGATATATCGATATCTTTTTTTTTTTTTTTTTACTTCCTAACATCGGCATCACCTCCAAAAATGTAGTATCGGTCAGGCTTTACGATCAATGTAAATACATTTTATTAGTACAAATACAATATTTGAATGATCAAAACACTGAACGTTTAAGTGTCAAAGTAGTGACGGAGACATTTCCATCAGCACACATGGTATGTGGTAAACTTACCCTGAGGTACCTGTCCAGTGCTCCGTTCTCCATGTATTCAGTGACGATCATTGCATGTTTAACTGCACAAAGACACAAAAAGAGAGCAAATGATGAGTCCGAACTGGCCCAAAATAGGTACGAACATATCAGTTAAGGGATAAGTATTTTTGAGGAAAAAAAAGAAAAAGGCGGTAAACTCACAGAAATCCTTACATTTGGTGACCACCCCCTCCAGACGAATGATGTTCTGGTGGGAGAACTGGCCCATGATGGAGGCCTCGCTCAGAAAATCCTGCCTCTGTTTTTCTATGTAGCCGGGCTTCAATGTTTTGATAGCCACCGCCACCTCCTTCCTCCCAGGCACCTTCAGAATACCCCGGTACACCTCACCGAACTCCCCTGCAGGAAAACAACATCATTGGGGCCGCTGATTCGGAAAACACATACGAAACGAATGTGCATTTGATACGTCTTCTTAAGTTTCTAGCTGCAGAGGTTGGCTTTGCAACGCAGTAAAAATAAGGAAGTCTCCGGGGCTGTTTTGCCTGAGGCTCTCTCACAGAGGTGTGTTCTGGCTGGGTGTTGAGAGAGAGCAAGGCTCCTCTGTTTAATTGGTGGATGGCCTGTGGTGTGGGAGCCTGGGAATCAGCTGTCACATGAAGAGAAAAGGGGGTCGCATGGTCGTGGGAAATGGGGGGTTGGAAAATGATGTTGGTTCAAAGGGTTAACGTGGTTGCACACCAATAAATGTACCATCAATGAAAAATCTGGGCAGTGCTAAGGAAGGTGTTCTGACATCTGTCCAAAACGCTAATTCAGCAATACTTTCTTTTGTGTGATCGCTTACATCAACCTGAGCCAAAACACGTGGATCCCGCTGCCAAGAGTTGCCCCACAACAAAATGTCTCAACTTGTTGTGTGTGAGTACTGAGCCAGATAGATGTTAATCTCACTAAAGTAACCGCTGTCAGTCAGCTGCTAAACTGTGGAAAACACACAATATAAACAGCAAATCTGGGGGATTGTAAAAATCTTTCAACGTCTCCGAGCTAAGGCCCCACAGTAGATTGTCTCAGCGGGGTTGTCACTCACCAGCTCCAATGACCTTCTGTTTGGTTATGTGGCTGGGGTGGATTTCAGTGGCAAACTTCAGGACGGCTACATTGGGGTCCTCGTATGTGTGTGGATCCACGTATGTCTTCAGAGGCTTCAGTTGCTCTGTGAGCCAAAGAGAGAAAATTGTTGTACGTTGAGAAATAAATAAATTGAATAAAGCGAGACAGAGAGATCAGAGAGATTTTTCCTACCTGGGCTGGAGAAGTAGGTGTCCTCTGGTCCTTGTCTGGTGTGAGAGTTTCTCTTCCTGAATTAAAAGATAAAACCCATCTTTCAACCAACAAATGGACTTGTGTGTCTACCATTTGCCTGCTTTAATATCAATAGCACATAGCAACCATTGTAAGCATTTCTCTAGATGTTCTGAGGCTTTCAAAAGGATCCTAACGCTGCTGCAAATGCATCCATTCAGAGAGAAGCGGCCCTTTGATACAGGCTGGCGATAGACTGTGTTTGCCAAGCAGATTTAAAGGCTGAAAGACAGACGAGCAGGCGGGAGGGTGGTGGGACAGCCGGGCTACAATCTGCTACAGTACAGACCCGGGCCACCTTTACAAAGTACCTGCGGCCCAATACAGAAAGAACCAAGCGCCTCTTATCGCCAACAATGTCCCACTCTGGACTAATTTCCTTTCAAAGGCCCCAATACTCACTAGAATACAACCATTGAGCAATGACAAGGCACATTCAACGCAAATTCCTCCCTAGTGAGTGCTGGGACACAGATCCAGATAAAGAGAAAGTTGGCTGAAGGAAGAGAGAAAAAGAGAGGTGAGGAGAGAGTGAATGTAAAGGCCATTTGGAGGCCCCACAAAGGAAAGGCAGAAGAATGAGAGAGGAAGCTGGTGAAGGAGGCTGATTAACAGAAGAGAGGCGGCAGAGCTCACTGACCGTCTGCGCAGGAACAGGACCACGATCACTATGAACAGCATGACTGCGCCTCCGACTGCCGCGCTGAAGATGACTGCAGTGTGGTTATGAGTGAGGGGTCCTGGAAAAGAAAAAGCAAGGGTGAGAAATCCCATTCATGAATTAAACCTAGTGAAACTTTCTCTGCAGTGGTTCTCCTCCGTACCGGACAAGGTCTCAAACTGCTCCTCCATGCTGGAGCCCCCGTGGCTGCCGTCACTGCTGAGGGCCTGCACCCTGAACAGGTAGGCCGTACCTGGGTCCAGATCGGGGATCTGGATAGAGTTCTTCTCGAGTATGAGCACGATGTAGGTGGTCATGTCCAGGTTATCATCCTGGGAGGCAGAAGAAGGGAGCTCATGAAATTCAATCAAAAGAACCAGTGTCACTGCTAGTAATAGAGACTTGTTTGGTTTAAATCTAAGAGAACACATGAGAAGAACCTTTTCATTTCAATACATTGCAGGAGGATGAACAAGAGTAGCACACCTTCTTGCGGTAGGTCAGTTCATAGCGGATGGGCCGGAGTTGGACCCGTGGTCGAGGAGATACGTCCCAGTAAAGGGACAAGCTGGTGGGGGACCTGTCAACCAGTCGCATGGTGGTGATTTTGGGGGGATCTGAGGACACAGAGGAGAACATACTTGAGGATTTTTTTTTTGTGATGCGAAAACCTGCAAAAAATATGAAAAAGCGTGGATCCGCTCTTGTGATGACATCTGGCAGTTCATCTCCGTCCTGCACGACTGGAGATAGCATCTGTCATTACTGCAGCACAGATAGCATCACACCACCGCCTCATCTCAGCCGTGCTCACCTGTGTAGTGCAGAGACGTAGTCAGAGCGCTGGTGGTTGGTGGCCTCGCAGCCCGGGGCATCGCCTGACTGGCAAACAGCGACACACCGCTCTGAGCCTCCACGGTGAAGGTGTAGTTGAGGTGAGCGTCCAGCTCGCTCACTGACACTTTGGTGTCGGTCAGCCCCGCGTTGGCCGGCTCGTAGCGGACTTTCTCTCCACAGGGTTGGCACACGGTGCCCTCGCAGCGCTGGCATTCAACGCTGTAGGTGATGTCGGTTCGACCGCCGGTGTCTTCGGGTGGGCTCCAGGAGAGGAGGAGTTTTCCGGCAGAGAGCTGGGTGGTGGTGGCCACAAGATCTCGCGGGGCGGAGGGGAGGCCTGACGAACATGTAACAGGAGAATGTGAGACAGAAACAAGGAAGAGGAGAACCACAGAATCTTTTGCTGACATGATAGAAAAAAGAAAAGAAAAAGAGTGCTGCTCTGTAAAGGAAGTTCTAAATGTTTCTGATTATGAAAAATGCATCTCACAGATTCAAACTCGCACCTCAATTATGAAGTCAGAAAACATGGCACTTAAAGCCACACCCTAAAGTATGCAGGGAAAAAAAACCGCACATCTTTACTATTCAACCAGTCACTTTCAAAATGTCTCTGTGTTGAGTACAAACTAGGATTCTCATGTGTGGCTCATTGTCAGCTAACATTTTAAAATGTTCTTACTGCATAGTTCTCACCTGAGCAGGGTCCGGTCGGGGGGTCATTCGGGGCCCGGTAGAAGCCATCCATGCAGGGACAAAACAAAGCTCCGGAGTCGAGCCTCTGGGTGTTGGCAGGACACGGCTCACACTTGCCACCGGATACTGCAGCTTTGAAGAAGCCCAACTGACACTCTGCCAACACAAAAAGACATTCGCATGAGCAGTCAAACAAGGACAATAGTAACTTCAGGCCACATCCGACGTGACAGAGCGCAAAGCCAGTTCCTCCAGATCACTGAAGCGTCTTTGAAAGATCAGTCAATGCTGTGAACTTTTCCATCGTGCGGGGAACACAGCCAGGCTGAATGGACGTGTTATTGTGTCAAGGCTAAAGGTCACATGTGGGCGAGTGACAGACATATGGGAGGGAAAACAAAGTGAAGACCCAGCACAGTGTTGACTCTGCTCATTAAAACTCTGTCCACTCCAGTAAGAGTGGACACATGAGCCCAGCCCCGAAACATAAACGCACTCTCTGCTTCGCCGGCACTCCTACTCTTTACTTTTCAACCACCAACCCCCCTCTGCTGCTGCTGCTTTCTTACCGGCTCCCTCTCAACAAACACAACCAGTTATCCCACATTCCACGACTCTAAGTCAGTTTTCAAAGCTGTGAGAAATAGAGGCAACTAAAATCAGCAAAGCACCAAGAAGCAGCATCCGTTTGCACTCAACACTCTATTATATTTTTTCCTTCATAGACCTTTGAAACTGTATCGCCTCGATAAGATGACACCTAATTTCACACGTCTAACTCGGACTGAAGAAATGCAGGTAGAGGGTCCAGCTGTGCGTAGCGGTGGTGAAATATGAACTTAATACGGTGTGAAATTTTTGAGAGTGCGAGCCATAAAAGAGAGTGAATATGAGACGGCACCCCTTTAACTCTGCAGGAGCATTCCAACGGCTGCTGCTGCTTGTGTCCTCACACCGTCACGCGCGCGCGCGCACACACACACACACACACACACACACACACACACACACACACACACACACACACACACACACACACACACACACACACACACACACACACACACACACACACACGTTCCTGTATGCACTGCACACATGCACACCCACCCACATGTATGCACAAAATACACATATATGTATGCAAAGCACACTTGTGGATCCATGGGTAAATCTGACATCAGAAGGGGGATTATGTCCACTGCCTGTCACCTGTTCATGTCCCTCTGCTAAATCAATTCAGATACGCACATACATCCACACATCCACATATATTTATACATACACACACATTTCCTTCCTTCCTTAAAAAAAAAAACCCAACTATGACAGATGTCATAAGATGTTGACAATGCAAATGAGAGCCAACCTGCAGGCCAAAAGAGGACAGGGGAGAAGAGACATGAGTGAGACAAGAAGACTGTGACAAATCAGAGATCAGTCGGTGTAGAAAGAGGACGTGATGGCCAATAGAAATGAGGCATGCAGAACAAGAGATTAAAGCACTGGTTGGGGAGACGCAATGAAACATTAAGTCAAAGGAACAACACACAGTTTGGACGCCAGTTTCCAACAGAGGCCAGTTGAAAAGCAGAGCCAAGGACAAAGACAAGATCAGATTCACTCAAGAGATACTGTCTTTCTTTATGGTTGCCTTCCACTGCGGTCCACATGAATGAAGTTCAATTGGAAGCCACACAAGTGACCACACACACACACACACACACACACAATACAGAAAAGCACATGGTTTGGGCTGCATTTAAGTCATATCAGGGGGATTTACTCGTTCGACCGTAAGTCTCACTTCAACTCCACAGGGCTTTTTCTGTCACCGCAGTTCACAGAGTTCGGAGCAGAGCTGCAGTGAAGAGGTGCGTTTTAACTGAAGAGCACGACAACTCCGGTGTAAAGAAAAACATTCAGCACCAGAAGAATGTTTCTCCAATGGGCTCGCGTGTTACTCAATCCTCCCCTTCAAGACAGCATCTCCTTTCTGTCCCGGCCAGCTGTTTCACCAACAGCCACTGCTACTCATTAATGCAAATGAGGCAGGAGGTGGTACGAAGGAACAGAAGGTGCAAACCAGAAAGAGAGGAATACTGTATCCTGCTGAGGACTGAAGAAAGGAGGGAAGAAAGAAAGGAGGACAGGCCAGGGTGAACTCCTGCTTTGAGTAGGGGGAACAGCTGCTGCCTCAAACCCCGATTCATAACCCTACCTCTCCTCCTCGTAATCCCCAAATTCCTTCCTCCCCTCCTTTCTCTCCTCCCAGTCGTTACTAAAAAGGCTCCCAGCTAACCCATTAACATTGCTATTCAGCACTGACCAGCAGACAGGGAGAATGCCATGCCATTCAAGTGCTGAAAGAGAAAACACACACACACACAGAGGCATTGCAGATGGGAATAGCCAAAATGCCACATGGCAACTGAATAGAGGAGGACTCGCCTCTTTTTGGCGTTACAGTGCCGGCTGTGATGCATCATGGTCAGGCCTGCGGAGATGATGGCCTTACACTGAGAGTCGCCTCTATAATCAAGATGCATTCCAGTGCACACCACCCAACAGGAGGCCTGGAGCGAAGCGCCTTCGCTGCAGCTTCAGTTTCAGCCCAGCTCTCCTCTATAAAGGTGAAGGAGTTTCTCAAACATATGAGCCACAATGATAGTAAATGAAACTGGATGACTCTCTGCTGAGGTATTTAACGAGAGGATTCCTGGACAACAGAGAAAAGTCCGGTGAAAGGAAACTTCCTGGTTCCATGGAGAAGGTGGAAGAGGGAACAGAGGGGGGGTGGGGGGGGGGGGGTTGGATTGTTACTGGACACAACAGGAAGCAGGAAGTATGAGGCTGACGCAGCCTTCCTTCCTAAAGCAGCCAATCAAAGCATGGAGGCAGAGAGGAGCGTGACCAGGAGAAGAACAAGCGTCCAGGCGACCAGAGTCCTGAGACAGAATAATAACCAAAAAGGAAGCCAAAATGTGTTGACCCAACATGACCATGGGCCCGGAGCGACTGGGGGGTTTCCTGAGATGTATGCTCTCATAAACAAATGTCTCAGCCTCTTCTGACTCGAAACGTAGACTGGCCATTTCTTCCCTCCCTACAAAGCAAGGAACTATTTGTCATTCGAGAGGCCCGTGCGCCTTGAGTGGCTCCGTGTTTGTTTATTGAGACTGAGTGCAGGGCCCTGGTACATTCTGGGAGCCCGAGTGGCTCTGGAGTGGGAGCCGCCGAGGGCCCCTCCGCCCCCGGTTTGTCGGCAGAAGTTAAGATGGATGAGATGGTGACAGTGATGAATGCACGGTCGGATAGATGGATGAATGGGTAACATGGTGGCTTGACAGCACAAATCGCCCTCCAGGACCTGAGGAGGTATATATGGTAGAGGGCCCGCCCCCCCACCCCCCTCTCCGACAATGAAGTCTGGCACTGGGCTCTTAAAAGGCAGAAAGGTCATGTCTGCCTCGGGGTAGTTGTGAGTTAAACTGTGCATGGCTTACAGGGAGTCAGTGGCCAAGTAAAACAAACACATGCTCGCAGTGAGGAGGAGGAAGAGGGAGAAAGGTTAAATTCAGAAGTACGGCCAGCGAACAAAAAACAAAACAAAAAAACAGCTTGGAAAAATAAAACCAACCAAGAAATAAATACAATGTCGAGATCTTTATCAGATCCTCAAACGATATCTGGATGCAAGCTTTGTCTGTAGCCTCATTTATTGCACTCCCCATCCCCCCCTCTCTTCAGCCCCGCGTTGAAAAAAACAACCTGTAATTGCAATATGTCATGTCATTTTGTTTGTATGCAGGGTGACAACATGTCATTAGCATTTCGGGGTTGAGGTGGAACAATGGGGCTCTCTGATGGGGGAGGTGAGCCGGTAACGTGAGCCAGGGGTCACCGAGGTGGGGGAGGAGGGAAGGGAGAGCAGAGGGCAGTAAAGGTGTAGGAGCTGATGGAAAGTGTGTGCATGTGCGTGGGCTTGGAGGTGGGGGGGCATTAGTCAAAAGGATTAGCTGACCAATGGAGCAGCTGTAAGGGCATTACATCTGTTTTACAATTGCACTCAGGCTTTCATCTGGGGTTGTTAACAAACACAATAAATTCCCTGATCCCCCTTTCTCCTCTCACTCCCTCTGTCCACTCACATTCACTGACAGGAGGGAGGGATCAGGGAGGGAGAAGTGTGTCAAAGAGGCACAAAACACGCTCAACAAGTTCTGAAGTGAAGCAGATACTTGGACGAAAACAATCCTGGCTGACATGATGAGACACATCATGAGGCCTCAGTTCAACCAGTCATGGTCATTTTTGCCGTGTTGCATGTAGAAGCAGACAGTGAGGTGGCAAACACAACACTGGTTTACTACAACAGGTCATGCGCTGGATGCAGACGGCTGTCTGCTTCCTGAAAAGGGGAAGTGGCCAAAATGGGACCAAATGCACCAATAAACAAAATGGAAAGCGGCTGAGCAAGGCCACTCAGCGTCGGCCGACAATGGAAAGCCCTGAGCCAATGTGTCGGGGAGTCACCGAGGGATTAGGTGACCTCCGGTTTCCGCTGCGGGCCCATCCTGTTAGCAGTGGGGAGGGGGAGGGGGGCTGACTGACTGACTGACATGGGGGAAGGAAAGTGCTGACCTCACACACCAGCACTACAATACAATGCGCTTCACATTGCTCTGGACTCCCCAACCACAACACACATGTATCCACACAGCCTGCGGGCTTCAGGAATGTCACACAGAGGAAATATGTCCCAACACCACCAACACACACTAAAACACTCAGTAATATCACTAATGGCAGACATATGGAAACTAATAACATGTAATTGGTTGATTTAAAAAAAAAAATTATCATATTTTGGTCAAAGAGAAAGAAAAAACCTAATTAAAGCTGCACTAATAAATATTTATATATTAAGAACAGATCAAATAAAGTGATGAAAAAAATGAAATTTTAACAGTTCTCATCTCTACAGAACTTTTTTTAGCCTCATTGTTTTTGGTTTTCCAGGACAAAAACTCCACCCGAAACAACACCATCAGAACATAGATGCCCGAATTTGGACACCTAGAAAACCAGATATTTTCAGTGGAGGCTAAATCAGAGCTGAAAGAAGAATGAATGTGGTACTTGTGCTCATCAGGTGACCAGAAATAAAACCGCATATGAATGAACGCATGTGTGCACTGGATGTGTAAATTAATTAATATTACCATTAACTAGTTTGCCATAACAACTTCATAGGTTATATGTAATTTGATATGTGGTTAAATCATCAGAAATTAATCAGTCAGTCAATCAATCAATGCAACTTTAAACTTAATTTTGTGCCAAGAGCTACAATATCAGGCTGTACACTGTCAGCCATCACTATTCTTACGCTATTCTTGGTTAATGTTAAACTGTCCAGCAAATACAGAATTACTTTGTTCCAGATGGCGTACTTCCCTCACAGACAATACTCTGACATAGTACACTTACTTTTGTAATAATTGAATTTCGACAGGGTAGTGTTGTCTAAAATCGCTCACTGCTGTTATGCACTAACTGGAAATAAGCGAAGCACCTGCCAAAATATCTGCAGCTTTAATTATTTTACCCAGAAATTAACATGTTTTCTTGCCCTTTTGTTTAATGCTCTCAATAAAACTAGTGGTGGCTGCCATCCAACAGCAGTGTGGTGGTACTTTGTGAAAAATGAACAGTTTTGTTCTGCGCTCTGCAACAGCTGCAGCAGTTTGAAAATACTTTAAGTCAATGGTCCCTTCTTTTCCACCACTTAGCCAAGATGGCGAGCGTTGAGTGTGGAAAAGTGTCCAGCTTTTCACACTAATTTCTTAAGCCATTTTGAGTGCGCCATCCGGGTAATAATAGTTCACTGCATGTTTACATACTTGTCAGTGTGAATGCACTTATTCAATGAAAATATTGTTAGTACTTAAGTATGTGATTTGGAACAGAAAATGTCATTACAGAGTATTGTGCATTTAAAAGGTAACATATCTGATATAATAGTTAATACTGAGTTGGTTCTATGTATTCTGTCAAGGCTCAACCATCACACTGTTCACACCTTTTAAACCACAATAGTATGATTTGTTGCAATCTGCATTTACAGAGTCATAGAGCTCATCTGATCTCCTCTTTGGTACATTTTCTGTCATCTTGTTCATCGCAATTGTCAGCACACCGTTCACAACAAATGAGACCCAACAAGACGGTGCATGACACCACTTGAAAGTGTCTTCAGAGTCTCCCCATTGTCTAACCAACTCACTCAAGTTCAGCCCGCTGGGAAGATGCTACTTTGGCACGAGATCTGAGAAACCCACAAATTTAAAGTAATCACGGTGCCTTTTGAAGAACCAAGGAAGAAAAAAGTTTATATCCAGCCTGTGCATCTACACGAGTGATTGGGCTGTGACTTTTTTTTTTTTTTTTTTTTTTCTGAGATCAGCTACAGGGATCAAGAGTCAAAGGAATTTGGTGAAGCAGAAAATTTCAATGTGGGGATTATCCTACAGGAGTGAGATGATTCCATTATGAGAAATCTACCTTAAGCCAACTAAATGAAATCCTTGACATCTTGAGGAGTGTTGCTGTGTTCACGTCTCTTTGTAGGCTGACCATCAGATAAACTGGAATTGCACAAGACTTTGGTCTTAAAAGGTACAGGACGATTATGATGAAGCAGTTTGGCTCCAGGAACAAGCAGATTTAAAGACTATCCTATTTTATTGGCCATGAAACATTAGATTTCCGGGGTTTGTTTAGGATGAATTTTCAAGCAGCAATGCAAACCCTAACTTCCATTATAAGAATTCATCAACAAAAACTGAGAGCTGCAGTTTAAATTTCACCTCCACTAAATGTTTATTCCCTAACTACTATGTGAGCTGAAACATTTGTTTTTCTCTCCCTCTTCACTAAAAACTCTGTGATTGGCAGCATTGTTCAGGGTTTGGCCTCTATTTATCTTTACGAGTCAGTCGTGAAGACGTGTATTTATCAGGCAGCAAGACGAGGACCGTACAAAGTCTAAATAGTCCCATCAGGGCCGTGTGAAACGGGATGTTTGAACTCCGCTGGTGTCATATTCATGAACTGCACACCGGCCAAAAATAACAGTCGCCCTGTGATTTCACGGACAACATGAACACAACACACAAAGGAAAAAAACGTTTTGTTTGTCTATCAGTTTGTTGTACTTGGGACAGCTTGCGCAAGACTGTTCCTCTCGAGTAAATTGCACGGAGCGCTGAGAGATGATCATGGGATATGTGTTGAGATAAGGATATATCAAATAAATACAAGATGAGAGGTGGAAAATTTAAGCTAAAATAGACTTTTCGGAGACAGGCTGGATGTGGGGAGAGAGGTAGAGGACGGCGAAAGAGAGACTGCACAAAGGCAAAAAGAGCAAGCAGAACCAGTAGTTACTTCACTTAAAAAGCCCAAACACACCCAAGTCAATTACTACCCATACAAATCACTCACCACAGCATACCGTCACACTACATCTTAGTCACCAACTGTTTGTTACATCAGCTGAGGATGAGTTTGGAGACACGGAAGGAAGGAGGGGAAGAGAGAAAATAGTTTACTGGAACCTCTTTGGCGAGCGGAGTAATAACTTTACTGGAACTCAGTGGACAGTTGTTCCATCAGGACACTAAATCTGCCCATGGCGGTTCAAATATTCCACACTGCGTCTCCTTTCTTTATACTCAGCCTTGTGTAAACCATAATGTGGGATTAAGTCCTATTTGTTGAGGCTTTGGAGCGGCTGACGAGGTGTGGACCGGGCCACTTAAACACAAACCCGAGGACAGGCCAAGGCGGCCCGCGATCCTTCGAGGGGTGACACATGATATGCCGTTGCGTTGTGCCAGGGAGGATTATGGGTAAGGAAGGGCGTGATGGGCAGCGGAGGAAAAGTGTTTCAGTGTCAACAGTGAGTCACTAGTGGAAACTGGTGGGGTTAAAAGCCAGCTAGTTAATTGAAAAAAGATTTAAAAAAAATTCCAGAATAAAAAAAGAGGGTTTATTCGTACAAAAGCGGGAGCTAAAGGACTGATAAATGTGGAAATATCCCACTGAATTTACTATTCCATTAAGGGTTTTCATGCAAAATCCCAAAATATTTATAGATGTAGCGCTTATATGGAAAGACAAGAAGAGATAACAACGAAAAATAGTCCAAATAAAAGTACTTTACAAAGTCTTCATTGGGACTTCATCAATCTTGTGAGGAGTGTGATTATGTGTAAATCCTGAGAGCAGGACCATTTCTCATCCATTGTATGATTAATGCTGGACATAATTCTCCTTTACAGGAATCTGTAATGCTCATTTTGTGCCTCTCGACTCCTCACCGATATCATTTACAACCACTTATTTAACATTTGTGGCTCTAAACGTTGGTTGGTCTCGACACCGCAGGAGGTGATGTGTTTTATCTTTCAGGGTTTGTTTGTCTGATTCTGTGCAAGCACCGACGGCCAGCGAGAGAAGAGCGCCACACGCCACATACAGAAACCTCAACAGGAAAAAAAAAAAGATCCTAGAAATACACTTTGACGGACGAGTGATGTCTGAGCCAAAAATATCGTGGCGGGGAGCGCTGATGACGAGACGGAGACAAAAACCAGATGAAGTCACAGATTTCTAGTTTCACAGGTCCCGCGGGGTCGGGGAGTCGTAAAATTGAGTGAACACATCGCCGAACATGGAAACTTTCAACCTAAGTAAGAAACAAAACGCCACAATTGAAGTTTTGTGGTTTGTCTCCATACAGGAAAGAAGTGGGGAGAATGATTAACTGTGTGTCTGTAGGATATTCCACTTAAAGCCCTGCAAACCATTCATCTTGGCCCCCGCGCTACAACCCTGTGATTCATTTCCACCTTCATCTCCAACTGCCCTCATACATCTCCGACCTCTCATTTGACTTCATCCCGGTAGTTTCTGGGTTTTTTTCTTTGTTTGGTTGTTTTTATGTGAGGGCTTGACCCGGAGCTGCTCTTCCCCTCCTGGGAATTCCACAGGTCTGGAGTAATGCAGGGAGGCTCCACCTCAGCAAACTGATCAGGAATGTACCAACCAAGGGGGAGAGGAGGACGTGGAGGTGGGCTCCAGCAGCCTCGCAGGGAAGCACAGTACTTCATTGTTCTCCTACCTTTACATTCCTCTCCTCACCTAGCTCTGTTATAAAATCACACCCCTCCTCTAAACACAACCTCTCGCTTTTGTATGACTTCTTTCTCATTCATTCCTTCTTCCTCCTCTTCCTCCTCCTCCTCTGCCTCCTCCCTAATCATCTTACTTGGCGTACTGACAGAAAACTTCAGCACTTTTATTGGTCTGTAACCGAGGGGAGGGAAACTAACTGGGAAAGCCAATCTATTATAATACATGTGCATTTACAACTGCAGTACAAGGTGGGTGTTGTTGAGCGTGATGAAGGGTATTCATACCTGTATAAGTGTGTTGGTACAAACAAAAGTGTGAAGGTGGAACAGCACTCGGGGCTGATGAAAGTTTCTTATTCGTTCCGTCATTGAGCAGATCTCGACAGGCCCTCCCATATCAGCCTGTGTTGCATGTTCACATACACTGCTGGAGTCACAGACCCCAAAAGCTGAAGTTTTAAACAGGGGGGAAGGGGGGAGGGGGATAGATGGATGCGGAGACAGACAGGGCAACATGCAGCCAACATGCCTGCTCACAAGTCAGCGAGGCTCCCAGCAGCCTCCTCCCTTTTCCTCTCATCAGCCTTAAAGATGCAAATTCATCACAGTACAGTAGCCTCCCGCTGCTTTTGATCACTTCCAGTCACTGTGACGGGCCTTACCACAATAATACAAGCCTTTCTTTAGACGACTTAAAACACAACTACGCCATAACTACAAAGCCATGAGGACTAAGTTATGGTCAGACCACATAGCCACTCATATCAGAGATAAGAGAACTGATGATAATGAGAGCAGGAAGTCACCTGATGCAACGTGCTGTAAGTTATGAGAGTGTTTGAGCAAGACATTCACTGAACAGCATTTTAAAGTTTAAAGACCAAAATAAAACATTATATAAAACATTAAAAAAAAAAAAATCACAAATGAACATAATTACTTAGCTTTTAAAAGCAGCAGCTACAACTTGAATGAGAGCTCTGAGCACTTTTAAATTTAAATCTATTCTCAGTGCCTAACTTATCTTATCAATCAAACTGCTCAAACAAACCTTCCCATATAACTGTACGACTTGAAACCACCTGAAATGCAACATCACGTGTCCTGATTTTATAGGTATCAGTTTGAGGTCAGGGAGGATGCCAGGACATGCACAAGTAGGTCTAAAGCATTCCTTCCATTGCACCGCATTGATGTTAGCCACGGGGAGAATTCCTCTGAACAATGACAATTATAACACCGATGATAAATATCCACATACAGACCTGTTTTACAGCCGATGGTAATTAGAATAAAAAGCAAATATTCACTTTAAAAACACACTCTTATGGGAATCGTATCCTGGTTTACACCCAGACCAGTTCGAGTGCCGGAGGAAAGAAAGACCTTCGCAAGTACCAAATATTCAGGAGTGTACTCTTACCTTGACACGAGTCCTCAGCCTCTTCATAGCCGGGTTTGCACTGGCACTGTCCAACTTGTACTGCCCAATCCCCCTCCAGAGTGCAGTGGATGCGAGGCAACTCCTCACTGACGGCGTTATCCACGCACACCCCGCTTACTTCCCTCAGCGCCTGGTTCTCACCTCCGGCCACGGTCTCGGGGAACAGGGCGAGGCTCTTCACCGTGGCCGGGCAGGTTTTGTAGTAGACCCTGACAGAGAGAAGAGCAACACAGGCTCCGATGTCTTGAAAGGCCAAGTAGAACCCTTTTCTAGACAGGTTCTCCACCACTCGCGTCTCTTTGTTGATGCGCATTTCATTTTTGCTGGTGATCTCGTCAGGGGCGATGGTGGCCACCTTCTTGAACTGGCCCTTGCGAAAGGTCGTGCCCACATCTGCGTCTGCCTCAGACGTGAAGAGGTTGAAGGTTTCCTTGCAGGTTAACGAGGCTCCATCGAATGAGTTGCAGTCGCGCACAATAAAGTGAAGGTCCACAAAAACCCGCGAGGCCGACGGACGGCGCTGGATGAAGGTGGTTCGCAGCCAGTTGTCCTGCTCACGTTCCCCAACATTGCAGACGGAGTAGGTGTAGAACTGAGAGCCGTTCAGAGTCCTCTGGACAACCTCCCACTAAAAAAAAATGGAAACACACAATCCAAAAAGGTTAGAGGTACCAACACTTACCCCTTGGGAGCCCCTGAGCATGCTGGGCTGAGCCAAAACTATACGGACGGCTAAGTAAAAGGGGCACCAGAGCACTTCACATGAGGGTTCAGCAACTGTAATCTGAACCTGGAAACGAAAACAGTCTGTGGGTTGGGGAATCCACGCTCTACACATCGCTAATTACTCAACCTGAATATTTTAACTATCCTTCACAGCAATAACACATTTCTGGTACGTGGACTTTATGAGCCTTAGCAGCATAACAATATAGAAAACCTCAAGGACTTTGACTTAGCAAGCATTTCTGACATTGCAAAGATACCAAATTATTTCCAATTCAGTCTTTTCGAATGCTGCTGCTACTGCTGGCATCTTTCCCAAATAGCATTGCTGCTTGCACACTAAAAAGCTGCCACAAATATTTTTGAGAAAAAAGAAAAGTGACAGCATGTTTTAACATAACCTTGGCTCATGAGGAACAACTGGCCCCCACGGGGGCAAAGGCTGTGGTTTTCTTTCTGCATGTAGCCACTGTGCTATTAATTACAGGAATGTGCTTTGTTGGCCGAGTGTGTGGTTCCACGTCTAAACTTGATGTACAACAACAGAACCAACGCCTCCATTAAATAGCTGGAGAATTTATTTATTTTTTATAAGGGTCCTTTACAACTTCAAATATTCTTTATCATAAGTGATGGGAGTTATATAAGAAAAAGTGCACAATAAAAACATTTCCAACAAACCTTTAAAAAAAAAAAAAAGATACGGTAGCACCTGAAGCTTATTAGCGGAAAAAAGTAAAACAGTGAAACAAAACCATCGAAGGGATTATTTAGGGAGTGAAACTGTTTTGACAAAGTTGGGTGATAGACTGTGAGCAGCACGCCTGCACATGTCTTTGAGTCATCAGCACATGAAATGTGGCTATTTACAGTGAATTTGCATGAGCCTGACTGGCCAATTACTTTGAAACCACAACATGGAGGAAGACACACATGTCTCTGGTGCACTGGCAGAGAGATAACCACAGCATTTGGGTGTAATAATGTGTTCTCTGGACGCATCACTAAATGCAGACATTTTCCCCCGGTTTAAGGGAAAGGTAGCACTGACATGATAGGCCCCATCTAAAAACCCTCCTCTCCAAAAAAAAGAGGTACCACATGCTGCAAACTTTAAAAGTTAATTGCCCTCTAACATACAATTCTGGAGCTGAGGCCATGAAACCACAAAAAGCCACAAGTATTCCCAGTTCAGAGCGAGCAACTATTCTGTCTGCCTGAGCTTTGGTGTAGCCCAGACATGCTCTGGAGGCAACTCCCGCAACTCCTTCTCATATCCATACCCAAGCAACCATGAGGCTGTCACATTTTATAGAAACCCTACACACACACACACACACACACACACACAGACAGACACATATATATATTTAAGGCCCACTCAACAGCTAACCACACAAGTCAAATGGTCAAATATTTTACACTGGAGGCTCTCAGCTCAGCTGGGCCCTTCATGCACATTTTCTCCATCCTGATTTCTCCAAAGGCAAATTCCAATTGAAAACATGGGAGCTGGAGGAGAAGCCAGAGTGTTACTCACCCCGGGCTTGTCCCCCTGATCTAAGGGCCATGTCAGCCAGCCCAGTTCACCTCCTGTTGCCCTCATGTCCAAAAGCACCTCTGTGGAGACATGAGAATTAAGCCAGTAAGAAAGAATACACCTTTAAACTCAATAGACTTGGAAGAAATGGAAGAAATCATCCGACTTCCATTTCTTAAAAGAAAAACTGATAGGAACACAAACAAAAATACATTTAGAAATGAGAGTTAAAATGATCTGTTTAATCTAAATGAATGAAAGTAGCAACGTTTTTAAGTTTAACGAAAGGTTCAAAATTGCTGCTGCAAAAGTAGTTTTACAAGTTTGACATACTTTAGTTTCAGGATGTTGAAATCATGGGTATAAAATAACAAAGCACATACAATTAAAAGGGAAAATACACAAAGAAAAAAGATCCAAAAATCGTATGAACAAACTATTTCCAGGATTCACCTGCTAGCGTTACAAAGTTTGAAGGAGCGCAAATGCAGAAACACTCTCAACTCAACTGTTAGGTAATGATCAAATCTAAAACTCCAAAAGAAACAATTTATGCATCAAAGCGTTTTCAGGAAATACGAGTTTTATATACTAAATGACTGTAACAGAAGTTAGACGGATGTTTCCTGGATTCCAAAGTTCCTTCAAGGAGCTTCCCGCATGGCACGCGTTCCTCCCTTCAGCAAAACACACATTTTATGTGAACACATTTTATTTTTTTTATTTTTTTTTTTTTAAAGACACTCACCTTCTTTAGTTTGTAATGTGATGAATATGCCGTTAATGAGTACATATGAAAATAATAACTGTCTGATTCCACCAAAGAAATCCATTTGGAAAACTTTTCCTTCCTGTCTCTCCGCTCCTGGGCTTGGCTGCGACTCTCTGAGAGGTGAGCGCTGCGCTCAGCAGCTCATTCACAAACGGCCCTGCGCGTCACGGACTCCGCCCGCTGGAATGTTGTGTGCGTGTGTGTGTGTGTGTGTGTGTGTGTGTGTGTGTGCGTGCGTGTGCGTGCGTGTGCGTGTGCGCGTGTAGCTGAGTGGGTGTGCACGGTGTGTTTTGTGTTTTCAGGGGGTGAGGGTGGAGGGGGGATCGTACCGCCTGAGAAACTTTTGAAACCTTTAGGAACTGTTGGACATTTTGTAGTTTTACAAAAAAAATTGAGAAGGCACAAACTCAACATGTCGTGTATTATTATTATTGGAAAAACTTTTTAACGTAAAACTGTCCAAAAATGTCTGAGGTAGGAAATGAAACAACTGCAGGATGACGTTTATATTATCAAGACCATGTGGTAAATGATTGACCTGCGGGCTTCTCTTCATAGTGATCATCACAACTGTGGGTTTTATTTTCACCTTTTTCGAAATTGCCTGCAAATATTGTGGTTATTTTCTTGTCCTTTGCTCTTTACTCAATTGAAACAAACAAGAAATGATTATGTTGATTTCGTAAAGTATAGTAGGACACCTTCTCTTTGGCTTCCTGATGCCTATGGTACATGTCAAAAGCCCTGAGAATATATAAAATAATACATCAAGGGGACTTATGGTAGAAAAATGGTAACTGATCAAATTAATATTGAAAGATGTGAAACTATGTGTATATATCATTTGCACCTCCATTGAAATAATTAGTGGACTAGTTGACTGACAGTAAATTATTCCCTCTGTTTTCATCACCAACTTATCTGTGCAAACAATATGATTATTCATTAGTCAAAGTTTCTGAAGTTTCTGACACTAAGATGAAACCAAAGACTATGAAAACATCAGGTCATTGATAAATTGAGAAAGTGGGATGGGCAGTTTACCATTTTTTTTTTTTTGCATAATAATAATAATAATGATGAACAGATTACTGGCTATATTAATTCAATAATAATGATTTGAGCTCTAATCTGCACTATTTTGTCTTAATAGCAAATTTCCAGTATCAACTCAATAGCATGTAAAATAAGTGGCGTTTACAGGGAGCACTTTAAGGCGCCATATCACTGGTTACAGTTTGCCTACCTGGCTGCCTGCAGGGCACCACAATCATTTCCATGCAGATATTGATTTAGATTTATTTTCAACGTTGAATGGGTCTGAGGAGGGAAAAGAAGCGGGATCCGCTTTACATGACGCGCCTTTGTTCTGAGCATCCCCACATACAGAGGAGGAATCGTTGTGACAGGCGGAGAGAGATGTATTCATATCAGCATAATAGCAACTCTGAATACCAGAATTGAAGAGTACAGCTGGCCTACTGATAGCCCGTCATAATTTATGGGAAATATCCCAAAAATGTAGCCCCCTGCCAGTCCTGGAGATAGACGGTGGTCAAGTTATGAACAAAAAAAGGTTTAATCTAGTTTCTCAGTCTCAGAAGGGTGTGTGGGAGTGGGAGTGGGAGCGGGGGAGTCCAGTATGAATATGGGGGAATTAGGAAAAGTCCTTTACCTAGCAACGTCTGCAGAGAGGAATTCACTGTCAAGCTTTATCTGACTGGCTCTCATTGTTTGTTGCCCAGTGTTACTATGGCAAAACGTTGGGCAACGGCTATACTCACGATGAGGAGGTGCTGTGCTTTACATCTTGCTTCCATTCCCACCCTCCTCTTCATCATCCTGCATGTCAGTGAACACAGAGCTGTAGCTGCAGGGTTGTTCCTGGTACCTCAGAGTTTATTCCCACATTGTGTTTACCTTTCAGCCCCAGTCTTGTCCTCACAATAGATTGTTACAATACAGTGTGTCATTGATTGGACACGTCTCTCTCTCTCTCTCTCTCTCAAACACACACACACACACACAGTAGCATTGTTGTTCACACACCTGTGACGCTGACACTGCGAGAAAAGAGGTGGGCTTCTGCTGGTGCGGGCCTTGTGCACCCGCCCTTCATCCACCACTCACCCTTCCTCCTCCCTCCTCCTCTGCCCCCCCCCCCCCCCCCCACCCCACCGTGCCTTCTGGGGGGCTCCAGTTTCACAAAGGCCCCCCCCCCCTCAAACCACAGAAGAAACTCTGTGGCTCTCTGGGAGCTTTTGAACCACTAAAAAAATCCAACCGCTCTCCCGCCCGCCTGCTCTCTCCTCCACACTGCCTCTCACACCTCGTCTTTAAGTTGTGAGCAGGAGAGCGAGGGGAGGCCTACTCAGTCATGGGTTCAGGTTCATGATGGCATGAGTTCGGAAGGAGGAAGTGGAGCAGGGACAGAAGAAACCTACGATATCCTCCCATTTCTGTGTTGATGTTAAACGATAAGACGCGCCTGAGGGGCCTCGTGTGCATTATCCAACCCGGAGAGGCTGTTGAATATGCATTGTTCTTTGTAGTGCAGCACTAAAAGCTAACGCAGGATGTAAACCGAGAACTAAAGTGGATTGGGGTGTGTGGTTGCGGGCTGGGGTGTGTGTGGTGTGTGTGTGTGTGTGTGTGTGAGTGTGTGTGTGGGGAGGGGGGGTTAGATTGAGGTAACATGTTTTGGGTCTGGGTGGGTGCTAGGAGGGCTGCCAAGCACAGGTGTAAAGCAACTACAGCAGCAGGGGTGGGGAGGCAAACAGCAAGGCCTTTGTTTCTCTCTCTCTCTCTCTTGCGCGTGCACACACACACACACACACACACACACACACACACACACACACACACACACACACACACACACACACACACACACACACACACACACACACACACACAGAGCAACAAGTGTGACCCAGGCCGGCATATGTGAGAACAGGACATGGGTCATCTGTTAGTCTGATTAGCTGTATAGCCTGGTGCTCCCCCTCCGCCCTCCTCCGCCCTCCTCCACCCCACCTCCTCCAGCACCTGATCCTTTTGATCTCACTTCATTCAGGCCCTGTCATGAAAAAGTATTTCCATGTGCCTCATCAGATTTACTGCTGCCTGATAAGGGAGATGTGTGAGGGCGGATTAAGAAGCAGGTTCAAGGTACATCAAACTGTTTGTACACATAAAGCTACATTCAGTAAAGACAGTTCACAGTTTAATCAAAGATAATATCACTATGAATCATGCTACCTTGATCAAACTCTAACGGCCTGAAGCCGCACCGCTAATAGCTATCGCCAGTCGTTGAACACATGGCAGCTGGATTTTCTCAAATCAACGTACAAGAGAAACATCTGTAAATTGTATACAGTGTATTATACATACAAGTGTGTGTATGTGGTAATGAACAAATGTTGGTGGTAATGTGGCCCAAGTGTGTGTATTGAGGTGAGAAGCTGGGAGGCTTGCGGGCATGTGTGACCTCTGCGTGGAGTTGTAATGTAAACCATCCCTGAGAAGTTGGCTGCAGTGTGGTCATTTGTAATTCAAACAGCCAGAGAGGCCAAAGCTGAGCGGAAACAGACACACGCAGCTGATGCTGAGATTAATCACACGTTTCGTTACTCTTCTCAAAGTTGTATATGTTTTGTCAGATAATTAATGTGTATATTTTCTTTTCTTTTTATTTTCTCTACTTCTAAATTACCAACATTCATCAAAATCAGTTAAAAGGGGCACTCCGCTGAGTTAGTAGTACATCTCGATAAAGTTGGTGGACGTACAAAAGACTGTTGAAAAATTAAGTCAAAACCAAATCAGTAGGGGCCAACATATCCTTCACTGATATGAGCTCAGAAAAACACTGAGTCCTACAGACCCACAATGTATCTTTTTGTTATGTTGTTAATGTCACGTCCTACAGACCATAATCAATATCTAAAAACTCCAACAGAATCGCCCACTAAAAAAGCCGGAGTGATTGCAAAGTCATTGCATCTAAACACATGTTTTGTTTTTATCTGGTTTACTTGAACCCATACAAATTTGCAACACAATGAAACAAATCAAATTAAAAAAAGCTTATTTAAGCTCAATGTATATCTATATGGTGTGACTACAAGGCAGCAACATGGGGAACCATCTTGGTACAGTGCATGAAAGAATGTTTCTGAGTAGACGTAGCATGAACTCAGCATCAGATCAATACATCCTTCGAATTAAATGACAAATAATGACATGCGGGGGCCTTTCTCACTTCAAAAATTAGAATTTCTGTAGTCTTAGACAAAATGTGCTGCAGCTCCAACAAAGCCCCAAAAGTCTCATCATCAGCGAGATTTTAAATGTAGTTCCTGACTGATGTTTATACATTTTGGAGTCTTAATCATAACCATTTTTCCAAGTTTAAATATAGCCTGTAGTTGTAATGTGTTTGTAAGGTGTTGTAATGCTAATCTGTCAATAAATCAACTAATAAAAAGTAACAAACAGAATTGGTTTGGTTTTGCTTTTGATGTCACGAGCCCAGAGTTTCTCTGGCTTCAGGTTCATGCTAATACAAATCTGCAAGTGGAAAAAACAATAAATGGTTAAATATCCAAATATTACCTGCTTGAAAAGTGTGTGTGGTTCACTGTCAGTTGGACTTGATTCATTGCAAATTATTTAATGTAACATTTAATATCAGACAGAAGCAAACAGAAAAATGTTTCGCAGTATTCCAGATTTTCTTTTACCAAATACTCCTTCAAGTAACTTTTAGAAGACTTTGCTTAATAAATCTGATTTAATTCTGTCTTTAATTGCTGAACACTGAACCTCTCTGCCAAAAACAACTGCATAGATGTTTCCAGTGTCCTTTATGTCCGAAGGAAATAGTCAGACTGAGATTTAATAAGTGGCTTTATCAAAGCATAATTCACATTATCCCTCCCTTTGTTCATTTAATTCATAATAAAAACCTTCTGAATCACAGTAACATCTCGCTGATTTAGAAGATTACCTAACGGTTGAATCGAATTATGACTAAGGTAACAACTATTCCCCAAAGCCTCATCATCCTCCTCTTCCTCGCCTCCTCCCTCTCCTCCCCATTAGAGTGAACTGTCCTTGGAAAGTACTGATCCGGCCGGGGGGGGGGAAACGGCACATTACTTACACCGTGTTCATTCAGCTCCTTATCACAACATTATTGCAGCATACCGATGCCCTGAGCTGGAACCTGCTCATATTCTCAAACGACGCCTCCTCTGTTTTTTTATTGGAGGCATGGGTCAAACTGGAGTGGCAGATGTTCCCATTTGCTCAGCCAAGTAGAATGACCTGCTGCTCGAGGCGCCTCCTTCCTCTCCTCCTTCCATATCGAGTGACTGCCGACCTAAAAGCCATTGTGGACGTTTAAGGAAGCGCAGAGGAGAGAGCAGAAGGAGACAGAGCTTAGAATAAAGTCGACATGGATTCCTGGAGGGTCTAAAGAGGAGGGATGTCCTCTCTCGCTGGGGCCCCCGGGCTGCTGAGAGCCTTCATTGAGAGCCACCTGTTGATTCAGTTCAAGATGACTCTACTGGGCTCACTGATATCAGATGGGATGGAGAGAGAGGAAATGGAGAGGCCTGTTTGGATTAGAAGTGCATGAAAGTGAGCTTTTAGGTTTAAATGTTCATCCTTGCAACTCTTAATCTTTCCGTTTAGGTCTTCTTCCATATACAGGAGGTCAAAATAAGAGGCCAAAATTATAGCAAAAAACAACATCAATTAAATGGGAGAATTACACATAATATTGAATTAAACACAGCTGAATAGCCATATTAACACCTAACTTTTATCTTGCACTAAACCCGAAGTATATAGAAACAAAAAGTCAATCCCACCATGTATATTATTTGTGCTTGTGGTTTATTTATGGTACACTAAAGAAAGACAGCAGACAACAGAGGGTGAGGGTTTATTATTATTAACCCATATTATGTAGGTATAAAAATAAATACAATACTAAAGGAGTGCTCTATCAATGAAGCTCTTTGTATATTTCTGGCATGGTTGAGGAGAGCTTTACCAGAATCCTTCTTTAAATGCACCACAGAGATTCATTTATCTCCCCTGACATTTCACTTACTTTCATGGTGTTCCACTGGGATCTATTTTAGGACCCATTTTAATGTTCCATAAACATGCTGCTGCTTCGTCGCCCATCCATACTTTTAATCTATTTGTTTCTAACAATGGCATCCTTCTCCCCAGTTACATCTCAGCTCCCTACTGAAGCATCCAAATCCCTGCAGCATGTTCTGGTTCTGGTTTCATTCCAGTGCCCCCGATCCTTTTCCATGCAGACACCCTACAAAGGAAACTATAGGGACCGCAGATGGATATCAGCGAGTAGCTAAATCTGGCACAGAGCATCTCCTCTCTTTTTGAGATTAATGTATTCCGTACATGGTCCCTACCATAAATAAACTTTAACTTAACTTAACTTAAACTTAATTTGTGAACAAAATGCCATTCTTTTGTTTCAGAACTAGACTCTAACTTGAATGGGACACTGAAAGCTTTGTCTTTGGCTCACTATTCATGACTGCAGCTCAGTGCAACACCAGTATTACCACATAAATCAGTCAGCCAGCCAACCATGTGCTGCATCTCACTCTCCCTTTGCCACATCATCTACAAAATAATATAACTCAATAGCTTGCAGAAAAGACTTACATAGACTTTCAATGAACGCCCAGCAAATAACGCGTTGATAGTTTGTGCATTGAATCTCTCAAAATATAAAACTTCTCTTCTCACTCCAGCTTTGCAGGCGTCTTGAGGAACTTGCCTAAAAATAAGTGTGAAAGCTGTGGTAGGTAAGTTTAAAGATCAACAGTAAGATAAACACTCGTAGTTTCCGTTCCCTTCCTCCCACCCTGTCAGTAGCAATTAGCAGCAGGTGATTGACATCACTGAACACAGCTTTCATGCTTCATTGTTGATCCCAGTTGGTCATATGCCCGAGCTACACAACTCACTCCGAAAGCAAACACTGGCGTGTCAACTCTGCCAAGATCCTGACATATTAAACTACTTATTTATGTTACAACGTGGCAATTACCTCTCCTGAGCTCACACAAAATATCGACTTATGAAACCTACCCACAAGGAACTTTACAGAAGTCTCAGGCTGCTATTTGGTTATTTTAACAGTTGGGCAGTCATGTATAATTTAGAAAATGAAATCAATGCAGATTTCTGTTTATTTCATTTCCTTTCTTCGTGATCCCATAAAGTCTCATCTTGCTCATGAGTCCGTTATAGTTCATCTCCACTGCTGCTAAAAGCTCTAAATCTCAAAGAGACTACAGCAGTGCCGGGACGTTGGTCATACTCTCTTTATTAATACATCTCCATTAGTTGTATTTGTCATCACTACTTGGTCCCGGGAATGTGAGAGCTTTTTAAGCAGCACCCACAATAGGCAGTGACGTCACCTCAGCGGCACCTGTCCTGGTGGTCGGATCCCACCTCCCCACAGTGGTTTCTGGTCTGCTGAGGTAGGCACGTCAGGCATGTCTAACTCTGACTCCAAGTAATGGAGGGCTGTTATGCCAATGAAAGTGTTGGGACAGCTGTGAGAGCGTGTGTGTGTGTGTGTGTGTGTGTGTGTGTGTGTGTGTGTGTGTGTGTGTGTGTGTGTGTGTGTGTGTGTGTGTGTGTGTGTGTGTGTGTGTGTGTGTGTGTGTGTGTGTGTGTGTGTGTGTGTGTGTGTGTGTGTGTGTGTGTGTGTGTGTGTGTCTCCTCACACCCAGCAGACTACATGTGTACTTGAGAAGCTTAATATCCTTCCTGAAACTGAAGATGATAATACTCATACTGAAATTGAAGATGAAATAGATTAAACTTTAACATAAAAAAAAAATATGTAGGATTGACCATAAGATTATTAGTCAAGTATTGCATGTTTTACAGTTTAGTAGTTCTTGAGCATTTTAATTTAATACACACACCTGTACATCTACTACACTATATTTTATGAACTTTCATTTAAAAAAAATAAATAATGCATTGTTATGGATATAAAGCTGTTAGATCAAATGACTAATGTGAAATGAGTTGCTCATAATGATGCACTGACAGAGAATAACCACACAACTCTGCAGAAAGTTTTCAGCACACCACTTCACTGTTTTGGTTCCCCCAAGCTAATGAGCCATGATGCTGACAGCAACTGTCTACTGCAGCTGTGTTCAGTGAAAACGCTCTGACAAATGCAATGGATTTAACATTTTTGGCATTCTTTTAACATTAAAACTAGTGTTGGGAAGTAATTCTGTTTTAATTCAGAAATATTATTAGACAGATTATAGGGATAATATGGTAAACTAATTCATTTAAATTTTGAGAGACACGACGGCATCTGTTGCATCATGATCCCAAAGCAGGATTGAAAACTAATTTTCAGTGGAATTTTTTCAATAAACCCTAAAATAAAAGTTTATGCATGCATTTGGAAATGAAACCAAATTTTTTTGCCCTTGTAACAGTTGTAAATCACTGACTGTCAGCACTATGTGATGTTATGGGAGATAAGCAATATAACAGTATAAATATAGAGTAAGAAAAATATAGTTAACTAGTCTTCAAAATAGAGCAAAGTTTGCACTCATGACAATGCCACCTTTTTATGTGCTGCTGATTTAAAACTGTATTTGAGCTTTATTCTGTTCAGGCTGGAGAGGCTGTTTGAATCCTAAACAAAAGTTATTGCAATGACACATCAATACAGATTTATATGGTACTCTATATAAAAAAATCATTGTAATTATCACTGAAGGGGAACACAATATACCAGAAGTGGATATTTCATTTTTACATTGCAGTGACTCTACTTTAAACCCATTAACAGTGAGTGGCCCAAATACTTAGGAAATATTTCTTAACACTCTAAATAGTTCCTCGACCTGTGCTGATTAGTATTCAATTTGCTATGATTAGATTTCACATCTGTGTGTTTGAATGCCAGCAGCAGCAGCAGCAGCAGCAGCAGCAGCAGCAGCAGCAGTAGCTGGTGTGGCTGTGAAGGGCCTGAATGTGCTCCCTGGTGGACACATAGATGGACAGCTGCAGACAAGGCAGACACTTAATAGTTCTGTTTATAAATGTTTCTGCAGTCTGCTTGGAGGATGTGTTCTCCGCATGCACAGTCGACAGGCCCCAACTGAAAGACGTGTTTCCAAAGTCTGGGCTAGTTCAAAACAAAAATTGTTGCGCGTTTTATTGTTTTAATATTGTTGTAGTGATGACTTGTAGAAAATGGATTTCTTTGCACAGCCTCTATGGTATTGTAGCTGCACGGACAAGTCACACCAAATTTGAGGTACACGGATGTCCGCACAGAGTCCATGTCTACGCCACACGGAGTCATAGTGGACACTCGTGCACTGTTTCAGTGGTAAATATTAAATACTTGTGATTTTGCATCAGCTTTGTTTATTTTATGAAAATTGAAGGAAAACAAGGATAAAATGTTTGGACGTAAATTTTAGAAAGTACCCAAACATGAATCTTCTCAGGATGCCTCAACGAGGTGTGCCGGTGAGAATGAAAAAATGTGTACAGAAAAGGGCTGCAAATGAGGTCAGGCATGCACGTGTGTGGGCAGATCTAAAATGCCAGCATAGGAGATGGTATCACTTCACTTCCTTGTTTACATTGGAGCTCAGGTGGTTCCATGCAACAGTTGTCTCTATTAGAAAAGTATGTAACTTCCAGTCTTTTAACCTTTTGCCACCGTAGACGCTCCTAAAATGACCTTCCTGATGGCAAATTGCTATAAACGCACACACCGCTCACTTTCACTTGCACTGCTGTCAGAGGTGGCTGTTGCATTACAGTGTTTGGACAAGCTGCCTGCAGCTGTCACATCTATAGGTTCAAGTGTGGGAATGCACGGCGTGTGTGTTTGTGCGAGTGTGTGAAACACGTACAGCAAAGGCCTTCGTGTTCCTTCTTGCTTCTTTCCATTATTGGAAAGTCAATGGGCGTTAGCGCCGAGGGAGCTGCTGGTGCTGGTTGTAATGGTGAAGGTGATTCAACAGAAAGATGCGTATGACAGCTGTTTGTGGAATAACTGCTTATTTTAGTGGCTGTCTGTCAGGACTGCAGCACAGAGAGCCTGTTCTTGCTTGTTGATCTCTGTCAACAAACATAAAAAAAACACAGCGAGTCTTCCTCTGCACCTGTGGGGCTCAGGAGGTCTCCAAGTCAGTATGTGGGCGTGAGACAGGAGCAAAAGAGAAAATAAGCTATGCAATGACTGAATTCTTGAGGTTGATACTTTTGTTCTTTGTATGACCAGCCCACACATGCTCTGGAGACGGATCTGTTCAGACCTACAAGCTAATTCCTTGCCAGCCCAAGTCACCAATTGGGCCTGTAACAAACACATTTCTGATTACCTGCATAACCTGATTTCTCTGAGTGCATGTAAAAATATCTGACTGTACGGACTCCATATTTGGCCTGCAGACTGCAGATAAAAGGTCTACCAGGGTGGATCTGAAAGCTCTGGGACTGCTCATGTTGCATGCGAGCAGATCGCAGCACCATGACATGCTCGGAGTAGCAGGAAGCCCTAACCTTTGTGAGAAAATTTAATCACTTGATCCAATTTAGCACCTGAGTTGTACACATTTTTGTGACCACTGGTTCGGGCGCATTGGCTATTTCTACATGGATATGAGCAGTGGCATGTCAACTTTGGTGTCAAACTCAGAAAAACAGCAAAAGAGACACTTGAAATGCTTCAGAAAAATCTAAGGCCATGAAGCAAGGTGACATTCGCATTTCAAGAGTGGACATCACTACCCAAGACCAAAAAAAAAGCACATCAGGTCAGGAGCCCTACCTGGTGGGTTTTCTTTGACAATTGTCTCCCAGGGTCCGACTGTCAACACCGAGTTCTTCAGTGACGTTTCTGAGGTGTTTGAGGGAAAATATTCAGTGCAAACGGCCTGAACTGTGACGTGATGGCACTTGGAAAAAACGTCATTCCAACACGCAGCAAATTAAAAATGCTCAAATGACTCACCTGCAACACAAATGTAGCTCACCACCTTTTCTCACCAAATTTGGTTCCTTACGACTTCTATCTGTCCCCCAAAACACAATCTTTGATGTGCGCTCTCTGCTGTTTCAGGTGCAAGGAAAAATCACTGTTGCGCCGAGACCACAAAAACATTTGTAACTGCATTCACCTGAGTTATTACGGCATAATTTCATGGCAAGATGTACAAGTAATTCACTGGCTACGTGAATCGTTGCCCTGTGGGTGTACTCCAAGAAAAGGGCCGACATAGTCATTGGGATTCATCGTCTTTTGACCATGTTGGAAATTTTCTGACAGTCTGTCCTATTTATTTGAGACACAGAGATTTCAGGACCAAAGTGGTGGACTGACCAACCACTGCTGACACGTATACACACGGCTAAAACATGAATACAGCATACCGATGTCCTCCATGGGATTCTTCAGGGGACATTGTAAAGATTGAATTAAGTAAAATCACAAACACATTTAGTCACACACCCTTCTCGTGTTTCACACACACAGTTATCTGCTGAGGTGTTGTAGATACACATCTCAGAGATTTCTTCCTCCCCTACAGTACAATGGAGTTAATTGTGCATGACAGATGATGTCTTTCCTAAAAATGGTTTTGTATTCTCCACAGCTCGTGATTTCAGAGATTTCTTTGGAACTACTTTTAATTGTACACGTTATGTGCAAGTTGAGGAAACAGCATACGCGTCAGCTGACAACCGAGACGCCAGTCAGCTAAGTAAACCCTGTTTAAGTGTAACTTTATGTGAAAAACTTACTCACATTTTATTTCTGGAAGGAAACTGGGGCTTTTACGTTTGAATAGTGAGACATCTGCTAACCATTAGTGGTACCGCACCTTCAGGCAGCTCCACACTGACTTCAGTTTTTGGCCGTGGTGGCGGCTGTTTAATTGGCCCAGATGTAATTCTGGTGTCAGGTACAATCAGCCCTCCTCTGTCCAGAGAAAGCCATGTGTACATACTTAGAAATAAGATGTTTAACCTTTATGTCCCCTTGGTTTCTTTAGTGTAACACATCACAGAGGGGCTAGGCCCGTATATATGTAAGTGTGCTGTGTGCAGTTTACTGATGTCACTTTTCAGGATTTCCAAGAGTTGACATTCAAACTTTTCAAATCTTGTAGAGATAGTTTTTATGTCCACCAAAGATTTAAGTTTACATTTCCCATCTAACATGGCCTCATTTGCCTGAACATTTTGGGATGAAGTGGAATGAATCATAAACTGTAACAAACCAATTATACACATGACATTTTTTCACAGTCAAATTGCTGTAATAAAAACTTGGCGAAACTCATCTTTGGTTGATTGTCCTTATTTCTCTCACTAAATAGAGTGTGCAACGCCAGTTATTTCCATTAGGTGCCAAAATTATAAAACGATATCGTCTGAAGGTCGTGAATCAACTGGAAGTTGACTGGCATGAAGTTGCTCATTAGAGCAACTTCAAGTGACATTGAAAATTGATGTAAGAAAAAAAAAAAAACGTTTTTTTTTTTTTTGAGTGGGAGAAACATGACAATAAAGTGCATCTCTGTGAAAAAGTGTGTGACCACAGTCAACTCACCCAATTAAGGTAAACTGAACCTGACTCCACTGGCTCAGCATAAACAATGCGCAAGATCATAATGTAACCACCGATTTTCTTGTTGGATAAAGCCATTTACTGTTTGCGGAATAAGATATGAGCTAGTAGCATTCATTATTTCTGCCTCAGCCATCGTCGCTAACCTTGATCTCTGTCTATTGGATAATTTGGTGTTCTTCAATGTGTTCAGCAGTGGAGGACATCAGAAAACAAGGAGTCTTCGTATTAAACATGACCAAACATACTTATCAAACAAAGGGAATTATAAATAATGACATTTCCTGACTATTAGCCTGCTTCAAACAAAGATTGAATACCTTTTATTGGTAGCTATACCACATTATGTTCACTATTGCATTTTTTTACAATGCATTTATTGTATTTGTTATAATAAGAAAAGGTTTTTTATTACATTGATGAATATCTTTAACGCTACTACTCTCTGCAATGTTTTTATATGAAAAAACTTTAACTCTAGTTGCACAAATGAAAAAAGTACTTTGATGCCATGAGTTACCAGCTGCTTAAATGGGTCATCTGACGAAAAAGAAACATCTAAAAAGTTGCTAAATGTGGTGCCAGAAATACAGTTACCAGCAAATAATAGTTTTTTTTTTTAATTGTATTTCTTAGTGTGTCTGTTAAAGGGTTAAGGTGTCTCAACTCCATCCAAATATGCAAAATGTCCAAATATTACTATTGTCACACCAACCCTCTGTTCCAGTTTATATAACTTAATAGGCTCCAGTGTCACAAGCACATAAATCTGTGTGAAACTAGACTTTGGTAGTTGCCTAAATCTCTGGTGAGACCACAGCTTTCCATAAATCATAATATGGTTGAGGTTTGAGGGCAGTCGTGATATTCTTGTAAACAGCTTATAGCTTGTTAGTGCCCTGGATGCTCAGAAGAGGAGATTCCCGAACCAGCAATGCAGCAAGAGAACAATTAGCTGTCCAACAAACCCAAATAGACACACAATGGAAACAAAAAAAATAGAAGCGCTGCTGAGGAATCCAGACTGCTGAATGCCTTCCTCAGTGCTTTATCTCTTTAATTACACTTTTATTTTCCAGTCTTTAAAAAATTCCAACCGCATCATTTTCACTGCAAGCCTGCTCAACACTGAGCAGGAAAACAATCAACACATCCTGACTGGTATAATAGCCCATTGTGCTCCCCCACTCCGCCACTGGAAACCTATTTCAGAGTGAGTCAGACACTGTGTTCAAACCACCTCATGTGACCTGAGGCCAGTTTTGCCACCCGAGCACCCGAAGGCTCGATGTCAAGTCTCTCACACTCATTCCCGCTGGCTGACAGATTGGCTTCTGGAGGCGGAGAGTGGTTAAATTCAGAATAGAAGGAGGGTAAAAAAAAAAAAAAAAAAAAAAAAAAAAAAGACAACACACAAGCATGTCTTTTATTTTCTCTGAAAAGTGAAACAACCGCAAATCAACTTCAAATCTTCCCGGAGACAGATCACGACTCAAACGCTGCCAGTGAGGGGAGGAAGGAATGGAGCGAGACACACACACACAGTTCCCCTGTAATATGTGGACCATAGCACTATGTTTAACTGCCGCTAATTTTAATGCAGCGCTAACACATGTTGATTTAATATGTTTTATGCCTTCTTTATATGTGTACTTGTTTGTTTTATTTTAATTTGCATGTGAACATAAAAGTTTGCTCTGATGTATTCGGGTAAAAGTCCCATCAAGGATCATTGCAACTTTCAAGATCTTACAATTTTTTTTGCCAAAAGTCTTATTGGCACTAATAAAAAGAAATATAATTTATAAGCATATCTTGTTTTACTTTATGTGGCTGAGTGACTGTTTGAGGATACACATTTTTCTGCCTTGGGTTCAGAAAAAAAAAATGTCTGACTCCATTGCCTGTACAAGATTGTCATTGTAGAGATATTTATACTGTATATGTGTACTATTTGTTAATACAACATTGTAAGAAGTCAGCAGTGTGCAGGCCCAGCCTTCTTTGTTCAATAATGAACACTCTGCACGCCAAGTTAAAGATTTTTTTGGACCACTTGTAGTACACTCGAGCAATAATGTCACACTTAAGCTACCTCCCCATTTTTTTAATATCCTGCACACTTAAGGGAACACACATGTGGATGAGGCACATTTCTGCCCAAGTTTCATGTTATTCCACTGACCAAGAGAAAGTGGTGTTAATGCACAAAAATGCATAGAAATGCAAACAGACTGAATATAAAAATGGATGTAGTCTCCGGGTCTGAAAAGTAAATGAAGAAAGTGCCTTTAAACACAATACCACTGAGGGCCACTTGGGGCTGGCTCGAAGAAAAAACTCTGGCTCCAACAACCTCCCAATAAAAAAACATCAACTTTTCTCATGAAATACAAAGTCAAGAATTTTTCCCACAAGTCATTATGGTATCGTTTGCTAAATTCACTCCTTCTGATCAGTGCTATGGTGGCCCTGAACATTTTTCCATCATTAATTAGATTTGATTGACAGGCTTGAGGTGCTGTCAGGTTACCGGTATAGGTGGGCAGAGCATAGTGTCCTCGAGATCTCAGTCAGATTCAACCCTTGTTCCTCCCCAGCTTGAACAAGTATGATCACTTCTGGCTCCAGAGAACCAAACTGTCAAAATGGCAGTCCACAAACCAGTGGGTGACGTCAGAGTGAGTTGCCACTTGGCAATGCACCAGCAGAAAATGCACAGCAGGCCTCAAGAATATCCACAGTGTGCTTTGATGAGGAAACAAAATATTGTTTGTTCAAAAGAACTTGCTGGGTTCCTTCTGGTTAGCCAGAAGGCCGGGAGAAATTGAACACAAATCATAAAACCAAATATATTTGAATCATCCACCAGTTTACAGACCAAGTTTTGACCCATCACTCTTCCCATAGTTATGTGACCACACAAACATTTCAGCAGCGATGGTTTCAGTTTCAGACACAGAATCTACAGTTTTAAAAAGTCAGTTGACTTTCTATAAGAGGCCAAATCAAGCTGTCATCACCAGTACACTTATATCCATAGCTGGACACTGACAAACTTTATCACAGTGGTTCAGACAATCAGATAGAAGTGATGGCTCATTTATAATGTGATCATGTTTCTCAACCCATTTTAGAAACATTGTTGACGACATTAATCTGTAAAGTACAATTATCCCAACCAATAACAAAGATGGTCAAAACTACAAAACAAAAAACCCACGTTGAAATAACCCAAAATTGTCCTTTAATTTCATTTGAGTTGCGTAAGAACTTCAAATTCAAGTGTGAAGGCTCACAGTTAAACATGAAGATGTATTTTACACAATAGTGAGTAAAAAAAAATAATCTCCAGGAGTTGAAGAAAAGTATTTTCTGAAGTTCTATAAACTATATAAATTAAGTAACGTTCACCTGCTGAAGAATCAAGTGTGTCAACAGCTCGATATTGCCTCCTTGAGACTAATGATTAGTTGTAAGATTAAAAAAAAAAAAAAAATTAAAAACTAATTCTGCAGCTGAACTGCATGAATCGATTTCTGAAAAGCTCAAAGTCAGGTGTGATATGTGTTTGCTTTGTGCTCCATATGTGAGCTCCGGTCCTCTGCTGTCCTCAAATTTAGAAATAATTCAGATGCTCACTGCTGGCAGATGTGCAGAAAACCCTGTTTCATTTCCAGATGCCTGAGCAGTTACATGAGGCTCCTACTTATACAGAAGAAATATGAAAAATATTAATTCCAATTTAGGCATTGCATCGCAGATATCAGATTACATGTAGGACAGCGAGCCATGATGTCAGAGGAAGATGTTGTGTTTATGAGGTTTAAGGCACCAGGGTGAGGCAGTGGAGCCGCCTATCCACACCTACTGTGTACTGTGACCCCATCAGTCACTTGATCTATTTCTGACTGTCGTCTATTGTAAAGTGGAGCGATCACATGATTACGTTTCTTTCAGTGCTGTTTGCCTGATACTGACCTTTCATATTCAGCCTGCAGTAGGATTCTCACTTTACATGGCTGGTGTTGTAAATCAGCAACGAGTCATGTTGTTTGTCTGACACCGTATTTACGGGGTTACAAGACAGATTCAAATTTAAACTTCGTTAAGGAGTGTTCAAGAATTCATAATTAAATGGTAATTTATAGAGAGAACCCAGCAAACAGCATCCTATATAACACGTTACAGTATTTTCTTACAGCTTCTGTTCACATCAAATCTCTCAAAGCTTTAAATGTCTGAACAGTGATTTAAGGTGAGAAATAAATGAATCAAAAATACCAAATAATTGACAAGGAATATTTCTCATCAAAATGATTTATACATGAAGCATTATGTATTCACAACAGTTGCGACACTTGTTGGAGAAAAAGGTTGAATAGATTCACGCCAGCTCATTCTTCTGTATCAGGGCAAATCGTGTAATACACCCGCCCACCCACTAGAGGGAACGTATCAGTGACACATCTTTGCCTCTTGAAACGTATCAGTGTCACGTGTTTAGGAAAACAAAAGATACCCACATGGTTAGGACTAAAAAACCTGGGTTAGGGTTATAAGGAAACACCACATGGTTACGGTTTATAGAAAAAACTACAAAAACCACTTCATAGTCTCCTCGACTCAAACCTCATCCTGCTGGGTTAGGATCTGTAACTTACTCCACCAAGCCATCCCTCCTGCCCCATTGCATGGACACATATAGTAGTAAAACTAATAATAAACAAGATAAATAAATGGAAAGTAATTACAAGAAGTTGTCACACATGAACGAACCATTCAAATTGCTCTGAGGCTAAGTTATTTAAAAAAAAAATAGCTTCAAGAGATGATTTAAAAGAAAGCAGGGATTTAGCGTGTCTGAGCTCCTCGGGAAGATCATTCAGATTTCAGGTGGCCTGACAGCAGAGGCTCAATTTCTTATTGACCTAAATCTACACCCAGGAACTGACAGCAGGTTCTCGTCTGAGGACTTCAGGCAGCACAGGTTGATTGGTGCAGAGCAGGTCTGAGGCCAAAATCAATCCAAGAACAAATCAGTAGCCAGCAAAGTGATGATAAAAGAGTGCGATGTGATTTAAAAAGTGTTGGTACTGGCTTGGTGCTGATGTTGAGTGATTTCTGATTTACACCTATTAAAAGACAACTGCAGCAGTGAGATGAGACAAAGACAAGTAGAACAACTTCTGTATCTTCCCAAAATGGGTCGAATCCCCATAACTTTAGATGAAAAAAATGGGACTACACAAGCGTACTAATGTTAAACGATGTTCAATGTTAAATCCAGACAGTCGAACTTAGCCAATAAATGTTCAAATGGCTTGCCGTATGCGATGTTTCAATGATAATCACATTTAGATTTGATCATTCATGGAAATCTAGCCATACTGTTGTAAACAAAGAGACAATGTAGATATATTGAGTTGAGGGGAAATAAAGGTATCTTGAACTGGAATTACAGGTAGTCAAAATGTGATTATAAATATCTTCAAGTACAGTTTTGACTACATGAAATTACATTGCGGAAATTAGAAACCACATGGACGGCAAAAGTGTGTCATTTGTCCTCAGAAAAATGACGTCGTGGATATCTGAATTGACAGTTAAGTTTCAGATATCTTATTTTATTCTATTGTTTCTATTATTGCTCCTGTATGTATGCTGCTGTGGCGAAAAAATTTCCCCTCAGGGATTAACAAAGTATATACCTACCTACCTACCTATCTGCAATACATATCCAGTCCAGCTGCTAAATGTTAAAACAGCTTGCCATAGTATACCCTACAGCAATAATAACATGTAGATCTCATCATTCATGGAAATCTGTCCACACCGTTGTTGACAAAGATGGCATCTGCTGTTTTAAAGGGGAAAAAGATATTTTTGAAGATGGTTTCTGTGTCGTGTGAAGCAAAGATTCACCAAAAACACAAAATTTCAACTACAAAGTAGAAAGTCTGATTTATCTTCCAATCTGCTAACAACTGCAATTAACAGCCCAAACCCCGACATCATTTTAGGAATTAAATGACCACAAAGGAGTCCGCACAAATACAAAAGCTTCCAAATGTCTGTGACTTGCAAACAAATTATAACGGCGCTGTTTCCTAGTTTTACCACGCAGCTGCAGGCAGATGTGAGCCAAATAATTCAAAGTCTTTGGACTCAACCAAAAGTCAGGCTTCAGGGTCAGAGGTCAGACGAAAGGTTTTTAAGTATGAAGCTTAAGGCCTTTATAGGCTCCTGGCAAGAAAAGCTGCCCAACAACCATGTTTTGAGCAGAAGTTCACTTTAAATCCCTTTGAATATCTTTGTATTGTCTCTTTCTGCGGTTTTCACCAGCATTACTATGAATTAAGTACAATAGGAAAATTCACTTCATTCAAACACTTTAAAAAAAGTGAGAAAAAGTGATGAAAGAAGGGGATTTTCTTTATCTTTTAGCTGATTTATTCTGCGCCCTCGTGTCAGGACACATTTTCTAAACACCAGCATGGAATGTAAAGAGTTCAATGCCAAAAGCACATAAACAAAACAAAAAAAAACCTTATCAGTGTCTGAACTGATTTTCATTTTCTGGCTAAAACTGAGCTTTTTAAAATGTCATCTTGTGGCAAAGAATTCAAGAGGTGAAGCTGCTCAGAAATATGAACGAGGTCTACTTTTAAGGACAAGGGCACACGACTCCTCCTTGACTTCACCTCATCCCTCAAAGGCAGAGGCTGTAATCTTAGAAGAATTACGAATCAGAAGAAGAAGAAGAAGAAGTAGGCGGGAGGGGAGAACGTGAACGGAAGTCTCCCTCGTGTTGGCGTTTCGCTGCCAGTCAGATCTGCTTCTTCTCACGCTTTGACCAGAGTGTCAATTAACATTCCAAGTCTTGGCCTGTCAGGAAACCATAAATCACTGAAGCCTCACCTCTTCTGGTCACACTCCTTTCTCTCTACTGTAGGCATAATGACAGGAGAGGGAAGGAATGAAGTTCCAGGCATGACCCTCTCTGCTTTTCTCAGTGTCTTTTTTTTTTTTTTTTTTAGGGGAAGAATTGATCCACAGCACCAGATTTGTGGGACAGAGTTGAAAGAGTACCTGCTCAATTGAAATTATTTGCACTTTATCTTCAAGAAAGATGCTGCAGCCCTGACCACCAAATGTTCCCACATACAATTCCTATCGCCTCTGAAACCCCCCCCCCCCCCGCGGGCCTGCCGCAGGATGAATCTGTCAACCAGGGTGCTCTTGAATTGGACGGGTGCAGCCGGAAACCCTAATGTTCGAGCCACAGTCTTAAAATTCTTCAAACCATAGAGTTGTGTGCCTCAGGGATGAGTCTATAACTGCAGCTTTGACAGCCGTAGTGCTCATTTGTCTTGCTCCATATCCATTTGAATACTGCTCTGCAAAACTGAGCCACAAAGACAGATTTAGATACTGTCAGTGACATTCATGTTTATCTTATATTTTTATATTTTGGCTCTCAAAGTACAGTGATTTCAATAATAGTGCAGTCAAAAGCTTTGTCAAATAACTTCACACAAAGAGCAAACAGAGAAAAGACCAGGTCTCCTCAGTTTAATCGAACAAAGGTTTTCAATGGACCCATTATATGACACAATGCTGAAGTGTATGGCTAGAAAATCCTGAATAATCTTTCTTACATACCTGTTATGCTTATTGTAGCACAATGCGTATGGATGTCAGTTTTCATCAACATTTGTATATTGTGATAATGCAAAACGTGAGTATGCATCCTCAATGTGCATTACAATGCAGAGACAGTGAGACAACAAGCCTATGTTTGGAGTCTTCCTTGGACATGTTTAGGCATACAAGTTCCACCACAAATCCTTCTGCAGCAGACCAGAATCAAACAGTCTTGCAGGCTCCAAGCACTGACTTGCTTAGAGGTATTTTTTTTTTAGGTTCGCTGTCTCCTACAGACCACATATAGTATTTCTTTGACACATTCCAAGTCAAATATTCAGGAAAAATGCTAACTGCACTCCCAGAAATCCAGTTATGTCAAGAGAAAGACGGGGGCAGAGTTTCCAAGAACGATCCATTATCATCCGTCATCTGTCTTTCTTTCTGATTCATGCTCCAACACCCGGCTGGGGGCTTGAACCTCGTAGATACTGACCCCTCCTGATGGACGAGAAGACTGCAGCACCGCCTGTGATGAGCGATGACATGTCAGCTGAAGTATTTCCACCGTTTTAACTTGCTGCAATTCCCGGACACTGTTGCAACATGTTGCTGAGGCGTGAAACCACATTTTTCAGATACTGAACAGAATCTTTCTCCACCAGTCTGCATCAGAGCACCTTCGAAACTCACAAATCACAAAAACACCAACGCAGAGTTACGGACCATTTAATGATCTTCAGAAGTAAGTTAAACAACCATTTATTTTACAGTTTAAAATGTCCTCATGGAGGAACAGCAAAATACACTCAAAATGAAGATTGATCAAAAGACAGTTTTCATATTAATCACTGTTTTAAGATTTTTTTTTTTTTTTTTTTTCTTATTTGTTTATCAAAAATTATAAGTGCCTTCAACATAACCATGAGAGTATTCAGCTTGCAGTCATAGAAATATTTACACCACAAAACTGACAAGCATGGTTTTACTTTCAGCATCGGTTTCATTTCCTGTCTCTTTCAGACTGCTTTGTTTTGTTGCACAAAACAAAAATAAAGACCCTGAAGAAAGACAATTATAAAGGGGAAAAATACACAAG
Organism: Brachyistius frenatus; assembly: GCF_029030835.1. Taxonomy (NCBI): domain Eukaryota; kingdom Metazoa; phylum Chordata; class Actinopteri; family Embiotocidae; genus Brachyistius; species Brachyistius frenatus. The sequence continues at coordinate 3,747,908 of NW_027210615.1, forward strand.
AGCACAGGTTAAGGACATCAGTATTTACAGCTTGGCTCAAGAACACAGTTGAGGGGAGGGATGGAGACAGATGATCAACACATCCATTAGCGGCATGATGTCAAGTTTAAGTCACATTCTTTGCCTTTATGATCCTACTTTACCCTTTAAGATTTGAAAATTAAGCACACCGTAGCACATCTGTCATGTAGTCGCAGCTTAAAAGACCTCAGGATGCAGTACTTAGTAAGTAAGAAGGACTTTCAGACAGACAGCAGGGGGCGGTACAGGACCACATAGGGGAGGATGAACAACAGGCGTATTAACAGAAACACAACCCCTACAGTACAATGGTTCCTTCAAAATGAAGATACAGTTTCTTAATGTAAAAGCACTGTAGTGACAGAAATGGGTTGATGAACATTATCCAAAAAAAAGGAATCAAGTGTGCCCTCTGAATGGCAAAATACAAAGTCACATATGAAAATAAGTTCTGGTCAAATGTATATTTAGATACATTGCGCATATTCAGCATTTGCAAAAGACATTTTGGCACAGAATCTTTTTTTTGTTGGTTTTTTTGTTTTTTTTTTTGCGAATATTCAGTCATGGATCCTGAACGGATCCTTCCCACCATTCCCCTGCCCAAAGAAAGAGTGAAAGAAAGAAAGTGAAAGAGTGAAAGAAAGAGTGAAAGAAAGAAAGAAAGAAAGAAAGAAAGAAAGAAAGAAAGAAAGAAAGAAAGAAAGAAAGAAAGAAAGAAAGAAAGAAAGAAAGAAAGAAAGAAAGAAAGAAAGAAAGAAAGAAAGAAAGAAATGAGATTTGATGATCTGTCTTGTAAAATAATTCACTTGGTCTCTCCACATTGCTTCAGTCTTTAAATATTTATAATATGTACAGTTTCACAATTGTCCACAATACCCTTAGGCTTAAAGAAGATGCAAACAAAAATAGACAAATTAAATATTCTTTATATAGTCCCCTGTTGAGGCATTGAGTGTAAACTGCACAACTCTGAACGTCCCCTCTCGAGTTCCTGGGGCAGGGAACACTTCGGGATGGAGAGTTGAGTCCGTAAATGAAGTAGAAATTTGCTGATGGCGAAGGAGCAAAAAGCGGTATGATTGATCAGGCTGAAATGATTCTTGATCATTTTCCAGGCAATGATTTTCTTTTATCTTGCACAAGCATGACTGATCACGAGAATAATTCCATAACATGTAGCATTTTATACTCAAATCTGTACAGAGTTCACAATTTTTCTTTAACATAGTGCAATGACTTCTCACATCGTCTTAAAAAAAAAAAAAAAAAAAAAATCACAATCACTTTTATGAAGGTAAAAAATATCCCATAAGAAGGTCTCCGTCCATAGCTTTATGAATGCTATGAATTAGAAAAGGCTATGCACAACACCTCCGAAGATGGCAAAAATGAAATGAGCAATCAGAAATGATCATCAAAAATCCCCGTTCGACCCTTCATATCCTCTTCGTAAAGGTATAGTTTTTGGAATCAACATCACTGGGTGACTTAAGGACTTGGTGAAGTGAAGGAAAAAAAAAAAAGGTGAGTTCATGCCAAATTAGATTTCTTAAAAAAGTCAAACTCAGAAAAATATGAGGCAATTCCAGTTTACAAAACTGGATGAGTTCAAAAGGGCTGGTGTTGGCTTTGTCCGGGGAAAAAAAAAAAAAAGGAAAAAAAACACATGGAGTTAATCAAACCGAGGCAATAACAATCATGAGGTGAGGGGAAATGCTGGAGATGCTGTTGAGAAGGTCCGGGGCCAGGCGCGAAAGGTGGCTCTCCGAGAATTCACACGGTGGGAAAATCTGCACCACATAAGCTGGCTGTATTTTCAAAGATACAAATAATATGATGAGAGAGGGAACAACATCATGACACGCTTTTTCATTACGACACACAGGTAAACTCAAAGAAAAGCAAAATAGAAAAAGTTGAAATGACCACAAACCTGATTAGAGCCAGGGTTGGGCACATTGATGATGCCAGCTGCCTGTTTGGCTTGCAGGTAGGTGATGAAGCCACTTTTCAAGGCTTGGGTTTGACCAAGGACGTCTTCTTGGTCCCGGCCACAGGGTAGAGCCAGTAGCAAACAGTAGTCATTTTCCACCTGCCGTGAATATATATATATTTTTTTATCATAAACAGAAATGTAAACACAACCCTAGAACAAAGACAACTCCAATGTCATCTGCAGTGTCTATCCATTTATTTTTAGTCAACTCTCCAATATTGTCACCTGAATTTTAGAACCGGCCGTAAAATAAAACCACTCACAGTCATCCTGCGTGCCACGCTGTCCAACTGGGAACCCTCGAGCCTCATCCTCTGGACAATACGGAGAAGAGAACCCCCCTCTGGGGGCGGCAGCGAGCGCTGGGCCAGAATGTTGTTGCCAGACACAAAGTGCAGCTGGACAGCAGCCTGATCGTTTTTCAGAGCCAGCAAGCCTTGCCATACAATAGGATATTTCTGCACAAAGAAAAAAAACAGTGAGCGTATTTTCCTCTTTGGTGTTGCCTGGATAATGTAACCCATGTATGGTGACACTGCCGGTCCATCAACATACCGTCAACAGCTGCACCATGTCAATGGAACGATGTCCTGTATGTTCCAGCTTCGCATCGGGCCGTGGCTGTAGTGAACTTGACGGGGGAACTGCTGGCGGTGGCGTAGATAGAAACGCTTGAGGGTCTTTCTGTAGATCTGGTTTGTGAGTAAGAGCCATAGGGGACATCAAGGGAGACTGGTACGAGGGTGAGACGGTATCCCTTGATATTCGGGAAATGTGTGAGAGGTCTGAAGAGGTAGCGTGCCGAAGATGGGAGGTCTCAGGCCTGGAGTCACTTCCTCCCCCATGTGACTGAGACATTTTACCCCTGTTACCCAGCTCGGGCTCTCGGGGAACCTAATTAAGAAAATACATACGAACATTAAAAAAAAAAAAAAAAAAAAAAAAAACATGCAAGAAAACACCAAATTTGAACAAATGTACATAATTAAAGCCTATCAAGTTACCTGTGAAGATGTAATGCCTTGATTAGTCAAGTTGTGCCCCTGAAACTGAGATGGGAATCCCCTCATGTCCCGGTAAACTGGGAAGGAGCCTGCACCTCCTGGATGCATCAGTTGAACCCCATGAGGGTGAGGAGACACCATGACAGGACTCGATGCATGGACTGCCCGGATTCTACTTTCATTGGCGGTTGGATGTATCAGTTTTGCTTCGAGTGGTTTAAGAGGTTCTTTTGCTGAAAGATCAATGCTCTTCGCCAATATTGGACTCTTCGAAGGCCCAGAGATGTTGCTTGAGGATGTCATTCCGGTCTCCGAGTTGCGCGACTGCCTCGCTTCGACGGCAGCTTTCTCTCCCATTTGCTGGTGCATGAGGATGCGCTGGTGCATGTCTCTGTACTGGTCCATGCGAATGCTTGGGTGGAGCCCTCTGTGATCGCTGTGAATTATCCTTACATCTGACTGGAGCTGGGGAACCGAAGGTCTACTAAGGGCTTGGTTAAAGTGTCTGGGCTCTTCTTCACTCACACTATTGCCACCGCCACCTGACACTGATCCTTGCGGACTCGAATGGGAGTGCAGTACCATGTCTCGAATGACGTTAGGCTGTGGTGTGTTTGAGCGCTGTGGAGGCCCGGGGTGAGTAGAAGATAGGGAGTCCCCTCGCCTTCCGTAGTTTATCCCAGACATTGGTGGGGTGTTCATCCTAGCTTCGTGAGCCATTGACTGAGTGACACTGTGAGGTTGAATTATAACAGAGGACTGCTCTGAGTGCGAATGGTGCTTACTAGAATGATAACTAGACATTGGCGGCAGGCCATGACCCAGAACAACAGAAGTTCCAATAGAAGAACCACTCGGAGGACAGGCTTTGACAAAGTGTGAAGGGGAGTGAACAGCTGTTCGTGGGGACTGAGGTTCTTGCTTGAGGTGTAGAGCTGACCGATCATTTGTGATGCCAGGACTCGGGCTCATGCGGGTTCCAGATAGTGCCGGATGGTGTGGACTCATGACGGGGCTGAGGTTAGTATGCTGAACAGCTTTGCCAATGTCCATCTTTTTTGGTAGAGGTTCTGTCCCTAGTCCTCTCTTTGCATGCTGCTGTTGTATCACAGCTTGGTTGTACATCAGCACTTGAGGAGAACTAACTGGCTGTTGAAACATCTTTACCACGCCACCCTGGTGTGCTGTGTGATATGGAGATTCAGATTTATCACATCCAAGACTCTCCTGCTTGGTACTGGAAATGACAGGTTGAGAATTATAGGACTGACCGGTCAAAAGGACCCCTGTGTGTCCATAAGCTGCGGGACTTGGGGCCACTTTGGGGGACGGTGACTGGGACGATGTGATAAGTGGGTCTTGCTTTATCTGAGATTTGGACACAGATTGCTGAAACTCTATGTCACCAGCACTGGCTTGAGGAATCTGACTAATTTTGGCCCTCATCCTATGAGGTCCTTCGGTTTTTTGACCCGAATAACTCAGAACAACAACACCCTCGGATGTATTGACCCTTAGGCCAGGAGTGGAACCTGTATTGTAGGGAGTGGTCTCAACAACAGAGCGCCCTCTAGTCCCTTCCTCTACTATATCCAAGCCATGGCAGCGATTATTCTCATTTGAGTTTGATCTAAATTTTTGCTTGGGAATGGAAAGGCCAATGCTTCGGTTGCTTAGGGAAATTCGTGGAGTTTCTTCTGTATCGTAAGGCATTGGAATTCGACTTATTACTGAGGTAGCAGGAGAAATAACTGTATGCTGGGGCTTCTCTCCACAGTTCTGTTGGGACTCTGTCAGCGGCGATGGTTTGTGGTGTACAGGCTGGGGCGGTAACGGTGGCCTGTCTGCAGGACGTAACGGTCTCGAACCTATTGTATCAGAGGGATTTTCATTCTCTGACATCCGCGAAGGATCTGACAGAACAGATGTGACCATAGTGGTAGGTATAGAATTGCTGTTTGATGCAGACACATATTTGGGTTCCATTAAGATTTTTCTTAAGGTACTGGAACTAGGGTCAATATCGGAGGCCTTGGTGTCGGGGGGCATGGGGGGATTTGTTGAAGGGGTTCCAAGTGCAGTTGATGCTGGTACAGAGGGAGTTACCACTGTCACGTGGCAAGAAGGAGCAACATAGATTCTGCTTTCTTCAGATCTCTGAGGCCAGTTAGGTGAAAGGGGAATTTTGGCAGGCCGCAGTAGGGGTACATTGAACTGGGATACAGGTTGTGGGCGAGCAAGAGCAGGGGAAAAAGTAGGAGTACATGGCTCAGTTGCCTGGGTATGCTTTTTACAACTGGAGATGTTGCTTGTGCCTGAATGAAAGGCAGACTCCTTGGGTACAGGCTGTTCAACCTCGGGCTGTTCCGCCTCTTTCGGCGTGTCTACAGTGATAGCACTTGTAACATCTCGCCGACAAGTTGCAACAGCAGTGACCACAGAGGCTGCTGCGGTTGCCGTAACAGTAACTGCTTTTGAGTTAAGGGTTTCTGGGTCTTCTGGAATTGACTCGGGTAATTTGACTGGGGAGGGCTCTGACTGTGAAACCTCTTCAGAAGTATCCCCTTTCTTGTTGGCAGCACCTTTACGATTTCTTGACTTCTTTGGGGTTTTGGCTCTAACTTTGCCTGTTTTCTTGGGTGTTTCAAGTAAAATGGGATCTTCAGCTGCCTTAGACTCAGCTGCCATTGGCCCCTTTGGGCTTGGTGTTAGAGAACTATCATCTAAATCTCCTGCAAGAATATTGTTGATCACCATGTGTGTTTCTGGTTCCATGATCTCATTGGAGGAAGTGGATGTTACGGAGTCAGGGGTAGGAATAAGAGCAGTATAAGTAGGAGCAGATGTGAACCCATCTGCATCACCACATGTTTCTTCAGCTGTAATGGAATCAATAGCAGCTGCAAGTTCCGTTTCGCTGGCAGGATTAGCTCGCTTCTCCTCCTCAACTTCACCTTCTGGTTCTACCACAACAGGAGGCAAAATAGCAGGTTGCTCTGATGGTGGTTCCTTATACGCTCGAGGAGCTTGGTCAACAGTTAGTTTGGCAATATTTTCAACTGCCTGCTCCAGCTCCATCTGCCGTGCTAATAGTGCAGCAGCTGGATCAGCAGGAAGTTCCGGTTCTGACAGCGTGTCTTCTATTTCCTGTGCAATAAGGTCTTTGGATTCTTTTGGAAAGCCAGTCAGATTTGTTCCCCCATTTTCTTGCACTACTTTCATAGTTTTGGAAATAGTAGCAGCTTCAAAGGTCTTCGGCTCATCTTCCTCTGGTCGCAGTAAACCTTTTACGTCATCAACACTTACACGGATTTCAAGATTTTTTAAACTGTGTGATTTGTCTTCAGTGGTCTGCTTGATATTTCGTTTCAACCGTGGTATTTTTATTTTGACACTCTTTTCAGGCTGTTGCCTTCTCTCAGAGGCGTTGGTCTCCATCTTTTCAATATCACCATCAGTAGATTTCTTTCCACCAGAATCTTCTGCATCCTTTTCTTTTCTGTGCACCGGTAAGCTTGCAGTTTCCACTCTCTCTGATAATTTGCCAAACTGTTCAGAATCAACTTTAGGCTTAAGCTCTGGCTCATCATTACTTTCCATATCAGCTTGTTCAACTAGCACAGTCATGCTCCCAGACAGCTTGTCTATCCTACTTCCTTTCTTGGTAACTGGAGTAGATGACGTAATTGGTGTTTGTTGCAGTTTCTGAGTGCGGGGTGAACGCCATCCCTCAGAGGCTTTCACAACTTCCACAGTACTTGAGACCTCTGCATCTTCTTCAATGATTTTCTTCTGATCCCCTTTCACTGGTGATACATCTTCACCCCGTTTGATGCCTCTCTTGGGTGGACGTCCTCGCCTAGCATTGGTAGAAATTTGAACATCTTGCTGTGCTGGTTCTTTATCAGCACCACGTTTGCGCATGCAGCGTGATGACTCAACTATCTCTTTGCCGGCTTGGTCGTCTTCGTGTAGTGTGGCATAGACTGACCTTACGTTCCTGCGACGTGTTCTCCCGTGGATCAAACTTGATTCAAGATTTTGTTCAGAATCTGATGCATGTACTGGTGACTTGGATGTGGTTTTAGACTCCAACGCCATTTTTGGTGCTTCTGCTCGAGGGGATGAAGCCCTTTTGAGTTTCTCTCTGTCAATCCGTTCACTCTTTCGTGTTGCAGGTTTTTCAGTGGCAACAGTTTGTGAAGGCTGTGTGGTACATAATACTGACATAGGTTTTGCCCTTTTACTTTTGGGCTGTCTGCGGTTTGGTAATGGTTTTACTTCAGCCTCTAGTTCTGGCATGCATGCCTCACTATCTGTCACAGTTTTCCGAGATTCCTCAAAGTGTTTTGTTTCTTGATGTTCGAGTTCAGATTCTGTTTTAATTATTTCAGATTTTTCTTCTATCTTGGAACAATCAGCGCCAGCAAATTCTGCATTATCTCGTTCAAAACCCCTTAGGGAACAACCAGGAGTGGGAGGCTTATCTTCAGGATTATGTTCCACTGCCAAAGTATCCCCACCCTTTATTTTGAGTTCAACTAACTCTGCTTTTGTTTCAATTTCATTTTCAGGTTCCGAAAGGGCAGGTGGAGAGGTTATAGTTATAGGAGCAACTGGTTTGTAGTCTTCCATAGGAAGAGAATGAGATGGGAAAAGCTCCAGAACTGGCTCCACTTTTTCTTCTTTAATAAATGACACAGGTTGATCCGAGGATGGAGTCGAAATATCTTTCTTTTCTGGTAGAGACATTTCTTTAGGGGAAGGAGCAAATGGTGAAACCATCAAGGTTAATGGGGGGCTGGCTGATTTGTCATCAGCCCTCAGTACTGGCTCAGACTCCTTGTCAGACATCATGTTATCACAATTCTGAACTTCATCTCTTTTAATCTCCACCAGTATTGAATCATTCTCAGTGTCGGGTGGGGGATGGTCCTTGTCTTTTTGTTGTTGAAGCTCCAGAAATCGACTATGGAAAAGCACTATGGGCTCTTGTGGGATGTCACCTCCTCCAGATTCAGGCTGTGTCTCAGTAGCACCTGGTTTGGTAAAAGGCCTACCACTTCCAGTTTCTAGATCTTGATCTTTTCGTTCAAGATGCTGCAAACGCCGGGAATCCTGTTCAAAGATTGAGCTGTGCAAGAAGCGAGAGGCAAACAATTCCTGACGCTCCTGGTCCTGTGGCTTAAGTTCCTCCTTTTTATCGTGCAGCTTTTCATCAGAGTCAGTACGAATCTTTTTCTTTTTCATATACCAAGAAGGAATAGGTCGAGGTGCTAGCTCTACCTTATCCTTATCCGAGCAGCTGTGGGAGGTTGGGAAGCGCGAGGGAAGAAAGGACCAATTATCTTCCCTTGAGGAATACAACGTCTTGGCTCTTTCAAGGAGTGCTTTTGTATCAGGAGTTATAGTTTTATCCAGAGCAAATGAGTAAAACTTATTCTTTTCCAAGGAGCCTGAAAGTTTCAGGTCTGTCATCCTCTCGCCACGGTCCCTAAGGATATAAGACAAGGAACTACTGGACTTGGGAGAGATATGTTTGTCTTCTCCATCATCATCTGAATCTGACTGAACCTCTCCAGGTTCCAAATCCTGAGCAAGGCGATTGCGAAGGCTTTCACGTTTTGAAATATCACTTGGGAATGTCATTTCCATTCTGAGTGAATCAGACTTTATCCTTCTTTCCCAATCTTGCATTAACTCCTCATCACATCCGAGCAAGGATGTCTTAAGCTTTGGGAGCTCAGCGTCAGAGGGCTGAAAGGGTCTGGCTGTCAGGCCTAAACTGTTTTTCAATGACTCTGTGTTTGAAAATCTTTCGTCCATTGTTGGAGAGGATTTTCTAACTTTGTTTGTTACCGACACCGAAATCTGGGCAGTTTCATCCTCCTCATTTTCAGAAAACTGACCAGCTGTTATTGACGATGGTATACTGTATACGTCTTCATTCAACTTTTGGGAACTTGCAAAGTTGCGCTCTCTTTTTACTTTGAGTATTTCAAAGTCAAAATTCTCTAATTTCTTTCGTTTACAGGAGGTAAATTCATCATTGGCAATATCCTGAATTGATTTTCCAACATCATGCATCGTAAACTCCTTTTCAAAATCATGCGTCTCATTACTTGGTGGGTTCTCAAACTTGACTACCTTATCGGGATCACCAAGTTTGGATCGAAGCCATCGACTCTGTTCAATTTGTTTAGTGCAATGCTCAATGTGCACAAAGTGTTCATCTACATCATCAGAGTCTTGGCACCTCCCTCTCCCTTGTTCATTTTCAGACAAAACCTGTTTCTGTTGTTCTTTTAATTCATCCAAATCAAAGCTGCCATCATCGGACATCTTTGTGAAACCGGAGCCGGTTTCACTTTTTGAGCCCTCCAAGTCCATTTTAGGGTAGGGAGAGTCTAATTGATCGGTAGAATCTTCAGGCAGCTCTCCTAGCTGTGACTGCCTCTCCAGAGGAAGGCCTAGAGAGTTGCTTTCACAGTCTCGTCCATCTTTTGGACTGTTAACTGAAACCATCCGGACACATTTATCCCTGTGGTGCTCCTTTTTTTGCATCCCTCTTGTCAAAAGGTTCTTATCCAAATCCGTCTCCTTTGCATTGTTCCACAATTTATAGAGTCCAGGTCTACCAAGATCCTCTTCACTAGCTCTCTTTTGTCGATCAGTTTTCCCAGAGTCTTCAAAACGCCTTTTCCTTGCAGCTAAACGGTCAATATCAACAGAAATGCCACTGTCAAATCCCATTTCAGATTTCCCATGTTTTTTGGATTTGATTTTAGCATCCTTGTCAGTAGCCTCCACTAAACTGTGCATATTTTTGTCTCTGGGCACCTTCACATGCTTAGAGATGTCACCTTTTGATGATTCTGTGCGGAATGGAGGACTCCTCTGGTCAGTTGTAGGTGATGCCAATCTAGGACTGTCACTCCCACCTCTCAGTATTTGTTTTTCTTGAACAGCATGACCAAACAATTTTCCCTCCTTTTCTTTAACACGTGTTAACTGCACCACACATGGGAGAAGGTCTAACCTTACTTTGCTCGAGCTTTCCTTTGGAAATTTGCTGGTCTTATTTCGAAGAACAGACTCAGGGCTAACATCTCTTTCAAGTTCAGGTTCCGTATCACATGTCTGGATAACAGGTGAAGTGACTTTCAGCTTCTTGAGCCTCTGTTTCTCACTTTTATCCTTGTCCCCTCGATCTTTTCGTCCAGTTCTCTTTTCCTTTTCAACCAAATTCCCTCTGTCAATTTCAAAAACTCGATCCTTCTCAAGTTTTTCAGGTTTGTTATACCTTTCAGATCGTGTCTTTTCAAGTTTTTCAAACCTGGGTGGAGAGATTGAACTGCAGCTACCACTTCTTTCAGAGGATCGACAACAAATACGTCGGTCCGAATCACTTGGTATCCTCTCAGAGAGTGAAGGAGATGCAGTAGGGCTAGCAGGACGACGAGTGGCAATGTGAGATGGGCTTTGGCTACGCTCAATGGTCCTCCTCCCATGATCACGTCCTCGATCTGTTTCAAAGCGCTCCCTCTCTCTTTCACGTTCCCTTTGCAAATAGCTGTATTTGCGAATGTCCTGTTCATAAGGGTCAGCTCTGTATTCTCGATATTCCCGAGGGTCTTCAAAGTATTGTGGATCATAGTAATCTCCCTGATATGGGTCCCATTCAGTGTAGAATTCCCGACTTCTAGCAGGGTATTTACGACGTGGATCTTCAGTAAATGTTCCTGGTGTTCGAACGTTTTCATAATATTGTCTGTCTGTTGGAAACTCGTATTGGGTTCTTCGATCATCCCTGCCAAGAAATAAACAACAAATATTTTAGTTTAAATATTAGACAGTACTACAGTAAAAACATTATTCTTTAAGCAAACACAACAAACCTTCTTTCAGACAGAATGTCATAAAAGTCTCGAATATCCTGCCCAGATGCCTGCATTGACCGATAGAAAGCCATCTGACTTTCTTGATTTGCAAAATCCACCTAAAGAAGAAAAAAAAAAAAAAAAAAAAATTGGTGTTGCAGTCTATCAAAGATTAAGAACACAGATTATATTAAATCACATAGTTTAGAGCAGGGGTGTCAAACTCATTTTAGTTAAGGGGCCACATACTGCCCACTTTGATCTCAAGTGGGCCAGATCATAGCATAATAACGCATACATAACGACAATATTTCTCTATGATTAAATCATTGGTGAAGGTTTTTGGATGATAAACCTTATTTTAAGGTCTTTCTACAATAAACTAGAAACATAAAGAGCAAAAACTCAGACATCAGCCCACTGTTTATCTGCCTGGACTCTCCTCTGCAGATTCCCTAGCAGCGAGCGCTGCTGCCTGTGGCAACGAGCGCTTCTGCTTCCGGAGCAGACGTCGCATTTACGCTATTTTTGAAGCAATTACTGGATCGATTAAAGAAAAATTACAAAACGTTTGTACTCATAAACCTCCATATTCTCATAGAAATGCATTTTATGTCTTTCTGTAATTTTCACACTTAGCAAAGTCATCCGGCGAGTTGGCGGGATACGTTTGACAGCCCTGGTTTAGAGCAATACTTCACTTACCTTGATTTTACTGCCCCCTATCTTCCATCCTTTTGTGTCCTTGACAGCGGCTTGTGCATATTCAATGTTGTTATACAGAATTAGGGCCATTCCTTTCATTCTGTCAAAAACAACCTGCAGACACCAGAGCAAAGTAAAGTAGAGTCCCAAGTTTCCTGACTGCAAACAATGGGCAACTATAAAGAGGGAAATAAACAGGCCTACCTTGACAACATGTCCATAGCGGCAGAAATGACGAGTAAGAAACTGCTCAGTTGTGTTTGACGCTAATCCATCCAGCCAAACACACGTTGTTGGCATACTCTTTCCAAAGCCCAGCTGAAAAATCAAAAATTAAATGTCAGATAGCAATTATTTTATCTTTTCAACAGTTTGTACAAATAAATCTTAAAACTAACATTGAGTATGGCAAAGAAAAGAAATGGGTAGTGGTGTAAACGTGAGTTTTTCAATGAAATAAACAAAGCCTCACCTTTAGTCTGTTGTTACCAAGATACTCGCCGTCCATCTTCTTTATGGCCTTGCAGACACTGGCAATGTCGCAATATTGTAGAAAGGCATACTGTGGGGCTCCATTCACCTTCTTAATGTCAATATCCTTTGTGGGACAATGACAAAAAGAATATCCTGTCAGTAAGCGTGGTCATCTCAAAGTGTGCTGCATTGTACCCACTGCATACTGCCTGATTCTCAACCACTTCACATCATTAACTTACCACTATTTCTCCAAAGCGTTGAAAGATATTAAGCAGGTCATGGTAAGTGGTGGTCTTCTCCAGGTTTCCAATGAATAATGTCCTCGTGGCTTTTGGATGAAACTCATCAATCCTCTCATCCAAGGGTCGAAACTCATTCTCACTTTCCGTCTCTGAAAAGTGCCGAGTATGAGCTTGTGGATTTGCCAATATTAATATTTTCCCTGGAAAAAAATTTAATGATCATAACTTACCGGGGCCATTCCAGGCTGTGACGTCAATTTGCATGCCAAAAAAGAGCTTCCCCTTTGATGCTCCTAATGCTTTCTCTTGGTCCTCTTGTTGGCGGAAAAAGACAAGCCCGTAGCGCTCCTCAGAGGCTCCGTGGATTTGTACAGATGTAACCTTTCCATGTTTTTTAAATTCGTGGAACAAGCCATCCTTCAGGCTTGTATCTGTAGTAAAAAGATCAAATGTATAATCAAGTTAAAAAAAAAAAAATAAAAAAAAAAATGAACAGGGTTTTAAAAAACAGACTATTGGTAATGAATTTTTTTGTTTGTTTGTTTTTTTTTTTGTTGAAATTTTCCCATACTTCATGGATATTAAGATATGCAGTACACCACTATTTCTGTATATCAAAGCTCCTTGTTCGTACATACGAGTTAAGCACCATACAACTGACCTGTAGAGCGCACAGGAAGATTTTGGACCTTGATGCCAAAGCTTTTACGTGGTTCATCCTTGTCAAGGGAGGATAAAGGAAGTGCTGAGGGTGCAGGAACAGCAGCAGACTGCACTGAACGTGCTGGAGAGTCATCGCTTGAGCTACTGCTAGAATCACTGTAGCAAAAGAGGAACATGGACTTAGATGTCAGAGCAAGCAGCTTTATCTCTAACATGAAATATGTATGGTAAAAAGGTGGTAAAGAATCTAGCTATCAATATTTTTACCTTAATAAAATGATCAAATACAATATTTTAAAAAAAATTAAAAGGAGAGTTGTGCTCTGCCCTCATGAAATTATGTATATATTGTATCATAATGTTTTAGAAACATTTGACTCTGTCTAAACTACAGAAAGGAAGGACAGTTAAATTACATATGGTTTTAAAAGGGCAATATTTCACATGCATTTCAGATTGAATATATACAGAATGATTCATTTGCATAAAAGCTCCTGCAATGTGATGGGAATGGGTCTTTTAACTGTAATAAAAATGCAATGTCTCTCAATAGAGAAGGAGAAACAGACCGGTTTCCTCAACATTTCATACGGTGCATCTGGTTATTGGTACGAAAAGATGGATTTGCGCACGAGTGGCAAATTCATGGCTGCCTCCTGCACCTTTTTTTCTCAACTGATTCCCATGTCTGTCTCAGCTTTCTAAGCCCTCTGCTGTTTGTTTCCTTCTCACTTTCTCCTCCTGTGCTCAGACGCTCCCGGAAGTGCTGCTCATGGAGCCTGGCCTGTGGGAGTGGGCAGGCAGCCAGCACTGGCCAGAAATTTCCAGTTCCAACTGGATCTCACGGAGGGGGGGGAGCCATTACCCATACAGAGGTAGCAGGCAGTGAGAAAAATATAGCAGCCGTCTCCTGAAATTCCCCCCATAGCACTTCCTCATCAAACCACATGTGTCGCTACATGTCGTTCAGAGCTGCGGACTCTGCTGTGTCCAAAGGGGATGCAGTTAAACAAAAAATAAACTACTGGAGAGGGTAGTGAAGTAAATTCAGGTCGTGGAGCAAATTCTCATGGACAGACATGCTTAAAACGGCAGAGCTCTCTTCCATTTGATTATCCAAATATTGTGTTATCTTTTATAATTAAAAACATGAACGGCAATGAAGCAACATACAGCTGTGCACAAACATGACTAAATTAGCATATATAATACAAAACAGAGCAGATTCACTGGCATGACAAAACTGACAGCCTCTGTTTGGGGTGACAGCCATTTGGTTGTAAACCAGAGTTCAAAACAAACTCATAGTATGCCAGGAAAACATCTGAATTACATATAGTGCAAATATGATATTGGCTGTTACATGTATATGACTCTAGCGCAGGTTAAGGTCAGGGTGTGTGCGATCCTACCGGCTCTTATTAAAAGCGTTTTGAAAAAGACGTTGCTCATGGTAGGTTTGGCATCTACGGTGGTGCATAAGTCACACGACTGATCAGTGGATGCATGTCAGGAAACCACAAACAACCCTCAAACCAGACCGTAACGTAACATAAACTAAGCACGGTAAGAAGAGTTGAGCTATGTACTCTAGTAGTAGTGAAGTTCACCTTGACACAATCCAAAGTATGTACAGCAGCAATGAATCAATTCAGATCAAATCTTAAAACAAAACGTAATCATTCAAGCAGTTACACGCATCAAAAGGTTATTTTCCAGGCTGTGACTCCAACCAGCTATCAACCACCCAGGTAACAACCTCATCAAAGCAGATTCATGATTTTGAAAACATATGTCATACATCCAGTAATCTTCCCCGTCATAGAATCGAGATACGTCACTATATTGCAAACCAAGCAAGCAAACCTAATGTCTAAATTCAGCCACGTTTGTTGGCTCTTTAATTACACTTTAAAAGAATCAACACGCCACAAATATGAACAAGTTGTCTTGGTCAAACATCTGCATATTTGTTGGTTTTCCATATACCTCACCCCCTCCTCATTATTAAATGTCTTTTCCATTAACTGTTTTGATCAGACTTCAATAAATGAATGATACTGCTGAAGAAACAGACATAAAACCAAAGTATTAGCAGATATATCTTGAAATGGTTAACGTTAAAAACCACAGCTTCTGCACTGCCGGATGTTGAGCAACAAACTGTTCTTGATAGGAGTCCCCGCTAACCAAAGACGGAAATTAAATGCACGCATCTTGCACAAGTTTGAACTCATTGGCAAAACTGGTGTTGACTTAAAAAGTGTTGCATAATTCAACGGAGCCAGTATTGCGGATATAAATATACACCGTTTTCAAGACAGTATAAAACACAATGACAACACCATTTTGGGAAATCTCAGTTCATTTCACCGTGTGGAAGTCAATTTGGGATCCAGACGGCCGGAGGCTGGGATGCACGAAGGTAAACAACAGCCATGCACAAGGGTAGAAATCTGGACAGCGAGAGTAAGCTTCACTCACCTGCCACTCGTACTGCTGCTGGTACTGCTGACTGAGTCTGAACTGGAGGAGCGGCTGCGAGAGCCTGACCCACTGTGGGAGCGTGGAGGACGAGTAGCCTGACTCACCAGTCTCTGAGGAGAGGGATTTCGCGAATGTGTTGAGTGTGGGGACCGGCTACGACTGTGGCGGTACGACCGCTCCCCACGCCGACCCCTGTCCTCCCGGTAAAGGTCCCTATGAACCACACTGGCCAAAGTAAAGGGTTCCCTGGCACGAGACTCATAGCGAGGCTCTGGTGTCTCAAAGCGACAAGGGCTCCTGCTGTGGGAGCGGTAGAAGCCAACCCCGCTGGATGTAGATCCTCCGCTTCCTCCCGTTGTGGCCCCTGCTGATCCACTTGTTCCTGTGTTTCCAGCAACGGCGCTTACTATAGTTCCAACGACTCCCGACGACACCGTTGTACCGCTTCCACCGGAGGTACCAGACCCACTCACAGGTGTGCTCAGAGTCCTCTCTCTTGCATCCCGATAATAGTCTGTTTCATAGTGTCGCTGGCGGTCAAAACTGCTACCAGGACGCTCGTGATGTCCGTAGGCACCGTGATCATACGCCCGATCCCGACTTTCAGCAGTCCTAACAAACATGAAGAGAGAGCAAGTTATATTACAGTTACACTTCAGAGATTTAAGATAGCTGCTAGCATCAGTCAGTGGACAAACAAAATTATCAGGTGTCTCTGGTGGGTTTGTCATAATTAGACACATGGAGAGACGGGGCGAGTGTTTTGAAAAGGTTTCAGAAAGTTTTTGGCATCTAAAGGAGAATTTTTTTTTCAGGCCTACAGAATGAGCTAGATTGGGATTTAAATGATTGAGTTGTTAAGCCAACTGAGCATCAGGTCTTGTGTTTTCTCTGCCAAATTGTTTATGACTTGGAGATCCTTCTGCCACCGCATGAACAACATAAAACTGCACCAAAAATGCTTTTAGACAATTAAATTTCCTCCATTTCTGTGTGTTGGATTGTTTACACAAAGCGTTAAACTTACTATTTTTAAACCTGATTTTCTTTGAATGCAGATTTATTTTCATTGAACAGTTTTCCTTGAGATGCTTAGATCCTACAGTAAGATGAAACACACCATAATGAAAACACCATCAACATAGCACACCATGATTTTAAACAAAAGGCATGCGCCTGTGGTATAATAGAACAGAAATCGACAGTTTAATTCAAATCTTATCTGGAAGATATAACAGACTTGATTTTGTCTTTACAGACTGAAGTCATTCTGGTCTTGTAACAAGCAACTATAACAAAAGCCACTTACTGAGGCGTTTTATCATTCATCTGAGGCTTTGTTGAAGGTTTCTGGAGGTGACTTATGACAAGACTGTTGTTTATAATGTTACACAATTTGACACCAGTTGTTCTCCTGATATAAAAAAAAAAAAAAAAAAAAAAAACTCCTCAAAGCATCTTTCATGAAGATGCACATTAGAAACGGTGCTAATAAGAACATTCTGTTCAGGCCTAAGATCCTTTTTCTGAATAGAGCAATCAGGATTTAATTTGGCAATACAACTGCTGTGTCATTACAGCAGTCATATTACCAAACTCACCATAATGAGCGGGACAGGACAGCAATTACCACTGTTTGAATTCAGATCATATTATAATCAGCAAATTAGCCATGATGTTCCAACTCAGGGCAGAATATGGTTTAATATAACAACAGTTACAAAGCCTCGTTATATTGGTACTTCAATTCTTTTTCCACTTCAAAGAAGAGGATGAAAAAATAGTGAGATTTAAGAAAGAGTTGGATTTTACTGAAACACAGACCTCAACTGCTAATGCAAAATGAAGATATTATTACAATGTACTGCAAAAACATACAGTATCTTTATAGCTGTGTGACACTACATTACATTTAAGATTTTACGTATAATGTACAGATCCAATGTGTGTGTCAATATAGAAATGACAATATACACAATAAAAATAGAAAAACCTACTGCAGATCTCTTAAAAACACTGTTATGTAAATTATGCTGTTCTTATATAACTTGTGTCTAAAAATATATAGAAAAACTTACTAATATAAATATGCCCATCTATAGTCATAAAGAGCAAAGCTACCTTGATGCAATACCTAAAGCTAATACAGTGTTGGAAGCAGAAATGATGTTTGTTGTATGTGTGTACTGTATGTTGGACGAGTGATATTGCTGCTGCTGGAGCCTTATCAGAACCATCTGTACCTTCTACTCCCTTCCCTTAATATTTACTGCTAATGTGTACAACCCAGTATACTTTTTAATATTGTATAGTCTAATACTCTAACAATAAAGTGTTAAAAAACTGCACTTAAGGAACCAAATCTCATGTTCAGACCATAAGTTTCAACAGAATCATATGTTCCACCTCCTTTCACGGTGATAGTCATGATACCAAATATGACGAAAGAGGTCTGACATTCAGAAAAAAAGCTCCCTGTCTACCGCCTGGATATAATTTACTAATTTTCCTCGCTCATAATTGATTTAGGCATCAAAATCTTTGGCATCTTTAAATGATTTGAACCATCAGAGACCGCTCGATGTTTTAATATCCGTGTTCAGACTATCCCATTTTTTCTAGCCTGCTGACTTGCTTGCTGCTGAACAGTTTGTGCAAACATAGACTGACAAATCAAAGATGTTTGCAAAAAGGAGAAACTTCAGAAGAGAAGTTGGCATCAGCCTTTTGGTTAGTTTTTTTTTTTTTTTTTTTAAATCACAAATGAGCAAATGTTTTTGATTATTTCCTTGTATGGTTTTAGTTTCATAATTTTCCATCTTTCTTGTGCAGAGTCCAATGGAAATTTGCTGTTGGTTGAGATTTGTCAACCAGTTGATACGGAAACTGATTCTTGCAGGAAATATTTTAAGTTTGTTATCCAAATCTAGTGTGAGGGTGAATCAAATCAAACATCTAAGGAATTATTTGTATCTGTATAACATTTTTTAGCCTAAACTGTACAGAAATGAGCTGGCTGCATCTCAGTGAGCCTTAAAAAACAAATAAAATAGATTACACTCGGTGCTACAGACGGCTACTGCCATTTCTCTGAAGATTTATGACGTCTTCCTCTGCATCACTGGTGCCCCGTGATATCCTGAAAGGCGATTTGTTAAATGATCCATAAGATGAGTTTCTTAAAATGTCCAACCTGGCCTTTACACCAGACAAAAAAGTGTGTTAGGCGTATTCACACTCACATTTTCCTGCTATACTTGGGGGGACTTTAATAGACTGTAAACCCCCCCCCCCCCCCTCCCCCAAGTCTCAACCTCTGTACTAAAATAATAAACCGCTCCTAACGACCCCTTTCTCTGCTCTCTGTGATGTGGCCGGACTGGAAGTATTCATCAGTATAAAACATCTGACATAAATATGACCTCAAGAAACTAACAGTATTTTAGGTCAATAACGGAAGTCAAGCATCAAGTCTTTCTCCCAAAAGCTCTTGCCATGGGTCTGAACAAAAGACTGTATGTAATGTAAATACTGCTCTGGATATCCAGGATAAATTGGCTTAGGAGACAATAGTGCTATGTCTGTATTTCACTGCACTATACATAAAAGTAGAAAGGGTCATGGGCAACTTCTGTTTTAGCTTATTTGATGTAATCATCCGTGTGCTGGATTCATGAATAACATCTATGGCATAACGATGTCTGCTGTGAAATTGATGGATTACCTTGACCCCTAGATGCTCTCGAAAATGCTAATTTGGTGGCGCAGGCTCACTGCTCAACAGATACCCTTCAATTTCACTTTACACAAATCAGGTTTTACATTATTCATAGAGCTTAAAAATAATTCAGCTAGACTTTTCTTTTGGCAGAATTTCCACCCGTGTTTGATTATTCAACTTCTCCGGTGCGTGGTAAGCACATCGACTGTTTTGGGATTACGTGAACAGCATAATTATACGGATGCATTCCAGCAGCATGATAAAAATGCAGATTCAGTCACATAGCCAACACATGCATATTCATTTAAAACTATTATAAGTAGTTAATTGTTAAGAAACCTTTTGCAATGGAAATGGAGTTGTTGAACACATGGCCTATGGGTTTGGCAAATTTGTCAAAATCATCTGTAATTGTATGGCATTTTATATAATGATAAGTATGCTGGGATATAATAATCTCTTTTAAAAAAAAGTTTCAAATTTTGTTTTTGGTAAGCCAGTAAATGGATTTCAAATCAAGGTAATCCATCAAACTAATACAGTAAAAACGATCATATCTAATAACAAAGAAACATTTAGTAAGACTGAAATGCCACAAAAATTATATCAAATGTTATATTTCTCAGGAGATTATGCTTGAAAAATAAATTTTGAGTGTGCACCCTGTGACAGGTTTTACGGTATTCATGATCTATTCTTGTCACATAAAAATAAAGCAGAAAACTGCAAGGTGGGGAAAAAAAGATGCTTATGCTCTAACTACTGATTCTTTTTTTTTCTAATAATTTAGTCTATAAGATATTTTTGCCACCCTATTTTTTCCAGAGCTAAAAGATGGCTTTTTAAATTCTGTTATGTTCAGCAAAAATTCAAAGTTATTTTATTTTAAAATATATACAGCAGAGTGAAGTAAACGATCCAGCAAAGTTTGCAAAAAACGTCATTAATTGATAATGGGTCTTAATTAATTTTCTAAATTATTTACAAACTAACCATTTAAGCAATAAAACATCTTTATAAATAAAAATCCAAAACTGCAACCTTGACAAAGCTTGAAATAGCAGAGCCATTTAAGATATCAATTTAATATTTCACTCTATATTACTGTTTTTTTAAAGAAACATTGGGAAAAAAGTATTAATTTATCAATATTTTCCAAACTGGAATGTATTCTTTATATTTTTTTTTCTCAAATCATTGTATTTACTCTTATTTTAATTATTATTGCACATTTGCCTTTTAGCCCATCTTAGAGAATCCAACCATTGCGTTTCACTAAATGGACTGAAAATATCAGTCAATAACAAATCTTTGAATTTAGAGTGTTTGAAAAGATTCCACAGCTCAATCCTTTTGTATATTAGGGAGGTTGGTTTTTTTTTATAATAAAAAGGGACTTTTTTTTTTTTTTTTTTTTTTTTTTTACAGAGATGACTCATCATCAATAACGGCTGCGATATGGATTTAATATAAAAATTAAATTAAAAAAATTAAAAAAGGAGAGCAGCGGACAGGAGCTGAAGGAGGGGTCAGGTGAGAGGAAGAGAAAGGAAAACAATATAAGGTAAGGTACAAATTTCTGCATATAGACATTCAGGCAGTAATAATAGTCTATGCGCCAGCTACTTCGGTTAGTGGGGAAAATGGAGAGAGACAAGGGGTTCAAACTAGGGGGTTAGAGAGGACAGCTAAAATACACAGGGCAGGACATACCAACCTTTTGAGAGAGTGGTAACTTGACCTATAATTCCAAATACAATTTAGGGAGATAGAACTTTGTGAGCAAAAAAATGGGCAAAAATGTTGAGTGGAGGAGGGAAAAAAATGGAAACAAAATTGTTCACGTTAGAAAATGTAATCCTCGTCTTCAGGGCAGGGGGCCTCATGTGCCTAGATGAGCTGGAGTTTCCGTTTCAGTCAAAACAATGAAAACAAACTTGGCCTTGTACAGATCCAAGTTAGGATGTCTTGTATGCTGGAAAATGTCATATATATTCTCTCTATATTATAGTTCGTATATCCGTTAAAACATGTGGGGGGAAAAAAAAGTCCTTGTTGCACTTGAGTCCAGTAAAATAAATACTCGATATCCAGGTGCCCATCTTCAGGAAGTTGACCAGTGACTCCCCAACAGGATTGATTGAAGCGAAAAAATTAAGTCTTGCATCTTCGTTTCTTGGGTCCTGCACATCCCACTTTGGCAACATTGTGCACACCAATAAAGTAGTCAAATTCCTTATGCATAGGGAAGGAAATCTGACCAAGACGGAGTAGGAATAAAGATGTCACGGGATGATAATCCAGATTCTTGTTCATAGTGGTACCATAGTGATTCCAAGGTTGGAGGCCGCACGTAACAGTTCTGCACCTCATGGATGTTCATGTCTGATGTCTATCCGTGATGTCCTTCACAAGCAGAACATGCTGTCCAAGCCTGAGGCTCAGTCAATGAGGAAAAACAGTTCATTGGTGCAATTTAGTTTTCTGATTCTGTGAGTAATTGTATCCACGGTTTAGTTATAGTTCCACATTAAGGAAAGGTTGAGGTAATCCACAGACATGAGGTAGGTTATCTCCAAAAGCACGGATGGTGCAACTTTCCAGTCCCAATTTCCAGCACTCTTCTTTGATTTGTATGATCCAAATGTAGTCCTTGGATCTGGTCCTCAGCAAATCTGGAAGTCTCAGTCGTAGCAAAGTAAAAAAATAATAATAATAATCTCCACAAAAATAAGGCAGGAAAAAAAAAAAAGTCATTTGCTCACTTGTTTCTGTTGACTCTACTGGATTGGATCACCAGTAGAGGTCTCCCAGCACTCAATTTGTAATGCCCTGATTTTAGATATAATCCCAAATAAAATAACAAAAAATAAGAACAAAGAAAGCAACCCATACCTTTAGCATGATAGCATATCCTTTAGGTGTCTGGGAAGTTTTAATCCAACAGTGGGGAATAAATATCCTGCGTAGGTTATCCACATGACTCCAGCCCACGAGAGAAGTGAACACCTCCATGAAGTGTTCACGATAACTGAAAACCAAATTAGACTAATCCAAACAATGGTGTCTTATACATATAATGTGTGCTGGAGAAGTGGGTGACATAAATCCACCGATCAGGGCTCGTAACTCCAGATTAGGGGAATCCCAGGGATGGCCGCTGGACCACTCTCTCTTTTTCTCTCTTTCCCTTTCTCTCTCTTTCGCTCTCCAGCAATCTCCAATAATCCTGAGAAATTTTACGATATCCAATCTTTGCCCCGCATTTTCCGCAAATGATATATCCACCTCACCAAAGACAATCCCCAACAGCCATGTAAACTACTCGTACTCATTTAAGTAAAAGATACGCTGTGCTAACATTTACAGGATATCTCGATGTCTACCTGTGTGTATGAATCCAGAAGCGCTGGCCACACGCTGAGGACCTTAAAAGGAATTCCTACAAGATTTCATTCTTGAGCATGAACTCTTTTTCTCCTCTTTAACCCCCAAACAAGTAAATGAATAGATGGTGGAAAGATGCTTGGAGGTAAGGTGTTTACCAGAAACCACGGTTCCCCCTGCCTTCAGAGAAACTTTGTCCACTTACCCGTCTAGTCTGCGTTCATAGCGTCCATCTCTGCTGTGAAGCGACGTGGGGGGCCCATACACAGCCCCCCCTGCCGCCCTTGTGAACCCTGATACATCCCGGCCACGAGAGCCTAAGGACAGACTATCGTCCAGCCCCCTCGCTGCACTAGGAATTGTGCCTGGTTCATTGTAATCAGTGCGCAGGTCTCTGTCCCCCATCTTGTTGATAGCATTATGAGCCTTCTGAGCACTTTTAATGTCCACAAAATCCACAAAGGCTGCGACTCCACCTTCTGAACCCCGCTTGGGCAGGACCTTGACACTCTCCACTCGTCCATATCTGAGGTAAAAACAAAAGAGAAGCATGGTGATCACCAGGTTTGCAGCTGCAAATGTGCTGCATCCCAATTTTAAAACAGGGCGTTCAGTTTGAAGTCTTTATGATAATGATAATTCTTATTTTAATTAAATACTTCCCTCATGTCAACATATTTTATAAAACTGCATAGTGCAAATATCAACTGTGTCAATTTGTGTTTGTGTGTGTGTGTGTGTGTGTGTGTGTGGTAAGATGGTTTGGCTACTTGTACTTTCCGCTCTGTCGTACTTACTTACAAGGCAACAGTAACCCAGCAACTGGATTTGAAACCTCTGCACATCACATGTTAATAAATGCATATATTTTCAAACGCTTGCATGTTTTCTAGGAGGAAGGTGGTGATCTCACAAGAATACAGCTACTGGGACAACTGAGATCTGCGCAGCACAGAGAGATGTAACATTTCCTGACGGTGTGGATTAAAACAGAAATAAAAACACGTATAGATATTGCCCCTTCTGTTTCACTATTAGCAAAACACTTGGTGTAATTTGACATAATGAAATTCTCTTATTCTCCCCTATTTTGAAAAATAACTGCTTAAAGTATCATGGGGTTATAATAGATGTATATGAGGAAAGGTATCCCATTGTTACCCTTAATAAGCCTGTAAGTGACAAAATACCTCGTTAAGTGATGCTTCAATTGACTGATGGGAAGCCTATTACACAAAATTTACAAGCCCAGGATTACAAAGCCTGCCGTCATCTTTATGCACTGAGTCCCCATCACCCCGCCCCCACACCCCTCTAAAAAAAAAAAAAAAAAAAAAAGAAGAAAAAAAAAAAAGAAAGAAAGAAACGGGAGTGTGTTTTTGCTGTCCGACAGAGACAGTAGGGTGCCCATAAATTTATTGGCATGCCAGTTCCCAACATTGAGCAGCCCCCGACGCCATTTTAGAAAAGCTGTTCACACTGCTTACTCATTCTGCCGTCCCCCATCTTCAATGACTTCTATCACACATTGGGGCTGTCATGCACCTGCATACTCTCTGACTACCTCTGGGTTAACGCTGGTGCTGAGGGAGCACCGTGTTCCCTCTGCCATTGCAATATCAGGCTGCCAGTCACCATCCCCCCAAACATAACGTTACGCACATCAGAGCACGGGATTATGTAAATAAAACGGCATGTACAATATATAGCTTATTATTGTGCGTTCTGCAAAAAGCTGCATGAATCAGACACGAACCGTATTTGCAGTTCATCAGGCTACCGTAAATAATAATAATAATAATTTTTTTAAAAGACCAGGAGTGCAAAGCACCAAATGAATATCACCACTTTGTATATTTCATACTGCATAATGTGGGACAAACGTGCCTTTCGGTTGTAATTTTATTAAATAGAATTCGTGTTGGTAATTGAGCGGCTTTCGCCCGATATGGCGACGCCTACACAGTAGAAAACGCAACGTTGCTCGTATATGTAGAGGAGGATGTTTTTCAGCAGTCTGGTTTCCAGCACATATGAACAGAGGAGCGGGCTGCTATTTCCTTGACAGCCAAGAAGACGGAGGCGAGAGCGCGCAGACAACCGTGATAACTACACACACACACACACGCGCGCGCACACACACACACACACACACAAAATCATATTTACATTTTTTTTTTTTTTTCAGTCCGAGGAAGACAACAAAGACTCATGAACGGTGCGTGGATTTGGTCTGCTCCAACCTCCCAGAACAAAACGTACAACCGCAGCTCAATGAGAATATCGCAGGATCCATTCAAATGTGGATACGTTGTCTTGTTTTCTTTACACTAGATCATGCTGCAGACTCGCAAGTCTGCGGGAAGCAACGCGGTTTTAATGAGGCAACGACAACCATTTTTGTGTGTGCTCATACGCGCACAAAGTAAACCCGAGTAGCCCACCACAATGTTCCCGTGTTGGACATCTGTTAACGTGCAGCACCGCGTTCAATCACGGCCAGTTTGCAACATTGTTGCAGCGTGGACGGCGGCGTGATGTCGCGTCACCTTTGAGGTTTCACTGACTTTTGGTAGATTTAACACGCAACAACAACAAAAAATATTATTATTATTTTTTTTTTTTAAATCTGCTTTTTCAATCAGCCACCGTGCACCCTGACAGATGGGGACACAAGTACTTTGTGCAGCGGGTCTGACTGGAAGCAGTGACCTGGCAAACTCCCAGAGTCAAGTGAAACACCAGAACCTCCCTCAGACACCAGAAACACACTTTCATACGCCTGCCGGAGATGCAGACTGTAAAACGCACGGCTCGGGTACACCATCAGCAGCTTCGCCAGGTAGTCTGAAGTTTGTTTACACGGACTGTTCACTGTCAGCGTCTACACTACAGGAGAACAAAACAACAAAACAACCAAAAAATGTGCTTTTCTCCACGGTCACCCGGTGGAAAGGTAAAAGTCAGTTGGTTACCCGGTGGGAATCTAAGGCTACAAGCGCACAACATGAAAGCACAAAGTTCTCATCTCGCCGACAAGTTTAGTGTCAAAATGGCAAAACCATATGTCCGCGAGCTGCGTGGCTGGGAGCCGCTTTCCTTTCTATCGCAGCTCAGATGCAGCACGATGTTGTTGCTTATGGAGAGCTGACAGCACAGATGCACAAATGGGACTTTGCTACAGGGGAACCTCCTGCTTCATCCCGACTTCACTAAAATGTGACACAACACAGAGATGCTGGCTGGCCGTGCACTCGTCGCTACATTACAAAACACACACACACACACACACACACACACACGTCGCTCATTAGTGGTTCTACTCACCGCTTGAAGTGCTCAATGATTTTCTCCTCTCGTACATTTTCGGGTAAATTTCCCACCCATAAATGTCTGGTTTCCCGGACCATACTGTGAGCTCCTGCTCCCCGATCATACAGATGAGTTTTCTATGTCAGTTTCTCCCCGTGCAAAATACAAAAGCTTCGCAAAATAAACGCCGGACAAGAAAAAAAGGGTACTTGGCGCAAACCATTGACTGCTCGTTGTGACCCAATGTAAACCATTAGGTTGGCTCCTCGCACGCTGTTTGATACTCTTCACTGTTAAAGCGCGATCCTGCTTCACATGAACGCGCACCGCTCTGTTCCCGTGACTAGGCGCGTCCCTGACACCATGCGACCTTTGGGTGTCGAAAGAAAGCATGTAGCTTCCTAAAAAGATGCAGCAACTTCGCTTGTAATGAGAGGCACACCGCGCAGGCGTGGCTTTGTGTGTGAACTTCTTTTTTTCCTCCCCGATGAGATAGTCTTACGGCCCTGCGCATGCGCGAGAAAACCCCTGGCTGAATGGCGGTGCTTTGACATCTGAGAGGCTTTGACTCACAGGAGGATCCCATCACTGCCAGTTAAAGCACGGCAAGGTGAGGCACTTTGCATACAGTCAAAGTGAATGAGCCCAAGCTGGTATTTTTAGAATGGTTTATTATCATTATAAAAGACTACATTTTATTTTCATCAATGCACAGAACAATATCACCCAAAAATAATCGTGAGCCCCAGGCCTACATTTGAAACGCATTCAGGATTACTCCCTCTAGGTTTGATAGTTTGTTGACAATCATGTTGAGTAAAGGCTAAAGACTGTGGTGGGTTCCAACCTGAACACAATACATGGTTTGAAAAATGGGTATATGGACAAATTACTCAGGACCTATTTAATCCACTAATTGCTTCATTTGTCAGCAAAACTTCGTCTGCAATTTAGTCTTTTACACCAGTAAAAAAAAATATTAGATGCGTAAATTCATTCAACTTGCTTGGCCTTCTGCCACCGCGACCCGATAAGTACATAAATAGATAGATAGATAGATAGATAGATAGATAGATAGATAGATAGATAGATAGATAGATAGATAGATAGATAGATAGATAGATAGATATTATATATAGATGCTATATTAATCCCTCAGAGGGACATTTTTACGTTCCAGCAGCATGTACGGGGCACAAATATTGAATTTTTTTTTTTAAATGCAAATTCTATACAATAAAATAAAATATAATAATATTAAATAAACTAAACTAAACAACAGTGCAATGAATTAAAACAAAATAGCAAACAAAACAACAGTGCAAGGGTGTTATTGTTGTGTGATGGATTTGGCGAGAGGTGAGTTATTGTACAGTCTGATAGCGGTGGGCAGGAATGATCTCCTGTATCTGTCCTTGTGACAGCGGAGCTGCAGGAGTCTATTGGAGAAAGTGCTCCGCTGTCCCTGCAGCAGGTGGTGGAGAGGGTGGTCTTCAATGTCCTCCTCTCCACCACCTTTTCCAGACTGTCCAGTTTGCAGCCAATGATGGAGCCGGTCTTCTTAAACAGTTTGTTAAGTCTGTTGGTGTCGCCGGCTCCAAGTAGTGTATTTCTCTGACATTAGTTAAAATCTTTCTACACCCCATTACCCAGTATCCCCTTACTTATTTTCAACAGAGTACTCCCTGAAGTTAATAGAACCGTTTCACAATTTTGTAAATCCTAATAAGGGAATAGATTACAATCTAAACTCATGTTCGTGACAGCTTTTCTTCCCCTCTAATTTTACTCAACAGTGTATATATACAGGTATATATATAGGTGATAAGAGGAAGTAACAAATGCAGATGCTTCCATGCAGTGCATGGTAACTCACCAAATGACTTAATCATGATGTAAATGATGTGGATCCTATATGCTATGTCCTTCACAGTCATCAGATTTCAACCCCAACACCTGTGGGAGATTTTGGAGTTAGCCGGTGCTCTTCATCACATCATTAAAACACCAAACAAGAGACTGTTTGTAAGAGTAGCATTTCACAACTCCAGTAATACTTGAAGAAAACGAGCTCTTACGAGCACACAGGATGTTGTATTCTTTAGTTGACCCATGAGGCTCGTAAAGTGATGGACTACGCTCACAACCTGATATTAGGCATAGTTTTGAGGAAATGGGAATCAAATGATTTTTAACTTACGCATCACAGAAACCGATCCATCCATTAAACACAGGACTGCTGCTCCGAAAACGTCATTAAACATTTTAACTAGGGGTCCACTTTTCATGACTTCTACTGAAATCTATTGAATGTGTCAGATATTCTAATTAAAGGGATGTCTTCAAAAGTAAGAAAGTTTGGCACCTGTGGAATTGACATGTAAACTACAGGTTTTCCACCAAAATATCTTTGACTTTTAACAAATGCACAACAGTTTATCATAAAAGAAAAAAAGTGTAATTAAAAATATCTTGTCGTCAGGAGGCTTATTTGAATTGGACTTTGTACTAATGTGTTGTCACTTTCATTACACTTGTGGACAAATACAGTTTTGACTAGTTTACAACTGCTGCTGCTGCTCGTGGGCCACAAAGTGGAGAATGGGCTATTAAGTCAAGACCTTTGTCCTGGTCTGAGCGCTGCTTTAAGTTAATATGTAACACGAAACAACCAGGCTCATGTCCAAAAGTCCAAGAGAACAGTGGTGATGAGAACGAAATAAATAAATGCTCTTTATTTCCACAGGCTGCCCCTATTGACAGCATTTTTACGATAGTTGTTAAAGGAATGAATACCTTAAATATATTAACCCACTCGTCACTATGCAAATAAAATAACGTTTAAACTGATATTTTCAGTTTATTTTCTCCACAGTACATTTTGTCCACAACCACACTTGAAGCTGAATGCTACGATTATTGAGTTGTTTGGTGAGGACGAGCTCGGTAACTACAGCAGGCATCACTCTGCTTTTGTTACTATATTAAGCGTGCACATTAGAGGCCGCAGTGCGCCTGCGTTGAAATGCGGTTAACAGGGGGGGGAAAGGAACACGCAAAACGACTCTGCGCATGCGTCGAGTCTACCAATCAGATGAGGAGGACAGAAGACTCTGGAAGTCTCCGGAGGGGGACACTCACATCCATTTGCAACCTATTCGGGGTGCTCATGGAGAACGTCCTCCCCGTGTCTCCTGAGTTCGTCCTGGTTTGGAGCTTTATTCCATTAAAAATCTAATAAACCTGCGGGAGTACAATTTACTGTCTTGGTGGATCGACTCGACACCAAAGCTAAATTTCGTCGTCAGTGATTTCCAGACTTTGGATTATTTTGGACACCGGAGCGTCCGCCTAATGTCCCCCCCTTTAATTTTTTTTTGACACGGAGAGACGGGACTAATAGAACAAAAATCCTCACGGAATATGTTTGTCTGACATCAATAAAGACATCTAATGGGCACAAATAATACCGGCGTCAAAATGTGGATTTATGTCGATGTGGGTATCAGCTGGTAATTGTCGGGTAACGTCTTGGCAAAGACTGGACTCACGGAATAAAGACACCATTACTTCTCTCCCAAAAAAAAAAGTGTTATAAAATGAGTTTGCTGCCATTACTGCGGGTTTCTGACTTAAACTACACGCCTTTGTCCACTAAAAGTCAACGGGAGCTCCAGTCACAGTAAAAACCGAGTCGCCTGGTCTTTTCTTTGTCTAACGCCATTTTGTGTGACTTCGCAGCACTTAACGCTGTCGTCAGCCATTTTACCTTTTCTTTTTCAACCTCAGGAGAAGAGCCAGACGGAGCGGTGCTGAACGGGCCCTGAGCTGAATGTGGAAACTAATTAACAAACGGTATAACAAAAACGAATAAGCGTACCCTCTGAGACGTAAGGTATGGAGTTATTGCACGTTTGCAGCCACGTCGGTTGTGTCTCGTCTTCGTGTTGCCATGACATTCAAATCAGCTTCACGAGCGCGTTCTCACATTTTGTAACGAAAATGTGAGCCGCGCGCGGCGAGTCTCGCGCAGTCTTCTTTCAATTTCATAATAAATATAATCTATTAATGTACTGTGTAGCTTTATGGTTGCATTTATTTATTTATTTATTTTTTTGTTGAATACCTTTATGGGTTTATGACATTTAAATGTAAAAAAAATATATATATATTTTTACATTGATGAAAATAAATGGAAATAAAAAGCTGTTGTTTCAGTTCTCTCCTTTAATGTCACATTAATTAGTGCCATAATTGGAATCAGCTGCTTCCACTCAGCTTGGCTTGATTTGAGCAAATAGCAAGCATTATGTGAAAACCTCAGTTTCACACGTTTCAACCTTAATGCATCTGTACTCCTGAGTAATGAGGCCCCACAAAGAGTCTTGAACAGGGACGTCTTCTCCTGAGTTGACTGGACAAAAGCTCTTTAATGTGCAGTGTTCAAAGAGGTCCCACAGACCGAGACGCCCAGAACCGTATCTTGAGTTGCTGTCAAATAGTAATAAAGTCTGCTTGAAAAGAGAATAGCATTCATTCCTGACCTATGTGATAATAATCATAATAAACCACGGTCACTCTTACTTCACACAGAATAATGTTTTTGATAAGCCTTTTATTCAAAAGAACTGGAAACAGGATTTCAAAATGCTGGATTTACAAAACATGTAAACTCTTTAGAGCAGTTTAATGAAAAAAAGATATCACATTGTAGGTATAAAAGCAATAATGTTGATGCTGCCTTAATGTTGACTTCCACTAAATAGTGCCATTAAAAAGAAATGCCACAAGTGTTAAAATCCCTATGTCAGATGCTCCTTCTCGTGTCATCTGGATCTTTGTCGACGCTCTCTCTTTACGTAGCTCGTATAATCCTCTTCATCCTACACGGCACACATGACAAATCAGATCCATGACACGTCAGATGATAAAAGCTGTATAACCAGACGCAGGAAGAGAGTGACAGTCAGAATATTATGAATGTTCGTATTATTATTGATGATGATGTTAATAATTGTATATGTTGGAGAGGAGGCAGACGAAATCCTTAAATAAGTTAACATAAATACATACTTTTCAACTGTTATTTGCGCTGCATCATCTTAATGATAATACTTCATTTAAAATCCTCAATTGCTATCTAATCAGGCTTGCTCAGAGAAAGAAAAAGTAGGCTCAGTATTGTGAGTCAGAGATTACTTTGACCTCAATCTGTCTTGGGGGTCTTAAACCTCCTCCACCCGGGATACAAGTTTTAGAAGTTCAGTCTCATCTTGGGACCCAGTCTAATGAACACATTGATATGCTGCCCCAGTTTCGGGGTCTCGATGGACAGAAAGTGCTTTCGGCCCTGCGTGCTGCTTGATGCCGGGGAGACTCACTGACCTATGAGGATGCTGCATCCAGCAGATCCATAGTGGGGATTAGGCAGCTGGCCTCACCCAGGAAACACATTAGGATGTGGAGCACGTCAGCCCAGCGTCCAACAGTCAGCATCAGGACCATCAAACCCCCGAGACGCACCACCACTGTGTTAAGGACAGCCTGGCTGCCGGGCATACGGTGCTGGTCCTCTGCAGAACCAAGAAGCAGCATTAGAGGGAAATAATTTGACTTCAGTTTAAACAATGTAGGACAGATCTATACGGTTTATAAAACACCAGAATGTTTAAATTTATCACTGATGCTGTAGAGATGCATCGAGATCAGAGAAAAGCAACAAAGTGATAAATAATGTATTGCTCATTTCTTCAGTTCTACTATTACACCCTCAAGGCTACGGAGTTATTGGAGGACTTGCCCAGATTTATTGATGTGCCTTGCAACATAAAATCTGGCATAGCTGTCATGTTTTTACATGTTTCTCACCCTGCATGTACACAACCAACAGTGTGTAGCAGATAGTCAGTGGTGTCCAAAACCTGAGGGCGTCTGTTGCAGAGAGGAAGTGTTGGTTGATGATTGATACTGCAGCCACCACGGCTACAGTGAAGGTAATGATCATAGCCCTGCACAGCATGGGCAGCAGAGAGCGGCCTGATGTGAGGAGGCTGATGCAAATGCCGCAGTAGCCCTTTGAGCTGTGGAGTTTGTACAGAGCCGTGACATGGTGCAGCAAGCCTGTGGCCTGCCTCGACAGAAACCAGCTGAGTGCTGCTGTCAGGAGCAGACATAGCCAGCGCTGGGATGCCCCCTCGTGGAGAAATTGCAAACTGCAGCTTAGGGCACAGCCCAGCGAGAATTGGCTTTGAACTAACAGCTGCTGCAGAAATTTCCTGGACCCCTGGGGAATAAAGGAGCATATGAACGGAACTGATGGATGAATCAAAGCAGATGATGATCTGTTAGGTTTTAGATGTCATGAGCCATCATGACATGATAAAAACTCTGAATTAAATCAGCAAAGGATGCCGCAGGAATTTTAGGTTATACAGTTGAGAGTCAGGCACATTTTTATCACATAATTGGTTTCTTACCAGTCCAGCTGTAAGCCATCCAGAGACCGCTCGAAGACAAAACTCTAGCACCACCAGTGAGGCCACACGGGAGCCCACTATTGCCAATAACGTAGCGACAAAGAGAAAGTGGAGCAGCCCAGCAAGTCCAGTTTTAGACCTCAATGGACGACTGGTTGTTCTCTCATCTGATGTCTCATTTCTATCCTTCCAGCTGTGAGTTACAGAAAAAAAGATCAAATAAGAAACACAAGTATAAAGAATCTGAATGTTCTTTATTGAATATTCTTTGATATTGTGCAAATTTGAATTACAATTTAAAGAGAGTTGTGAAAACATGAAATTATGCAAACTGCTCAGGTGGTGCAACTAAACATCTAATAAATCTTCATGCACACATGTATCAAAAGGCAATTTCCTCACCTTTCCTCTAACAACAAGTGCACTCGTAACAGGGAGCAGAGCACAGAGATCCCACATGCACCCACCAATCCTGCAGGTCACATAACACTGAATTAATATCTCTACCAATAACTCACTCCAGTCATCAATACAGAGTGGAAACAGGTTGCAGCTTTGTTGGCATCAAAGAAAATGAATGGATGAGGAGCTCACCTTGAAGTAAACCATCCACAGGATTTGTATCTAGAATCAGCCACCCCGGTAAGTAGGAAGTTGGAAGAAACGATGTGATAAAGGATAACATAGTACTACCTTTGACTTAAGAGAAGAAAGTTAGACTTGAATGGCAGAGGTTTTACAGAAATCCATGGTAGTTCATCTAATTTAAGCCATCATACACTCAGGAGCCATATTTTGTGTTCCTCAGCTCGGCTGTTCTGTTTATTTCTGCCGCTTGAGTGCTGAGCTTTGCTCGTCCAGAAGCCTGTTCTGTGTCCCGTACCAAAGGTCGTCTGAGTCTCGGTGGAGCACGGGCCCTCAGCAGCCTGAGTCATAACAAGATAATGGAGGTTATTGCACTATGGGCTCGGCTTTACACTCTGAAATAATGCTGTGCCATTGCATGGTTTTTAAAAATCATATTTTTCCTAGAGCACTGTTGTAAAGTAAAGTGTACATATACTGTAATCACAAAAGGCCTTAACGTCTGTACAACATACAACACTTTCTGCTATTCAACACCATCACTGAGAAACAGAAGACATTGTGACCATATTTAACATGGTGTCAAAAACTGAACTGGTGTTCGATAAGAATCAATGTTATTTAACTATACAAGCATGTGAATACATCAAAGTCAACATTAAAGTGGTGATTCTAGTCTTCTGATCAAGTGATTAGGATCCCAGTGTAAGAATGTAAATTCAGGTACAATGTGTCTATCAACGATCAAAAAAATGTCCCCTCGGGGATTAATAAAGTAGGTAGGTAGGTAGGTAGGTATATACTTTATTAATCCCCGAGGGGAATTTTTTTTACCTACCTACCTAAAGTAACTACCTAACCTAACCTAACCTAACCTAACCTAACCTAACCTAACCTAACCTAACCTAACCTAACCTAACCTAACTGTCTTTGCATGCAGGAAACAGTGTATGTGAGACATTACCTCTTTTTATAGTAATAAAAGTGGCGTTTGCTAAATTGCTTTATCTCAAAACAGTGTGGATGTTGTTACTTCAGCAAACCAGGCATGTTTCTCCTGCTCAGTACAGCCACAGAAAAAAAAACAACCTTTGAAACAACAATGTGATCTTGTATTAAATCCAATCGTGAAAATCAACATTTATCTTTGCCATGCAGTCCCATATCTGCACAGGAGGGCTCGAACTTGCCTTCATCACTGAAAAAGGGTCATATATAATGAGGTGAAAGATACCAGTTGGCTTCCAGCCAATGGATTTATGACAGGCTGATCTCAGTAAGCACGTGAAGTATGGCAAAGGTCTCATTCCAAGCAGGAAGCATGGCTTTCTGTCTCAGTCGAGGATTTAAAAGTGTTGGAGAGCAGAGCTTTCTGAGCAGGGTGGTGACTGTTTCAGCCTCATACAGGTGAGCACAACTTTTATATGAATGTTGGGATATGAACTGAAGTCGTAATCGTTCAATTACTGCCTTTTAAACCGGATTATTTCAGTCAACTACTGACATTTAATTCCTGGGTTTATTAGCCCATATTAAAAACTTGATGGATACTAAAACTCATTTTAAATGTCGTATAAAAACACTTAACATTCAACAACAATTGAACATTATCTAGTAGTCGAATATTTAATATTTTTAAAGCAGCATTGAGTTTCTATGACTGATAACATACAGTACTTTATGAACACTTGCTGTTAATATGCTGCCAATTCTTCATTCTCACTGTGTCGGAGTTCCTGTGTCCAGGTTGAAGAGTAAAACAGCGAGTGAGCTCTGATTCCAGCAGATAAACCTCTGAGGAAAGAAACGACTTCCCACATGGACGCCGACAGTGCCGGCAGGGTGCAGTATGATCGCTGGAACGAGAACAACATCCACATGAACGTGGAGGCTTCACAGTCTACTGCGATGAGGTGACACGAGGAAGACGGCAATGAGACAAACCATTGTGTGGACAATTACAGTGATAATATACATTTAATTTGAATAGTTGCTTTAAAATTCTTGAAGGCTTTTTCAGTGCCAACGATCTCCAATAGGAATGCTATGCTGCCATTTCATGCATCCGTTTTCAACTTCGTTCAGACGCCACCTCTTGCAGTTTGATCCCTAATGAGACATTACTGGATGCGTGACAGCATGAGTCCGGTATTTTACTAACGGAGCTCATCCAGTACAGACTTGCGGTGTTTTCATGACGCCGTGCTGTTCTTTTCCACAATGATTTCCACAAAAAAAAACATACAGCTCATCACAAAATAGAAATCACACATCGTAAATCACATGACTCCTATAGCGCTGATAATCTTTGTAAAATCAGAACAACCTAAAAAAAATAGTGGGAATAAAAGTGACAATGAAATAATCTTGACAGTAGTGGCTGTTCGACCTGACTCCGCCTCCCTGTCTATCACATCCACAGGATCTACAACACCGTGTGTGTCGGCAGCATTGGAACAGTGGTGAAGGCAGCAGGAGGTGTCGCTGCGCTGGTATCCATGTACATCCTGGGATACTTGACAGGATACTACGTTCATCGATGTCCATAGTGGAGTCCCGTCAGGAGGAAAAGAGCTTTTAGATAAAGCTAGAAAATATTCTCATACAAAATACGCACAAAACAGAATGCTCAGAATTCAGATTTTTTTTTTTTTAAGCTAAAGGAAAATCTCTTTTCTCTTCCAGATGTGTATTTTTTTTTTTTTTTTTTTTTTTATCAGAAAGGACTGAAATTCTGTATTCATATTAATATTGCAGTTAAAGTGTTGCTGATGGAATTTGTAGCTCACTATGTCATCATAGTTTATATATGGCAATTAAGTTATGTAGAGGTTTGTAAAATATTATGTATTCAAATACTTAATAATATTACTGAATGGCTGCTTTTCCTGTTTATAACAATGCTGATTTCACTATATTTATTAGATCTTTGATTTGCTTTCCCACGTTGAGAAACTTTCTGAAACAATGTTTTACAAATTGGTAACTGGAGATTAAATCCTTTTTGTAAAACAGACTCACTTTGTCATGATACTGACATGTTCAGAGATGGCTGTAGATCCACTGATGATTCTGTAAACTGCAGCAGTCTGTTTGTCTTGGTTGGCTTGGCTGATATGAAGGTAATGGATCACTGAGTAATGTTTGCAACAGTTGGTCTTTCAATCTGTCCTTTCCGCACCATATAAACTTCATTATCCAGTCCTTCTGCTCTTGTTTAAATATGCTGCTTGTTCTGAACACTGTGTAAACTCGTCTCACCGTAGCTTCAGCAGTTTGTTGCATCTTCTGTCTGGCTAACAGACGAACCCATTCTTTCATACTACAACACCGTTTCTACAAAAGTTGGGACGCTGTGTAAAATGTAAACAAAACTAAATGTGATGATTTGCAAAACATGCAAACACATTTAATTGAAAATAGACCAAAGACAACATATCAAATGTTGAAACTGAGAAATCTTCTGGTTTTATGAAAAACATTTGCTCATTTGGAATTTGATGCCCAGCAACATGTTTCTGTTTTCTGCTGTGTGTGCCGGGCCGGGACTAAACTGCACTAAAAGTAATATCTTTTGCAGTCGCATCTGCAATGTAACATTATATTGTCGTTTTACTGTAAATTAGTTTGATCTTCAATTTTCAAGAGAATTGCTGTTTAAATTACATTAAACAAAATTCAGTTATTTGAAAATCTAAACATCTAGTCTTATTTTAATGTAACATTCTGACCATGTTATTGTTTTATGTAGACACTAAATCTGGTGTCAGGCATTGAAATATATCATAAGCTGTGAGCCCACTGGCTGTTCAGGTGGTAGTGGGAATACTTGAATTTCAAGTTATAATCTTTAGTGAGCATCCTCTCGAGAGGTGTATGGATTTGTTTACCATGGGTCATTCAACGACCGTCTTAGTGTAATACAAGACAAGAGATTTTTAGAGCTGGTGCTTTAAAAGAGGGTTTTTATTACAATTAATAGTGTTTCACGTGTTAAATCACATTGCTATGAGTGGAAAACATTTAATGCAACAGCATAAC
Organism: Brachyistius frenatus; assembly: GCF_029030835.1. Lineage (NCBI taxonomy): Eukaryota > Metazoa > Chordata > Actinopteri > Embiotocidae > Brachyistius > Brachyistius frenatus. The sequence continues at coordinate 3,784,908 of NW_027210615.1, forward strand.
TTTGGATTCATATCATGAAACAATGGAGGGGAGCATTCCCAGTGGTTGCAAATGTACAGAGATGATTTTATTGGACAGAAAGGAACTCAACTAAATGTTTTTAAACTGCAGCTCTAACACAGTATCCCTGATAGATGCTGCTGTAGAGACCTCAGCATGACGATACCAGCGCTTCAGACACTACAATAATCACAGTGAGATGGACTGACCTCTGACCTCCCTGTGGAGGTAAACAATACCCTTTATGGGGAAAAACAATATCCTGACAAAGAGAGACAGAGTGGTAATATTTCAACAGGGGAACACAGTGAAGTGTTTGTTGACTGAAGGTGCTGATGGATGTCGTTGTAAAACTGCTCTGCTTCCGAATAAATGAATTTTACCATCATTGTGTTAAATCATGATACGCTTAAACTCTGCATTTAAAACAATAAAACACAACACATGTCAGTAAACCAGAACTATATTCATGCATTTAAATGGAATACAATCAACCAACTGTCTGGACTAGATAGATGACGACCCTTTAACACCACCTGCAGCACAATGACTGCATCTGACAAACACACCTCACATCCTGCTCATGATTCCCCACAGGTTAGCTCGTACAGCCATATCAGTGACTTCTGTAAAGTGAGGAAGGACCTACGTTTTCTGGGCTCTCTCTTCCACATAGAGCTGCATCTGTTCAAGGAAAACAACCAAACATCAGTGACCATAAACAGAAAAATGCGAACATGGCATTAAAGACAATTCAACAAACAGACTCACAAAATCTGGCACCACTGATCATCAAAATGAAACCTCAACTTTATTTTAGTGTCTGTTTGTCTTTGAACGTGTCCAGACTTAAAGAAGGGAAATCTCTCTGCTCACTTTTACAATATCCGATGTCATTGTCTTCAGTGGAATGAGTCTGGGCTCTTGCATGTGGACTTCCTGCTCATCAGCGACGATCCATGGAAAATCCTGACGAGGCAAATGCACAAATGTGACCAACACATGCACCTTATTATTCTGAGTTTACATCCTGTGGGAGCCGATTGCAACACAACCGAGAGAAACAGGCTGCTTTCTTTGTGCATCATTTGTTAATTTGTTAGTTTGCTGTGTTTTAACAGCACACCTTGATGACTTGAACCTTCTCCATGTTGCGTGTAGCAGCATCTCTGGTGTGTACCAGTACTGTAAAAGAGCAACCTGTGATAAAGAAGAAGAGAACAGATAAATCCCTGATTCACATCTCCTCCCAAATACCACTTACATGTCATATAATCTTCTTAAATCCTCATTATTACAAGTCCTATTCTCTTCTTATTCTCCAGTACCTGGACTTTCAGCTCAAACAACTGAAAGTAATTCACTTCCTCATGGTCTTATTCTGTGAGACTGAATTTTCTTCTATATAGGGAGCCCGGAGAATTTTACACCCCGAATAACACCTTTTATAAGAACGTATACAAGTAATAGCATAAATGCAGCTGTTTGATCAGATAAATTTGAGCACAGCCACGTTTCGGTCAATATGATAACGCTCGGCTAACTAAACTAAAATGTACATCTCTAACCGTTTATATACAATTTCCAAAAGATAAAAAGTTGTTCTGTGAATCTGCACTTCATTTATCTTCCTCAATGACTAGATGTGTGTGTGAGTAAACTGTAATTGAATTGTGAGAAGCGAATGTGTAAGTATACCGAGTTAAAATACAGTTTCAGAACAAATTAAAATAATTTTATATTATCTAATTATTATATTTAGTTTTAAGTTTATTGGAATTCTGTTGCAAACGAATAAATTAATGTCAGATTCAGTGATTTAGTGCAATTATTCAAGTTTAGTGATTCAAATTCATATCTAAATGATTTGAATTCAGTTTCTTGTGAGATATTCTGCTCATTAATGCCTCATAGATTTACCTTTCCTGTGTTTTTGCTGGAATAAGAAGTCAATATAGCTGCTGGTCTATCAATCTAAATCCTTTTGGAAGAGGAGTACTCTGACGCTAGCAAGTCAATCAATTAACACATTCCCAATTGACAAAAGTAGGTAAAAAGTTTGGGCGCCGCCGTTGTGTACGAGTTTAACGAGCTGCTGATACTGCGTTTGCCCTGAATCACGTCGGGAATCAGAGCGAATCATTTCAAGATCTTTACTTTAAGATTCAGGAGTTTAAAAGTGATATGCAGGGAACATAGAAAACGATGTATCTAATGTGCATAATGTGTTCAAGTAATCATGAGTGACATTACCTGGTGGGTTATTATTTAAAACAGCATCACACACGCTGATCTTCAGGATGAACGCCCTCAGCAGCTGCTCCACATGTGACAGGAGTGTGTCTGAGCTGTGACGACATAACAACAGTCAGTGACCACGATCACTCTGGAAATGTATTAAAAAAATAACCACGCTGTTTAAAGGTGTTACTGAATAAAAAGAGGAGGGAAACCTGATAGAGAGCAGAGGAGGCTGGGAAATCTCAAACACAAATCTCTCCACTGGATGATGCTCTTTGTCCATGATGACGACCACCACCTTCTCTGCATCATTCTAGGAAGTTAATGGAGGATTTCATCAGTGTATACAAGTACACCACCAACATAAATACACAAATACTAACCCATCAGCTTCAATACACATCTTACCTTCTCAATGAGTGGCTTTACACAATGCAGTGTATCTTGGATGTACTGATTCAGCTCTGGGTGACATGACATCTGGAAATAAACACACAGGAGACAGAAGAGGAGCGTTAGAGATACGAGCTGGAGGGCACCGCTCAAAAACCGTGACCCATAGAGTAATTAGATATGAATCTGTACCTGCACAGGGACGTTGTATTTCTTCCTCTTCTGAAATATGCCGGAGGGATACACTTCCCGGACATACAGGATGAGATGAATAGCGACCTCCAGGAACTCGCAGAGGATGTCAGCGACCACTGAGGAGGATCAACCGATATGAAAATAAGACTTCTTCTACGACAGCGTCCAACCAAACCCCATGTAAACCAGAGGCAATTTAGTGTTATGTTTAGTGTGAGTCGCATCAAGTAACACAGTGAACTAAATGATTGATTCTCCTCCTACCTCACCAGTACATGCCGATGGTTTAGTAAATGTTTTGCGTCATGAATGTGATGTCAGATTATCTATTTATTGATTGGTAAGGTTCATTTTAACGTGTTGACACTAGTCTGTCGGGGGACGAGGCACCACAGGGGACCCACGAATGCTCGTTTCATGCCATTGATAACATGTATTTCCTTACCTTGTCCAAAGTTGAGGTCTTGCCTCGTTAAAGTTGTCATGTTTTTTTATTTAATTGTGTGATTTCTTCTCCAGCTGGCTGACGTTGGCCAAGGCGCAGTCTGTCAGTGCTTTCTTATCTCCAGGCTCTTTTTAACCGTTTGGTATCTTTCTTCTGACCTCCCTGGTTAAAAGGTACGTTTTACATGAGTTTACAGACGAGTACAAGAAAAAAAATAGCGGTATATTTTAAAATAATTGGATAGAAACAATTTCACGACCAGAAACGGGGGATTTCGTTCTCGCTGTTACCGACGCTGCATCGTCGCGCATTACACTGACGTCACTCGTTGTTTACAAGCGGCTCGCTTCGGCGTCCACCGCTGATGACGTTGCTTGGACGCATCTTGACATTTTTGTGATGCTTGGAGTTGTTTGATCTTTTGACCAACTGATGCCAAATATATCGATAACTATGGACATTTCTGTCTGAACTAAATGCTGTTTCACCAAAAAATTATGATGTGAATTTCTTGCAAAATTATCTTCTTTTTTTTTTTTTGCAGATTTCTTCTGTACGGTGACAATTATGAAAAACACTGAAACGAAATCAGTTCCTCTGTGTGATTATGAGAAATACTGTGCAGACACTGGTTCATGTTGAATTAGCTTTGATAGAAAGATTAAGAGCTTATAAAGTCCATTATTTTTCTCGCCTATACATTCCCCTTCACTACATGTTAACACCTTTTTAATTTATTACATTTGAGAAGCAATTGACCGTTTCCCCTGGGGTGATGTGCTTTATATTCTGCAGCACAGCCAGTCTTTACATTTTTGAAGGAATTTGGATGTAAAATCCAAAAGTTCAGCAGTACAGCCTCTTAGTCACAGTTTCATTTCAAATGTAAAGTAAAGAGTCAACAGAATAAACTTATTTTTGTCCAAATAAGTCCGTGTGATCGGGGCAACACATCAGAAAGTTGTACTCTCAGCTCAGTAGCCTCAGTAGCCTCTGGCTTAAATCTTGCCAAATGCTTACAAAGCTATTTGTGGAATTATACAGGTTTTTCCTCCTAAATTTACTCGCGGAACTTAAAGTTTCCCAGCAAACTCAAACGAAATGAAATACGATTACAGGAACTACAGGATTTCACCTTCAAAATAAAGTAATACTCGCCTGAAGTAAATGTCATATAAAACTAATATAATGCAAACGTCACGGTGCCCAATTATAAAATATTAATTGGGGGTAGTAAGAATAAATACAGTAAAAAATATTAACGGCTTGTGTGAAGTAACCCTGACAAGGAGTGGTTAAGTAATAGATGTGGCAAGCACAGTACACATCCAATCATCAGACAGCTGCTTGGACAACCTCGACTTTCCAGTAAACCAGATCTTAAATGATCTAAATAAATTATAAAACGTAAAAGGAAAATACACAAGTAGGGAAAACAAAGGGGGAGGGGAATAAATACATTTTCAAAATGAATAAATTATATAGGACATTTAAGAAAAAAGTAATTGATTTGAAGACCAAAAAAAAAAGAAAATATATATGTAAAACTTTATGGGATATTTATTTGTTTATCTACGGAGTCATAAATCTACTTATTTATTTCCGTGGCAGTTTTGGTCCTCCATACTAGTTTATTTGGGAACGTGATTTTGCCCCAGACAGCTTTTATTATGAAAAAGCCGCCGTGTCAAACAGGAAGTGATCCAGCTGGTGCCTGATGACGTGACGTTTTGTCGACAGAGGCAACTATCAGTCATGAGTTGTGTTTGTGATTTGCACTGATTGTTTGAGGACGTTTTAAAGATGAAGTGACGCGCAGGTCAGGTAGGCGTGGTGGTTTTGTAGAAACCTTTTTTTTTGCATTTTAAAAACGGCCCGTATGATAATCTGCACGTGCAACGTGACGGCTTTTTGCACGCGAAATACGTGTTTGAAGTTAGTATTGGACTCTAACGATAAACAGGTCAAAATAACAGTTTAAATGAAATATAATCCATCATGTGATGTTCATTTCTCTACACGAGGCTTGGTCAAATTATTAAAGCAGCACTTGTGTGAGGAGCCTTCAGTTTGACAGTTTACAAGGACATTGACCTTCCTTCAAACACAGATCATTTATAGACACATACAGTCAGCCATATATTAACTATCTTTACTGTGCCCGGGTTCATAGTTGCCATCAAGCTGTTTTCTCATTCATTATCTTTACAACTGCTCAAACACGTTGGTCTTCTTGCAGGTTGTGAAATTGATCAAGTCATGCCTTTTTTGGAATTTATAGCTGGAAGCGTTTCAGGTAAACACAAATATTAGTGGAGCAAAAACTGAGATTTACTGGAGAACATGTGGAGAAATAACGAGGCCTTGTTGGTTATTGTAGGTGCAGTGGGACTCGCTGTGGGACATCCAATAGACACTGTGAAGGTTAGATGTCACGCCGACACCCGTTAACATCACTGAAACATGCATGGATGTCGTTTTTTTTTTTTTTTTCCAAGACTGTTGATGTTTCATTTGTAGGTTCGCCTACAAGCCCAGTCTGTGTATAAAGGGATATTCCACTGTGTGGCTAAAACATACTCTAATGAAGGGGTACGTGTCACATTATATCACAGCAGGAAGTAGTCCCAGCCTCCACCAGAAAACACAATGCAGAAAATAAATACAGACGTGTGTCTCATTTTTACTTCTTTATTGCCTCAGCTCCGTGGATTCTTCAAGGGCATGGCCTTTCCGGTGCTCACCACCGGCATCACCAACTCCGTTGTGTTCGGCTCCTACAGTAACGCTCTGGATTACCTCTCTCAGTCTGAGCGCACTGACCGCAGTCGAGGCAAGCCGGCCTCCGCTGGACATGTCTTTACCGCCGGCTGCTTCTCGGGCCTGGTGCAGGTGAGATCACCTGAAGTTAACCGGCTGAGATCATCCAAAAACCTGCAGACGTTACTGGCGTGACAACAGTGTGTGCGGATCTGAGGGCTCCACAGGAACACGAGTGCGATGGAAATGAGGGTGTTAAAAAGTCTCCATCTTTTCCAGTTTCATGTGGCATGTGTTGTCCCCGACTTTCTGAAGGGCAGATGAAGAGAGGAGGAGCTCTAAGATGACTTCAAGTGTTGTGTGAATATACATTTTTTTAGGGAAAAGAAAGTGCTACAGGCCATGTACATTACACCCTACAGAACAAAAGTCTCAGCGAGAATCGGGTGACTTGACCCATGAACCAGAGGGGGAGTGTATCAGTCAAACATGTCAGTTTTTATACTCCTAGTTGTGAAGTGGAAATTTAGCCAGATTTGTTATCCAAATAAAGGCTAAAACAGGATTCTTCCAATATTCTTTAACATACCTTGTCACTGACAGAATCGCAGCCGTCAGTCTTAAAGATGCTGTAAAGTAGAAATGAAAATGAGTTTTAAGTTCATCACACCACAGAAGTATGGGTTGTTAACTACCCATCCAAATTTGAATGAAAAAAAACACAGACAAGTTTGTTAAATTGGGCTTTGAAATCGTGAGAAAATCAGCAGTCTTCTCTGCTCTGAGACTGAGGGGCGTGTCCTGAAGGAGCTGAAGCTCCGCCCACTCACTGGAAGGTGTTCAGTGTTGTGTAGGACAGTCCTGTGGCTGCAGTTCTTTTCCCCACTAAGCGGTCCGTCTGACATCCAACCTCTCGGTGACTTTATGCATGATGTCCCACTGGTCCTCTGTCTCTCTGCTGGACGGAGCAGCCTGCTTTGGGAAAACACAATAGAATCAAAATTTATTTGTCCAATGAGTGAAACATACAGATGCATATAAATGAAGCTTGTCCCCCTGAGCTGTAACACAGGAGTCAAACTGGACACCAGAGACAGCAGACAGTGAGTCTCCAACTACTTCTAACGCACCTGCATTACAATAGTAGAGATAATAAGAGCGGAGGAGTTGATTTAGTTCTGTAACAACTGCAACATAAACGCTGCATTATATCACGTTAATTCATTACATCACATCAATTCATTATATCACATCAATTCATTACATCACATCTATTCATTACATCACATCTATTCATTACATCACATCTATTCATTACATCACATCAATTCATTGCATCACATCAATTCATTACATCACATCTATTCATTACATCACATCTATTCATTACATCACATGTCAATTCATTACATCACATCAATTCATTACATCACATCTATTCATTACATCACATCTATTCATTACATCACATCTATTCATTACATCACATCTATTCATTACATCACATCTATTCATTACATCACATCAATTCATTGCATCACATCAATTCATTACATCACATCAATTCATTACATCACATCAATTCATTACATCACATGTCAATTCAAACTTTGAACCTGCTCAGGTCGAGCCGACAGTCTTTCTCTTCCACTGATGTCCCTCCACTTCCACCTCCACCACCATCTCCTCCACCTCCACCTGCTCTCTACAGCCTCCTCCACATGTAGTCGGGCTTGTTTATCCGGACCGGTACCGGTACATATAACTGAGGTGATTGTACAAAAAAAACAAAAAAACAACCTCATTAATCGTGAGGACTAGATGTCCTCTGGTCCATGTTCACCATCACCCCGACATGTAAAATACAAAGTTGCATATATTATAGTTTTTATCGGAGCTAGATGGACACTCATAAAAAAATCTGAGGTTATCAGAGCATTTTCCTCTGAACTCTGCTACGAGCTCAATAGAAGCTAACTAACACATTAGCTCCCATTTCACTAAAATAAAGTTGTACACCGAATAAAATCACGTTAGAGGTTTGCACCGCGGATTAAATATAGCAGAGTTACTGTGGACAAGTTATCTAGTATAACTATAACAAGCACAGAACTTACTCTGAGTGGTGGACTGCTGGCGGTGGTGGACGAGACCACCGATGGTAGCGGCGGAGACGTCCGGCGGCGCGGTTCGGTCCGACTGCGGACACGGCCGGCGGCGGCGGACGGTGGACGGTGCCGGTGTGAGCGGAAGATGAACGGCTGTGAGGGTGAAACTCGGACCGGCTCCACTGCAGGAGGAGCGGTGTGTCTGTGAACTCGGTCCGTCTCCGGTCCAAGTTGAAACTGTCCGCCATGAAATGGTCCCTGTACAGGCGGCTGTTGGTGTTAACCCTAAAGTCTTTAACGAGACTCTTCACGAAATCAATCCACCTCTTTTTCCTTTCTTCATCAGTAGGACATTTAAATAGCGATGCAGCGCTGCTTTGGAGGTTCTTGCTTCCAGGAAAGATGCACTTGCGGGTGGAGGGAGACGTCCTGTAGCAGCCAGCTGATGTACAATAACTATCTGACTAGACAGGAGTAGAACTGAAGTAGTGGGATGACCTCTTATGTAAATGAGCTCCAGGCTTTTATAGTTTCACCGTGTGAGAGGAGGAGCCACGCAGAAGGTTATATAAACCGGCTGTGATAGGTTGTCTTGACGTAGATAGGTTGTCGTGAGGTAGATAGGTTGGGTTTTAGCCCCGCCTCAAAAACCCTGAGCTCAAGACAGGTGAGAAACTGTTTAACAGTCTAACTCCACATTTCAGTGCCACAAAGTTTAAAAGCTTTGCACATGTTTTCAGCAACTCATTTCACATGTATATAATGTATTGAGAAGCAAATCTTGGAATTTGCTTTACAGCATCTTTAAAGACTCCTCGTCAGTATTCCTGCAGTATCTTCTGTGACCACCAGGGGGCTTCTGACAGTCTCCTATTCACGAACCTGCTGAGAGCAACTTTCAGAGCAAAGAGGATCAAATCTGGTGGTGTTTTGTTTCCTGAATGATGACTTACTTAAGTCATGCACAGTGATTGGTCAGTCGTGATCCGCTCTACTTTGGCTAATTCGTCCTCAAACCAAGTCTACATGTTGGTCGACTCCATGCTGATGATAGAACCATCAACAGGGCTGGTTACTGTTCAGTTTATTTACAGAACCAGTGTTCCTGGTTTTTGTTTTTAAATATCCTTTTCTTTTGCCTTATGTTTTGGTGCTTTTAATAGTTTTATGTGAAGCACTTTGAATTGCTTTGTTGAAATGTGCTGTACAAATAAACTTGCGTTGCCTTGGTGTGATCAATTGGACAAGAAGTATTTAAAACAAGTCCTTAAGGAACCGTCTTCTTCCTGCCTGGCGACATGGCCAAGGTGTGGTTGCACATTGATTTGACAGAGAGGCAGTACGAATGACTATTTATGAATGTGTAATGAAGCAGATATTTATTGTAGTCAAACAAGGACTTCAGCTCTTGATGTTGTAATTTACTGTATATGTTATATGTTTAATGCCGGCCAGTTCCAGTTCTTGTTGAAAGAATATACATACAAAGTAGCAAAGAAATGTATCAAATAATAATAGATATATTATTATGCATCTATATTATTAATAGATCAAAACAATGTGGCTTTTCGGTTTTAATAAATGGAGCTGACACAGAGAAATAAACTTTATCAGCCTACAGAGGCAGTAGTGCTTAGTAAGACCAATTCATTTGTGGTTTATGTCTTTTCATCAAATATGTTGTGTTTGTTTGTTTTACAGCTTTATGTGAAATCTAAGCATATTTTGAGTGGACTGACCCTTTACCTCCATCTGCTCCCAGGTGTTGATTTGTGCCCCCATTGACCTGGTGAAGGTGCGTCTCCAGGGTCAAACAACCACTGCCCGATACCGGGGACCCGTACACTGTGTTGGTGTCATCCTGAAGGAGGAGGGCGTCAGGGGTCTGTTCAGAGGAGGGCTGGCCCTCGCCCTGAGGGACGTACCCTGCTATGGACTCTACTTCCTGCCCTATGAGGTCACTCGTAAGGCTCTGACTGACCGCGGCAAAGAACCAGGTCAGTTTCAGAAACGGACTCACAAAGTCCAAATATGATGATACTCTCTGGATCACAATGATACAGATTAATAGATATGATGTAAAATTACAGGTCATATTCATACATTTTGACTTCTCCCGATAGTTTCTTATAGTTTTGACTAATTTGAATTTGTCTTCAAATTAACTTGGTATGTTTTTGACTTTCTTGCCAGTTCAATAATGTCTTCCTTGTTCTTGTTCTTGTTCTTGTTCTTCTTCTTGTTCTTCTTTCTCAACCAGAAATAGCATTATTCTTATAAAACCTTGTGTTGACTGCTGACCAGAGGAAGGTGAATTTTGTTCAGTTTGACTTCACAGAGTTCCATAAATTGCAAATACTTCCTTTCCTCAGGTACCTTTGCCATATTGATGGCGGGCGGCGTGGCTGGTGTGATGACCTGGGCTTTTGCCACGCCAATGGACGTTGTGAAAGCTCGGCTCCAGATGTCCGGGGCCGGCGGCCGGGAGTACAACGGGGTCCTCCACTGCATGAGGGTGAGCGTAAGGGAGGAGGGAGCGAGGGTCTTTTTCAAAGGCCTCCTACTTAACAGTCTGAGAGCCTTCCCCGTCAACGCCGTCACCTTCCTCAGCTACGAGAGTCTGATGAAGATTTTGTGTCCGCCAGCAGCATGATGTCACTTTTGACAGTAAATGGATTCACAACTCAAGATAAAATATCATAATTACACTATACATGTACAATTTCACTAAAAGTCCATTATTCCCAGGGTTACTTTGTTTTCAGTGGAAACCGTGTCGGCTTGAAGGTGATGAGAACTGAAATACTGATTTTGTGGGGTTTTTTTATAAATATTTTAAAGGTCTCATTTCTTTCTTGCTGCTGAAGCAGATCTAGGTGCTACATACATACTGTGAAAATGTAAAAACAGTGCACAGAGAAATGGGTGCAGACCGTGTTCAGCAACTGAGCCGTAAGGACTTCTATAAGTTTGTGATGTCACAAACTCACGCTCATGTCCTTTGTTCGCTCTCAGCAGGAAACCACTGTCCAAACCTTTATGTGAAGTAAACACATCTTTCATTCTGTAGACTGAGGGTAGGCTGTGGTTGGCTTGGAAGTGCGTCACTCAAAAAAGAGTCGTCCAATCAGAAGAAGGATTATTGATGTCAATGTGCCTTAAAGACGCAGACACAAAACAGCCTAATCTTGGTAGAGCTCCATAGATAAACTTAAATGAGGTGATGTAAAACTATACTGCGATGGTTTTTAGGTGCTTAAAACCACAAAAATATCTTTTTATGGACATAAAGACTACAAATAAAACACAGGAAAAGTGTCACAAATGGGACCTTTAAAGTCTGAATGGCTTTGATTGAAGATATCTTTGTTAAGCTCAAATCCACTTAATGAATGTGTATTTAAGTTATATATTCATTGCATTTAAGACAGATTTGTATCTGAGTAAAAGAGCAACCTCATCAATTTCAAAGCAAAACATGTAAAATTCAAGGCATTCATTTCTAACAATAACAGACTTTCTAATACACAATACAAAAAAACGTGGTTGATCTGAAGGCCAAGTAAAAATAAATATACAAATAGGTGGACGGTTATTTTACCTGACCTTTGGCATTTAAAAGGTTCAACATCAGAGAGTTTAAATGTTGAGGGTGAACTTGTTTAGTCGTTGTGTCACTTTAACTTGCTGCTATCCATGCTGGTCAAACCTCCAAAGATCCAAACTTTATTTATATTATGCATTTTTAAGTTCCTCTAGTTGTTAGGGATTAGTGGGACCACATGAGTATAAAAACTAAGTCTTTGAACAGGAAGTACTTTTTGAAAGAAAAGTTGTTCTTACATGGGGAAAATCAATTTATTTTACTATATGAAACAATCAAGTCAAGAGTGTGTAACAGTATAAGTATAAAAGTATAAAATGTATTATTTTAATGCCTGAAAATGACAAAATTGCAAACTTTGCAACACGTCTGAAAGCTTTGTGGTTTGTTCAGCATTTTATGACTGTATACATTTGTCTTGCTCCAATATTCCAGCTTCTTATTGTAAAAATGTATACAATTTATATTCCATATCAAACTACTAATGTTATTAAGTACAAATAAAAAAAAGTTTCGACCATAAAATTTGATGAGGTTTTGAACACTTTCCATTTTTATCTCGTTTGTAGAATGTTTTTAACATTGATTGCAGCGCTCATGTTTTTATCCTAATAAGTGTAATGTGCTTTTGCTGCCACTGGATGGCACAACAAAGTGTCCACTGGGGAGGACGACAGGTCCAAGTGCAGCAGAATGAAGTGTAAAGTGCAGCAAACCCAAAATGTAATGTTCTCATATGTGGATGCAGGTGCTTGGATTATATAGCAGGCAGCAGAGCTCTCTAAATGGCATGAAAAAGCTAAAATAATAAGATGATGTTCTCATACTCCACAAAAAGTAGCATTTGTTTAGTTGTGTGTTACTGAACATTAAATGCTTATTGTGTGCACATTTGCATTGCTGGTCTGTGTATGTCTGAGATAGACACTTCAATAGGGACACAACGGTGGAAATTTAAGACCCGTAAAAATCTTGTTAATATGTTCACTTTCCACAAACTACTGTTGCTCCTTGCTAGTTTTTGTTTTGTTAATTGTAGCTGTTCACAAGTTTTCTCATAAACATGGTTTTGCTGGAACAGGTGGAGAATTTGTTCCAGTTCATTTGCAACATTTGTTAAATTACTGGGGGGAAAAAAGCAAATTAGGACCCCCAGAATTTATGAGCATGAACACTGGGATGTGTAGGCATCTCAGGGATGTGATTTGTTAGTATCAAACCAAGACAGGCCACAGCTACAGTACGTGGACTCATATCTCCAGCCCTCATTTCCCGCCACCGGCTGTTCATCGGCTCTGCTTCTATGCCGGAGAGGAGCATATGGTGCCTCGGAGCAGCTGCTCCAATGGACCCGTCTTCTGCAAAATATTCAAACAGCGGGCAGATATTTCCTCTGCTGCACACTCGGGTGTAGTCATCAGGAGAACTCAAAACTAAACACTTATTGCACCAGGAACTTAAAGTACTTTTTGGAACCAAAAACTAAGGCTCAGAAAGTACATTCACACCCTGGTTCCTCTAATCTAAACACAGGTTCAGATCCTGAAACGGTTCCAGGACCCTGGAAAGGTTGTTGTAGGTACGAGGTGCACTAACTGTCTGTACTGTAGAATTTGATAGGTAGCTCAAGTACGCTGTTGTAGAGTAACTGGTGTTATTACACACTTCCTTTACAGCTAGTGTTTGGTTTGTCCTTTGTAGGCTACTGTGGAAACATGACGGTGCAACATGGAGGTGATCCATGGACGAGGGCCTACTGCCTGTGTAGAAATGAAGGGCGCATTTTAAGTGCAAGGTAAATACTTAAAAAAAATACTTTGCACCAGCTGACTGGTCTGTTTTCAATTAAAAAAAAAAAAAAAGAGTAGATGGTAGAAAATTGTTTCATCCAAGTCTTCAGCTCACTTCGGAGCTTTTTAGCACTTTTTTTTTTAGTGTGCTTTGGTTTTACAAGCTGCAACTGCACGTTTTCAGCGCTCTCATCAGTGTTGTTCACAGCCAGCAGCTGATTTGAGAGAATTCTGTCAGACCGACTGTACACCACCTGTCTCAGTGGAAAATGAGCTGATGAACAGACTGGTGTGTTTAGTAGCTACACAGGCAGATATTTGCCTCCGATATTGGTGGATAGCTGAAACAGAAGCAAAACATTAGTAAATATTGTGATCACATGATCAGACACGTCCATCCATGTTTGCTAACACATTTATCACATCCGCTTTAAGTGATAAAATGTCGGTGTTCTGTTTACAGGCAACACATTTTATTTTGAAATAGCATTTCCAGGGTGAAATATGACCCTTCAAGCTCAGTAAAAAATGTGTATAAGATATAAGAAAAATGTAAGTAGGACAGTCACATTAAACTCACCCAACATGCTGAAGAGAAAATATTTTTTATTTTCTGTCCACCAAACATCATTACATCCCGGTTGTTGTTTTTTACATCATTAATTTGCACATTCCCAAACATACAGTTCATAATTATCTCGACACTTTACAACCTTTAAACAGACTGAAAACGTCTGCATGTTTGAACTCGTCTCTTTAAGCAGCATTTCAGAGACTTAAAATGGAAGATTAGTAAAAAAAAAAAAAAGATATATTCTTATGGCATCAAGATTAAATCAGACCACACACCTGCTTCTTTAAAGGACACATTAAGGAACAAATTCTCAAACAATAACAGGAAATAGCCATTAAGAATAAACATGTTTATAATGTAAAATTTTTTGTTAAAGTCAGTTAACTCCTATGGTCAGGCTCGGTGTCACAACTGTAGGCACAGCACATGGAAGAAAAGAAGAAAGGCTGCTTCTCGAGGCACAAAAACTGCAGTAAAAGTAAAAGAATCGTTAAAATACTTCCAAAAAATAAACTGTCAGACTGACAATTATCAACACGGATGAGTCCCATCAGACAACTGATGGACTTTGTTCATCGCTGAACCGGAGGACAGATAGGACAACTGAAGCAGCGGTGTCACAATAATAAGGTTCATGTGAATGTTCCATCATTGGCAGCATGAGGTTTTGTTTTCTGGTAATGTGGCACTGATGTGTTTCCATAGACGACAGACATCTGTGGAAGAAGTTTTCTTCTCACCTCAGAAGCTGAAATGAGGCTCAATGAAAACAGAAAGAGAAACATTGATTCACGAAGAGCTGGTGATCATGAATGGATTTAAAAGTGGCAACAAACGAAAGTGGTTATTTTACAGTAGTGGTGAGAACGTTTTTAAAGGTTTAATACAACTTATGCCTATTTTTATTTGAGGTATTGGCATTATTTTTAGTTTTTTTTTATAATAGAAGTGCCATAATTTGTGGAATACCATTGGATAAACATAAATTCAAGAAGAACGCAGTCAGACAAGCAACAGTGTTATTTTGTTTAGCCTGGCTCCACCCACCTGTTGCTCGCAGCTTCCGGTTTCAATTATAGTCTGGAAAACACAGACTGTATATAAAAGTGGACGTAGCTTTCGGGTCTGAAAAATTAGGCCGATGCGGAAGCTGCAATATCATCGTGTGGCTCCAATTAAAAAGAAATACAATTTCTCCCAAGAGTTAAAGTCCTTCCTTGCTATTAGTTTTTCGGCGGTCCATCTGAAAATAATAAATAATAAAGTGTTTTTGGGGGCGTGTCTTTTTGATTGACATGCCGGTGGTGCAGTCAGAGGGCGGGACCTATTATTGCCGGGTTTCCGATCCGCCCAAATATGGTCACTACCGGCTCCAAAACCGCTCGGGACGAGCAAGATGGCGGCGGCCAAATTCCAAACTTGAGGCTTCATAACGCCCGTTCACGAACCAACGGGCGACGTCACTGCCGGTTTGCCGCTTGGTAATACCATTTTATTTGGAAGGTAAAGCCAACGAAATGCATTTGAAATAATCTGTTATTGCTTAGGTACACCAGGTCAAAGTGGAACCAGGAAGTCGGTTATTAAATTTCACCGTTTCACCTTATTTTACTCGCCTGAAATCCCTCCGACGGTCTGACTGCTGGACATGAACGGACAGAACCAGTGGGCCGAGCTGCACAACTACAACCAGAGTTGTAATAAACAATTTTTCTTCCAGATTATGAAAGTACAACAGCAGCTTGTCCATCCGTCCATTCTACTCCCCCTTTTCCTGTTCATGTTGGCAGGGCTGCCATCCCAGCATGCATTGGGTGTGTGTGCTGTCAGTTTATAAAGAAAAAACAAGGAAAAAAAAAAAAAGCTACAGAGGTACATGATAAGAGGACGAGCATTCCTAGAATACAGTACTTGGCTTTCAAAAGTTTCACACATAATTTTAAAATGTGTCGAACGGCCAGTCTGAGCTTTGGCTGGACGAACCTCAAAAAGGCCTCGGGGCCACGTTTACATCTCATATTCAGATGCAATCAAAAGATACATTTTACATCGGCTGACACGGTGTGCATCACACCATCACAACACTTTAGGTCTTACAGCTTCAACGATTGAATGATTGACAGACACCGTACATGTAGTCGCTGCTGAACCACACAACAGATAATCCAGTGCACTCTGGAATGAAAACGTAGGTCACATCCGTGAAAAAGCTGAACGACACCCTGAGCTACTCTTACTGACTGATGTAAGACGACGAAGGATCACGGATGTTTAAAGAAGTGATCAGAAATACTGTTTTTAGGTGTTTCCACAGGCGACTGACGGCTCGGTCGGACAGACACCGACCAACCCCGGCAGCACGGTTTACTGCGAGAGAAGACCGTGACACTGAATGGACCTCTTTGACCAGAATGTCTGGACTTGTTTTTAAATACCGTCACTCCATTTCATCGCTGCCTCGGGGCCTCGGTGAGCAGGAGAGGCTCGGAAGTCCTGGTCCTGCAGCAGTGCTTTGTGGTTCTGCTCGGCAGCCACGGCCTGCAAGGCTTCCCTCTGGATCTGCCGCGCCTTGTTGTACAAGAAGACCCCGACGAAGACGAGCCCGGTGCCGGCGGCGCTGAGGATGGTGATCTGGTTACTGAACACGATGATGCTCAGCCAAACCGACAGGGCGTGCTTGACGGTACTGGCAACACTGCGGAGGGACGAGGGTCGTTACCGCCGGCACAAACGTCAAATTCATCCAATAACACACAGTCAGCGGTGCCTCGGCTCGTTAACGGCTTCCCCGGACACGTCATTATGTGGCCTGCACTCAACGCTCTCCATAAAGCACGCAGCCAGACTCAAGACACATTAAAGCAGAAAGTCTGACACTTCATCCCTCACAGTTTGAAAACATCCGCATCACAATGAACAACATGAGCATGGCTGTAGCAGACGCGGTGGTTCAAACATCCCACAAACAAGACGCCCTGCTGGGATCTTCTCGCGCTTCAGAGTCAGTTTACGGAGAACGGTGAGATGAAAGGTGCAGGCGGACCGATTCAAGTAGAGTCCCAGGAGAGAGTAGGAGGGAGTGAACGCGTGTCTGCAGCAGCAGAAGACATAAAACAGGGACCACCGGACCTGGAAAAGAGCCACTACAACTTAATTTCTGCTCCACATGATGATTACACGGACCCATGATAGCCACTCATTTACTGGCTTTCACGAACGGAACCTCATTTACACGGAACATAACATACTGCATATAGGCAGTGCCGTTGACTCGGTTTCCTCCTTTTGTGGCCCCAGGCTCTGCTCTGCTCTTTGAGTATTACAATGTGTAAAAGTCACAAGAAATGTTGATTGAAGCGGTGTCATGGCCTGAACATTGTTCGGATGTCCATCAAGAAGAGCACTTAAAAGAAGTGCGACACTGATTTAGAACTTCTACTCCTTTACCAGTCCAGTTTAGTCTGAGGTCCAGATGTGATAGTCGTGTCTCGTGTAAATCTTTCAAGTCAAGGATTTTTACAACGCTATAGTAGAGTACTGTACAGAAGTATAGTATGTATAATAAATCAGCCTGAGATATTTGAACAGACCTTCCCTGTGTATGTAAAATCACAGCTGTTCCTGTTTAAGATAAGGTTGTATTACATCATGCAAACTGGAAAATCTCCCGGCTTATCTAATAAAGTGCGCAATAAAGTGTGTGCAATTATCTTCAAGGACTTTCGCATTGATTTTAAAAATGTGGGCGACCACTGACATAAGGACGGGGTTTTAATATTCTGATCATAAGAATGCACACATCAGACAATTCAATCAATAAGCAGGGCCAGACGCTTGGTGCTTACTTCATGGGACTCGAGATCCCACAGAAACTTGCAAGATCATGTGTGACTTCGTCACCAGCTGGTTGTACGTGTCTTATGTTTGCACCAAAAAACTAAATAGGAGAAAAAAAACTGTGGCTGAAGTCATAAACTACAGTCAGCAGGGCTTAGACATTAAGCAAAGCAAGCTGGAGGTGAGTTGGAAAGCCAGTATAATTATTATAATTACTATAATTATTATAATTATTATAACGGGGTGGAGCAAGCTACTGCTACAAGCTAACATTGCTGTAAATTTGTGTGCAGATGGAGGAGACTGAAACCTGTGTTCATTAGAAGTGAAGACATTTAAATCCAGTCTCCGACCTTCTGCTGCCCCGGACATGTCGTTCCATATTAATAGTACTGGGCTCATGGGCTCGGTGACGCGTCCCGTCGGCTCACTCTCACCGGCTTTTGCAGGTTTTTGCTGAATATTCCCTCACTGTTCCTTTCACACTACCGGATTTCAAGTTTTAAATAGCAAACATGTTTGATAGTTATGATTCGATATCGGGGGAGACTCTGATCCAGTTGGTACCATTCCTATTGTGTTTGCACGACGGGATCATTTGGGCAGGTACTCGGTGGAGATCAGCCTCAAATCTGAAAATCCCCCACGGCTGTCAGGAGGGACGAATCCGACCCAAAACCAGCCGAGTTATTCTCTCGTGTGGCGAAGTGACCAGGCTGAGGAACACACGGTCATCAGTTCCAAAACAAATCAAAAGTACAGAGCCGCTTCGGACGTTGTCCTACCTGAAAGTAACGGGGGAAATGCGTCCCATGAGTGCGTAGGCAGTGACGCTCTGCAAGTGGAACAGGCCTCCGTCAAAAAGCAGCAGCAGGATGATGTCCTGACTGAAGATGAAACTCTGTCCACTTTTCCCAATCACCGGGATGTCCTGCAACGAGATGGAGTCCGACATCCACGAACATCAATACAAAACTGCTCACAGTCTTATGTAAAATATTGTAACTCAGTTCCTTCAGGCACATCTGATTTTGTTTCAGACTTTTTATCAAAATTGCAATGTAATTTGCGTGTTTTACTTTTAAGTGATTAATTTTGCAGTAAAATTGAAGTTATTTGCAAAAATTGCAAGACTGCAAAAACTGTGATTTCTTAAAACTACTACCGTGTCTAATAAAGAGTCGTAAATAATCACTTCCTATGATTAAAAAGCATACTGTACAACAAGAAATATTTTAGTTATAATTATAATTTTTTTAAATATTTGAACTTAGAGAACCAGCTCAGAGTTACAAAAAAAGCCCTAAAAGTGATGTAACTTTACAAAATAGTGAAATAACACAAAGGCTACTGGATCTAAAAAAAACAAACAAGGGCATTAAATGCTTTTTAACTAATAAAACTTCGACACGCAGGCTTTCTGTATGCTCAAAAACTAAGTGCACTGTCTTATGACTGAAAATGTGTATAACAAAAAATATCCTGCTGTAACAAAACAATGTCTGTAACTCATTTCTCATGTTATTCATTCCCATGATAAAACAACAAACCTTCAGTTTTTGCCGTGTTTGGATAATAGAAGGTTTCGATGATCAGAGTTTCCAGCCTTGCTCATAGGAGTTTTGTTTGCGAAGGCTTAAGCTGTAATACCTTCAGCAGAACTTCTACTGAGGCTCCTTTTGTGGAAAATCTTTGCAACTTTTGCAAAATTGTAAGCTCTTGCAAATTACTGTAGTTTCCAACATCCACTAGAAACTGTCCCGTTCAAGAAACTACAGGCTTAAAGTACATCTGCCCAGCTGCAACAATAACAGCAATTGCGTGTTGACATACCAAGAGAAACACCCACGCAGGTATGAGCATAATGACGGCTGCAGCGCTGGTGTAGAACTGCAGTTCCGGAGGGCTGAAAGCAAACAACTAAATTAGTTTTCAGTGCAAATAAATGTAAAGTTTTACACTTATAAAACAGGAAAGTTCCTTCTTTTACCTGAATCTGTACGTGTCTCCACTCAGCAGCTTTTTAGAGAACACGTTCTGCAGGCTGAGATGAGAGAAACAACGATTTAGTAAAGCATCACACTGCTGTGGAAGAGCTGCTGTGGAAGAGCTGCAGTACCAGTCCATGATGTTGGTGGAGAGGGCG